>NC_087549.1:47669752-48362252 GCF_036250125.1 Pseudopipra pipra | reverse complement strand
CAGTCAGTACATAGACATATGGCTATCTTAGCCATGGCTTAGAGTGGGGCTCCGTACTTTAGAGAAGAGGTGATGTACAAATGAACTTGCAACCGACCTGCTGTCCTGGTAGAGTCTTTTTGGCAGGATTATCAGCATAGGCTTGGTTTCCTCGGATTAATAGCTGTGCTGGCTCCCAGCCCATTGTGCCCAGAGCACAGCAGCCTCAGCACCATGGCTGGTTCTCCCAGCAGGATTGATGGAGGGAAGCTCCTGAAAGAGAACTGCAAGTTTCAGGAGAATATTAGAGCGCTCTCTCTCTCTGTTTTTATTTGTGCACACATGTACATCTTTATATATACATATGGATGCATATTATGTATGTGTTGGTTCATTTAATGGAATGCTTTTCACTATGTTGGTAATAAGGCTTTCTTGGGTTGCATTGTTAAAAATCCTCAAAACACTTAGGGCATTTTAAAAAACAAGCAGTGCTGTACTTTAGGTCATCTCATATATTACCACATTTTAATCAAAGAAAGAAAGAAAGTTGACATTTGTGATCTGGACCCATCTCTCCAGTGTTGAGATTTATTCTGGTGAGTGGTTATTTTTTTCTGATAATAGAGGGTGGGCTGTTTGGAGGGTCATGTTTATTGGGGGGATGGGAAAGTAAACATGTTTCTTGTTGTGTTTTGTTTTCTTTTTCAAACGATCACACTCCAGATTTGGATGTTGATACCTTCCAAATTTACCAGCCACAGCTTACAGTTGCCAGAAAGCTCTTGTCCCAGGTTTGTGCTATAGCAGACAGTGGCAATCAGAGCCTGGATCTGGGCCACTTCAGCAAAGTGGACTTCATCGTTATAGTTCCCCGTTCCGAAGTCCTGGTGCAGCAGACCCTTCAACGTATTCGACAATCAGGTAAAAGGGAGGGGAAAGAGACTGATAAACTAAAATATGTGATGTTGTTAAATCATAGCTGGTATAAATGGGTTTGTATAAATGTATTTTGCATGTCCAGTATTAGCTTCATTAGCTGGTATAATTGATGAATTCTAAACATCTTCCTTTCGTAAGAGAGGGGTCCAAGGTGTACCATGTAAGTGTCAAAAGAAATTGCCGTATTCATGGAAATCTAAGGAATGTATGACCTGGAGAAGCATTAGCAAATGCCACTGTTCAGATCTTTTATCTGCTAGAGCTGTTAGTGCCATTTGTTCTAGGTACACATTTGTGCATATGCTCTCGTATGTATTAGCACAGATGTATGTGCAGGAAGCTCCTTTATGAGTTAAATAAATGCCTGAGTGATACACGCAAATTGGCACACAATAATTGGCATCCTGGTTCAGATGGTGATTTTTCCTGTCTGGGTTTCTGTGTCAGGCCATGACTGGTGCCAAATGTTTTCAGAGAAAGAACAGGTTATGTTCCTCCTGAGAATGACCTCTGCCATCCACTCTGTGGATCCATGACTGACATGTCGCGATAAGCATAAGATTTTCTCTGTGGAGAAATTTACTGTCTAACAAAACTAGGAACTATCTGTGTAAATATTTGGACCTTTGTTCCATTCCTTGTTTCTTCTGACATTGTACTTAATTTGCTGTTACATACTAAACCAGAGGTTTTCTGGTATCTATTTGCAGGTTTTCACATCTACGTTATTTTATTTTTTTAAATGAATGAGTTTTATTTTACTTTTTTCGAAACTATTTTTTAAAATCATTAAGACACTGGAAAATACATCAGTAACTCAAATTTCAGAGTAGTCTGTTGCTACTTTAATTTAAATGCCATTCAAGGTTGTATAGATTATATCATGCCTACTTTTTGAATATGATGGCAATATAGCATTACAAAGACTGCTAAAGAGTAGTTGTATTGACACAAATGCTGCAGCATGAAAGGCGTGAGAGCGTGAAAAATATTATATGATACTAGCGAAAGCCAGTTTTATATAAATTTATGATTTTTGCAAAGGAAAGGTCAGGATAACTTCTTCTGACTCAAAAAGTATTAATATATGAGCTAAATGTGGGCAGGTTTAGCCTAGGGTCATGGAGCATAGCCAACTGAGTGCTGCTCTGGAAATCTTTGTGGAGGCCTGATTTTTTCCCCCCCTTTTTTGGTAAGGTGGTTTTTAAAGGTCTTCAGGCACTTTTTGGAGGAAATCCAGAAGCCAAGAAGTGCATTTCGGCCTCCACTGTGAGTGAAAATGAATTTGGATAATCATCTCATTACTAGGGCTTATCAATGATTTGGCTAAATCCTGATATTGGCAGACCAAGTGGCAACCTGCCATTGACCCTTCATTTTTTGATACCCTCAAAGGAAAAGATTTTTGTTGTATTCTTATTTTTGACAGGTGTCCTTGTGGACTTGGGCCTAGAAGACAATGGAACAGCATATCAGAAAGCCGAGAAATATGTGGTTCGTCTAGACAATGAGATTCAAACAAAATTTGAAGTTTTCATGAGACGAGTGAAGCAAAATCCCTATACACTCTTCGTGCTGGTTCATGACAATGCCCACGTGGATTTAACAAGGTAGCCGCTTCAATCTACCAAAGGAAAACCCTCCTCTCCCAGCATCTTCAGTTAGGTTTTTCAAAAGACCTACCATCTTAGACACCCAATGCTTTCTTGGCGTTTTGTGCCTTAAAATTGGAAATAATCTTTTTTGTTTGCCCATGATATTTGCTAACTAATTCTGATTCATATGAAGACAGGTGAGACTAGTTTCAGATTATTGGATCCCTAACAAGACTGTTTGTAGGAGTATGTGCTATGGTACTGAAGTCAGGAAAAAGGGTTGAATTTTTCAACTTGCTTTGTTGTTCTTGTCTTTCGTTCCTATTCCTCTCCTTTTTCTGTTTTCAAACCCAAATGTCTCCCATGTTCACAAGCTGATCATGCTTTAATTCATGTTTTTATACTTGATGATAGTGTTGCTTGCAATATAAGGAGACTTAGAGAGATTTAACTCTTTTCATTGTATGAAAGATGCCATATGCCATAGGTACTGTAAGAAAAGGATTTTAAAAACCAGCTGTACTGAATTTGGCCAGCTTTAGGTCTAAACACAACATGTACACACGTTGCAGAGACATTTCTTCACACTGAATCACAACCTTACCTTGGAAGAAGAAAAAAAGAAATAAAGCTAATTATTCTGCTCTTTTTCCATGTGTAAACTTAGGAGAATAATCTTAATGTGATTCAAACACACTGTGTAAGGTTATGGGATTCATTTCAATATCAGAGATAGTGGAAGATATTCCTGCTCATGACAGAGGGCTTGGAACTAGGTGATCTTTAAGGCCCCTTCCAACCCAAACCATTCCATAGTTCTATAATAAACAAAATAATGTCCTTGAAGGACAGCTGAAAATAGACAAAAGCAAGCTGATTTTCCCCATCACATTTTTGTTACTGTCTTTGCTGTACTCTGAATTTGGAAGTCCTGAATATATCCTGGAAGTGAAGATAGGTCCAGGAGCTGGAAATCAGGACATCAGACTTTTAGGTTCCCCAGTCTTAGAGAAATTTGTTGTTTCAGGCTGGGAAAGCCACTGGATTTTGTAAAATCAGTACTATACCTCCACAGCTCATGGAACAGTGTTTTTCAGTGAAAGGGAGTTCATCACCTTTGGCTTACTTTTGGTTTTCTCCATCTGATGCTTTTTTAAATTGGCACACTAATCTACCTTCTCATTGTTGGCAGATTTTGATCCTTTGTTTAGGTGTTTGTTGGGTTTTTTTCCTTCTGTTGCCTGAGTCTACCCACAGAGAACACTCAAATGGTTTTTGACATCTTTTACCCTTCCAAAGAGATTTTTTGAGCTGTGATTCTCAGTGGCATGGTTGATCGGAGATTTTTCTGCAGGAAGAGAGGATTGAATCTCAGGATGTCAGTAAGGCAATTCTTTGCATTCTTATTTCTGCAGTGCCATTTCAAGTTCCCTGTCACATGGTGAGCCTAATCATGGTCTGGCTGATAGAGTTATTAATTGCAGGGAGGTGCTTGAAGCATTCAACCTCCTTGTTCTTCAGGTCAGCTCTTTTCCTTATGCCTTGCAAACTCAGCAGTCCAGGATCAGTTCTAGCAATGAGGTACATTGGATACAATCTGACACTGTGGTAAGTGCTCGTTAATTTTAACTGTGAATTTTAATGTGGACTTCACACCTACCAGAAACTAGAAGATGTGTGTTTTAGGGGAGAGCTCCTCCTCTGCTGGAGTTTATTCTCTCAGATTCCAGATGCACAGCCCTGGGACACTGGTGGTAGAGGCAGCACTGACATGTAGGACCAGGAGATACACATCTTTGTCCAGTCACATAAGATGAGACCCTACTTTCTGTGCTTTGGTCAGACAAAGCTATGTGGACTTGCCATAAAGCTCTGGAGCTGGCTTTCCCTTTTCAGGCAGTCTGACTTTTGACTGTAAGCTCTGTGTCACACAGCCTGTCAAGTCTGCTCATTATCTTTGTGGTACTAATAAAAGTTGTGTGCTAGGTTAACAAGTTTTGGTGTAGTGGGTGCTGTCATTATGCAGAGGAGAAAACCTGTTGGATATTCTGCACCATTAACTTCTTTTATAATTTCAGCTAGCTGATTTTGAGGATGTTTTGGCTAAATCTGCTTAAAAATAGCATTTTTTCCTATTTCTTGTTTGGGATATTTATATCAAATTTGACTTTCCTGTGTTGAGTGGACCATTGGTTTCTGCAAAGTGTATTAAAGTGATAGCTGTAAAAAAATAGTTAAAGTAAAACCAGGGAGTGAATGATTATTTTAAATTCGCTTTTTGGTTGATTTGGTTAATATACGCCATGAGGTGGCCTTCTGTAAAATGGTCTAGACAATTTTTTGTTTCCCAAAAGTAAAAAATCAACAGCTTTCAGTCTTCTGAAAAAAGGGGAGAGTGTATGTGATTATTCGTTCCTAGAAGTTACTGCTGATGTAAAAGCACCAGAGAACATGCTGTGCTTCCAACAAAGACCTCATGAAATTTGAGACACAAATATTCTGCCTTTCTGATAACTGTTTGCAGATTTACATTCCAGGAAAAAAATTATTAGTTTCTGGTTGCCATTAGAGGTGTATAGAATATGAAAATCAGGAACAACTTTGGAAATTAATAATCCTTCTCTTTTCAGGTTCTACTTTAAATAGAAATAAGATGACAGTTGTCAGTAGATATAAAGCCTGAGATAGGGAGTCAGAAAATAATTAGCAGGATTCTAGAAAGCCCCTGCAGTCACAGGTGGGAGATATGTTGAAAAATTTGCAAGGAGCAACATCTATCTTTGCTAACCATAGACAAATAATAAGCTAAGTAAAAAAAAATTACATTTTATTATATTCTTTGAAACAAATACATAGCATCACTAAGGCAGAATGGATAAAAGGAAAGGCTACTTTTGTCTGGGTTTGCTTTCCACCTGTTTTTTTAAAATTAGACAAGAAATTAAATTTGTACCAGTTTTCCTTATATTTTTTGCTATTTGTGTATGGAACAGGATGATGCAGCAAGTGAAGACAAGCTATACTTTGGTTTGAATGAATACAGCAAATCCCTCCAGTGGGGAGTCACAAGTCCCCTTCTGAGATGTGATGAAACCTTTGAAAAAATGGTCAACACACTTTTAGAAAGGTAAATAGTAACATGGGAACTTGAGATTCTGCTTATTTGGGATCTTAGATATCTTTATGAACCCCATCACAGGGGATGAAGACATGATGACCTTTAACACTGATCCTGGAATCCGTGAATTATATGCAATTTTTATTTTAGTGACAAATTTAGTGCTGTTGAAGAAGGAGGGGATATCCTTCATTTGTTTGACAAGAGATTGGGCCTGTTCAGCAGCAATATGGGCTCAGCTGTGCTACTCTCCTCTTTTGGCTAAGCCCTGCCTATGCTGAGAAGGTACTAGAGGTCTCATGACTCACCATTTCTGGTGTCTCTCTTGTTGGGACTGCTAACACACTTGGCAGTGGTGGCCCAGGTGAGGCACATAATTTCAAAAATGTCATTTTTGTTATTTCACTGATTGGCTATGATTTTGGTCCCTGCAGCTCAGAGCTTGTTAGTACCCTGCAAATGCCTGAACAAGCTACTTTCCTGGCAAATCTCCAAGATATAATTTCAGTGCGCACATCACAGGAATGAAGGAAACACTGTCATTTCCAGCAGTGTGGAGTTAATCAGCTCTGCATATCAACAGGACAGATCCCTTTGATCTGTAGTTCTCATATCTTGATATTGTAACTGTAATGGGATTGTTCTGTCTACAATATCTACAATACTGGTTTTCCTATTTTAATTAGATCAACATAATAATTATAAATATGCCTATATTTATTAAGTAAAATACGATATCAAAGGTGTTAAATTTGCAACATAAATAAATAATTAAGCACACCATTAATATTTATTATTATCTAAAAATATGAAAGTAATTAATATGATGAGTAATAATAATAATAAGGTCAGTTCTTTAGGCTTCTAGTATTTCTGGTCAAATCCAACAGAAATGGTCACAATGACTCTGTTTCTGTTCTTAAAATGTGAATGGGAGAAAGGGTGAAGGAGGATTTGTGTATGTACAAATAACAATATGAGATTAGGATGAGAGTAGAAACTGATGGCAGGATATGTTTTTGTGTCACAGTTTATCAATTTAGCCTCTGTTTTTAAGAAACTGGGCTATTCTGTCTGAGTGGGTGAGCCATTCAAGCTTACAAGCTGAAAACATTGCAGACATTCTTGTATAATAAGAAAGGCTCCATTTGTTTTAGTTGCAGAAGTGCAGTGGATACTTTTATGGCAGGAAGAGTAAAAAGTGTTTTAAAAATATACTGATTTAATGACTGGCTTATGGTATCCAAAGTGAATTACTGTACCTACTGGTTAACACAACATGAAACTTTCTTCAAAGCCATGCGGTCCTGGGCTTTGGCTGATTTTTAGACATTACTGTGATTTCACCTGTGCTAATGTAGAGCTATATCTCCTCAAAGGTACCCCCGGCTGCACAGCATGGTGATTCGCTGCTACCTTCTCATTCAGCAGTATTCCCAAGCTCTGATGGCTCTCACCACAATGGCATCACTGAGAGATCACAGCACACCCGAAACGCTCAGCATAATGGATGACCTTATCACTTCTCCAGGAAAGGATAAGAATGGCTGTGGCCACATGCTTGTCATTAGGGTGCCATCGGTGCAGCTGGCCATGCTGGCCAAGGAGAGGTTACAAGAAGTAAGAGACAAGTTGGGACTGCAGTATCGTTTTGAGATCCTCCTTGGGAATCCTGCCTCAGAGCTTACTGTTGCAAAACACTTCGTGACACGGCTGAAGGTAGGCAGAACCTAAATATTTGCTTGTATGCTCACTGTGGTCATCTGACTGTTGTAATTGCTTTGTGTTTATTCCCACGTGTTTATAGGTTAATTATTCTATAGGAAAAGGATGTGTGTCCTGTATCTGTCTCTGTTGAATGTATTTCTGTACTTTTGAGCATAAGTGATATAGAAACTTGGAACAAACCTGAATTGTTACTGGTCCATGGAGTCAAACACCAGATGTTATCTCACTTCTTAAAGTTGAATAACAGCATGCATCAGATAGGGCTCATCTCTGAAAGCAGAGCTCAGATGTCTGTAGGCAAACTAACTATTTCCACCAACTTATCTGTCTGCCCAGTGTATCTGTTATCTGCTCTGTCCATCCATCTTCTGCCCTTCTGATAACTGGTAAAGTATGTTGTTTGCCATAGACTTCTTTTCTCAAACTCCTGCATGCTGAAAGCCTCTTCTGCCCAGCATATATGCACCAGGCTAAACTTTTGCATGGATTTGCAGGAGCATGGTTTAACTAGCCAAAACCACTTCCTGAATGAACCTCACTACATTAAACAAAGTATGAATTGTTATATATTAATATTAATATACATTAAATATGTAATAATAATATTAGTATACATTAAACAAAGAAATGGGTTGCCTGCCTTAAGTATCAGGCTGAAAGTAGTACTGGTTATCTGTCCTGAACCTTGCTCTGTCACAGAAAGATTCTGTTTCTACTGTAAGTTATACAGTGTATTCAAAACCACACAGAAGAGGAATGAATTTTGTAAGCCTTTCCTAGAGAGCTTGGATACAGCCAAAGGCAGATAAAATGTCCTTTAAAGAAGTTATGAACACTGCTTATCAAACCTTATCTGCAGTGGGAGAGGGAAAAGAGGAAAGTAGTCATAAAATGAGAAAATGACAGATGAGGTAGCAGCTCTGTGCTGATGGATTTTTTTGGATAGGCATTAATTCCAACCTTAAATCATTCTGGATTGAGTTCTGTGAGGACTTCTTTGAAATCCTTTGCTGTAATGGGTTGTAGCCCTTACATAATGCTGGAACAGCCTGTGAGGCCTTTAAAGCAGATCGGGATTGACTGTGGAGCTGTTGCAGGTGAATATTCATGTAGATATTGGTCTGGAATAGAGGAATTTTATCAGAAAGAAAATGAAAAACCTTCTAAATAATTCTTCTTATTCCTCTCTCCAAAACATAAGATGCATTTTTGGACTAAACAAAGCTGTAGGATTCTGGACTTGTTTCTTTCCTTGCAGGTTTCTAGAAAAAAAGCCCTCAAATCCGAACCATGCATATGAAGGGAGTGAGGAGAGGAATTTAGTTGCCCAAATATAAGCCTGTAGTGTCTTTTTAGGTGGGGTGTCCCAGTAGCACTTCGAAATTATAAAGGTTGCCTCTGAGTCTTGTGCTGTGCTACCATACCTGCTAGTCTGGTGCCTGAAATAGCACAGGATATCTGAAATGGTGTGAGCATATGTTTGGGAAACTGATTCCCATTATAAAATTCATCATCCACGCTACTATTGAGTCTAATTTATTGCAGACAATTTTGGTTTAGTCTCCATGCTGCTTGGCATTTGTTCTGATGTCAGGTGGAGTACTGAAGCTGGAGGACTAGAGCAGGTGGGGAGGTGATTGCTGCCTGCTTTCACTACAAGCACCCAGGCCCTTTTTTGGGTGTGTGTGGGGAGAGAGATATACGAAGCTACTGAGTGCTTTCTGGTGAGGCTGAGGCTCAAAATGCTGGTCCCACCAATAAATGCTCTTGGCTTCAGGGAGGATGAGAGTTCATCATAACCTTTTTCAGGGACAGGGAGGGAAATTTTATAGCTCTTAGTGAGCACAGTTGAAAAGTTTGACTTTATTTAGCCTCCTTCTAAGAGGGCATTAGCAGGGTATGTGGTCTCACAGCAGGGCAGGGAGGGTGGGCAGCTGTCTCTGCAGTGCTGGTGGCTGGACTGTTCCCCTCTCAGTCAGATGAGCCTGCTGGCCAGCCGGACAGGTCATTCCTCTCCATCAGGGAGCCAGAGGTACAGAATGAAAGAAGAGATGGAAAACAATTTAAATAACTATTTTGCTGACTAGGGATGCTGTCATGGCATAGTCTTTAAGTTTAACATGAATCAAACCTTTTGGGAGGAATTCAGAAGTGAGGAGCCCTGAGGGCTGCACTTCTCTCCCTTCCTGAGTAAAATGGTCAAGAAATATATCTTCTGAATGCAGGTTTACAGCTCAAAGCTCCAGGCACTCAAGCTTCTTTTTAGGTCCTCATGCCAGCAAAAAGAAAATCAGCTTTGTATCTTCCCGTATTTCAATTTCTAATCATGCACTTTCACAGAAATTTCCATCATTGGAGAGGCAGGGTGACACACAGCCAGACTAACCCCATTGAGCCAGAAATTATCTCTCTGCTACCGAGGCTGCTTTACCGAGTCAGAAGATATTGCTAAGTCACTGGAGAAATAAATTTTTTCAGTAAGCTCTGCTGAACCAAGGGGACTGAAGGGTATAATGACATGGGACCAACGCTACCAACCTTTCCAGTGCTAAGGGAAAATGCTGCAGTTTTGTGGTCTCGGGCCTTGGTAGACTGTAGGTGAGGAGTCCTTTCTGGTGAGATTAACCCCAGTGAAAGGTAAAATGTTTTTCTTTCATGCAGTCTTTCATTATATAGAATAATTAGGCAAGGTTCTTTGAACCATTTTCACACTCCACTTGAAAGTCTTTCTTTAGCTTTACATTAATTCAAAGACCTTTTATCTGTGCCAGCTTGAAATTGAGGGCATCAACTGCATTTTTCTCTGACAGATCACAGTAATACACCAGATGTATGTTTCCAGCAGTGAATAACATATGCTATACATCCTTTTGCTTTGTATTTAATGCTTAGCTAACAGTTGGCTACCATAAAACAAATGCATGCCTGTACCCAAGGTCTCCTTCCAGTTGGCTGTTGAGTAAGCAAACCCTGTATACAAAGAAAAAACTGGAACTGATGAAGAAAATAACCAGGTGAATATTTAGAAGAAGTCATTTAGAAGTCACTGCACTTTTCTCTGTTCACAGGCTTGGAGGGGCAATGAGCAGGATGACTGGATTCCTCGCACCTATCAGGATCTGGAAGGTCTACCTTGCATTGTTATTCTAACTGGCAAAGACCCTCTGGGAGAAACTTTCCCCAGGTGCTGTTATTACTCCTTCAATATGATTGTTTTCTAGCATGTTTAGATGAGTTGGGGGGTGAATAAGTGGTTTGATACCATCTGGCTACTTTTTCACAAAAAAAGTGTATTTTTGAATACTTTATTTGGTAATAACTGTTTAAAGTTTTGGAAAGTGTAGTTTGTGAAAATTAATGCTACTATACTGTGTGGGTCAGTGTCTCTGCAAAGTACCATGGAACATAACTTATGTGATGAATATTTAAAAATATTTTTATATTTATGGGCTAATAAAATAGTTCACGAATATTTAGCAAGCAATTACAGATAGGGAGCATTCTTCAAAGCCAGAGAAAACAAAATTTCATTTTTTCTTGTGTTGGGTTTTCTAGGTCGTTGAAATACTGTGACCTTCGGCTAATTGACTCAAGCTACTTAACTCGTACTGCCTTAGAGCAGGAAGTGGGCTTGGCATGCTGCTACGTCTCAAAGGAGGCAATTCGAGGGCCTATTATTGCTCTTGACCTCAGTGAGAAGGAGCAGGAGAAGGCTAATGGTAGCGAGAATGACTCTGATGAGCTGCTGATAGACTTGGACCGACCCCAGAGTAATAGCAGCGCTGTCACTGGAACCTCAGGTCAGTTATTCTGCTGTTGGTCTGAAAAAACAAGTTTTTATTCCTACATCACTGGAAGTTGAATGCAAACATTAAGATGTTTACTCAAATGTGGGTTGCTTAGCTGTATCCTGCTGCAGGCTAGACAATGAAATGTTAGTTGCAGATTTTTCCCACGGTGAGCAATTTTCCTGTCTACTGCTAAAAGAAGATGGTGTTTCAGTGGGAGGGATGGTATGCCATAGCTAAGGGTGCCTTGGGATTTTTATTTTTAAACTTACATTTCACGTTTGGTGCTAGCTTTGTCCAGTGGATCCTGAAAAGATCTTAAAAATCAGAATAAAAAAGGCTAGTATAAAATTCTAGCAATTTAAAAATGGTCTGTAACTGGAAGTAGCTATGGGTGAGAATGGATATTTGCCTCCTTGCCAAGACCAACAGAATGGTTGGGTCTTGCCCTACCTCTTCAGGCATCAGTGAAACCTCACCTCTCATCAAGCTCTCTTTTCTTTGCATTCCACAAACACTTCTGGGTCCTTCCCTTTGTTTCCATATGAGTTTGAGGTATTAAGACAGCTGAACTGGATCTTTGCCATGCATCAGATCTTCCCATACACTAACTAAACCTGATTGGTATGGAGGAGGGAGCAGAGCCCAGTTCACATGAAATAAATGCTCTGTTCTTCATAGAAAGAAAGGTGAAATGGGTCCATGTATGCAGTGGTTTGTTAAACTTGACTTTCAGAAGGTTGTGCCATGAAATTCCAAATCCTAGATGCCAAATGATAGCTCTCATACAAAGCTTAGGATTGAAGCCTTGGACTCTGAACCCTGTAGCAGTAGGGCCTTTGCCTCTCCAGCAAGAGGGATAGACGGATGTAAATGATTTCTTTTTACATGGTGAAACACTGACCTAAGCCCCAGCAGCACTCATTGAACAGAAGTGTTTGGGGGTTAGCATTGTCTCATAGATCAAATGAATCGTGGTTTTCTTATGTCAGTCACTATCTGTTCATTGTGTGCTCTTTGTTTCCCAGGTTCCCTGGCTGACAATGGCGTGAGCTCCTCAAGCGCGGCAGACAAGTCTCAGAAGCAGGCACCATCACTTAACTTTCAGGCTGTGGCACACAGCTCAGTAGATGAGGGAACTTACTCCAGTTTTACAGCTGGAGAGACCCTGAAACAAGAATGCGACTCCCTGGGTAACCAGATGGCGAGCAGCACCACTTCGAAGCTGTCATCACTGTCTTCAGTCTCCCAAATGTTTCAGTGGCCTGCCCATTCTGCCAAAGACAGCAAGGCCCTCCGCGTTGCCCTGCCACGCATTGTCATCCTGTCCAAAGCTGCCTACTGTCTCCTAAGCTCGCAGAAAAGTGGGAACTTGCCTTCCTCCTCTTCCCTCCTGCCTCATGCTGATGTGTCTTGGCTGAGCTCTCTAAGACCTCTGCTTCACAAGGACATGAACAGTGAAGAGCAGTCTCTGTACTACAGGCAGTGGACAACAGCCCGGCAGCACCATGCGGACTTCAGCAATCAGGGTGAGGCGTCTGGCGCCAGGAGCTTTCACCCCAGGCGACTGCTTTTGACAGGACCACCACAAGTAAGAGCACATCTCCTTCCTCTTGCCTTTTTAGCAGTCTGAGAGGGCCAGTGATGAGGACTGTAGGTCGTACTGTAAAGTTACCCACAGTAATGTGTTTCAAGGTCAAAAGTCAAAGTCAAATTTTAAGGCTAAGTCCATGCTGGAAGTGGTAAGGAGAGGAAGGGTGATGCTGTATGTCTTGTTTTAGCCTAAATGAAATACACGTGGATGGCACCTGGTGTAACATTGCCATGAGCAGGTCAGGAGGGAGGCAGTTATCACTGCCAATTTCCCTGCGTACAGAAGTGACACAAAAGGCTGTGGGCCAGTTTGTGCAATTGAGTAAAACTGTTCAGCATAATGGGGAATATTATGTCTTGCAATACTTTCAGGCAGAGCTGAAAACAGAGCTTTGGAGTAAACCCAAAGATATTTATCCTGAAATTTACCCTCCCATTGTTGTAGTTTGAGTTGGCATTTAGGCTTTTTTCCATCTCTGGCTCAGGTTGGAAAGACTGGTTCATACTTGCAGTTCCTAAGGATTCTCTTCCGCATGCTGATCCGGTTGCTGGAAGTGGATGTGTATGACGAAGAAGAGATTAATGCCAGTAAGTATTTAGTCGGCATTCTTAATATGCATCATAAGGAGACTGTGTTATGCATTATTTAGCAGTGAAATTTTTAGGCTTACTGAAAGACTATAAATTACACCTACTACATGTCCTGTCTATTGGTGTGTAGCTAGACTCCTTGCTCTAGGTGTCTGCATATATTTCAATATAGATTAATAAAAAAGTAAATTTTATATTGGGCTTAGCTGAGAGCTATTAAATGTGGTTTAGATTGATATATTTGTATAGCACTAAAATGAAAGTGAGCACAAAACCGTGAATGTAAATGGGCATCTGCCCATGTTATCTCCCCTTGCAAGTTTTTAAGAATTGAGTGCTTTTAAGCAGACAGGACATTTAACACTTGTGTTTATTGATAAATTATATACCAATTTTCAGTTAGACTATTTCCTGTCTGCAATTTGCAGATCTTATGCTGAGGATAAAGGGCAAGAGGAGTCTCTTTGGATCTGTGCTCATTTGACCGATCTCACAGATCAATTAGCTGCTGTGACAGGACTTTCCTTGAGAAGAACAAAACCTTTTAAAAATTATTCCTCTTCATGGTGTTCTTTACAGTACTCTGTGGTTTTGTGGTGAAGTCTCTATGGTGCATAACTCTCATGACCATTAGACTGGCATCCTGAAAATGTATTGTTGTTGACTGGCATCCTGAAAATGTAGTTGTTGTCAAACCCTTGAAAAGGGTAATTTGTATTTCTCTTCATACAATGCTATTAAAGGGGGTGGCGAAGGGGGGAGGAGGGGAGAAAAAAAAAGTATTTTCCTTTGGTTTGGAGCTTTGGGTGTGGTTATTCTCTCATTATTTGGACTAAAGTACTCCAGAAACTTGGGATGAAATATCAAAATTTAAGAGACATTCTGCCTGTTGTGATCAGAGCAATGTGTCACACCCCTGCCAGGAATGCATGGAACTCCATCATGAGAGCAATTTGGGTTTGGTTGGGATTTTTGGCTGTGGCTTTTTTGCTCCCACTACTTCTGTTTGTATGCTTCTCCAGAGCACTATTTTCTCATTACTGAAAATATTATTTTATTCTCCAACCCAAAGGTGTTTCTCTCCCAATTATAAACATTCTCCTTGGGACCAAAGAAAATACTAATTTAAATTAAAATACTTTTTCTCTTCTTTGAGGCTTGCTTCTTTGGTGTAGTCAGGCAGCTATCTTACCCTCTCTCAGCATTCATCTAGGTAGCCTGGATCTTCTTACAGGATCCTCACGAATGACAGGCCCTTTATTCTCCTTATCAGTTTGGTATTCTTGCCTGCATATCTATTTTCAATTTATCCTTCTGGTGCAAGGGTGAGCAGAACTGAACGGGGTATTCTGAGGGATATTTAACCAACTCAGCCTACAACAACTCATGTATTGCCCTGCCCACACTGAAAGCCCTGTGATTGATGAAACCAGTGATTGTGCTGGTCTTTTCCATTCTCCCATTTCACTGGCATTGATACATAGCTTGTACTACTACGTTCCCCAGCAACTCAGCCATTTCCAACTGAAGTGCTCCCAACCTGCTGCAGAAGTGCTTGCTATTAGTCCATAGGACTCACATTTTTTCTGCTAAATATCACCAGGTTTTTGTTACAGTTTTTGAGGGCATTGAATTCTTTCCGGCTGATCTTTGATTCCTTCTCCATGTCGACAATGACTCTTAAGAGTGTGCCACCAGCAAACTTAAGCAAATTTTTTGTTTAACCTGGTGACATTAGTGGCGATATTAAACAGTGTGCCCCTCTACCAATCTTTTAATTTCTTTTGTAATCTCCATCTGCCTTAACGTTTATGATGTTACATGCTGCCATCTTCTGTTTAATCAACTCTTTCAATTCACTGTCTTCATTTTCTTCAGTTGTATTAATAATTTGTCTTGTAGTATCATACCAAATACGTAAGTCCAGAAGGAGAAGATGCATTGCATTTCCTTTGTTCAGAGAAATAGGTATCTCATAGCCTTTCATGTAATGAAAGTAACACAGGACTTCTTTAGTCAACTTGTATTGAATTTTATCACATTTGTCATTTACTTCAACAGCTTTAATTATTTCCTTCACCCTAATTTTGAATATTACGGAGGTCAAAGTAATGGACTCAGAGCTCTGTAGATTATTGCGACTTCTCTTGCATCAGACAGGGTAACATGAGCATGTGCTCATCTGTAGACCCAACTTTCACTTCACCTGAATTCACTTTTCTAAAATCAATAACTGCAGTTACACACCTACTTTTGTGTGTTCTTCCATCTCATTTTAAACTGAATTGGCTGATGTTCAAGCTGCATTCTGAACTTGTTTTCTTTGACCAGTGCTTTCTACTGTTCCCATTGCTTAAACTTGGTTTTCTACTTTGGACTTATCTCTGTTGGATCAAAGCAAAAACATTTCAGATTTTCCTTGGTGGCCACACCCCATTCTGTAATAGGAGTGTATCTTTTACTGCCTTTATCATGTACCACCAGCTACTAGTTCATATATTTATGCAGCCTCTTTCCTTGCTTTCTTCTACCTTTGGATATTTTACTTCTCATTTACCCAGTGCTCTCAATTTCATCACAAAGAGGCTCAAAACTACACCTGTACCTTCTGCACAAATAGCACCATTCATTTGAGCATGTTACGCTTAAACCGGAGTGCATAATACCTCAGCTTGATGAGGAACAGAGCTGAAAAATACCAGAAGGTTCCTTCACCTGCATGCAGTTTCTAAGAAATTGCCATTTCTTTGAAATGGCTTTGTATGGATTGTAATTTCAATGGTAACATTTATGATGTTCAAAGATGTTGCTGCACATGTGTGTGTGTGTGTGGTAAGTTCCTGCGCAACTGAAAAGCAGCAAACATCACATAAACATCATTTGGTGGGTATCTGATACTGCTTACCTGAAGTGTGTTGTTGCAGATCATACAGAAAACAATGAAATTACTCAGTCTAGCAACGACCACTGGCCAGACATTGAGATCTTCAGCAAAATATCTTTTGACCTGAGTGTACATGACCCCAAGTACAGAAATATAAGCCCTGTATACACAGAACAACTCTCAAGAGTGAAACAAGGTAAGCAAAATGCAAACTTTTTGAGGAATACTTTCCTACAAAGAATCAGTTTTTATTTGGTTCAGTTGAACATATGAGTTCACAGGAACCTTTAATCTCCAAAATTATATAGAACAAAACAATTTGTGGGTTCTTTACAGCTGCTCCTGGGATCACAATCTCTGTTTTTTTACCATTCTTACATTTCTGTTTCTTTTCTTTGTGCACAGAAGCCAACAAAGAAGCAAAATCAGAGGAACCTAAGAAAAGGGAGACTGTGTCCATGATGCTGACTAAATATGCAGCTTACAATACATTCCATCACTGTGAGCAGTGCCATCAGTACATGGACATTAATCCTGCTGCACAGGTTGGTGTTGAGGCCTAAAGGTAAATTGCATCCTCATTTTTTTTCTGTGGTCTCTCCAGGCATACTGCTCTTCTCTCAGGATTCGTGCTTCCACCTTCCCTGAGATGGAATTGTTTAATTCTTCTGTTCTCAGGGGACATATTGAGCTACAGACCCAGGAGCATTAACTGTGTTTGTTATGTTCTGAATGAGCAGTTCCCTCCAGCTGCCTCTGGCAAAGGGTGAATATTGTGACAAGTTATCTCAAGCCAAAGCATTATTCAGCCTGCCCAGAGGGTTTGCAGTATCTCAGGGGAGAAGACTGTAAAATTAAGAGAGATGCTTGTCTTACCTAAAAGCCAGCCATCCACGTGTGTGATGGGAGATGGGAAGGCCTTTCTTCCTCCTTTTGTAATTAACTGTGCAAGCTTCTCAGCAGTAGCTTATGAGTCACTGCACACAAATAAAAATTTTTAACTGTTCAGTTAAAAAAACTTCTGGTTTCTAAAACAGTTACTCTCGCAGGAGACTGGCAAGTAAGATTATTCCTGGTTAATAGCTCACACATTATTCCTTCACCACCACCAACAGTTTACTTGGAAGTTTCTTATCTCGAATCATTCTTTCCTTGCTTGCTGATCTTTTCCAACAGCTTGCTATTAAGCTGTCACAGTGTGGACACACCGACATGGCAGTGTACAATGTACCTTGGCGCAGCACCAGCAGGTCTGACTTAAACCTCATGCTTCATTATGTTGACAGAAGCAAATCCTCCCCAAGGACATCTGCTGTTCCCCCCACTTATCTTTGTGCATGTGATCAAACATAACTAGTAGCAATAAATATAAACATCTACTTTATGTGCAAGTGTGAGCTGTGTACATAGAGTTATGATAATTGAGCTCAGGGAAATTACACATTCAAAGGGGAGATGTTGGACAGCAAGCATTATGAAGGGAGAGAGATTCTTAAATGCTTTAACAGAACCTAAATAAAGTCCCTTGCTTTTTCCACCTTTATTTAGGCTAATTTCAGTTTTTTAGTAAAGATTACAGAAAACTCACTGGTAGGAGTAAATGATTCAACTTTGTAGTAAGATAGATGTTTCTGAAGGATGAAATCTTATCAGATATTTAGGCACTTTGTATACACTTACATGGTTCAGTGAAGTGCTGTGTAAACTTAAGCTCACCCAAATTCTCCATAGCCTTGTTAATGGTGTGGTCTGCTTTGGTCACTCAAAGGAGAGTATTACCACAGGAAAAATACCATACTAATGCAGCTGTGCTGCTGCTGATCTGTCTGTATGGCAGTGCATGCTGCTGTGGAGGCACACCCCCATGCTACACTGCTCTTTGAATCTTTTGGGGAAATCTATTTGGACAGTTTGTTTCCTAGTATGTATGTGTGCATGTGTGTATGTATGTATGTGTGTGTATATATTTATTTATTTATTTATTTATGTATATTTGACTTCTCCTTGTAAATATTGATAAATAATTCCTAGCTGAAACAGACTTCAGAGGAGTCCAGTTTGCCAAAGATAATTACTGATACAGAAAGCTGATTCTTTCAACAGCAAGGCTGGTTACATGCTTAAATAATGTGCCTTATGATGAGGAAAATAAGAATATTGTAGAGTCAACTTCAGCTACTGAAAGAGAATGTTTTGGATGTTCTTCTCTGATGGCTTTCAGCACTGTGGCTGTAAGAACAGGTTGCCATATACTCCTTATACCTGCTTGCAAATCTTTTTTGTTTGTTTGCATACAGGTATCTGATTCCACTCTGCATGCATTCACATTTTCATCCTCGATGCTAGGAGAAGAGGTTCAACTGCATTTTATAATCCCGAAGTCCAAAGAGAACCACTTTGTCTTCAGCAAGCAGGGAAAACATCTAGAAAGCATGCGACTCCCACTCGTTTCTGACAAGGTGCGTGTGCTGCTCTTGTCCATCTGCTGAATGCAGTCAACCAGAGATATATTTGCAAATTAATGGGGGGAGATTTTTTTCTGTTTTCTTTTTGTTTTAAAATTCCTTGTGTAATCCTCGCCTGAGTGTCCTTAGAACTGGAGTTTTTGAAGACAATCATCCCTTTTTCCGGTCCTAGTGTCCAGTTCATATGTGTTGCAATGATCAGTAGTCTTAAAATCTAGTATAAACAATAAGTAAATAAAAATCTCTATCAGGAATAGCCTGCTTTCTACCTCATGTTGCCAAAATATCTCCTGTTCCAGCAGAATTTGAATGCAGTCAAGAGTCCTATCTTCACTCCATCGAGTGGACGTCATGAACACGGCCTCTTGAACCTCTACCACGCCATGGAAGGCATCAGCCACCTGCACCTCCTTGTAGTCAAGGAGTATGAAATGCCTCTCTACCGTAAATACTGGCCCAACCACATCATGCTTGTCCTGCCAGGCATGTTCAACAATGCTGGAGTTGGTAAGAAACACTATCCGTGCATTGCTGTGAAGGTATCAAAATCCATGTTGGACAATGTGGATTATGTTGTTGAAGGAAACATTGCAGCAGCTCTTCACATTCATGCTGTAATAATAGCAGGAATATGTGTGAAAAATACAGTGATGGGGAAGAACTGCTGTCAGGGACATGTATTGATCACTGCTTTCTCTGTTTAAAATCTGATGTTTTATGGGCCATATTCACTCATTTTACTCAGGCCTGCTGTGTGAATGTCCATTCTATATGTTTTACATGTGATTTTTCAAATTGCAACTTTTTAGTTAGCTGAAGGTAAATATTAACTGCAACTGAACACTGGGGCTTGAACTTTGGAATTTGTTTTCATGGATGCTGAGTTTTTTCTGCAAAAAGTTTTAAGTAGCTTCAGTTTTAGAATCTCAGTCCCTTCTTGGTTTAAGTTACTTTATTAATGCCCACAAAATTGTGTTCTGCAGAGTGTCTTAAAGCAGTCTTCTTGGCATCTGCCTTTTAGATTTACTCGCACTGAAAAAGGGACATACTGATTTCTTCTTAAACTAAGATGTTAAGAGCACTAAAGTTCACAAAGGGTAATGACTGCAGATGTTCATGTAACCTTTCTCAGGGAAGAGTGATAAAATCTAATAAAGACATCTTCTTTATGGTATTTTGTCAGGTGCTGCCAGGTTTCTTATTAAGGAACTTTCCTACCACAATCTAGAACTGGAACGAAACCGCTTGGAGGAACTGGGAGTCAAGCGCCAGTGTGTGTGGCCATTCATTGTGGTCATGGATGACTCCTGTGTCCTGTGGAACATGCACAGCGTCCACGAGCAGTCCAGGTAAGTAACCACCATGTTGGGGTCCTTGCACTGATCCAGCACAGACAGCAGCACATCTGTGACTTAGGCTCATCTCCAGCATCTGACAGGGTGTGAAAGACCAGACAACTGGAAGAGCTGGGGAGCTGGAGCTGCTGGAAATGTACTCGAGATATTGCCAGGCAAAAGCAGTTTTTGGCAGGGGCTTTGATGTAGTAACACCAGGCTGCCCGTCCAAAGGGCCTCACAAAGGTCATTATTCACTCAATCATTATTACTCAAGTAGCACAGGAACTGTACACTTACATGTATTTATGATGTATTTTAGTTGCATTGTCTAAAATGCAAAACTTCAGCTCTTTCACTCAGAGCAGTAGGAAGGCTGTAGCTTTGTCTTGCTGACCACCAACATTCAACCTCCTGCTGTTGAACACTTCCACCTGATTGTACCCTGACATCTGTGTCAGTACCATCAGCAAAGCTCTGCTTGTGTTTGTTCTTTGCCTAAAACCACTCTTGCTTTTAGTGACTACTTGAGTGATTTCTCAATATGTTACTTCCCTGATTTGTTTTGATTCAATTTATGCTTCTCAGTGAAAACAGGTATTTTGGGAACTTCAGCTTTTTAGAAGGCATTAAGCTCTTGCCCTTCTCAGCACTTGTACTGTCCATTACAGAGAAAATACCCTTCCAGAAATGATGTGTAAGGGGATTCCTTTTCCCTTCCTAAACTGCTGTGTAAGACCTTATTCTGCTGAAAGGCTGATTTTCTTAATGACTACATTGATGAGATAAGATTAGTTGTCTGTTGTTTATGAAGTCTGCATTTATGTATATATTTTTACAGCATTTGGAGTAAACATTCTCAACTGTTACTGGAATTTCCTGCTCCTTTTTTTACACATATACGTATATATATGCAGTGTATGTTCTATAAAAATAATAAGGTATCTTTGTATGTTGTATCTGATCATATTTTGCAGCCGATCCCTGGAGCCTGGGAGTTTCAGCAAGAATGTGTCTCTGAAAAGTGTCCTCCAACACATTGAAGCCACCCCCAAAATTGTTCATTATGCAATACTGGGTGTTCAGAAATGGAACAGCAAGCTGAATACCAGGAAAGCAAAGGCTCCATTCTCTAGGTGCCATGTGCGTGATTTTATACTGCTCAACATAGACCTGACCCAGAATGTGCAATATGATCTAAAAAGGTAGGTAATACATATATATATTGGGAAAATAATATGTTAACATGATAAGAGTCTTGTCACAATATTTCTGAATGCTGTTGAGATAAACAGAAAGATCCTGTCTAGGTAATGAGTGCACAATCACAAAAATAAAACACAGAGTGATATACATTGCATCTGAATGAATAAGCCAAAAAAACCCTGGGAGAGACAGACCATGAGGCAAGGGCAGGGGAGGGTTTCAGAGAATTGAAAAGATGGGGGAAAGAACAAACTTCAGAAGAAAAAAGTAACCAGGAGACTAAAAGTAGAAGAAAAGAGCCAAAATTACATCAGTTACAGAAGAGTGTGGAGCTTCCACCATTCCTCTCTACCAGGCAAGAGCCTGTTGTGTCACTAAGAACAAGCATATAGGAAATATTTGAGCATTCCTATGTCAAATGCTGTGAGGAGGGATTCCTCGTGTTTCCTGCAGAATCAGCTATCCTCCCTGTTGCCACTTGGGTTTGCAAGAAAAGCAGATTAAAAAATAATTTTCCACTATTTCCTTCCTTCTTCTTCCCAATCCCCACCTAACTTCATCCTAAGGCATTTGCAATAAAGCACTGACATAATGTGCCTTTACTGCTAGTTCTCATCACAGATTGAAGCAATAACCAATTCTCCTGCTCCCCAGATTAGTGAGTTCAAAAATAAACTTTGTCTCTGCTGGTCACAGATGGCCCTGGGGCTTCTCACCCTGGACTCCTGCTGCTGTTTTCAGGGATCCTGTATATTTGAGCAAGGAATTGTAGCCTGTCCGTGCAAGCTGGTGTGGCTTCCAGAGCTCTTGATTTCACATTCTTTGTCAGGTTGAATCATGAGATGGGAATCAGCCCACAGAAGTGAGCAATTACATTGTAAATAGCACAGGACAAATGTTACTTCTCAGCTGCTTTGTCTCTCATAGCCAAATATTTTTTAAAGCCACATTTATCCCCTGATTGCTGTTTATGAAGAAATATGTCATATCGAACTGGCTTGTTCAGAAATGGAGGTTGGTCACTGCAGAACCTCTCTCAGTTCCAAAATATATATATATATAAAAAACAACAGTTAAAAAGAAACAAAAAAGGAAAGGGTGGGCAGGAAATGGTTGATGTCGGTAAATGACGAGGATGAGAGGATGAGCCAGATTTGGTATGGGGAAGAACTATACAGGCACACTGCAAAGTGAAGACTAGTTTGATTTTAAGATGACCAGCAGTTGCTTTCCTACGCCAGGAGCACATCAAAGGAATGAGTCTTCAGAGGTCCGTAGAGAATTTGTCCTGGCACCACATCAGATGGTCTCCAAAAATCTCTGCTGAGCCCATACCGGTGCATTTCAGCAGCGGGCGTGTGAATGCTTGCTCGTGCACAGCAGCCACACAGCTGGTTTAGTGATCTTGTGTTTTAATGTCCAGGTATTTCTGTGAAGATGTAGATTTTAATCTGCGGACAAACAGCAGTGGCCTCCTCATCTGCCGCTTCAACAACTTCAGTGTCATGAAGAAACATATTCAGGTTGGAGGACAAAAGGACTTTGTTGTTAAGCCAAAAATCATGGTGAGTGTGGAAGTATGCTCCGTAATACATAAGGGGTAAAATCAGGACCTGTTTCCCCTCAAAACAATGAATTTTCTAGTCTTTTAGATTTATTCTGTCCTTATTTGACATCTGACATTCATGGCTTACTCTGTGGTAGGGCTCCCACATCAAAAATAGAAAATTATAAATATTTTGCCAATTATAAATTACTAACGAAAATCCTGTTAGAAGATGGACTGGAATTGGAAAGGGTTTGGTCAAGCTATTCAGTGGTATCTCTGATGGAGGAAGAATTTGCAGACATACACTCTGATCAAAAGTAGGTAAACTGTGCTGGACTCAGTTTAAAAAATTTCAGCACAGCCACTACTTTCTGGAGTTTGCTAGTCTGTGATGACTTTCAGTCCTTGTGCTTCCTGACAAGAAGAGGCCTGAAGAAAGGCTCTGAAAACTGGAACCTTTTGAAATCCAACCAAGAAATCCAAGTATTTATAAAAATATACCACATATTTTATGCAGAGTATGTTGCACCTATGCTAGCTTTAAACAGAGATGTATTTCAAAGGATTGGATTTTATCTAGGAATCTTGTAGTTTGTGGTCCTGGTAGTTTTAAACACATCCCACACCATCCCTCTTTTATAAAACCACCTCCATATTTCAAGATTTAACTGACTAAACCCTGGTTTTGAATATTTTTGAAAGTAATTTTCTGATTTTCCTTTTTCTTGTGGTTGCAGTGGAATCTGTAGTGATGGATTGGCCTATGAGAAAACTCCACAGAAAACATTTTTTATGGATGACTCCACACAAGGAGTCTGTCATTTCCTGTAATGTCCAGGAGTAAGATAGGATGAAGGCAATTTGAACTCCCTGTTTTCTATCCCTTTTTTAGGCAAGCAGATATCCACGGAAGTACTTAGCAAGCACAGAACAAGTAATTGATTTATTTCTATGCTGTGGTGCTGTCAAAATGATGATTTTTGATCCTTTCCCCCAGCTTTCTCTCTCTACCTGCTCTGTCATGGTGATCCCTTCCCCAGGTAGAGGAACTCCTGCAGAGCAAATACACTGGGTTAAAATGGGTTCCCCTTGGTTTCACCGCAGGTTTCGGACAGCGTGGCACCAATAATGCCTCTTCAGTATGTCTGTGCCCCTGACAGTGAGCATACATTGCTGGCAGCCCCGTCTCAGTTCCTCCTGGAGAAATTCCTTCAACATGCGACATACAAACTCTTCCCAAAGGCCATTCATAACTTCAAGAACCCGGTATTGGCCATCGACTGCTACCTGAACATTGGGCTTGAGGTACAAAATATTTACAGGGATAATGGGCATGAGCAAATGAGCAAGCTTTTACTTCAGTATCTTTCTTGTGTTGAAAGCCCCTTCTATTAGGGACCTTCAGCATCAAGGGCAGCATTTGAAGACTTTGGTCTCAAACAGATTCTTCTGTTGGAGGTAAAGAAGCAATCCACTGGAGGAGCTGGTGATGAAGCCTCCAGCTGGCTGGTGTGGGTAGAGATGAAAGGTCTGTGATGAACTAATGTGACCGCTGGATTGTGCCAGGTCCTTCTCTTGGGTACAACAACCCCATGCAACATTGCTATAGGCCTGGGGAAGAGTGTCTGGAAAGCTGACTGACGGAAAAGGACCTGGGGGTGCTGGTCAACAGCCAGATGGAGATGAGCCAGCAGTGTGCCCAGGTGGCAAAGAAGGCCAGTGGCATCCTGGCCTGTATCAGGAATAGTGTGGCCAACAGGACCAGGGAGGGAATCGTCCCCTTGTACTTGGCATTGGTGAGGCCAAACCTTGAATCCTGTGTTCAGTTTTGGGCCCCTTACCACAAGAAAGACATTGAGATGCTGGAGTGTGTCCAGAGAAGAGCAACAGAACTGGTGAAGGGTCTGAAGCACAGGTCCTGTGAGGAGAGGCTGAGGGAGCTGGGGTTGTTTAGCCTGGAGAAAAGGAGGCTCAGGGGAGACCTTATTGCTCTCTACAACTATCTGAAAGGAGGTTGTAGCCAGGGGGGTGTCAGTCTTTTGTCTCTTTTGCCTGGTAGCAAGTGATATGACAAGAGGAAATGGCCTCAAGTTGTGCCAGGGGAGGTTTAGACTGGATATTGGGAAAAATTTCTCCATGGAAAGGGTTGTCAAGCATTGGAACAGTCTGCCCAGGGAAGTGGTGGATTCACCATTCCTGGAGGAATTCAAAAGATGTGTAGATGTCACCCTTAGGGACATTGGTTTAGTGGTGGGCTTGGCAGTGCTGGATTAACAGTTGGACTCTGATCTTGGATCTCGATGAGTCTAACCTAAACGATCCTATGATTGTATGATTTGTAAAGGAATTGTGTCTGTCTGAAATATTATTTCATACAAAGCAAAAATGTGAAAGCGATGCCATTCTTGACAGAACTTGGTATTCATCCTTTTTTGCTTCTCTTTTTATGAACACGGATTTCTAGGGAAACTAAGATGCAAATACATCTTAGGTGTCTCTCGGCTGGGAGATTAAAATCTTTGAACCCAATGGTCAGTTCGAAGTGGGTCCGAAGCAGGGTGAACATCTAACAGGGGTATGGTTCTGACAAATTTTATGAAGGTCAGCGGTAACGTAGAGAAGATACACAACAGCTATCACGGCACTGAGACACAGGAGAGCTGCAGTGCTGCAAACCACAAGCTTCAGCAGTTTTAGTACTCATGGAGTTGCTTACTGTGTTTGACAAATGTATCCTTATTGGAGCAACCCATGCAGTCTTAACAGTCATTATAAGCAGGTAATTTTTAGAGAAGCAGAAAATGAAACTGAATTGCAGAGAGCCCTGAAATAACGTGTTGCAGACTTGGTGACCAAATGAGAATCTAGAAGTTTGTCCCATGTGTTATTTCCTCAGGGAATTTGCTCAATACTGTAGTCCTCTTGGACTGTATTTTTACCAGCACCATCCGACTCGCCTGTTATCACTAAGTTATATTCCATTCCCCTTAAAGACATCCTTAGACCTTTCCAACACGAGTGCTTCCTTTCTTTCCCCTTTCTGTTCCAGGTGGCTATATGCTATATTAGTTCTCGCCCACACTCGGTCAATGTCAACTGTGAAGGGGTGTTCTTCAGTGGACTTCTGCTCTATCTCTGCGACTCCTTCGTTGGTGCAGACCTCCTCAAGCGGTTCAGGTTTCTGAAAGGTAATCTCATTGCTCTGCTGGGCATCCTGGGTGTTTTCCTGCCAAGTAATAATAGCATGGAGGAAAAGGGAAAGGCAGAGGAATAACCAGCTTTGTTAAACAGCTCCACTATTTTCACAGTTAGTGCTGCCATTGTTTTCAAAAGAAATAGATGGAGTGGTTTTCTGGGAGTGTATCAAACCTGTTCCTGTTGGTAATAAGTGCAGGTAATTGAACCTTAGGTAAGCTTTGACAAATTACATTCTTTAAGTTATAAGTGACATCAAATTAAATAGGTGCAGAAAAACCAAAATCCATGGAAATCAGGCAGTGAGCTGTGCAGTCAGCAACCTGAGAGTTTAGAACATAGGTGTTACTGATGAGGACAAGAAATTCTGCTCTGGCAGTCAGTCCATCTTCACTACTGCAGATGGGGACAGCTCTTAACTGGAGGATTATAGGATCTGCCCCCACCAGAACTTAATAAACCTCATAAAAACCTTTCTTCATCTTTATGTCTTAATACTAACAAAGAGCAAATTGCCACAGGTATTCAGTAATGCTGAAGTGTGTTGCAGAGCTCCAGTGCATTTGTGGTGCCATAGCTGACCTGTTTCCCATCTTGTGCTGACTGAGGAGGGCGTGCATGCAGGGATGCCGTGGGGATGACCCTCAGCCAGTACCAAGAACTAGGTTTTGAAGTTTCCTCCTGCACCCTCTTTGGCCCTCCAGGGCAGGGACAGAGGAGGAAGGCACAAAGATGTGGTGGAGGTTGGTGCTGGCCACTGCCAGTTTCCCATAGCTGATGTGTGCCGAATGCAGCCAGAGAGGCCATTTTCTCTGTTGCTTCTTGGGCAAGAGGTGGTTTCTTCACAAAAATGGGCCATGGATGCCTGGTAGGAAGGACTTTCCCTTGCTTCAACTGAGCAGAGGAGGGATCTGAACCAAAACTTTCTGTTTGTCAGGTGCATGGGCTGGAGCACAGAACAGAGCAAGCCCTGAAGGTGTCCAACCCTCCTGCTTATTAAATGTCTCTGTGCAACACCAGGAAGTTTGCACATTTGTTAGCCACAGAGAAATTAAGGACTCTTACAGTGCTTTACCAAGGGCAGCTCTCATACTTAAGGAAGTCATAGCAGATTTTCTTATGTCAGTTGTGGGACTGATTTGGCTTAGTAGAATTTCATTACTGACCTTGTACAAACCCATATGTCCCATGAAACAAACAAAAAGTAGGCTTTATTCTTTTGGCATAATTATCAATAGTAATGTAAGGATCTTGGAGTCCCATTAATGCTCTCTCTGATATTAGCAGCTGATGATATTAACACTGGCTGATTGTCAGTCAGTGAAATTCTGTGATATGGAGCAGACCCAACACCATGTTTGCTTTTCCCTGTCTGTGCCTTCCTGCAAATTCACAGAATTCACAGATGGACACGATTTGCTGTTGTCTTGAGGCTCACACAACTGATCCGAGCCTCGACTGGATGGTTATTGGTAGACCCTTCTAATACTACTTTTTTCCTACCTAGCAGCGGAGGTTTCTTTAAAATATCTTAGGAAAATGAATGAAGGAAATGAGTTATTATTGTACCCCTGAGAACCTAATGTACTTTTCAATTGAAGGTGCCACCCTGTGTGTCATATGTCAAGACAGAAGCTCATTACGGCAGACGATAGTCCGGTTGGAGTTGGAGGATGAATGGCAGTTCCGACTTCGGGATGAGTTTCAAACTGCTAACAGTAGTGATGACGAACCACTCTATTTTCTTACTGGACGCCATATATAAGCCTTGCTAAGACACTGCTAAAGAAAAAAAGAACTTTTTTTTTTTTTTTAAAAAAAAGTACAATCACTGTGGAGCAAAGTGCAACTGATATTTATCTAGACTGCTCTAAAGGATTCCCCACAATTCTGAAGTAGGCTTTATTCCTTGGGATAAATTACCACATCAGTTATGATTTAAAGGATCTTGGATTCCAGTTATTTTCACATCAGTCACAACTGCCAACACTAATCACACAGCCAACCAAGCTGTAGGATCTGGGAGGAGGATGTTGTTTGGTTGAAGAAGAATCCTTTTAATATTCAGCTGATTTAGGGGAAGAAGCTGCTCTCCTCTTGCAGCTGCTAGCTTGAATGTGTTACATGAAATGCACCCCAGCATGTGGGATTTATTGAAGATAGGTGGAGGAGAGCCCACCGTGTCTCTTCAGCTCTGTGCTGTGGTACAGGAATACTCAGGGGTTTGAAACTACAATATAAAGTAGATATTTGTATTAAAAGGAATAGCCTTGTTCTCTGTGCAGTGTTAGTTTAAAATTTGTAATTGTGTACGTATTGAAACTGTCTTTGGCAAAATTTCCACAGGTGTTCGAAGTTTACTACTTAAACCTGAACAAATGGGCAAACACATGATAGGCACTGTGCACCCCAGTTCTCCTAGCAATGGTATTTTGCCCAGTAGGCGCCCCCTCCTCAACTCCAGGGACGAAGCAAAGGCTTCTCGTAGCTGCTCTCTCTTCACTTAGAGGCCAGAGTAACTTCCCAGCAAATCACCTTCAGTTTCTCACTCTCCTCAGAGCTTTGAAAACTTGCAGTCCATCCTCCTTTGCATATGGAAACGTGTCCTCCTGTCTGTCCGGTGCCTTTGTGGTGGGCTGTGCGCAACTCACTCTCCATTTCCTTTACACTCAGCTCCAATTGGCTGCAGAACTGAGATTAGGTCTGTTGTACCCATATATGAAGCAACATACCAAAAAATGTGCAGGACACTAATGATGCCTGAGCTGGATCCAAGAGAAACAGAAGGTATTCTATTAGTAGTTCTGAGAGGAGCAGGGGAGAAGTCCAAAGGAGCTGGGACTGCTCACAGGAGACTCTCCAGAAGCAAAGATGTGTAAATGCATCACCTAACACTGTCCTCCCTGTAAATCTGTAAATACTGGCTATGCAGCAGCCGCACATTATTCTACTTACAAGCGCAATACTTACTGATCCTTGTTAAGGTGTTCTGGAAGGAACTTGGCGCCGTTGCATTTGTTTGTCAGGGTTAAATCGTGGCGGTCCCCTGTTCCCCTCGCACAATTGGCAGGCATTACCTTGATGAGGTTTCCATATACACACAACAATCTTTCTGCACATCATGGCCCCTTTATTAAAAGGAAAAATGCAGAGTGTTTTTCAAATGCTATTCATGAATACAAATTTACTCCCCAAAAAGCAATTAAATTACCACATCTTTATACCTGACCTGCAACTCATTGGAGAAGGACCTGCCAAAGCTGCATTTTTTTAACACATAGTGTTAATTAAGCAACTTTTTTTATCTTGTGAAAAGAGATGTTTACAGATGAAAAAACATAATATATTTGACAGAGGCCAAAGGAAAATGGTTTGCATATGTCTGTGTTGACGTAGCACATCTCTGATGCTGTAAATTTAGCAAATCTCAGATGAACATCCCATCTCCGTAAAGTTATTTTTTATTTTCCTTCAGACACAACCTGCCTTATCTATTTTAACACTGGGAAGAAGCAGGGATATAAAAGATACTTCTTGAAGCCCTTGATACACACATGAATGTATTCCAGTGGTTCTGGTTTTGCCAGAAAGGCTTAAGGCCAACCCCGACTCTTAGTGTGGTTTAGAAGTGTCAGGTATTACATGTTAAAAAATGGTTTTCTTTTTGTTTGTGTATTTGATGTTTGCACTAAGTTCTTAAAATTCCAGGTGCTGAGACTACTAGGAGGAATTAGCCTGCTGGTGAAGCAGTGCAAAATTTTCCTGAAGGCTGAGAGTGCATTTAGAAAATCAGCATATTTGCCTGCCTTTACCAACTAACAGTAAACCCATTTCTTCAGCGCTCTCCCCTGCAGAAGCAAGGAGTTTTGGTAACGCTCTGGCCAGAGCACACTACACCAGCCCAAACAGCGCAGGCCTGTCCCATGGAACACTTTAACCGGCTGCCTATGAATTCCTGGGAAGGAGACCCTTGTCTGACAGCCAGATGATTGCTATCCATCTTGGTTTTAAGCCTCGCCATCAAGGCCATTCTTATGAATGTATTAAATTGGCTAGCATTATATCTTACCTGTAGATGTTCTTGTCTATTCACAGGTTAAAACTGAATGTAAACTAAGATTTAAAGAATCATATGCAGATGCTTTTTGCTTAACTTATGTAATTGCTTTTTGTGACTTTTGGAAGAGGGTTAAAAATGTTGCTTTCCTAGTGTAAAGTTTTCTTAACCAAAAACTTGGTGAATTTAGCTTCACTAGTCAGTCTACCTCATGTTATTGTTTATGAACTGAAACTGTCTGAAGTTGTGGCTATGGTATGTTTATAATGTGCTTTCATTAAATTTGATTATATTAAGTTACCATTTCAGACTGCCTCTCTCTTAATGGGTACTGCTCTTGCTTTCCAAGCCCGCCAGAGCTTTTAGATTTCCAGTGAACTTGCTGCACCATTTTTCTGACAAAGCCCTTTACAGGCTGCTCACAATCCCCTTGAAAATTACATGTGGCAGCTTGGAAACAGACTCTACAGACCAGAATTCATCACCATTCTGCTACTCCAGCTTTAAACACTCAAGTATTGTTTCAGAGGTGGTGCAAGTTCTTTACTTTAGCTCTAGCCCAAGGTTAAGGACAGTACAACATAAACAAGTATATCCTAACTGCACAGAGGTTCCAAAATTGAAACAAACTGTAAGTTTAACCCTAATTCTTTCCCATCTCAGAGTTTTAAGCTATTACTCAAGGCTGAAGGCATTCCCCTCTCACCTTACCACAAATCCTGTATAAGGATGGTACTGATTTGGAGCTACTGGGGCACTTATCCTTGGGGTTTGATACAAATGCATTGTCACTAAGGGAATTCCTATCCAAGCAGGTTTGAATGCCACAACTGTGTTCTCCAGAGACTGCATCAAAACACACTCTGCCCTTAGCCACTTTTTCCCCCCAGGAAAAGTATGAAATACACTAAAGATTCATTCACACTTAGTATCATACAGAGTAACTTTAAAAAAGCTATCAAGTATTTTATTTTTAATCTATCTACATTATGTACAGATCAAGAAAGGCCACAGCAGTTTTTCAACATACAAACCCTTTAAAAGAGAGATTTATGAAGGAGTGACAAGTATCAAAGTGAAGTCCACTAACAAAGGTATATACTCAGTACAGTACTTGAAGAATGACGAGTACACCAGTCCTTGGGGTTTTCATTCCACCTTTTACTCCACAACTAGTCTGGGGGAGAAGCAGACAGAGGGCACAAGATTCTGATGCTGCTGACACCAAGCAGGTGCCCTGGCATCTAGCAGGGTACAGGATGCAGCCCAGAAGCCACCGTGCAGTCCGTGAGGGTTGATGCCCACCACGACTGTACCGTAGCACTTCTTGCCTCAATGCAACTGGGCACAGCCTTGAGCTCTGTCAAACAAGCAACGAGTAGCGGCTCCCCTGGCTGCAGGAGCTGGGGCAGGAGACCAGTTACAGTACCAGGAAGCACTGGTATATCACCTCATTAAGAACTTCAGCATGTACTCATCAGCGAGACTAGAGTCTTTGCATTAGTTTACAGTCCACTATGAACAATTTTCTGCTGCATGTAAACATGACTAACTAGATAAAATACAATCAAACTTCTGTAAAAGTTAATAAAATATCTTTCTTTTAAAAAAACAAAGTTAGCCTATTACTGCATTGTTTACAATTTTAATAAAATAGTACAACCTTTCGGTTGTTACCAGTCCTGAGTTCACTGTAAGAAAAATGGCCCTGGCTTCTGCTGAAAGTCTGCACCCACTCAGTGCGGTTTGGCAGAAGTCTCCCAACAAAAATGGAATTCCTTCAGAGCAGTTAAGTCTGGTGCTGTCCATTGAGGAAGTTGTATACCAGGAACTGGCCGGTGCCACAGTACTGTGTTGCAAAGAGTTTTCCATCGGGAGTGGGGTCAGAGAAAGCGATTTCTTCCTTACTTAAGTATGAACCATATATGAAGTTGCTCCTGTTTAAAAGAGGGAAAAAGGCGGGAAAAAAAAAAGGTTATTACTCTCAGGGAATAATAAAAAATATTTATGCTACTAGGCCACAAACCATTAATTAAGTGACACAGACACGAAAAGGAAGAAACTCTACTAGGAGGAGATGGCTCTACTTACAGGATCTATCTCCTTCCAAACAGCAAGGAGGATCACTTGCTCTGGAAGGAGTTTTATAAGGTTCTGGTGTTCTTGAAGGAATGTTTGTATAGAGTGATTGCATCAAGAGTTCAAATTCAGAGTTTTTTAGAGAAAAAAAGTTTTAATTCATTCCAACTATTTTTTCATGGAAAAGAGACTGCTAGGGCTGTGACTACAATCACTAAGAACGAAAACACAAGCTACGAAACAAGTTGGGGTGATGATGGAGGGGGCTGAAAGACCAACCTCAAGGCATAATTCCTAAGTACACATTCAGTAATAACTATACAAAAAGAAAGAATCAATTTGCTGAACTTCATCAAAAATATTTTATGTATGTTTTATTCTTATTTTAAGTAAGAATGGGAATCAAGAGATACTGTTCTACTTCTCTGGTTCACTATGTGAGCAAATTTAGAAAACTGCACTCAGGCTTTAAGACTTTGATTAGAGGAAGGAGGAGGTAATGTTTATCCTTGGAAAGAGAAGAAACTCCCTTTAAACTTAAGATTTTTAGTTTCTATAAAATAAACTTAAATGCAGTTGAAGACCAAGTATAAGGTTCACTTGTATGGACGTCTCCATTAAATACTGAGGAAAACATAACAAGAACAAAATCTGTTTTAATCACTACCAGTTTTATTCCTTTCTCTTTCATATATTTAGGAAGATGATTTTTCAAGGTTCTTAGACTGTCTGACTGGGTTTTTGTGACTCCAAGCCAACCATGAAAGCTTGGGTGAAATGTGGCAGACATTCTCAAAATGGACCTAAAAGTCTGCTACAATGCCTTCAACATTTTGAAGTCAGGATTTAGATGGCTACTGGAATCATCCCATTCAAAGTACCTTTTGCTACTGAAGACATTTAAGTTGAAGTTTCACTGGCTGCTGAGCGGATCTAACTGCCTATTGCCATCCCAAATCAAGTCTCATTCCTTTCCTTTGCCTTCTGAACTGTCTGGGCTCCCTTGTCTACACCAGCTCTAGAGCTCATCAGACCTTTCTGCAAACCAAGAGAGCACCAGAGTCATGTAAAGCTCTTTTTGGTGAACTTGTTTTCTACTGATGCAGCAATGAGGAGGAAGGCCGAACAAGCACCAGAGCACAGCAAAAGGTGAGGTGCAGTGCACAGCTAAGAACAAAACTGAGGCCTCACTAGCTGCAACAAACCATCAAAATTGATTGTAAAAATCCTTTAGAACTGTAGCTGAGGGAACAACTCCAGCATCGATTTGGGGGAGAAATCACAGAGTCACAGAGTATTCTGAGTTGGAAGGGACCCAACAAGGATCATCGAGTCCAACTCTTACGTGAATGATCCCTACGAGGATCGAACCTGTGACCTTGGCATTATTAGCACCATGTTCTAAATCTTTCCTTCAGAAATAGTTTCTAGGAAGCTACTATTAAACACACTATTAAAAAGCTGTCAAAAAATATAACCAAATAATCAAGTTACTACACTCATCTGAACACAGCTTTACAGTCAATAGTTCAGACAGAACATGATCTGATAAGAACTTTCTAGTTGCTCCACCAGCCAGGCAAGATGCATTCTGCAGAGCAGAATAGCTTTGCTAAGCTCTCCAAATAACCAAGGGGCTGAGGACTGGCAGAGACATCAGTACCTGTGCTACAAAGTGCAGCAAGATGGTGCTTAACACAAACCTGACAGGAGAGCAATAGTAACATTTGGGCACTTCTTGGCATTACTCAGAAATGATGTTTAAACTTCTAGGAAATGTCACTGAAAAAAACCTAAGGTTTGGAGAATCAACATTTTTAACACAGATGTTTGAGTCCTTTTATGGATCTAGCACTTAGCACTCAGTTGAATACACTCATCACTAGCTACTAAAGCTCCATGGAAATTGAAAATATCTCATAAATGGCTCAGTGAACCTGAGTAAATATTAAAAAAAAAAACCACCAAACAACAATTGGAAGGCACCAAACTGTATCAAATAGTTTGATGCACTGGGTCTCTGTTCCCTCCCTCTTTCTACCTCTAAGGAATGGACAATCACTGAGTGGTTCAATCCCAGTCTGTAACACTTGGGTAATCTCACACTTTGACCAAAACCAGTCTTGCATCCTTTACTCATAACTACCCCGGAGGAACTTCCCCCAAGCTCACTGGAAGTCTGCCAGGTGACTCATGACAATTGCACCTAAAGATTTCTGTTAAAGACAAGCTATTGCAGAATAATGATGTCAGTTTTTGAAGTCCATCTAATACTGGAACTGTCAACGGTGCTCAAATCTACATCCTCAGTATCACCGGCAGCTTGAACATACAAGCTTGAGACACACAAAGCAACAAATGGCTTGGGACTGAGTTCTATCTAAACCACGTGTAACTGAGGAACTTTTTAAATATTACCTAAGACACTCTATCATCCGAGAAGCGATCTTCTTTCGACGCATCATGCTGAATACCCATATTCGACTAATCCCACAAATAGCAGGCTCTGGAGAGGTTGAGCAGCACCATGCTTTCTGTCTTTCAAATATGACTTTCTCATTTTCTGAACTGACTTCTGGAACCTTCTCTTCTATAACTCTGTAGCCCTGCAAGTGATGTAAAAAAAAATTGGGTCTTTATAAAAGCATCATTAATGACTTAAAAAAATAATTAATGTTATCAATGTTATTTCTTTCATACTTAGTTGCTAAAATGCCTTACCAAAAATATTGTGTATTTATGTCTCATTTAATTTGTCTTAACAATTTCAAAACGGGAAGAGATGACAGAGGTGAAACAAAAATACCCACCTCAAAAGCTTATCTGACTTAAAATAATAGCAACAAATAATCCATTTCTTACTACCACCTGTATTAAAGTGTTTGCCTCAATTTCTCTGACTTTGGCTAAGATTGTTTTGCTTGTTGTCTGCTACTCCCAAGGGACACTAGAAAAGCAGTAGGACAGTTTACAAGGGAACAGACAGATTATGTGACAAAGTTCTGACACCGCTGTTTAGTACCGCCGGTGGCAGCATGACTTCTTGTCCTGCCCTCTGCTTCTGTGTGCTGTGGAGCTGTTCAATCCCACTGTAATTCAACTCAATCATACAGAACACACGCTTTTTCATCCATATTGGATTTCTGCTGGGTAGGAAGCTGAACCTGCTTGTCAACAAGCAAGAGGAGAGCCAGAGGTAGCACAACAGCTTTAGCAAGTTCTTAGATGAGCAGGTCTGAGCCAAGTATGACACCATCCATGTGTCTCAGCTCAGAGTCAACCACATAAAAATGAGCGACTACATTTCAGAATAGTCTATCACCCAAAGCCTCTTCCTCTGTGGAAAAGCCATACACAGAATGCTTATTTGCTATGAACAACAATCACTAAGCACAGACACAGACTGCCTTTCTCCAATTCAGTCACTTACCCACTGGATATGTTCTGCAATTAAACAGCCGATAACTTTTTTGTCATTAGAAATAAAAAGAAGAGTTTTAGTTCTAGAGTAACACATGAGTGGAGCTTGCTGAAATCCCAAGTCATTGTCTACCATTTCTCTAATTTCTTCGACCTGTCAAAATAAGTTTAAATGCTGTGTAAGAAACACATATAAATGTACATTTCTACAAATTTACATTAAAAACACAGATTTGCAAAGATGGAGAATCTAGATCTAGAATACTGAAAGCTATTCCAGAAGTTTAGGATTATCCTAAGTAACTTGCAACACATTGGTCCACAAAAATGTTCCTTCAATAATACTCGTCTGGAAACAGGAAGAGTAGAGATCTCTCAGTCAACTTCCATTAAATTCAAACTTGAACGGTCAAAGGCTAATAGAGAAAATTCAGATAATCGAAGTGTGGAGTATGGTATTTTAGAAGTAAATGAGACCCACAGGAAAAGTTGAAAGAGTTTAGTTCAAGATTTTCTGTTATTTTTAAAGTATTTAAAGAACTAATCCATTAAGGGTTTTGAGCACATGAAAGCTGACAGTGCCAAGGCAGGTAGAAAATGTATGCATTTGTTGTAAAGGAATAAGTAACTGTTGTCTCTTTCCCCCAGCTTCCTACTCTTCCACTGGGTTTGCAAAGAATAACTGAAACTAAAAATAAAATTTTGTTTAATATTAGCAAGTTTAGAAGAAACAGAAATTTCAGCATGAATGCAAACAAAAGCTTATGCATGACCTGGTATTTTACTGGTGGATTCTTGTACCTACAATTGGATATTGGAAGCAGCCTCTATCATTCCTCATCTCCTCTGAGACAGAAATAAGGTGGCCTTTCCCATGTGGTGCATTAAATGGCATAAGCTTCTTGAATGCATGTTGTAATTACATTAGTAACACAAAAGTAGAATTACTGATGCTGTGAGGGAGACTCCACAGTCTCTCTGGGTGATCTTTTCCAGTGCATGGTCACCCACAGAGTAAAGAAGTTCTTCCTCATGTTCATGTGGAATTTCCTGTGTATCAGTTTTTGCCCATTAGTACTGATAAAATGGAAATTGTGTAAAAAAAAAAAGCTTTAATAATAACTTTTAAAAGACATGGTATTAGTTATTCTTGATTTTCTCATCTAACCTTCAGGTACCAACCATTTAATGCAAAGTCCAATTACCCAGTTTGAAACAGTAAGTAACCATTCTTGAAATCAGGCATCCGCAGTGGTGACAACTGTAAATTCTCTCAACTTCAGAGAACTCTATCCTAAATGGCTTAATTTGCTACAGTCTTCCTTTCTTCTGCACCACTTAGGTATTTTTTTTCTTCAGCCATTATATTAAAAAATGAATGTGCAACAGATGTACTAAAATTAAGATTATACTACCAGAGAAGCAAACTTAAACAAAAAAACTTATCTGCATTAAATGTTGTAAAAAGAAAATTCATGGTTTCTTTTCAATCTAATAACTTAAAAAAATTCTAGTTAGACTAAAGAAAAACTCCTACAGTCATGCCACCAGCAAGACCTCTCTTGAGCATCAATTCACCCTCCAGAGATCCCTTCCAACCTCAGCCATTTTGTGACCCTCTGACAGTGGTACTGTAAAAAAGTTCCTGTTAGTCACAGCAAATCCCAGGCTAACCAGAGTCAATGCCAGGCTACAAATGTAATGACATACTGAGATGTATGAACACAGGCCAGCCAGCAAGACACCAAAGTACCCTCCTGCTCTAAGTCTCTGCTAGTGTGCTGTGTGCAGTTTTAGAGAGTTTCAAGAGAGACATGAGTCATGGCACAAATGGAAATAATCTAGAGGAGAGCCTGACAATGAATAGAGCTCTAAAAAACATTACTTAGGAGTACAAACTAAAAAACCCAGCACATCTGGTCAATTTCCTCAAAGTAAAAAAAAAAAAATCAGAGTTTGTTCAGGCACAAAAGAGCTGTGGCAAAGAGGGAAAGAAGGATGTTTTCTATAGCGACATCAGTATGATTAGTACTAATGAACTTAAATTGCAGTATGGAGATTATGGTGGACACTTAGGGAAAACTTCCTAAAATTATGGATGCAACAGAGTCTGAAGAGGTCAGACAAATGCCTAGTGGTAAAACTTTTACAAAGGTGTCAGATGCAACATAACCTGAGCGGATCCTGCTTTGAACATGGGAATGGACTAGACTTTGAGGCCACTTTCCACCTAAATATGCTTTTATTAGAAAGTCACCTAGAGAATGATGGCTGTATAATAAAGTTAATACATTTCAGTTCGTTTAAATACAGTAGGAAGTTTATATTACACAAAATATCTGCCAGACATTCAGCAAGTATATTTAAAAAATGTATTTTAAAAAGTCAGTTGGTTAATACTGTTCCCACCCCTTACCCAGGCCCACCTCCTCTATGAACAGAGCAGCAGCACTTAAGAGTAAGATATTTAACCTGTTTGTGGAAAAAGCTACAGAACCATTGCAGTTTTGAGTCCAACTTCAACTGTTCATGTGTAAATTATACAAAGTTTACCATGGACATTTTCATTACTTATATGAAAACATCAAACAAAGCAAAATATACAAGTCCAGTCCTTTTCGCCATACCTTTTTAAGTGCATACTTCGGATCATCAGGAAGAACCATTATTATCTTTCCATCAGGATATTCAGCCAAAATTCTCTCCTTTTTCCAACCCTAAATAAAACAAACACTTATCTAAACCATATACAAGATATACTTTTACAAACAGAAACGGCAAATTATTGTTCTAGACACTGAATTTATGCAGAGACTTCACATTATTTAGCAGCTGCTCTGCTAGAGAAGGAAACTTCAGCTAGCTTTCTAAAAGAGCAAAACAGATATAATACGATGTTATTTATACAATAATTTACACAGTAACCTAACTTAATCTAAAAACAATTTGTGAAAGTGTCTTATAATTTCCCAACTAGATTTTTTTCCCCCAGGACTGCAATGCAAACTCAACTTTAAAACAGAAGTAGCAAAGTCAGCTCACATAACTGATTTCCAAACCTATGTAAATATTTTTTTCGAAGTCCAGTGAATGGGAAAACCCTAAGTTTTATTAAAAGATTTCTTTTTAACATAGTTACCTCCACAAATACACACTCAGTTTTAAAAGTTTGGCATGCGAAAGACCTCCAGGAGGTTCTAAGTGAACTGATTGGCATGCAGTTGCCCAAAATGTAAGGAATAATTTATTTTGTTACTGATCATAACTGTTAAAGCCACAAGAAGGATACTAGAAAAAAATTTATAACTACCTTCTAAGAATCTAATAGGGAAGGAGACTACGTTGTGTGTATCTGAAGTATAAACATACTCAAAAAAATAGAGGTAATTAACTCTTCTTCAGATCCACACTCGTGGTGAATAATGAGCAGTACCTGCATGGAAAAAAACAAAACAAAAAAAGCCACTTAAATCTAGCAAGATGGGACTGGTAGATATTAGAACTCAAGTTGCTTTGATGGGACCTAAAAATACTGAACGCAGAAGTAACTTCAGCCACTAAAAAGGCTGATCTACAAGTCTTACTTCAAAGCAACTTTAAATAAAAAAGTTTCTGAAGAAACAATATTGATGGAATAATTGTTATTGAAATCTGTACCTTCTCACAAAATGATGTTCGACTAAAGACCAAACAATGGAATTTGGCACTGTAGGAATGCCATATATACTACCACAAAAAAATGTCAAGTTCAGTGTTATAATACTTGATCTGTACCTCATTTTATTCATCCTGATTTTACTCCCTTACCCCAAGCAAGACACGAAGAGAATAATTTTGGAAATTTACCTACTTGCTACTAGCCCTGGAACTATTTAAGTATTAGTTTAGCAGCTGGCATGGCAATGGTTCCAACAGACACCATTTTAATCCTGTCTGCTTTTCTTCTCAGTAGCAGTTGTACAAATGAAGATCCTGCTTGAATTTATATACGTTATGATCTGAACACAAAGGGCAGTAAACAGCAGTATTACAATATTCAGGGAAGTAGAAAAGTGCAATTTGTGGGATTATGACATGCCTCTTGAGACTATCAGAAAAGGCATCAAAAGGTTCAGGAAGGGATTACTGTTCTCCAACCTCAAACCCTACCTCTCTCAAATTTTTGTCTTTTTCTGCCTTTTGTCTTCCTGCTTGCCCTGCAAGAGCTTTTTATAGCCTATTTTAAACCAACTGTGACCATCACTCAGGAAATAAATACAACGTGTTTGATAATCCTGCCAATACAGCATCCAGACTGTTGCAAGTCTAATGCAGAAAAATCAACACTACATTTTAGATTAAGGTATCCTGTTAATGTTATAGCCAGGTATTTCCACAAAATGAAATCCGATAAAAAACCAAACCACTTCTGAACATCATAGTGTTGTTATGCTTTTAAGCAACAGTATATTAGCACAAGTCTAAAAAATAATTCTGTAAAAATGCAATAATTGAATCTCTAATATGTAGGTCTCATTATTTTCATTATTGTCTACCTATTCATCTTCTTAAGTGCTTTGTATAATATGGGGACTGATGATATTCACAGGAAGGGTAGTTTCTAAATTGAAGTATTTTGGAATTTATTCAGAAATATATCTTTTAGATGCAGCTTTCCAAAAAGTTTCTGCAAACTCTAAACTCATCCAAGATTTTTAGTGAAACCATTTTAAAGCCATACTGTGCTTTTATAGTCATATGCAGCTCTAATAATTTTAAAAAGAAAAACTATCACTTCACATATTTATCTGCACCTTTAGTGTCCTTACTGTTGAGTTTTTCTAAGCAATGAACTGTCCTTCCTTTAAACCAGACAAATGGAAGCAATGCACGAGACCAGTTACAGTTCTGTCACATTCTAACATTAAAGGAAGATGTGCTAAAGCTGCAGCTGGGACTGATCCTATTAGATACCCACAGTACACAAAATATGGTTTAGAACCAGTATATTGACTGTGATCTGAAGATGATTGATAAGGTCTTTTAACATACCTATTGACACTTTTTAAACAAAACCCCACTATTTTAACACTATTAAAACAAAATACTACAGTCTGCGAGATATTTCAATCACTGAGAAATAACGTGATCTTTCACACAGGCAGATGACAAGATCACCTTATTACAGCCTATGTCTACAATATATAATATTCTACTGCGGTGTCAGAAAAATTGCTTTTCCTTTCCTTTTAATTGATATTACTTTAGGACATTAACACTTATTTACTGCTGAATCAGATGTCCAAGCATTGATATACACTGCTTGTGATGAAAATAAAAGGAAAGCTACTGTTCCCACAAGTATACATATTCTGCAAGGCCTGGAGTTAAAGACCATGATTACAGCACTCCTCCCTGATACTGGCAGTCTATGCCCAACAGCTGATTACCTCTAGACAGCAGCAGCAGGGCATATAGAGTCTAATCACCACAGCTGGGCATACTGGTGTTGCACAGAGCCCTGATGGTATGTAATAGCTGTTGCAATACCCTCCTCCCCTCCATGTTAGGTCTATTTATCCTACAGGTATTTGTAATCCTTTGAGAACATAAGACCACTCTGCAAAACATAGTTAACACATTTTTAATCTACTTCTAACTTTTCCTACCAATTCAAACAAGAATAAAGGTTGCTTCTGCTTGTTTATTAAGGTGCAATGGTAAGAGAATTACAAAAGAAAGAGATCATTCCAAAAAGGGCAATACAGACAAGCAGTTGCTGCTACATCATGAAATAGTATGGACAGTAGTTACTACTACAGTGTGTTGCTTTCACTGAGTATTGTGTATGTATATAATGAATGGTGTAGAATATAGTTGTAAAGATGGTTCCAACATTAATAGCCACCGTTCAGTGGTCTGTTTTTCATCAAAGAATCAAAGAATGGCCTGGATTGGAAGGGACCTTAAAGATCACCTAGTTCCAACTCCCCTGACATGGGCAAGGACACCTTCCTCTAGATCGGATTGCTCAGAGCCTCATCCAGCCTGGCCATGAACTCTTTCAGGGATAGGGCATCTGCCACTTCATTGGACAACCTGTTCCAGTGCCTCACCACCCTCACAGTGAAGAATTTCTTCCTAATATCTAATCTAAACCTACTTTCTTTCAGTTTGAAGCCATTTCCCCTTGTCCTGTCACTGTATACTCTTGTAAATCATGACAAGCATGAAATCTTTCTAAGATTATATGAAGTTCAGCATCATCTCCAATTCCAGTATCCTATTAAACTTAGGTGCCAAGAAGTCAAATATTGCCTTTATTGTTTTTAACCTGAAAATTGTAAGAAGCTCACAGATAGACTTGGGCGCAGTTACAACAAAATAGCTGTAAACTTATCAGATTAGACATTAGCTTTACAGAATCACAGCATGGGTCAGGTTGGAAAGGACCACAGTGGGTTATCTGGTCCAACCTCCCTCCTCAAGCAGGGTCATCCTACAGCAAACAGCATAGGATTGCATCCAGACGGTTCTTGAGTATCTGCAGCGAGGGAGTCTCCACAACCTCCCTGGGCACCCTGTTCCAGTGCCTGGCCACTCTCACAGTAAAGGAAGTTCTTCCTCATATTCAGGTGGAACTTCCTGGCATCAGTTTCTGTCCATTGCCTCTTTTCCTATTGCTTGGCACCACTGAGAAGGCTCCATCCTCTTGGTACTGCCTCTTTAGATATTTATACACATTAATGAGGTCCCCTTTCAGTCACCTCTTCTCAGGGCTGAACAGGCCTAGCTCCCTCAGCCTTTCCTCATAAGACAGATGCTCCAGACCCTTGACCAACTCAGTAGTTCTCTTCTGGACCTGCTCCAGGAGCTCCATGTCCCTCTTGTACTGTGGAGCCCAGAACTGCACACAGTACTCCAAATGTGGCCTTATCAGGGTTGAGGGGCAGGATCACCTCCCTCAACCTGCTGGAAGTGCTCTTTCTAATGCATCCCAGGATTCCGTTGACCTTCTTGGCCACAAGTGCACACTGCTGGCTCATGGACAGCTTGTCCACCAGGACCCCCAGGTCCTTCTCCACAGAGCTGCTTTTCAGCAGTTTGGCCCCCAGCCTGTAGTGGCGCCTGGTGTTGTTCCTCAAATAACAGTTTCTTCCACTTTCTTCAGCTCAAGATATAGGATGAGCTTGAAATGCAAACAGATTAACTGCAATCACATCAGGCACCTGAAGTTAGCAAATGCCCGTGGATTAAGTTTTTGGCTTTGCAATTTCAAAACATCATTAAAAATGCCTCGCTCTTACCAAAAAGTTTACAGAAGTACTAAGTTGACGCTATGTGGTATCACAGGGAGGGGACACAACTGATACTGTGCGTATCACAGTTAGGAGATTTTATAAAACTGAACCATGTGTCAATCCCACAAAGCATCCATCCCAATGGAGTTAACACTTATGTGTGTGTCATCACCCAGTGCGTGCACATGCTAGACAGGCATAACTTTTCTGGAGACTTTCAGATGTCTGATACCAGAAGAACCACGAGACAGATTGCTTCATTTGTCTGCAGTAGGAGACATCTCTCAAACCAATCTATTCCTGCTCCAGTGCTATCCTTGACCACCTTACCTTCTTGCTAATTCAGTTTGCACACTTCTATTAATAGCAAATGTCATCCTTCAGAAAACCCATCAGTCTTTGCCAATCTTCTGTTCCCAAATTTAGAAAATGTCATTAAACTTCCCCTCTCTGCATGCAAGGCCTACAATTTCCTCATTGTCTCTATCAGCCATCCACGACAAAACAAGTGTCCCAATACCATCTCCCTGTAAGCCTGTCCTTCTTCTGGGGGCATAATAAAATTTCTAGAGAGCGAAACAAAAGTTTTTACTAAAAAAAGCAAGACCCGTCTTTAAAAAAGAACAAACAAAATTTTAATTTGTTGAAGGCAGTAAATAATTTACTATTTACAGGCAAACTGCCTTCTGGCTACTCAATACTTCAAAAAAGCCACAAAGCAGCTGCATGCAGGTAGGCATGACACTAACAATAACGTCCATTTTCACAGTTCACAGCAAGAAGCATGATAATGCACATAGACCCACTTTTTGTGAGTTTGTGAAACAAATCATTAATAGAACTACTAAGAACAAAATAGGAGATGCTCAAAAGAGAGAAAAACTGAGAAAAGTCTTCTCAAGTCAGACTGGGACCACGTCATATGGCAAGAAGAATGTGAATGACAAGAGAACGAAAAATGCTTGTAAGATACCTTAGAATGGCCTCCAAATCACAAATGATGCCAAAGCCAAACATATTAACTACATAGAAAAGAGTATCTGGAGAGCTAATAAACTAAAAGACCAACACCAGACATTCCTGGACCAGAAAGTCTAACCAAGGAGTTACTGAGACTTTCTCTAGTACACTTTTTTTAATTCCATGATGCTATTGCCCAGTTAACACTCTCTGTCAGGGAAAGGAAGGCAGTTACAGCCTCAACACAGTAACTACATACAAATATCTAGAAAGCTCTGAGCCATCCTCCCAACAATCCCCACCACAAACCTCCTAGAAAAACCAGGATAAGTAGCAATCATTCTGGTATTTCTGGATGACTAAGAATTAACAAGTAATCACTTGGTGTACTAATTTACTGACAAGAAGGCTTATCTTAAATTGAAATTATTTTCTAAGAGGAGGTGAGAATGTTTCTGTCACAATACTATCAACCAAGAACCACTGACTGGATCAAATGACTAGTGACTTATCTATTTATCATGGCAAAAGTTACTCACCCACACAGAAAACTGAGTGTCAAACTGTTACGAGGAAAAAAAAAAAAATCTGAGGGGAATTAAAGACTTAGAAGAACCCTTTTTTTGCCTTTTTGTCTACTGTTTCTACTCCAGAATAACCATTTAAATCATCGCTCTACAGCTCTCTAGAATGTCACAAAACACAACTAGAGTCTCAAAAGATTACAGAGATAGAGCTGACAATACAATATTTTGCTTGAGTACACATTGTTGGAAGTTTTAAAAAGATGTCTAGCAACTAAGAAAACAATAGGAAAAGTTTTTCTCAAATTAAAAGCATACCTAATTTTATACAATGTTATTTATGACTGGTTTAATACAGTCTGCTCTTTCACATTTATGTTAATTATGTTGTTACTCTAGACATGCATACAAGTGAGAAATTTCAGCTCTTCCGACCTCCAAAATATTCCAAACTTCAGTTCAGCTTCTTACCTACACGAACATAGCAGCTTTAAGCAGCTATTGAACTCATCTGCCAGCTTCTGTCCAAAAGAACTAACATCATCTTCTGTAAATTATGTTTACATCTTTGGTAACATTCAAGATCTGAAAGTACTTGGGCAGGAGGGGACAAACAGGAATAAAATGGGGAAATGTATTTTATGTTGCCATTATAATGTACTGCTTCCCATCACACTTTCTGCCCAGTCCCACCCTATAACGTAGCCAATGTGTATCAGACGAGATCTCTTAAGATGTCTGGATTATTCAGCAAAAACTAACCAAGAACAGAACAAACACCAGAACTATTTTACCAGACAGTTTCAAGCATGAAAGTTTTAGCTATGATGATATATCTTAGTATTTGCAACCAGTGAGATAAAATTGTGCTTGAGATTTAAGAGTAGCCCAACAGCCATTTGGTATCTATATGGAATGAATTGGTGGTCTCAGTTCAGTTATCCTGGAGGTCTTATCTACTCGAGTGTAGAGTACTGAAGGTAACATGTGTGATAAAGAAAACAGACTTTGTGGATTCTATTCTGGATTTCAGACATGTGAACAGGCATTTCCTATGTCTTGTAATATCAGCTACTGTGAAGTAGCTGATTTTACAATATAATTGAAATTGTACACATTTTTTCAAATCTGAGCTTTAATATGAGAGATACACTCAGATATAGCATATATAATGAAGTTAATAAATAATAGTTTGTATTTTAGAGGTTAAAATCTCACTATAAATTCAGTAAAGCTTCAATATACTATGAAGTTGTATCAGCTGGATTTCTAGGCAGTCTCTCTTCAAATTACACGTAATTAAAGGCAAAGTAATTTAGAAGTCATCTAAGATTACAAAAGTCATCTCAATTACAAAAACAGTACAATCAGCCCTTTATCTGGCTATTAAGTTAACTGCTGTAAACACCAGTTGTACTGAAACCTGTATTTAGTATTCTCAGAAGTGATGTTCCTTTGTTTTCCTATCACTACCCTCACACCTCCCCTAGATTAAGTAATTGTAGCAGAAATAATACAATGGTGATGAAACACCATTATCCTACTAACAAATTTTAAACATTACATATAACCTGTCTACCATGGCTGTTAAAAACATTTATTTCCCAAAGTGGATGATTTACGGCCTACTGCAATAATAATTTATTAAAACACAACTTAATGTAACATGAATTTTAACTAGTACACATCAAACAAAAGATACTGTTTATGCCTTTAAAAAGAGAAGGTTTTCTTACCACATATCTAACAGCACTTATGAACTGGTTATGAAACAACAGGTGTTGGGTTTCATCCTCTGGATTTGACACGGTGTAAAGCATTCCACAAATATTACAGGAAATAGCACCAAATCTCTTCTGTCCTCCATCCTATTAAAAAAAAAACAAAACACCAAAACCAACAAATAACCCACAAAACAGGTATTTGTCAATTGCTTGCACAGTAAATACAGTTAAACAGAACTTTTATCTAATCAGATATCCCTTTTATAACATGTCTTCTGGAAATTCAACACAAAGGCTAAAATGGGGTGAACCAGGAGAACCAACAAGCACAGAATTTAGAATTCCATCTTTTAAAAACTAACACAGCCTCAAAAGGCACAGGCATCAATCACAGAGCAAACTCTACCTAAAAAAATTATCTCCATCCCTCCCACTACTTTTGAACAAATGACTTTTATTTTATGAACACAAAGAACAGAGAATTCTTCCTTCGTTACACCATTTGCAGTAAATATCATCATCTTCCACAAAGAAAATTCCCATATCCAGCCCCACACTCTTTGGTTTTCCCTACAGTTCTGCTGCTGTTGTTTTGGTTGCGAGTTGCTTTGAGGTGGGCCACAGGTGAGCCACTTTCCTGAAACTTTGGAAGGATATTATAAAAACCCAAAGGTTACAGAAATAATTGGTAAGATCAGCAGTATATCTGCAACAGCTGATAACTACCTTTACATTTTTCACGAAAACTAAATATTCCAAGGCAATTTTTCAGACACTGTAGGGCAGCTACACTGCAAATGGAAAAATCATACCATTTCTCTCATGATCCTCTAGGTTATCCTCCTACTCTATAACCAACTGTTACCAAACTAAGGGCACTACTCAGTACCTACTGTTTTACTGTGTATTCATTACAAGTGTTACTAATTTGTAAGTATGCTCAGATTAAGGAGTCAGTGCCTAATAAAAAGTATCAGGTGCGGGGGTTGCCTCTTGTAAAGAGCAAAAGAATACCAGCTAGAATGAAGTCTCTATCCAAAAGGAAAGTTTTAAGCTACAGCTTAATGTTCAACTACTTTTTTTTTTCTTTAACTACATTTGGAAATGGAGTTTATGTAACCAGCAAAAAATGTCACTTTTAATCTATTTTAACATATATCACAAGCAATGGAGAAACAAGAAGTTATTCTATACTCTAAACAAGTAACCTAAACAAGTAACCTAAGCAAAAAAGATTTGAGGGTGTTTTTCAAAAGGAAATTGATCTGTGTGCACAACGTGCAAGAAAACAGATCACCTGAAATTAATTTTGTTTTCTAAGAGCTGAAAATATTCATAGCAAAAAAAGCCTACTTTCTATAAGAAAGCATTTTGCAACGCAGGAAGAAGTGTTTACAAATCACTTCCTACTCCTTCCATCTTCAAAGATGTGTCTAAGGGCTAAGTGACTCTTCAATTCTCCACACAACAGCAACCTATTTCAAACAGACATTAGTGTAATCTAAACTGCAGGTATCAGTTTCTTTCCAAGAAGAGACTGAAGGTACAACAGGCCAGACAAACTCAGAACTGAACTTCTCTTTAAGAGCACAAATGTGGAACTCAGCCAAAAGAAAGAAGATGAGTCTGAGAAGTCACTGCTTTAACTGTTTGTCAGTGAGTAGATTCCTACAGAAAGAGAAACAGGAGTAAGTTCATTTTCTGAAGGAAAAAGGAAAGATGAACCCTTAGGTTAGATTTGTAAAGTCAGATTAAGATGAGCTTTCTAAAAGTGCAAAAATTGAATCTAACACGTTTTATTTTACCTGCAGATTCCCTTGAAAACAGCAATACAGTTCAAAACAAAGTACCCATTCTGGCCACCAAAATATACTGCATTTTCAATCTTTATACGTGAAAGATGAAGAAAAGGCAGTTCAGCAGGAAGAATGATGTATGCTGACCACCTAAAGATGAACCAACTGAACCAAACTTAGTAATCCTACCTTGAAGATGGGGAACATACCCCCTATATCTAGAGTACGAAAAGTGAAAAGGACGTGTACTTTGATGCTTGGAATATATGCCAAAAAACTCCACCATGTGAATTAGAAAATCAGCTACACAAAGCAAGTCTTAAAATAATTAGCACATGACAGTACTGCGTAAGTCTCATGAAACAATTTCTGTTCGAATCATCAAGAAGCTAAAGGTATTTAGGTCAATCCATCTATTAGTTTACTACCAAAAATCTCAAGCCAAAAAAAACCCCTAGCTATGCAGGAAGTCATCAAAAAGTTCAAGGCAAGGATATCCTCAAAGTTGTCTGACTGCTTAGCTCATCCCATCTTGACTTGTAAATACATATGCTGTTTCCAGGAACAGATTACTTCCCTGGAATAGTACTGCCATATTGTATTTTACGGTCTGACTTTCTCAGATGTTGCTAGTATCAGTGGCTTTGAGTTTTGGGGGCAGAATTTTTGTTTGGATTTTGGTTTTTAAGGATTTTACTGATGTTACTACTTTACACACATTCAGTTGTATCAATGGGCTACCCACAGAGGTTAATACAAATGACATGTTACATAAGTTATCAGAAAAAGCACAATGTAGTATCTAAAGCAATCTTCTGAACTCTGTAGCCCTGACAAATGTGGACTATAGTTTTAGGAAATACTTTACAGTATCCCAAGGGCAATAAAGAAGATTTTTGTATAACTGAAATACTATTTCAAAGCCACGGAACAGGACATAATGCTTCAGACAAAAATTAAAAGCAGCAGCTTTGGAAATCCAATGCAGACTACAACAAAAAAAAAAAAGACATGCAAAATAATAAAGTCAGGAACTATGAAGAATGCACTTTTGTACTTCAACAAAACATCTAGAGGATCTGACTATTTTTAAACTGATGTCATTGCAAGAGCTAAAGTGGAAAGGGCATGCATCCAGAGGGAAAAAGAGCTCTCAAACAATAATACTGCATTAAGGGTTGCTAGTCCTTCCTAATGGGAAGAGATAAAAAACAAACAAACAAACAAATCAAAAAAAACATAACCAAATAAATCCACCTAGGAGTACCTTACGCACCACACATGAGAGTAAATAAAGCTGGGATTTGAAAGGGGAGGGCTGGAATCTTCTCAGCAAACAGCAGATATTGTGTACTGAAAAATAAACTGTTGGCTTGCCAGAACTAGAAAAACATGCAAGAAGCCTGAGTCTCAGAGAAATGTTTTTCAGAGTAATATTCAAGAAAACATGCAATTTCAGGAACACAAATGTGTTACTCTGCTTAAAAACCAGTTTTCTAAAGAGTAACAATAAAGAGCAAAGATACTTTCATTTCCTAAGCAAATTCTGCATGTGTAGATGGCAATTAAGTAAGCATTCCCAACATCTCAGGCAATTCTCAAATAAATACAGCATATCCACTGTTTCAAGGCTAACTGTAATTGAACATTGAGACAATACTGCCTTAATCTCCAGAAGGGCTTCTTAATTCTGTGTTAGACAGAAAGAAAAGTCTTACCAACATCTTCTTTGAGAAGGTGCATGTCTGCTGATCCTCCACATGTGGAGTAAGGAGCCCTGCAAGCAAAAAAGGCATTTGGTGCCTCTGTAGGAGATAAAAAGGGGCCCTTTTTTGTTCTTTTTTTTTTTCCTTTCTCTTCAGGCACAGATTAGGTCATCTCCTTCTTGATTACTTAGTATTGGTTAGAGGAAGACTGTTTTTTCCCCCAGTCTTTGCACAGAACAAAGAATAAATCCCAGCCACAGAAACAAGTGGGCTGGAAATACAAGAAGTGCAGGAAGAAACAACACAAAGATTTTGGGGCTCTCCACAGAAAATGAAAAGGTCAAAGAATTCTATTTCAATGAAAGATGCATTCAAGACTGAGGCTGCTAGGTAGATCCCCTTGCTGATCAGCAGGATCAGAAGACATGTCCCAACTCAGAAAAAAGTCCTGCCTTCATTTTGACCAAAAAACCAAATCAACAACAACAACAGAAAACCAACTCATTGCTGGTGTCCATCTTTCTGAAAAACTGTTTTAGCAAAAGGATACAAATCAACTTGAAACTTTCAGAACTGTGAGGTATTTAATACTACTTAACATATTTCAAAAATGAAAATGGAGTCTCATTATTCATCATGAAATTATATCCTCACTGGTCATTGGCTAAAGCAATATGATAAAAAGGTAAAAAAAAAATCTGCACTGTATTTACAATGGACTAGTAATCCACTCTCAATACATATAAAAATATTATTCAGGAATATTGCAGAGTGTGTTCTGATGCACACTGGTTTTAGCTGGGATAAGGTTAATTTCTTTCACAGCAGCTGCTGTGGTGCTGTGTAGTAGATTTGTGACCAAAACAGGGCTGGTAACACAGGGAAATCTTCGCTATTGCTGCACCGTGTGTACACAGAATGCAAAGGCCTTTTCGGTTTCTCACACTGCTGGGCCAGTGAGGAGGATGGGGGTGCCAAGAAGCTGGGAGGGGACAGAGCCAGGACAGTTGACCCCAACTGACCAGAGGGGTATCCCATGCCACCTGGCATCACGTTGAACAGTAAGGGCCAGGGGAAAGAAGGAGAAAGAGGAGGGTGTTTGGAGTTAATGGCATTTGTCTTCCAACTGTTACACATGATGAATTCCTGTTTTCCTGGAGATGGCTAAACACCTGCAAGCCACTGGGCAGTAGTGACTTATTTATTTTGCTTTGCTTGCATGCACAGCTTTTGCTTTATCTGTGAAATTGTTCTCCCCCATCCTGCGTGGGGGAGCAGCTGCATGGTGCTCAGCTGCCTGCCAGGGTTAACTCAAAACACCATGTTAATGGCCTTGGTGCCTGAATTCCTGTCTCAGCTCCCCAGCTAACCTCACAAAACGCTCTCCCCCACCTTCAGGACAAAGTATATCACGCACAACCCACCTGAATTTGCTAGACAAAGCTGTGTTGCAGCAGTGAAGCAAAAACTGGAAGAAGTGATAATAAGAAAGGATGGCGGCCACTACCTCTCTGTTAGAGCAGAGGTATCCCAAGGGATAAGATTTGTGTTGGAAGAAAAGTGACTGGTCTTACGCTTTTGCAGTAGTCACTGCCTTGTTTTCACTGGGATTATAGGAAAGGAGAGAGGCAGTACTTAACTAATGTGAACAATGAAATATTGCCCAAAAGCCATTCTCTAATTCTGCAGAGAAACTGCCCAACCAGACTGTACCAGTTTAGGGAAGAAAACAGCAACTTTAAATGATTGCTATGCAAATTTCTTCAGGCTCGTAAGAAATCATTTTTACACTTATTATTTCCACTAACAACTTTCACATATCACCTATTTCAGTCAAACAGGAAACCATGTTCAAGTTAAACCAAAATATACGCATAGAGAAATTCAAGTATGATATCCAAATGTGTAAATCAGAAAAACCTTCCATCAAGCCATCCTGATCCATGCATTTGCTGATACTTATAAAGATCAACTAAATTTAATCACATTTGCTAGCAAGCAGGCATAAACTCAGATCTCTAGAAAGGCAGAAAAGTCTCCATAACTCTGTACTATCCTTTTATAACTTCAGTGACTTGTTTTCTCTGTTCATTCATTTTACACGATTTTTCATAAAACTGATTACTATCATTTTCAAAATACTAGCTTAACTCAAAGGAACACATCTCCTCAATGGCATAAAATGGAAGAAGTATCCCTGCATTTCATAGGTAATTATATATATATATATATATATATAACATTCCTTCATAGCATTATTGCTTTTATCAATCCTTATTTTTATGGTCAACATTTTGTTCTGACAGGGAAGCAGAATTTTTACAAGAAACAATTGTCTTGAATGTAAAGCAAATCTCATTTTATGAAAATTGAAAACATATGCTTTGCACATTTGTATTTCTTTCCATTTCAGAAGTAAAAGGAACAGATGATTTCATATCCAAGTTCTCATATTTGCACATCAGACTGAAGTGAAAGTAAAGAACAATTTTAGCACATTACTCTATAAAACTTCCTAAGGAGCTTCATGTAATCTGACAACCTACCAACTGAACATTTAAATGAAGTGTAAGAGGTTACAGTTCACAAATATTCAGAACAGACTACTCTCAGAAACACCAAGTCATGGATGTGGAACATAACATATTTTTAGCCTCAATCTTAAGTTTCTTTCCCCTCATACTCTCTTCACTCTGAACCTAGATCTTTGCACATCACTTCAAACACCATTGTTTCCTGACGCTGTTTGCTTTACAAAGTTTGTTGGAGCATTAGATTCTTTGCTGTTTTCAGCTGAAGTTCTATGCTCTGAAGAGACCTGATTTTTAAGATGTGTGACAACAAACAAGTCTGAACAGAAACAACTCATTTTTTGTCTTAGTTCTACTTTTACAAAATGAAGATAATTTTATGTTTGAAAGCTGCTCAGATAACTAGATGATGTGTATCAAGAAAGAGAATGGTGCAAGTGCAGCTATGAAGTATTTCTTCTACAAGAAGAATTTGTGTTATTTCTGTTACAGTCAAATAACCTTAAAGCTTGTTCAAGATTATATTACTTAAGAAAAAAAGAAAATTAATCTATTCATTATAGCAATCACATGGGAGAAGAAGGAAACTCAGATGTATTTTTAAGGATTAAATATAAAAAACTCAAAGCATATTGTGAAAAACAAAGCCTAGTTTTACCATAACACCTTTCTAAATATAGCTCAGGAATGAAAAAGATTAGAACTCACAGACAATATTGTAACATTCCAGACTCTGAGCCTCAAATACTGTAAAGACAATTAAAAGGATGGATGCCAAACTTAAATACAAAAGATTAGGAAAACTCAGTAGCAGAAGAACAGCAAAAGATATTCCATCATGTGGCTAGTCAAACAAAGCACAACTAGTTTTTCTGCTTTGGTTACAGAAAGAAAAAAGGATTCTGTACACACATCAAGATGGACTAGGTCGACAGATCTCCAAAGGAATCAGATCACACAGTAGAGGGCCCAAAATTGCACCTTTCAGGTATTTCATTTTTTGAAAAAGTGTAATAAAGTGCAAGTTAAATGTCTCTTGCTAAGAACAAAAGCATGACCTCCCAGCTTTGCTCAAGAAGGGATAGGAAGAATAAGGAAGAATAATGAAACCATTTCTCTTAAAACAACACACCAGAAACTTGAAACAAAAATGATTTCTAGCTGCTAACTATAAAAGTTTTTAGACACTATAAATGCTAATTTAAGTGATTTGACCTGCTCTCCAAAAAGGAGAAATGTCAATCTCAACAGTTTTTAAACCAAATTAATAATTTCTCCTTTCTCAGAGGATCATTAGAGAACTGCACAAACACCTTTGAAAATATTTATTACTACTAATTAAAAAAAAAACCTCAGCCATTCGGAATCCACATTTAAGAAAATCACCATGGTTTTGCAAACAAAACTAATAATAACAAATTGTACCTTATTTTATTACATTTAATCCCAAATCTTTCGAGTATTTACCCTCCAAAAGCTAGAACAAACTATTCTAGGCATGACTATGTCTCATCTTCACAGTAACCAATGCCAAGGATAGTATTATACAAAATAGCTTAACTAATACTTGGGTTCCTCTACATGTTTTGACAATGCTAAAAGAGCAGTTTACCCGAAGGTAAAAGAAAAACAAATCAGTATCTTTCCTAATGCTTTCTGTGTAAAGTGAAATACAGGCATTACCAAAATGCCTTATCAACACAATAAAAAGCCTGCTCTGAACTCAGTGAAATCAAAGTGAATTAGATTTGTATGAAGTGCTGAAATATATAAGATATTGTGAAGCTATTACTTTCACATTTACAACTGAAACACAGTGCTCAGTTGCATTTTCCAAAAACACACATACAAAACCAAACACTAAATCTCTCCCATTTTTCCCGGTGTTCTTCATCGATGAATCTTCCTTTATACTCTGAAATTTTGCTTGGTAAATAACTTTTACTGTTACATATCTAGAGAAAAGAAAATATTACTCTCCTAATTCAGGTGGAATACAAAGATACTACCAGCATAGTCAGTAAGCTCCAAGAAATTTCTTTGTAGGAACACCTCAGAGGAGAGCTACACAACCTCTCTTCAGTACCCAAGCAGGAAGTTCCATATTTCTTCTTGTCAAAGATCCTAGCAACTTTTCAGTCAAGTTCTATGACTCTATGAGCAAAAATTAAGTTAGCTTTACTGAAATGAAAAGGGATATTACTACATTCCTTGTAATATAGTTAAGATATTTAATAACTCACTTTAATTCTGTTGGTAAAATGAGTTTCAAAGAGGCAATAACTGAAATGTTAGATCCAGATCAGTTATCATCCTGTGGCTGGGCATTCACATGCCTAGATTTGTAACTTCAGGCAATTCAAGGATATGTTTACCCATTTAGTTCTTGGAAGCTCTGATTTTAAAATATTTCAGTATGGATATAAGAGTATTCAGAATTCACCTGCTTCTATTTAGTCAATATTTTCATGTGCCTAATCCATTTATTACATGGAAAAATTACAATTTAGCATGACCTCCAATTATGTATGTGAGAGGTGTAATTTCCTAAGAAGCTTCCTTCCTTATGGCCTGGATTCCTCTTCCTCTGTAGCTTCCCAGCTCTAGCCTTTCATTTCTCAAGGATTATCTGATATGTGGATGACTAAAACCACAAAACAAAACACAACCAAAAACTCCAACTGTCTCACTACCAAGTAGTGTGATCCTACAAGACAGAAAAACAACTGTCACTCCTTTCTCATTTTGCATTTTCTTGTTACCTGTATTTTGTAGCTAATAGCAAAAAGGATAAGAATAAATAACCAAACCAGTATTGCTGCTAAATATTATGGTGAAAATAAGGACATCCACTGGAAAATCTTGAAGTTTATTTCAGAACAAAGGACATCTGAATGACACAGGAACAAATCCGTTGGTATTAATATTGCACACAATCTGCCAGATGCAGCTCACCCTGTAATTCTGAAATTTTAGGAAACCGTGATTTTGCACATAAGGCAAATTCATTATCCCTAAAACAGCTGTATTTTCACTGAATAGCCATTCTATTTTAAAAATGCAGAAATTTGTTTTAACAAGAATCAGCTTAAGGCTGGTTGCCACCATTTTTCCATCAACATTGAATGACAATCTAGTACAGCTTCTACTTTCACCAGTCATTTACAATGGCAGTAAGTAGTAGGTATAAGCAATGATTTTTAGACAAGTCCATAAAGACCACAGCACTGCAAATTCAAAAGTAATTTCTTCCAGCATCTATAAGCCTTACTAGAAGAGTATTACTTACTGTGATCAGCTGCTTATCACCATCTTTTCCTGCTTCTTTTAGCTTCTGAATATGTTCCTCAGAAGATGGTAAGTTACTGCATTTGGATGCTAATGAAGGATTTGACAATGGAACCCTTGAAATACAAATATATTTCATGTTAAAAATGGAACTGCTTATACATGTCATATTAGATATTCAAAGCCGCTGTGGATAGTATAACTAAACTTTAATGAGATGCAAATCCAAATTTATTACCCAAAACATAGTCCTATATATTTTAATCTGCAATTCATATGAAAAATAAGGAAATAAAAAGATTAACCAAAAAATATGGTTTATGACTAGACCAATTACAAAAGCTTTTGTTTTATTAAAAAATAAAAAAAAATTATGATGAAGGGGGAGGTTAGACACAACCGTTAACACAAGCCTTTAACTGAGGCACTTTCAGAGCATGACAAATGGTGCCTAACACTACATATTTCCTACATAAGGTCTAGGTATCACACACCAGGCTGATAAAGCAGACCATGTAAATATTCCCACAAATCTAAGTCAGATGCCAAATCTCTTCAAGTTTATTCCCTTCTTATGGCTAGCAGTGAAGGGCAGAAGAGGATCCGTGGAACAAATGCATGGGTATCACTGGAATCTCCCTTGGTTTAAGCTTCCCCTTGTCACAGCTGAAAGAAACACTGGAAAGTACTATAACACATCAACAAAGTTATTCTATGAACTTGCTACTGTATTTTGGGGGAAAAAAATGTCAGTAACTCCAGGTTTGGATAAAACTCGGGGAGATCACCAAAGCAAAACATACATAAAAATGCACATACTTCAACTAGGTATTTATGTATTTTCTGTTTCTGAGCAAATGAAGGGTATAGGACCAAACACTTAATTATGGCAGCTGCTGCAACACAGGTAGCAGGTTAATCCAGTGAGCTTTTCAAAAAATAAAAATTCTTGCCATGCATTTTTAAAACAGCATTTTTTGTGCTAAATCAGACCTAATTTTTTTATTCCTGCCATGTGCCCTAAAATCTGCATTTTTAAGTAGCTACTTCAAGGTTTGCCTTTTCCTGCTGCAACCTTTAATTACAAAGCCCTAAAGAGAGCTATACTATAGATATGCACATAGGTAACATAGATTACTCTGTTATGGCAGGATTACCACAGAAAGAATGATGTCTTAAATCTCTGATAATGTGTGAAAAGTAGGGTAGGAAAGGTCTCAGAAGAAAAATATATATCCAAATAATAGTCAACCGATATGGGCTTGTCAGATAACAAAGGTAACAAATTTAAGTAGATAACATAAAACTGTTCAACAGTTGAGAATAAAAATATGATAACCCAAAAGTTATTGCAATGCTTATTGAAAATTCTTAAAAATCCCACTCATTTAACTAGTTTTGTATCTACCTTACCATGCACCTTATTGTGAAATCCCATAGTAGCAGAGTTTTTCAACATGTTCAAAAGGGTTGGTTAGTCAGAATTGTTTATCTGGCCTCAGATGGATGTATTGAAAATTAGCTCAAACATTCATTTTTGTCCCCATTATGAATATAGAAACCAGTATCAATATAGTAACCACTGTGCCAGCTAGCCTGTTGTTCAAGGTATCAGGTACAAAGAAGTTTTTGTATTTAGCCTGCAATTGGCTAAAACCAGAGACTATGTCAGAACTGTTAAAAAAATACAACAGTCAACATGACCAACGATAAAACGCATATTTGAGCTGTAAGAAAAATTTAGTTAACACTAAGAGTTTTTTTTTTTTAAATATGGCTGCTGCTGACACCTTCATTTCACAGCAATCACAAAACAATTCCAAATTAAATCCCCTCTTCACCACCTAAGAAGATTTCACATGATTTCACAGACTCCTATAATTTAAGGATAAGAAAACTCCTCCGGATGTAAGTGAAAATCATGTGGTAAACCCTTCCCATACTCTCTGGCTATGTGATTTAAGGAAGAGACCACTATAAATGTTTTCCCAACTCTTAAATAATACTTTTAAAAATAAATGTCCAGTTAAAAATATCTTGTTTAATGATTTTCTTAGCAAAACAAAAACATTCCTTAACTATGGGGCAAAATGAAAGTCTGTTTTTACAAAGGACAAGTCACTTGAAACTGAAAATTGAGCCTGGGAGACAACAATTAGTCTTATAATAAATCCTCTCGTAACTCTATGGAAGGTTACTGTAATTTCATAATGTATGAAATACTATACCTGTTCTCAGTTTCAGAAGTTTGATTTGTAGATGAAGTTTGCGTCAACTGCGTGGGAGCCAAATCTACAATTAATCAAAGATTATAACTTCATTATAAAGTTCTTAGTTGCAAAGGAAATTCAAGCTACACGAATAGTGATTTGCAAAAAACATATTCAAGACAATGCTGCAATTTGTTCATGGCCAATAAAAAAAGATTCAACCCTGAGGCAGTCTTCAGATATTTCTCCACAATACTTTAAAAAAATATGATTTTCTTCAACATTTCCAGAGCAGTTCTGCAGAGCAGTTTGCCAGCAGCTAAACAAAGCCAAGAGTGAAACTACATAGGAGTTTAAATATGTTTATACTGACACACACATAAATAGCTCCATGTATAGTATTAAAATCATGTCCCCATCTGAGGCATGTTCTATAGCACTTAAGGAAAAGAAACAACCAGCAATAGCAAATGAAGGAAAAAATACTTTTTACATTCTCTAAGAGAACAAGTATATTATTCCGCCCTTCAAAAGTATCCTACAACAGCAGGAAAAAAACCCCCAAATTAACTATTTAGTAAAGCTAAATAGTTAAATAGTGCACTCAAAATAAGGTTCAGACTAAAAAACAAAACTAAAACAAAACCCCAAAACAACCCTACCAACACTAGAAAAAGAACAAAAAAGTTAATGAAGAGACGGGTTAGTGATCCATTGATAATATTTCTTAGTCAAATGTACTTCAGTCAAAATAGTCACGTTATACTCATCATAAGCTTTGACAAACTGCATTCATGTGCTGAAGACTATGTAATAAAAACAAGAGAGTGATTACTCAATTAGTAATTTGGTCAAGATCAAGTAGAACAATTTAGAAGAAAGAAATGCAGATACTTATTCATAGGAACCAGAACAGAGAATTAAAAAAAAAAAAAAAAAAAAGCCAAGAGAAGTCAACTGAAATACGGAAGTTTTATTTTAAGTTCTACTGCTTTATTACATGGAAAAGGAAAGAATTTGCTTGGGTGTCCCAAGATGAAAGAATATTTTGGTGCTGCTAAAGTGGCCTTGGGTGTGACACAAAACAATACAAAAACCCTGGTGAACAGTTCCAACTCCAGAAGTTTAGTTCTGTGCCAGCTGTACCTTACTGTGTGAAATGCTCCTCTTAAAGAAAGGCTTATGCTTCCCATAGAACCGGTCAAAAGAAGTGGAGAAATTACTAGTAAACAGTTACCTTGAGGTTCACTTTCTCTGGGTTCTTTTTTAACTTGTTTTGGTGGTGTAGGAGCTGTAACACACTTTACTGGAGAACTTTCTGGACTTGATTCCAAATGTAATCGAAAGTTCTAAACAAAACAGGAAATGTTAAATAAAAAAAAACCAAATTATTTAAGGCCTTTAACCTATTAACAAAACCACTAATTTAACTAAGTATTAACATCTCGAATACAGCACCAGTTTTCTGATTCCTACATTATTTTAAGCAGACAAAATGCAACTGATTGGCTACTCCATACTGAGGTTTGTAGTACTAATTTTAAAAAAAAATCTTTTTCATTTTATCTTTAAGCTTGTAAAATACTTCCTCTAGAACACAGTTGTCCTTAAAATCTTAAATTTTAATAGAAGCTCATTCAGATAAGGAAATGAGAGGGAAACAAGTGTTCCTTTAATACACCTTTCTAGAACAGAATAGCTATGGAAGCTTAAGTCATGAAAAAGTATACATATCAATCTGTACAGTCTCTGGCTCCAGCAGAAAATTTTACTGATCAACATTTAGCTAACAACAGAATTTAGGAGTGTGGAATTGATCATTTTTCAGCTTGCTATCATCCTATCTATGACAACACAACAGTAAATTTTTAATACATTTGAAAATTTTAAGTTACCGTAAAATAAAGTCATTGTTAAAATAAAGTTTCTGAACACAGGATTCTCAGAAAACACAACAGATTTAGAACACCCTCCCACCATACACCATAATTAAAATAACTTACCTCATCTGGTCTTGGCTCACATATATGTTTTGTCAAATTAGGCAACAAACCATTTTCTGCACCTTTCCTCGTGGGCTGTTTTGTTTCTAATGTCACTTCTTTAACTCCAGCTCTTTCAGCTGAAGGATCTGATTTCTCCTGCACACAAGTTGTATTTTCATTCTCAGAGAGTCTTGCTGACAGCTTGCTTTGTGCCTTCGAAAGCTCTGCTTCTGTAGCTATTTGACTTGCCTCTGAAACTTCAGGGAAATCTTTTAAGAAAGCAATCTTGGGGGCATTTGCAGAATTTGAGTTGCTTTGCTTCATATTACTAGCTTTCAGCAACTTAATTTTGGTCCATTTAGAGTTTTTGTTTGAGGAGTTATTTCTACCATTCAGAGTACATTTGACGGGCATTCCTTTTTTGCTAGGGAAAAAACGTTTGCACTGAGTACTTTGACTAGGTTCTTTCTGAGTAAGCACTTCACTTTGTTGTAACTGCAGGTCATCCTGCTTTTCTTCTGTTTTGCTATCCTCAGCATTAGGGGAATCTTTTTTCACTTCTACTGTATCTGACTCAATCTCACCTGCAATTTCTTCACAAAGTTCGAGGATGCTCACCCTTTTGGATTTCACATCGTTCTCTGGTTGATCAGCCGCACTCGTTTCACTTACAGATGGCTGTGAAGTATTTTTTGGTTTTGTATTGGGTTTTATGTTCTGATGTGTTTGTTGCTTTTCCTTAGATACTGTCTTAGAATTTGGCTTAAGAGAATCAGTTTCCACTTTCTTTGTGTTGCTAGGATTAGGAGATACAGGGCCTGTTTGGTCTTTCTTAACTTCCTCAAGACTCTTGTCAGGACATAATGAGGACCCTTGAAGATTGCGTTGAAAGCTATTGGAATTATCCTTTTTATTGTCTGCTTTACATTTCTTCTCTTTCAGAGAGCTGGTCACCTCTACATGTATTTCTTTATTCTCATTAGTATTTTTTGGCTTTATCTTTGTGTTTTTCTGCTCCGTTTTCTCTCCAGCAGATTTAAGTGCTTTTGCTGGAACACTGTGACTGTTTCGTTTTGCTTGGCTACTGTGCTTAACTTCCAAAGCTTTTTCTTCTTTAACTTCTCTGTTGCGCAGGGATCTTGCTGGAACATGTACATGTGTTAACTGCTGCAGTCTCTGTGATCTCCTCATTACTGGCTCATTTGGTGCAATTATGCATTTTGACTTAGGAACTTCTTGCACAGATTTTTTCTGGCATGCCTCCTTATTTTTTGCAGATTTAGGCTGCTGCTGCTGGACTGTTTTGCCAGGTATTGTCTTATTATCTGAGTTGAATGCTGACGATCTCGTAGTCATGCGCGTTCCTAGTTCAGGTTCATTGGTGTTATCACTGAAAGATTCAAATAATTATTTTTTCAGCATTCAAAAAGTAGAATTTGTTATAAGATTCTTTTCATTCCTACTAACTTCTGCCTTATTTTTTATTTTCTTTCTTAAAACACTAGATCTTACATCCTCAATACTTTTAGAAGAATTTTCTCTGGAATCATTCTAAAAAAGAGTTCGCTTCTACCTGGTTACTCTCAAGTGTACCCTTAATGGTTTTTATGCATGGCAAGACTGAACTATGAACCCCAGATGAATGCTTTTTAACATCTCTAGCAGTTTTTAATAGTTGACACTTGTGGCTTTCAAAGGAAGCATTAGCTTAATTTTCACTTCAGAAACTTTTTTCAAGGAAGTCTTTCTGGATTTCAAGACACTTACAGGGTTCCAGAGAAAGATTACATAGCAGACAGCATACTTAATGATTTAAGTCTGATCTCCCTACTAGTACTATCTAACTATTTAGCTGTATCTTTAACTCAGATTCCCTCTGCTTAGATTTTTTCTGCACCAATGTAACCTATGAAGATAACCTAGAACAATTACATAGTTTTTTGTCACTGACCTGTTTGATTTGACAGAGGTTTTGAGGACAGTTTTCTCCTGCACTGCACACTGATTAGGCTTTGACTTATTTGAGCCATGTTTTGTATCTGACACCTCCTTTTCCTTCTTTGCTGATGACTGTTTGCTGTTCTTGTCCAGCTTTGGACGTTTAGCAGAAGGCTCTACTAACGTAGACTTCCTTTTCTGAGCTGCCATTTCTGTAAAACACAACAGCTTTCAGAGTCTTTGTCAAAAGTTGTAACTTTTCACTTTCATATATTCACTTTTCCTTTTATAGGCAGATCACGCTTACTGTGATCAGAAAGCAAATCTCAAATCATATTACACTTATTTTACTTACGTTTTTAAAAGAAGCAATTGATGTTTAGGCCAAAGTAACTTATCAAGGTGTGCCAAGAGCATTCCTTATGCATATGCTTACAAACAAGATGTTTCATGCCACCTATGAAAAATAAAAAATGTTTATGCAGTAAACACTTTATTAATTTCCTCCTCAGACTCTGAATTCCCACCTTCTTCCATCCCTTCAGACAATGCTTAGCTTTAAAGTTTCTTTGATATGGAATTAAAAAACAAACTAAGAAACATTCAAAAAACAACATACAAATTTTATTTTTTCTTTCCATATCCAACAATTTCACCATTTTGCTGTCTTAAGCATTACTCTTTTACCTTTCGAAAGGTGGTAGATAACAGCACCATTCGAAAGGGAGTTTCTCAGCCTTTCACCTTTTTCCAGAAAACAGTATGCTGCTCTCTTTCACAGCCAACAAAAAAATGGGCCCACTGTCAATCCTGTGCCTCACAGCAACAGTGAATAAATCCATTAGACTCTACTAAGTTTTGTGGCTGCTACAACAGAACTTCACAGACATCAGCAACCATCTATAACTGCTCCTTCTAATATGACTTAAGCTACAAATCAGAGATGGAAAACGTAGAAAGCAGCATTATTTGAGACATTTGCCTTGGGCAGTTAAAGCCCATGTCTTCATGAGAACTTCTACATCACCTTTTTCAATCAAGGATTACCTATTAATTTTTGTCACTGACAGATTGACAAAGGAATATTTCTGCAGCAGAACTATACTGCTTTTCAAATCTGAACTGACCTGATGGTAAATCTGACAAACTATTAAGGTCAAACAGGAACTTCGAGTTACCAGTTGCATAACACGGACCAGATACTTTCAGTTCATTACAACTACAGTATGACTTCCAGTATTGACAAACGCATGTCTTTCTCTAACAATTTGAAAGATACTTACATTCAGCTCCTTTCAATAATTATTCATTATCCAAAAGGAAAAAGTAAACAGCTGCACTTCTTTTCTTTAGGCTTTAAATTCTCCTTAACCTCATTTGCATTTATCTGCTCATTTATGAAATGCATAACTAACCATGCAAAACTGATAATTTTCATTAAAAAACTGACAAAAACTCAGATTCCAGACACCGGTGCTGTCTGCCGACCTTTAAAGAAGCTGCATAACAAGCAACTCATATTTAAGATATACTTTTTATTTCTATCCAGGGAGTAAATCCCTACTAGCACTTTTCATGGTGCTATTTCCACATTTGTCCCTGAGGAGCAGGTAACATAATTTGTGTGCCTAAATTCTAATAGCTCATGAGGTCCATGACACCTCGCAAGTCCACGGGTTTCCAGTAGTCAAAGCCAGTCCGTCAGAGCTGCGGCATGGCCACTTATCATGGAAATAACAGCTCTAGTTGCTGAATAAGCCTTTGGTCTTCTAGAGACTCTCGGAATTTGAGAACACCATGACACGTACTGTATATACCTGGACTTTCTTGGCTTTTTTCCAGAAATATACAGAGCTCTCAAACACATGACATGGCACACTCGGGAAAGACTTTCAAGTACAAACCAGAAAGTACAACCCTTCCCTCATCGACATTGCTTCTGAGGACACTGACAAACACACTCTCCTCCCACAGAGCTCTTCAACAGCAATTTCTTTCCTACTAATACTTTGCACAACAGAGCAAAGTCTTTTCCAGACATTCCAGAACTGGCAGTCTCTGCCCTGGAGTAGTCGCCCTCTAGTAAAAGTCAGATCATGGAAAGAAGGGAAGACACAGAAATGCAGGAACGAAGAACACGATCAAAGATTTTGGTGCAAGAAGTAGAGAAGGCAAAAAACAAAGCCAGAGAAACGCGAGTCCCACATCCTCCAGTCCTGACGGCAGGGGCTGAGGATGGATGCCCGCCTGCTGGACAGGGCGCGGGGGTCTCGCACCTGAGCCGTCCCGGCTGACGGCCAAGGCAGAACTCGGGGGGACGGGAAGGGAAAGGAAGGGAAGGCCTCCAAGCGTGGCCCGGTGTCACCCGGCCCAGTGCCCCGCCGTGACACCCTCCTGGGGCAGGGCCTGGCGGGGAGACCGTAGCCCCGGCCAGGAGCTCCCGCGGCCAGCGCCGCCAGGGTAGGGCGGGGGTACCGGGATGGTGCCGGGATAGTGCCGGGATGGTGCCGGGCACCGCTGGGCGCCCCCCCCCGGCTCCCTCCGGCGACAGGGCATGGCCGGCCCGCTCCCCCCGCGGCAGCGGCGGGCAGGCCTGGGGAAGAGCCGCCGCCGGGCTCTCGGTCCCGGGCGGGGGCGCGGGGGGCACCGGGCGCGGGGGGCCCGGGGGCCACGGGACCCGCCGGGAAGCGGGAGGGGCGGGGCGGGGTGGCCCAACTTCCTCACCCGCTCCCCGGGTTCCCGGCGGGCGCTTACCTCGCGGGGGTGTCAGAGACGTGCCGGCGGAGGCGGCGAGCCCGAGCCTCGAACCGCCCACAGCCGGGCACCGCCGCGGCACCGCCCCGTCCCGCCCGCCGCCGGTCCAACCTCCCGGCGGGGACGGGGCATCTTCCGGCGGGAATCGGAACGGGGAGGGGGCAGCGGCGCGGTCTGCGCGTGCGCGGCCGCCTGTGTGAGGGCGTCTCTGCCATATGGGAATGTTAAGCAAGGAATCCGGAGACAGTGCTAATTAAAAAATGCATCCAAGGACTGGGGGATACTGACAACGGCATTTACTGGCAGGACAAGGGGGAATGGCTTCAAACTGAAAGTAGGTTTAGATTAGGTATTAGGAAGAAATTCTTTACTGTGAGGGGAGGTGAGGCACTGGAACAGGTTGCCGCATCCCTGGAAGTGTTCAAGGCCGGGCTGGACGGGGCTCTGAACAGCCTGGTCTAGTGGGAGGTGTTCTTGCCCATGGCACGGAGTTGGAACGGGATGATACTTAAGCTTCCCCCCGGGCGGCGATATCCCGGCGGCTCAGCCCGCTCGAACCGCCGTGCGTGCGGATGGGCTGGCCCAGGCTCGTCCCCTGGCATTTCCCTCTCCGCCTGCCAAAAACGAGGAGAGAAAGCGGCGCCGCATGCTGTGGGGCCGGCAGGAACAAAATGACCTCGGTGGCGGCCGGGGCTGTGTCAGTGACACCTCACAGCTGCAGCAACAGCGAAACGCAAAGTGAAAAGTCGACTGAGAGGGGACCTCATCAATGTGTATAAATATCTAAAGAGGCGGTGCCAAGAGGATGGAGCCAGGCTCTTCTCCGTGGTGCCAGTCAATAGGACAAGAGGCAACGGGCAGGAACTGATGCACAGGAAGTTCCACCTGAATATGCGGAAGAACTTTACTGTGCGAGAGAACAGGCACTGGAACAGTTTGGCCAGAGAAGCTGTGGAGTTTCCCTCACTGGAAATATTCCAGAATTGTCTGGGCGCAATTCTGTGCAATGTGTTTTGGGATGACCGTGCTTGATCACAGAAGTTGGACCAGATGACCCACTGTGGTCCTTTCCAACCTGACCCCTTCTGTGATTCTGAGTCTCCCCAAGTCCCTGGTGGTGTTGCAGCAGTGTGTCCTCGCAGCAGCATTTCCTTAGCCAGCATTTCCTGCAGGCCCCTTCTCACAAGTATGTTTGGAAATGCCTCTAAAATAGGTTTGGTGCTGTACTGGAAGTGATCTTCTCTAACACGACCTTTGGAAACTTAAAAGATGCAAAGATACATTCTGGGGTTACTGAGGAATTCCTGCTGCTCAGCTGTGTGTTAGGTATGCAGACAGCAGTCAGCTCCTTTGACATAGGTGCAGAACAGTGACAGCATGTGTTTCTTGGTTGTAAAAGCAGGACAGACGCTTGTCTGTGTCTTGGAGCCTAAAGATGATTGTTGGGTGTGTCTTGGTCCTGTGCCGCATCCACTTCTATCTCCAGAGCACTGAATTTGCTCACTGAGCTGCTTTTTTGAGTCCACTTGTCCAGCTTGTTTTGCTTTCCTAAGTTCAGCAGTAACCTTGCAGGTGCCAGCTAGCTAGTTTTATTCTGTGTATTCTGCACAGTGTTTTATAACTTATTCTATGGCATAACCATGTATTTGTGATTTTTGCCATGGTCTGGGATATTTCAGTCTTTGCTACACTGCTAATGTGTTTATACCTCAACTAATGTTATGTTGTGGCTTCTTTGCCTCAGGTTGTTTCAGTGTCTGAGCCTGTGTCTACATTGGCAAATAAGAGAAGTTCTGAACAAGAGATGGGGAACTGAGGATCCAACATCCACACCACTGATGTGTCAGTCCAGACCAGCTTTAGTCTAGTCCTGTGGATGCAGTGACTGCTAGGGTTGGAAGATGTTGTGTATGTTCTGGGGATGTAACTGTCAGTTTGGTTTCCTTCAAAAGGAATCCATAATGAACACTCCAAGACCCTGCATGACAAGTGGGAGTGATCAGAAGATGAATGCCTCATGCACACTTAGTGCGCTCCATCTGTTAGCACTAGGCTAGGGCTAACCTGAAGTAGGTCCTACCTGAAATGCATATAGTATGTGTGTCAGGATCTCAATATTCAGCAGCTTTGCTGTGCATATCTTCTCCTAGCAGTATGTTCTACTTGCCAATATAGACACAGTCTCAGTTTATTTGATCATGAATTCACACAGTGATGTGTATACACCCCTGTATCAGAACGACTGGAGAACAGCGTGATGAACCTCATCCAATAACCGTAGAAGATGGTAGAAGAAAAGGTTTTGAATGGTAGTAGGTGACAAGGTTTCTCTCAGAGATCTCTGATTTCCTGTACAGTTTTCTGGTTACAGTTTGTTGATCTAACAAGACCACACAAGTATTTTAGCACTTGGTTCTGTAAATGTTTGTTTGTTAATGCTTGAAGACTTTAAAATGGGGTTATTTTTATAATATATATTTTATAATTTCTAAATGTTTTAGTGATTTCTGTAGCTATCACATTCATGGGATTAATTGTTGGAAATTGCTGTCAAGTTTTCTGAATAGCATAAATTTGTTTGTATAGAGCAAATGACCTGGAGATACTTTGTTCTGCATGTAAACTTTTTTGTCTCTTTGTTAACTGAAACAAGGAACAGCCTGCTTGCTAAGTCCTGGATAGACTTCATTGAAGCACAGTTTGTACTGGACAAATGGAAATTTTCAGCAGCTGCAGTTTTTTTTAAAAGCTGATAGGAGGAGATGTTATTTATAACTCCCTGTAGCAGCTCCTCTTTAATGCATGATAATCTGCTGTGACTTTACAATGAAGGCAGCAACATGTGGTCTCCTGCTCTCCTACAGTAACCAACAGAATCCTTTCCAGATGAAGGGAAGGGTATTTTAATCACTAGGATGCCTGTAAATTTCCTGGAGGATGATAAAAGCATTTCTTTATGTTATCATTAACTTTATAAATTTAACATGATGTTTTCCCATCCCTCTTTCTTAGGAACATGAAGCAAGTAAAACTAGATTTTCTCACATCCTTCCAGAAATAGTAATTTGCTGTGGCAGCAGGGAAGTAGTAAAGCAGCAGGCATTCTTATAAAGCATTAAATTCTGAAACTTGGAAAAATTCAGTCCATGGGATAGAATACCAGTAAATTTCCAGTTTTCCACAGAAGGTGGCAGCATTTTGAAGCACTGATGTCAGTGTGAACTTGCTAGCAAATGTCACTTTGCTGAAAGAAACAACAGGAATTTACTGTCCTCGGAAGTTGTGGTGAATATGAACAGGAGTGCTCGGGCACAAATTTGCTGCAGAACTGGGAGGAGAAACTACATTCACATAGGTGGAGTATGTGGATAGGACAGATTTAACTCCAAAAGGATTTTTTGTTAATTTTGCCTCTTTTTAATTTGCCAGTGCTGTAATACTGCTGGAGTGCCTCTTGTCTGCAGCTAAGTGAAAAATACTTGCTTCTAAGTTAGGCCTTTTTTCACATGAGTAATAACTCAGCTGATACATGGATCATCCCCACTAATTGCAGAGAGTGCCATGTTGTGCTATGGCTTCGGGAGATGACTGTCTCCAGAAAGGGGAAGTCTCTCCCACTATTTTCTCCACTTTCTTTCCCCACTCTCAGCAGTTTTCTCTAGCTTCTTACCTCATGGCAGCCTTCATCTAGTACCTCAGGGACTCCCATAGACAAGCAAATTTAACTTACTGAGCTAACAAAAAAAAATAACCCAGTGGAAAAACTGAATCATATTCTGCCACAGTAAGAAAGGCTGAGGACCATATGACTGGAATCTGGGAGGATAAGAAAAGGCAGGGGAGGAGGAAGAGCAAGCCTTCTCCTTTTGGCAGGAGGGTGCTGTTAACATTGACAGCTGCTTGTGGAACTGCAGCCTTAGGGGAGGCTGCAGAATTACGGGATTGAGCTCTTGATCCCAAACTAAATCCCAGCGGTCCTGCTAGCACACAGATCTTGGAGCCCCATTTGACATGCAAACACACTCCCAGCCTGCCCTATTGCTTATCAGACATCTCATCTGAGCAAGGAAGCAGTGACAGACAACCAAGGGGCAGTAGCTGCTTAAACCTTTCACCGGTAATTAACCTTGCAAGCACTGCCAGTGCCTCAGAATGCCTCAGACAGGTGAGGTAAGGCCACATGGGAAGCTCATTTAAACCAGTGGGTTTCTAATCACTACATATATAGAACCTTTAAAGAACTGGAGGAGCAGCTGAAACAGCATAGGGCCCTTATTTCCCTCCCTTCAGCAGATTCAAGAAGTCCCTCTATCATCATCCAGGAAGAAGGGAGAGGCTGATTTTTGCATCTCCAGTAGAAAGAATGAGACAGGAAAATTGGATCCCTCAGAGGAAGAGATGTTTGCCAATGGAGAACCACTGTCTGTTTGGCAGATTTTTCCTTTTCTTCTGTTGGAATGAAAATGAAAAAAAAAAATCCTCCAAACCAGGGAAAAAAAAACAACAACAACCCCCAAAAAAAGGTAGAAACATGGCTGAGATATTTCACAGCAGATTGGCTACAGGAGTTATTTTGCTGGCTGTCAAGAACCACCACTAACCTGTTGTGGGGGGATCCAGCATGTATGCTGGAGGTCAGTGGCAAGGCCCCAGGGGAGTCTCTTGGGCTCTTTTATACATTTCTCTTTCTTATTCATTGCCTTGAGCATTCTAAGCATTTTTTGACCAGCTGGCATCCAGGGATGAGAACTGTAGCAAGTGGCACAGGTTGAAGGGTGCCTGAGTGTGACAGCAACTTGATGACTTAGGGAACAAATGTTTCCTTTTTTTTCCTCAAGGTAAATGATGTGTTGAGCAGAAGAGGCTTGGGGAGAGGTATGGTGTGCTTGCTCATGAGCACCATATGTACACTAAAAGTCCTCTTCCTGGCAGGTAGGAGTCATTGGCATGAGTCAGGTAGCTATAGGAGTTGTAGGGGAAGAGGCAGTTCCTCTCTGAAATTTCTATGTAGATAGCACGTGGGACAATAGGGATTGGAGGGTGCCCTGACTGCCTGGAGTTAAGAGCTTTACAGAGCATTTAGCTGAGAAAGCAGAGGGGCCATATTCAAAATGGGGAGTGTGTGGAATTTGAATAGCTTATTTTGTTTTAGTGTTTTTCTTTTTGGAAAGAGGCAGGAAAAAAACTTGTCCACTTTGCTCACATGCTGAATGTGAGAATTTTTTTGGGGGGAATGGTGAGTCTAGGCCTCAGAGTGACTGCATCCTGCAACAGTCAGCATGTAAATGTCTGAAGGGTGACACTCAGTGCCACATTGACCGGACCGTGTTGACCCGCCTGGAGTCACTGCTGCTTTATTGGCATTTTCTTGACACCACAACACCTGTGGAGTTGTAGACTGTCCTCCATAGCCCTTTCTGCTAAGTCTTTTAAACTCTTCTGTTATGTGTCTGGGTTTCTAAAAAGAGCATTTATTCTTCTGTTCAGTGTGAAATATATGCCATGGGTTAGTTTCTCTGTATATAATCATAGGACCGTATTTTGCTATTTTAAATTTTCAGTTCTCTCTCTCTTTTTGCCAAGAGAGGATATAATAAATTACACCTTAAAACTTTGCTCTTTATGATCTGGTACTAAGACAGCTGAGATCACAGGTGGCTCTTGGATGACTGAAGGCCTCACAGATAAAAAGAACAGTACCATACATTGACTCCAAAGGCAAAGTGAGAAGAGGTGGACGTTCTGGAGCACTTTTGTAATATGTCCTGTTTCAAGCAGGAGGGTTGAACTAGACAATCTCTAGAGATCCCTGCCAACTTCAGCTACTATAAGGTTCTGAATTAGGAAGAGTTTTCTTTAAGACGTAGATGTCTGCAGCCCTTGTGGCTTGGAATTTCATTTTCTTTCTACTGTACCTTCCCAGTGATGAGTACAATGATAACTAACAATTTCCTCCCACCTTCAGCATTTCATATTCCTGTTGATGTCGGGATACTCAGATCACATGAAAAGCCAAATTAAGCCCCTGTAAATTCACACTGTTTTCAACAGAGGGCACATTGTGAATTTTGGCTCACTCATAAAACTCTGTGTACAAGGCACACAGATGTTACATAGCAAAAAATATTTATGGCACTCGTTTCTAGCTTGTGTGTCCCTTGCAAGATCTGAGGTAAGTGACCGCATTATTTGTTTCAGAAAATCTGACTGGGAAAGCTTGAAGATACCCATAGTAAAATTGGATTGTTAACCACTTTGCACACTGTATTTCTAACAATGCATTTTCCCTAATAGATTATAAGGAAAAACACTCGATATCTGGGGGGGAAAGAAACCAACTTTACAGATTTTTGTTAGATACACCTTCAAAGATAAATGCCTTATGGGGATTTGTATGTGGGATTGGACCTAAATGAAGACAGTGCAGAGAGACAGAAATTCTGCCATTAATCATACTACTTTTATTTAAACAGTAAGGTGTGATTTAATGTAAGTGGTTTTATTTTCATTCATACTTGATGGTGAGTTTTGAACAGTACTGTACCCCAACAATTTTACAAATATAATGCTAAATACACTGTTTATTGCTCATTGTTTTTGCATGAACATAAAACCTGGAAATGAATACAAGAATAAATAAGGCACCCTACTAATACGCTGATTTCATGTATTGTAGTAGCATGCACAAAGTTTCATTTTGCTTTTGCAATTCACTTTTCTCATTTTGCTTATTAAAGAAAAAATAAGAGTTCATTATCTGGGCAAGGACCAGCACTTGTCTTAAAAGTCAGAATTTTAAAGCACTTTCCATTTTTTTTAATTCAACCGTCCACCTTACGAAACAGCTTTCGTATAGCATGTCCCAATTTCTTTTTCTAAAGACAAAAAGTATTTTTGTTCTTCCTTTGCTGTTACTAGGAAACATGCCTTGCAAGAGGAGTGTTCACGTACTGCTTGAGACAAAAGACCTGACTTGCTTTTTTTTAGCCGCATTTTCTTCTTGTACTGACCCTGCTCAAAAGATAAAAATAAAAATGCAGAGGCATCTTTGCTGACTTCTCTTGTGTGGCTGGGCCCAAATCAGTGATCAGCAGAAGGCAGGAGCTCCACAGAAGCTGCTTAAGAGCCTTGTTTAAATTTTAGCATGCCCTAAATTTGGACTTCCCAACAGTTTCAGAATATATTCTGTCCAACTGTCCTTTTTCCTCACAGGCCCACGTTGGCTGTCACTGTACATCAGGGCTGAGGAGAACAGCAATGCCTCGGCCAGCCTCACAGACTCATAAGCTGTGAGGGCAGAAATCGGTTTGCAGTGGCTTCAGTGATTTGACAACCCACTGCCAGAATGCTGACAAAATGATCAAATAAACAAACCAGAGAGTTGGGACTTTGACCTTCATCCCAACTTTCTTTAAACAGTTTGTTGCATTTTTTTCAGAAATTATATGAAACAGTACCAGAGACAAAAGGTTGGGATTTTTTTTTTAATTTAAAGCAGATTATATAATAATTTCCCAATGCTCTAATGTTTATTCTTTAAAACTGAAATGTTCTTGCAGGGTAATATAAACATAGCAGGTTGAATCATCAAGTTTACCAGTTATATGAAGCATGTATTACTTATATGACAACACCCAGGTTTACATAAAATTTGAAATGCAAGATGTCTTTTAATTACGTAAGTTATTACAGTACTGTTTTAAAGGAATATTTTGGTTATATGTAAACACTATAAATTAGCTCTTTAAAAAATAATCATATAAGACAAGGATGGCATTGACATAGTCTAAAAAACAATAACCAGCCCTAAATCTGAATGCTCTCAGGGCAGAACAGCAAAAGCAGGTATCAATCTAATGCTATGGAATAACATGCTGAAATTTTGATTTATTTGCAGAATCGGTGCTTTTTTGTTGTTCCCTCCTTTTGTTTTCATATTTTAAGATTTTCACTATCAGTGCCCTAAGGAATGGGCCAACTTGTACTATGTGTGACAGGATAATAGAAGCTATTTTGAGTGTCGCCATTCTAATATTAAAAGCCATCTAAATTAAGTCTCCTAAATACATATTGGTTTAAATTACAATCCTGAGGAATTATAATCTCTCTACTTGATAGTTTTGGTTAAGTGCAATTTGATGTATGCAGAACGCTGTTTCATTTAAGGTCATTCTTAGTAAGGCATATTAAAAATAAATATAAAAGTGACAACATAATATTTAGTTTCTTGCTACAAAATCTTAGGCAAAAATATTTTTGCATGTAGTAATGGACTTTATCCATTTGCTGGCTTACAGGAGTTAAAATTTGTGCACTAAGCTTAACTGCCCTTGTCAGAATGTGCCACTGTGCTATACTAGCGGTCCAAAGCTACATGCTTAAGATCTTATTTCCATGCTCAAACATAGCTTGCACAAACTGCTTGAAGACTCTGTCCATGTAAGTGCACTTCCTTGGCCATATTCCTTCCAGAAAACCAATATGGCCTCCACACGAAGTCAGAACCAAAGCAACGTTTGCATTTTGTTTGGCAGTTTCTACTGGTATAGCTAAAAGGGGGGGAAAAAGTTTTAAGTCCTTATCCTTCTAAGAAATGCCAGACATTGAATAATTTCTCTTAAACCTTTCTCATATTATGTCTGAATAAATAGGCACAACATGAACATACGCTTAAATTATCACAGGATTTAGAACCATAGCTGTGTTAAAAGCCATTTCTCTCTTCATCATTAACTGACCTTATCTGTGTGATTTTTTTTTTTTTCTGGCTGCTGTAAAAGTTTCAGCTTCACCTTTCTTTCAGTCCGACTGATGAAACAGCACCCATGTTAATGCATACTTAGGATTTGCTATAAATAGTGTAAGTAAAAGGACAATCAAGCCTGTAGTTTTTAACTGGTATTGCAATATTCAGTCTTGGAAAAGCTGAGGAACTGGGACCTTAATTGCAAATCCCATTCTTTTTGTATGAGACTCCAAACACAAAACCTTTAACGTCACAATAAGATTTGGTCTGTATGATATCCTATCAGCTAATATTAAGGATTATCCCAGGTTATTATCATTACATCTGATTTGCCATACATTTACACCCGCACATTTAGAGCACACAATGCAAACACACTGGGAGATGGTTCTTGCCCTGAGGAGCTCATAATCTAATACACAAGATAAAGAGAAAAAGAGGAAGGGAAAACAATTGTACAAGGACACAGAAAGCTGCTCTGTGTCACCCAGTAGGTTAGTGGTTCTCTACTGAATAGTGACTGCTAGAAATTACTTAATTTAGAATTCAAATTATTAGAATGGGTATTACAAGGATTTTTCTTTTGCTGGGTTAGTTTTCTTGCTCAGCTTCCTGGTCTGGTTCCCTGTGTTAATACAAACATATGAATGGCAGCAGACGTTCAGATGAGACCTTTGATGAGGTGGCCATTTCAGTGATGGCCTACAGTTAGCTCAGAGCCATCAGTGAATGACACCTGAGATATGCACTGATCTGGAAATGTGCAGGAGGGGAGGCTTCAGTGCCTCCTGTTATGACTATGCATAAATGTGTGGCTTAATCAATGCTACACCTGGCCAGTTCCCTTTGTGAAGGAAAACAAAGGTCAGCTAGCACAGACTGAAAACAGAGAAAGCATATGACTTTACAAATGGTATTTTAGTGTGATGGAATGATCCTATTACCATATGAAGTGCTTGACATAGCAGTGGAACTATATCAAGAGTGCAAACACCACAGAGCCATAAAAATTAAGTTATTTAAGTATATTCCTCTGGCATTTTAGGTATGTTAAATGTACTCCTGAACAAGCAGAAATCTCAATACATTTCAGTAAAGAATGCCTTACTAAGTTCCAGTTTTCAAGTAATATATGAAAGAGAAAAAACCAAAAATCATAAAGATTTTTTGATTATTCAGGATTGACAGAAAAAAAACCAGCAAAAGAAAAATGAAGGGAGTAGCAGGAATTTCACTGTGTTGTTTAAAAAACCTTATGACTCCACAAGAAAATAAATCTGATTTTAAGTCATACACTGCTGAAGTAAAAATGCCTTGGCACTACAACACAAAGGAGCAAGTTATTCAAAAGATGTCTATTGCTTCCTCAATTATTTTAAAGTATTTTTGAAGTGAGATTTTTAATCAGGTTCAGCTGCAGGGGCGGGGGGGGGGCAGTTGTCCACATCCCTTCCTCACTGCAATTCCTTCAGAGACATCTCCCACTCACTCCTATTTCTAGGAGTCTGTTCCTTTACCCCTTTATATATTTGCTATCTCAAAGGTCATTATCCTTGAATAGTCACTATCCCTGCATATTACTACCTTCTTTATAGATGTTCTTTACTTTCATCTGGATGTTGGCAGACTCACTGCTGTGTGCTTCAGATGCCTATTTGCCTTTGTTCTCAGCAACTAGAGTAAGAGCACAGAGTAACCCCTTCCTTAGCTGAAAAAGGACCCCCAGCCAGAATAAGTCACACAAGAGCTTGAGTGCAGTGACTGTGGTGAACAGCTGTGCAACTTAAAATAGATCAGAGCAGAAGCACTAGACCCATAAAGTCAGGGGAGCGGACTGTGCCTCAGAGGTCCTTACTAGCAGTGCCTGGAATGACATGCTCTGTTCCACTCCAGGGCCTCAGTATGAATGCTAAACCGACTGTCTGCGTAGCAGGGTTAGTGTCTTTTATGAATATGTGTTACAAGGTTCCAGCCCATAATATAAGGTACGTGGCCGTGGCCTGCTGGAGCGCAGACTGGGCTCCAGAGAGCAGTGGGGATTCCCTTGCAGAATACGTGAGGTTCTTTGCTTATCAGTGCTATCCATTTCTTCCACTTTGTCCCTCCTTTCAAAATTGTGTGCATTTTATAGATTCCAGCATTTACTAAGTGATTCTGATTCTTTAGTATGTGGAAGGAGCCACACTTCTTACTGCCTCTATAAGAAGTCCTTGGCTTTTCCTTTGTTCAGCTGGAAAATTGGAAATACTGTATACAGTATCTCAGTCTTTGAAAGCAGTGCTGAGGCAAGACTAAAAACAAAAGTCAATGAAGTAAAAGCCTAGGCTGAGGAATAGCACAGGCTGAAAACAAGAGATGCAGAAAACAGTGTATTATTTCTTGCAATCCAACACATGCATCATTTTCAGACTCATCAAGTGCTCATCTGGAGTTTTGCCTGAGTTAATCTGCTAAGCAAACTCTGATCTGCCTTTCTTGGATTCTGTGGATGAACACATTGCCATGCACAAAGAGAGTGGCTGCAATTCATGTCAGCTTCTGCCGACTGCATAGGAATTTGCCCACTTATCTGTACCAAGCCATCTGCTCCTCTTCCCTCCAGTAGCGTGTGGGCCATGCTAAACAGAATCCCAACAGAGAAGTGGGGATCAGACACAAACCCCAATCATGCTTCAGGCAATGAATCAAACTTTCCACAACCATTCTGCAGCTGTCTCCCTGGTCACTGAGGGGACTAATAAATAGGCTTCTGTGCAAGGGTATGGGGAGGAATGTGTGAGGAGGGACAGACTTGACCTCCAGTAATCAGAGAACTCCATCGATCCTAACGGATTCAGGATCAACTGCTTACTGGTCTGAACATACCTCTTCACTGGCTAAGACTGTGCAAAGACATGACAAACACTCATTTTGGCAGACTAGTGTCAAAAGTGTAGAGAGAAACATCCCTTCCTAGTAAGAAACCGCTTTGCTGGGGGATTGGAAGGGAGATGATAATAAATATCTCCTCTGTTGTGCCAACTCAGCTGGGAAACCCCTTACAGGCAAAGCTCACTGTGACCTCTGCATACCTGTCATTCAGAGGTTGCCAGCATAACCATACCTCCCAAATTGGTTTGCTGGTGGTTATTCATTCCTAAACTGCTTGGCAGTACTGCAGGGGGTGCCATGTGGTGCCTGCCTCCAAACAGCTACAGCAGCTCTTTCCTAGAAGCCTACCAATCCTGCACTAGGCTGCTAGTTATCTTCTGTGCCATGTAAGGTGCAAGCCACACAGGTCTTCACGAATGTCATCTTCCATCATCCTATCCTGAAGTTGTCCCTATTCATCTGTGTAACTCCTTCCCAGCAGAGTTTCTTCCTCTGCAGCTTCTCGTGAGAGAACTGAATATGCTGTGTTGCTCTCCAGTGCCAAAATGCAAATGATGCTTGGCAGTGGTGTGGTACTTCCCTTAAGGCTGCTTCTAGGGACTGTTAGCCATCCAATAAATAAAAACACAGTGCAACAGAGCAAATTCTGCAATCTAAAGGGCAGATGAATGGAGCACTGGATGTGATGCACTCTAGGATATAGGATGACATGCCAAAAGATACCACTGTTCATTGTTGTCAGCATGTAACCTTGTACTTCAGTTTCTACTGGCCAAAATTTGCACTGTTGTTTGATCCAGCAGGCACAGGTCTGTTATTTGTGATCACAGAACCACAATGTAAATACATATATGCAGAATTACTTAATTCAAAACCAATTTGTTGTACATTCTTTGTCCCAAAAAAAGTATTTTTTTAAAAAGAACAAAAGAAAAACATACATGTGAAGCTTAAATAAGTCACTGCTGTCAAACACTCCATTTTTTGGTTGATTTCTCTCTATTCCTTAAACTTTTACTCTAATTGTTATTTGTCTGCCATTCCTTGGCCATTTTGTCTCTCCCAACAAATTCATTCAAATATGCTGTTTACATAACAGGATGCAAAATAACACCTAAGAGCAATTACTTCAAGTTTGGATTCAGGGGAATAGAAAAGGTTCAGAGAGTTCAATAGAATGTACAACTGAGCTTCAGACATGCACTTATTTGTCACAGTGGATCAGGAGGGAGCTGGCATGGTACCTAGCTTCAAGGGCAGGCTTCCAGCTCAGGCACAATGCTCACTAGCAGCAATTAGCTAAGCATTAGTATAGTGAAGTTTAAGTCAGATGCCTAATACACTGCTTAAAGTCTCTGAGGAGAAAAATGCCACTTTGGATGAAAAGTTAAATGTGACACTGATAATGAATGCTATTGTTCCACCTTCCTGATTTATTTTTCACATTTACAAAATAAAAGGTCTTGACTTGGTTTTATTACATATTTCCTGCAACAATGACTTGTTTAAATTAGTTATGGTGAGAAAAGTGTCATGCAATGAAGAAGGCATTTGTTTTTATTAGTTAGTATTATGCAATATGAGAACTGCATTCCAGAATTAAAACTACAGATACATCAGCTGCCAAGCTCTATGAACTTTTAAACAGCAACATTAAGGAAATTAATGTTTATTAATTAATGCAAATTAATTGTTTCTTCCTAATACTGGATTGAGATCGAATGGTACATTTTCACAATATATTTAAAAATAACTGCTGGGAAGTACGAAGCGTACCAAAATGTACACAAGAAGAAATGATCAGGTTGTAAGAAGCAACAGAGGCAGCCTCTGCACTTTTTAAGGGAACTTCAGGTCCACATTGTGTAGTGACTTGGTTTTGTATCCCTCAAGCTCTGTTACAGGAAGATAGATGTGTCTGGCTTTATGGAGACTATTTAAACACAAAGGAATTCTGGCACGGCTTTCTCCCTGATGAGTTTTCTAGGCCTGTTTCCCAGCTCTTGGAAACTACAGCTATCTACAACAGAGGTGGAAGGTAGCTTAAAAGCTGGTAGGTATTACTGGGAGAGATGAGGAATGAAATAACCAGTTGCCAAAGTCAGTAAAAGGCTGGGGTCTGGATGAGAATGAATTTTGTGGCTTTGAGTCCATTATGCAGTTGTGAGTGGAAATTGCCTCTGATTGTGAAAGGCTTACATGTTTCCACACATTTTTAAGTCAGAAAAAACCAAGCCCACTGCCAGAATAAAGTCTCTTCCAAGAGTAACACCAGCCCTTTATGTTTGCTAACATAAAACAGCTCACAGAAGTGTCAAGATGAACAAACTCCAGTAACTAATGGCAGCAGACATAAACCCTAGGCTGCTAATCAGGGTGCTCTGTGTCTCCTGCCAGTACATGGATTCACATTGAGGGTGCCCAGCACAAATGAAAAAGGACCCAAGATAGACGCATAGAGTACTATTAGCTGTAAATCAACATTGCCCTGGTGGCCCTTTCTAAGGGAAACTAGTCACCACAAGGACAAAGGGTTATGGCTAACAGCATTAACTCTGTGAACAAGGAACATATGAATGGTTAACAACACAAATATTTTCAGGGAGAAAGGCTGCTTAGGGTCAGAGTTTAGGAGAAGATGGACAGTCATTAGAACAGATTCTAACACTTCTTGTTTCAGAAGTGCAGGTGCTCTACCTTACCTCCCTCTACACTGCAAGACTTCTAAGGCATTCTCATAATAGGTTTGATACTAATCTTACATGAGCAACCATCCCACTGTTCACCAAGAGTTGTGTTACTTTTAAAAACAGCTTCAAGGGTGGAAAGATCTGCTACAGCTGTATTTTAGGGCACTCATCTTTTGACTAGTCAAACTACACAGTTGCAGAACTTTTGAGGCTGTAGGAGACTTCTTTGAGGACATCTAGTCCAACACCCCTGCTCAAGCAGGGTTACCTAGAGCAGGTTTCCCAGGGCTGTGTCCAGTGAGGTTTTGACTATCTCCATAGATGGAGATCCCACAACCTCTCTATGCCTCTCTATTTGACCACTCTCACAGTAAAAAAAAGTGTTTTCTAATGTTCAGATTGAGCTTCATGGGATTGGATCAATACTTGGCTCTTGAGAGCTGGATGGAGGTTGTATTCTAAAATTAAAAGGGGATGGAGTATCTGTACTAGCTTTTATCTAGCTAACAAATGTCCCAGTCTCAGTGATAATAGGCTGGAAAAGGGACAGAGGCACACTGTCTGGTTCACTGCTGTTGCTACCATGCTAACTAGGTAGCTTACTCCTGCCACAGTTACTATTTCACTGCAGGACACAAACCACAAACTAAGCTCGAGCTAAGCATAGAGGTGAAGCCATTGTTCCCTCTCTCAGATACTTCATGAAAGAAACAAGGCACAGCAGATCACCCACCTTGCAGTATGATGGGGAAAGTCATCCCCAGGGTCATAAGACCCATAAAATATTATCTTCAGAGTCACTAGTCAGATTTTATATCTGCACATAGATTTTAGGGTCACCCATCCATTCTTATTTCCAGGCCATTACAAGCTTGTAAGAGAACTTGCAACTGTCCAATTTCAAGGAAAAAAAAATAAACCACAGAGGCTTGTAAATACAAAGGGACTAACTCTGTCTCACAAAGTCCTTGAACCAGAAATTGTTAAATGTGTATGTAGTATTCTGGAATAATATTGCTGTGTTGACTCAGATCTTACTGTTTTTTTAAGCCTCTGTTTCGGCCAATGTAAGGGATAGGTAGTTTGGGTAATCCAGAGTTACCATTTTTTCCTTCATATTAGATGGCTGTCACCTCTTTATATTGTTCATGCTTTTTGTTCAAGAGGAGAAGAAATCCAACTGTCTTTTTCTAGTGCACACTACTGGAGTGGTCTTTTTATCTTCATGTCACATTTGTCTCTAACAGGTCTTCGAACTATAAATAGTAATGTGTGTGCATGTTTCTGTATATGTTGTACATCTGCACACAGATAAAACAGTACAACACACAAAGAGTCTCTTCCAATTCCTTCATTTTCCACTTGTTCTAATATGTTTGCCTGCTTACATTGGTTTCGTGACTCATTCTGCAAGAATCTCACTTCGCTTGTGGTGGCAGAAGAAAATTTCCCTGAAATAAATCAAGTGCATTAACTAAGTTTTAAAGGTGTTAGGTGTTCACAGCTGGAAGACTGTTGCCTCAACCAGCTGTTCATTTTAGTGGTTTTCCTCTACATTAGTTTTTGTTCTACCTCTCTTCTCAGACACTACAACCAACACACAAACTGCAGGAACTAGCATATCTTTTTAAGATAGGTAGCCACATGGTTTTGATCTACAGAGCAAAAGTAAAATGTTCATAATGATCATGTGTTTGGCAGAAAACAGAAGTCAAATGGAAAACAGAGTTTTCAGCCAGTTATTTAGCTAATATTGCTGTTTCATCTTCTAGTTAGATTCTTATTAATTTCAATGGGCCTCCTTCTAGGAGCTCACTTTGTGTATATCTCTTCCCTTACCCTAGATTTTGGCCTACATGCTAACTTAGATTTTTTCTTACTTTTAATTTTCAGGTACTGGAGGTGGCACTGTGAACAACAGCCAAGAATTTAATGTCATCTGAAACATAAGCGACTCCCAGATATTCCTTGTAGGGACTGATTAAAAAATAGCAATAATAAAAAAAAACTTGTTTTCACTTGAATGGAATTCCGAATGTCTACAATCCAGACCCCTGAATCTGAGTTCCTTTTTCTAGGTTCTCTTTGTACTTGATGAATAGAAATGGATGCTTCTGAGAGGGTACTACATCTGATGTCTTCCTTACAGTGAAATAACTCACACCCTAAATATGCAGATTTCTTTCTTTTGACTGTAAAGATTCCATTAATGGTTAATGAGGCCACCCCATATACTTTTGCATTCTGTACTAATCAGGTCTCTCCATCATTAGCTGTTTTATATGTGTCTTACACCTTAGGTAAACTGTAAATGTGTGGAAGTTTTGATCCTATGTACAAGTCACATTTAATAGACCTCTACATATAGGTCTGAGTTCATTCTCAAACCTATGTAGTTTGTCTTAATGACTGCATATACAGATAAATATATTTTAAAAAGCCTAAACTTACCATGACCTGGTGAGAAAACATCATCCACAGAGTTTAGACATAACACTGGAATTCCTACTGACTTCAGCTTGCGACATGGACTAGCATCTTCATAGTAATCATCAATTGAACGGTAGCCAAACATGACTGAAGTGAACTGCTTATCAAATTCTCTAACAGTTCTAGCCTGAAGTACAGAATTCAAATAGGGAACTATGTCAGCATTTTGAAAACAGCATCCAGCTAAAGCAGAAGTAACATTCTCACATACCTTCATCACAAGATCCATATCAAATAATTTCTCCAACATTTGTCGATGCCTAAAAAGAAGGAGAGAAAAATCAGAGGGCTTGTTTTTTGTTGTGTTAACAGATGCAGAAGTCCTCTGCTTTTCAGATACATTATAGAAGTAACTTTCTAACAAGAACATGCTTGTTTTTAATTTTCTATCATAATAAAAATCTGTCAGGAATCCAAGAGCAGAAGAATTATTCATTCATATGCAGGCACATCTAGCAACATAGTAAAAGTCTGCATAAGCCATGAGAAAAATGCCATAGATAAGAGAACTTGATATTTTAGAACACAAAATACACCCTAGTTTTATAAAGCAAAAGATGAACTAGCCCTTTCTGTGCTTTTGCAGTCAACATTGACTTAAAAGAACTAGTATATATACATATATACTCCTAAGTCAATATATGCATGTCTAAAAATTTAAAAAATCCATTTACTTCATCTATAAATACAGAAGTACATTGGGCTTGTGCTGAGCCCTTTGAGAAGCAGATAAATTTAGCTGCATTGATGACAATCTTTCTTGCAAAGATCCTTTTGATTTCAAAACTTACCAAAGAATGCACACAGAACAGCTATGCAAAGTGTTGTTACAGCACTAATTTTGCCCTGATTATTATACCTGCTGTAGATCTCATACTAACATCCTTCCACCTTTCTAAGTAGTTCAGAAGGCAACTCACCTGCTGATAGAGGACTGTAGACAAGTGGTCAAGTAATAGTTGAAAAGAAGCCAGTTTAGTGGCTTCTCCAGAGATTCTACAGATTCAAAAACATTCCAACCCGCAGAGAAAATTGCAGCTGCCATTAAAGGAGTGTCTCTGCCAGTTTTGCCCAGGTAATTTAAAAGAAGCATGCTACAAACAGAAATGAAAAACAGAAACATATATACTATCAAATTGTTTGCTTCAATTTAGAGTAAATATAAGTCAGCCACCTTTTTGTCTGTTTTTCAATAGTTTCTTGTATCAGCCCTAAAGTTGTGCCTAATACAGCTAAAAGGTAGTCAGTGTAATCAGCACATGACTCATGAAGTTTACTTTCTCCTCAGAGAGGAGACTGGTGCACTGTGTAGGGTGTGGGTAGGAATGCATTTAGAAATAAAGATGTACTAGTCTCATTTATATCATTAAAGGGATGAAAAGGTCAAACAAATGATTCTTACTCATGGAACAGGTATTCCCAAGTTGTTAGTAAGTTTTACCATCTTAAAAGGCCTTAGTCTTCCTGATGTGTTAAATCTGATAAATGTGCCTGAAAAATGCAAGCTGCCCCTGGCATGCCTGTCTCACTATGAAGCAGTCTCTTGAGTTGAAGGTAGTGCCATTACCCCACCTCACACATGTGAGAGAACACAGTTGTTTTATAACACACAGTATGTAAAGAATGAAGTGTTGGACAATGAATAAAACTAGAGAAACAAACTTATGAGCCAAATAAATTACTTAAGTCTTGTTTTTCTGACCAATTGCAACTTACAGTCTCTATTGCTAATGTATACTTATGTTGAAAAACGGGAGAGTTCACAAGTATCTGATCCTTCAAATGTAGAAAAAATAAAATAGCAGGAAACTGTAAAAGAAAAATACTAATAGAAAAGCTGTCTTTCTTTACTGCCTGAGACCTCAAAGTTTACAACCACCATTCTAATATCAAGCCCTTAACACAAAGCATTACAGTTAATTGTTAATATAGCTCCCTGGACCACCAACACTCTGTACCTTGGCTTCATCTTCTGTACTTTAGAAGATAGCAACCTTTAGCAAAGACATCATGAACCAGCCTGCTATCACAGAGACTTTGTCCCTGTGCACTACCTAGCAGATCATAAGACAGCGGTCCAACAAACCAATAAAAAAAAAAGTTGCAGTAGTAGAAGAATCCAGTTCTCTAACAGAGTGCACAGAGTGTATGTCATAGGGAGAAGGTTTAGGAATCTTTATGTTAGAAAATGAAGTCCCTTTCCAAAACAATTCATATTGAAGATCAGTAGAACAAGTGGCTTTTAATTTACATTTATATGTCTGTGAAGTGAATGTTTATTTTAATTCTTAACTGGACAAATCTGTCCTGTATAGATTATCACAGAATCACAGGATGTGCTGAGCTGGAAGGGACCCACAAGGATCATCGAGTCCCACTCTTAAGCCTCCACAAGCAAGGGATATGCTGGACTACAAAAGAAAGGTTTCTGCAACAAGAAAGGCTTCTCTAAATCTTTTGATACAAAAAAGACTCAGAACAGCATCCTCTTCTTTCTCCTCATCACTGAAGCCAGTCATTTCATCATAGAAGGCAATCAAACCACTTGGGCATGCTTTGTCCTTGATGAATGCCACCTTCTTATCCTTCATGTGCTTGCAGATGGCTTCCAGAGGATCTTTCCAAAGAACTGAAGTTAGGCTGACCAGCCTTTTGTCCTTCCTGGGATCACTATTCAATGGAGCAGGAAACCTACTGACTAAAGATTTGTAAAAAAGGAGTGGCTACCTGTCTCCCCTGTCTTTACTGCTGAGCTCGGTTCTCAGGCCTACCAAGTCCCTGTGCCTAGTGGCAGAGTATGGGAGAATGGCAGCAGAAGATCAAGTTAGGGCCCAAATTAGGGCCCAGTTATGCAAACCTGGCATAGACATGCCAATGGAACCAGTTGAAGCGCACCAAAGCTCCAGAAGGAGGTAGCCAATGTCATCGTGAGACTGCTGTCTATCACTTTTGAAAGGCTGTGGCAATTGTTGAATATTTCTCATGCCTGGAAAAAAGAGGCACCCATCTACAAGAACTGCAAGAAGGAGGAAATACAGGCTGGAATGCCTAATCACAGCCCTTTGGGAATATCCTCTGGAAGCCATTTCTAAGCATGTAAAGGTGAAGAAGCTGACTAGTAACAGCCAGTATGGATTTATCAAGGGCAAAGCATGCCTGAGCAACATGATTGCCTTCTATGATGAGCTCACTCATCATTCATTGATTAGGGGAAAGGAGTGGAAGTTGCTTATTTTGACTTTAGCAAGTCTTTTGACAGTCTCCATGGTCTCCATATAGTCAAATTGGAGGAGCATGTTTGAATAGGTGACCTGCAACATGCATGGAAAACCGACTAGACCACTAGGCTCTGGGAGTTGTGATCAGGAACTTGAAGTGCAACTGCAATGGTTGGTCCAGATACTAGTAGTGTTTCTCAGGGGGCAGTAATGGGGCCCATACTGTGTAAGTAAGTCTTCACTAACTGGATGATGAGATGGAATGCACCCTTAGGAAGCTTGTACATCAAACTGTGGGGAATGGCTGCTGAACTGGAAGACAACGCTGACATTCTGAGGGACCTCAACAGGCAGAATGAGTTGGCAGAAACTTCATGAAGTTTGACACAGGAAAAATCAAAGTGTCCAGCACCTAAGTAAGAGCACAACAAGCAGGTCTAAGGAAATTATTTCTTTCCTGTATTTGACACTTATGAGACTGTACTTGGAGTACTGTGCCAAATTTTGGGCTTCCCAGCAAGATAAGACACTCGCATACAGAGGAAATTTATGTCTTCATACTGAAGACATTTGCAAAATCCCTGTAACATGAATGGAAAAGGATTGGCCTGATTTAAAAAGCTTCCAAGTTAATTATTTGGTTATCAATAACTATATTGCTTGAACAAACATTTATTTATCCCAAAGCTCCTACAAGTCATTAGTAGATTAATGTCAATATACAGGGCCATATCTGCCCACCCTCCATAAAATATCAGAGAGTGGGAAGTCTCAGGACTTTACCACTGTGTCTGTAGTATTTCTAATGAAAATTCTCCTCTTCTATGATTTCTGTTAAATAGGCTGCCTGAATATTTCTTCTAGATTCTAGCAGTGATTTTTTTTCTAAGAAACTGTGCTATCATTGTCTGTTCTAGCTGTGCTTTCTGGACAGCAGCCAGGACACAGCAAATCTTAATACCACATGCTCTATCAACCCATACTGGTTTCAATAACAATACTACTTCTTGGTTCTGAGCCAGACAGAGCAGATACCCACATCTCTTCCAGCCTAATCTACCCACACACTGCAGAACCCAAACAGAGTGAAGACAAATCTTGTCATTTCATAGGTTGCTATGAAACATGGTATATTAGCTCTAGTTCCTATTTTTTATTCCTCTGTTCCAAAGACAGCCTCCATAGTTTCCAAAGATTGTACTGCCTACCTATTTGGCTGTCAATCTCTCTGCCATTGTTGCCTGTCTTTCTCCACCCCCCTCTAATTTTGACTTTCCCTGACACAGAGCTGAAAGGCTCGAAGACATGAAGAACTTTCTGAAAGTCTTCTGCATATTGACTGTTGGAGGCAGACCCAAGTTAGCTGCAGTTCAGTAAGTAATGCAAGTATTGCAGAGGAGTAATTTAAAAGGCTGCAACAGTCTTATTTTACAACCACAGTTAAGCTGAGACTTGTGTTACATAACCTTACCCTCCCATAGAAACACCTGCTGCCATGAACGGAGCCGAGGGGTGCAAGCTGTGTACATGATGAATAACGGCCTCTAAATCCTCTGTGTTAGCTGCACAGTAAGTCCTTGGTGTCTATAAGGAGTCAAGAGGGAAAAAAAATGCCATCATAAGCTTTTGTATTATCCTTTAAGGGCAAAGCAGACTGAACAGTGGATCATTTATATAACAAGATAAATTTAGCATTTATCATGAAGCTTTGCTAAGTGGCAAATACAAACCCAGAGCGTTTCACGAGTAGATTGACAAAAAGTTATACATGTTATCATTACAAAATAAAAGAGATGACAGATATCTTCAGCATCTGCAACCTCCAGGTCATTAGATGAAATCTGAACAGAGAACAGTGAGCTAAACTAGATAGAACTAGATCAGAACTAGATAGGCACTGATATTTTTAAAATACCCTGAGGAAATGGAAACATATCATAAAGGCTGTGATTTACAGAACAGGAAGTTATAATGACAATTTTACCATCTTCACCCACATCCAAATGCAAAAGAAAATATTAGATTTCAAGTTCTGATAGCCAGCATTTGAAAAGTAACCAATATTTAGATTCTACATCCAATAAAACCAAATAAATAGATAAATAAATTCCCCTGTGACATTTACCTAATTTAGTAAAATATCCTATTAACTAAAGTAATGAAACACATATATTATCCCTTTTTTGTCTGTCATTAGCAACTCTTTAAATCCTGAATTGAGGCTAGGAATGACTTCCAATGGCATCAGTAATATTTGGGTAACCCCTTCCCTGCTATTGAAGGATAAGCACAGCTTTTTAGCTTTATCTGCACAGATATCTGGAACAGGCCACAATCTGAGGGACTATCTGGAGCAGTACAGGGGAGACAAGTCCATTTAGCTGCAATAAGAATCACAGTAAAACAAGTTTTTGTCTAACAGTGTTGTCCAGATTTCATCTACAGCAAAAGAAAGTTTTTAACTTAAGAGTTGTTAGTAACATGTTAGTGATATTGATTTAACTATCAGCAGTGACTGACCTGCCAAACTTCAGTATAAACATTAAAACTAAGTATAAAAATACATAATTATGAATTAAGGGAACTTATTTGTTGCCTGAAGCAACAATGTATTTCAAGGCTGGTTTTTAAAATTGTTTTCAGTTAAACAGCCAGGATATTTGTGGGTGATTTTAACAAGTTTAATGAGATGAAACTAATTACTTAAAATACATTTATCAAAAATATTGAAATGTTGAAGTCAAAGATCAAAAAAATTGAAAGAAAAGCTAAATCTGGATAATTAAAACTGAAGACATTTTTAATTTCCATTTATGTTGCATTGCCAGTTCTCATCCACATGAATCACTCTTCACTGTTTTACACCCTATTAATTATAAACAGTGTGAATGTGTTTTATTCTAATTAAATTGTCAAGTTTACATGGAAAAATAAATTATTTTTGGCAACTAGGGTCTAATGTATTCTAAGTGAAAGTGTATTTGATTAAAAGTTTATAGAACTAGAGAGATATCTTGCACTTTAACTTCAGTTAATTCCTGACAGTTTAACATCTCTCTCTCTCTCTCTACTCATTGTATGAAGATATTTTAAAACACCATCTTAGTTTACACTGGCTGCAAGCAACCTAATACTTGATTATTCCATAGCAATAATTCACAGTAACTTTCAATAACCAATGAGAACAGCATTCTTTAAGTAACTATTATTTGGTACAAGTTTGAATCGATCTTTAAAGAGACTAGAAAAAGAACTGTTTACATAACTAATTTCTATTGTGGTGCTCAACCATGCTGCAAACTCATTAACTAGGGATTTTATATTAAAATGTAGAAACCCCTTTGCAGAAAATGTGATAATTTCAGCTGGTTTGCTTCACTGCAAGACCTTATAAAGCTTAAAGATGTAAATCCGATTACAGTAAAATACACACAATGCATCCAAACAAGAGATCTTTTCTCTTAATGATTCAGAAATTCATCAATAAGGACTTTGTGTGTCACAAAACTGCTTTGTAGATCCATCTGCAAAAGTATGCAGAAAACTACTCTTAACATGGCAATGTTTGCATTGAAATGCTTTATCTGATTATGGGAAAACATTCTGAGCTTTTTAAAGTTTGAAACTAGGGGATTAAAAAATGCAAAACAATACCAAGTATTATGCACATTCATTCCAGCTGCAGAACTGTCAACAAATCGCATATGAAGAAACAAAGCTTATTCAGCAATATTTCATCATGCCTTGTCCCTTGCTGCAGAAAATGTTTAGCTTCAAGACTTTTTCATCTGAGGAATGGGCAGTTATTTCTGAGCAAACATGATATGTCTGTCCCAAAGACAAAAATTTGTCTTCTGTAGCTGAGTTTCTGTCAGAATTGCTGAGAAAAATACAAGAACACATTTGACTTTTAGGATATGGCTATCCATATAAATCTGGTTCATTAATTCACTAACACACAATATGGATTAATTTTAATGGAACAACTTTTTTACCATATCAAAAATCTATTTTAAACTCATGTTGGCAGCTGGGAAAGTAATTACAATTGCTTATATTTGGATTTGTATGGTAAAATATACTGCAGTATTTTTTGAAAGAAAAACGTAAGGATTGTTCATTTTAATGTTACAGATATTAGTAACTGAAAATATTTCATAAAATGAAACGCTCAGAAAAATTGTGTGTTGACCAGTTGATCTCTTAGAGTTTTAAAATAAAAGATGAATATTGGCACGATTGATCTACCAGATGGCTAGATTCTCTTCTCTGGATTTTCAACACATGCTGTGAGTTTCTCTCATTTAAATCCAGCTGTACGAACAGACACAAATGATTCCATATATACCGCTTTTAAGTGAGAGATGTTTTATCTCAGAAGTCATCCTTACCAAAAGATCCTCACCAGCAATTCCCCGGTTGTTAAAAACCACGCATCTAAAAATTGAGACAGTAAATTCAATTATACACATTGTTTATTTCACTAAAAAGATAACTTAAACACACAAAAAAATGAAAATGCATAAAGCAAAATGAGCCAGTTCTATGAATAAGTTCAGCACATAAACATTTAAAGACCTACAGATCCTAGAGCCTGACCTGTGTAGAACAAGCTTTATACCAAAATTGAGTTCACTGAGGTCAGTGGGACTCTATATGAGCACCTTGATTTGCTGGTCAAGGTCAAATTGCAGGGTGAGAACCCCAGGGTTTACCTGAAGATGGTACAGACATGTCCTGCCTGCACTCTGCCATGAGCTCTGCCAGTGCAGGGCTGAGCCTAAAGCTGTGCTCTGAAAAAGAACGTGCAGACATCCTCCAAAGCTACATAATTGTATTAAATTGCAAGAAATGAGGCAAATCAAAATTATACTGAGAGCTGCATCTAAGTTGCAGGTTCTTGGGGATTTTTTTTTGTCTGCTACAGCATAAGTTTCTGTTCTCTCCATGTTGGTGGGAGTCTCTGAATCTTCTAGCAGTATTACCATGATTTAAGGATCTATACTTTCTTAATAAATCTTTCTTTTCTATTACTCTAGCACCATCTCGCTGTAACAATGTTGTTAAATAATATATACATATTTTAGATGAGTTAAAGGCATGAAAATAAATCTATTTTGGTATTTTTCTCAGATGTTGCTGATTAAAAATAAAATTATAGTATTCTCTTGAAATCCGACCTAAAGCTCTCCTTTTTAATGCTATATCTTCTTTTCTTAGGTGATCAAATGCAGATATTACTTTCAGGAATACTTTAAAACTTAATAGTAACAAGTTGTTGATTTCAGGGCTACCTCTGATATTTTTTACTGCTAAGTTTTAAAGTGATTTTAAAAGTACTTTGAACAGTCAAAGTGCTACTTTACTTTTATAATTTAGTAAAGCAGTTATCCAAACCTCCAAACAGAGAAGAGATAGCCAGACATGTAGATAAAACCTCATATGTACATATTTGAAGAACTTATTATAGTCAGTACCAGAAGCCAATCTGCAAAGACAAAATGTAATATTCCAAATACAGGTTCTGGAACAATGACAACTTATTTTGACGTGTAGCAGCAACAGCAATATGATTACATAAAGGAGTCTACTCATCGACTAATCCACTTATTTTACCCAACTCTGACCAGAAGCCTCAAGAACAAAACTAAATTACACTGTGACAATTAAGAAGTGACAGACCTCCTCCTTAAACACCAACAGTAAGAGCAGGCTAGCTCTCCTTTCTACACGCAGGAATTTGAGGCTGCTGAATAAGCAATTTTGGCATTCAGAAGCTGACCTCCTCTGAGGCCTATTGATAGCAACCCATCCATACAAGTTTTCTTGGAGCTGAATATAAACTCCTTCTCTAGAAAGTGTAAAGGTTAACACAAATGCTGATATCATAATTTAAGAAGCAGCAGTGAAAGCCCTATGCAGACTTAGCTTACTTTCACTGCAATCTCTCGGGCACATCTGTAGATACTAAAACAGCCCTTCCAAATGTACTGCCTGTTACATAATTCCACTGTGATTATTATTACTAATAACACTTCCTTACATAAACTAAGGTATTTAGAGCTCATTTGCCTTTGGAAGGCATCTTATACACATACATAATTATATTTGATCCTATTAGAAGCAGCAAAATACTAGCAATGAAATACAACAGCACCTATATCCCAGCGTTTCGCTTTGATGGATCATATGAAGAATGTAGGATTCCTTGCTCGTTCCTGTCAGGCCAGGCAATAACAGGACGGTGGGTCTTGTGCTGGCATCCGGATAATATAAGCTGTCATTATTATCAAACCAATCCAATGAAATCTGTCCTCCATCTGCTGTTTTAATGAGCTCACTGAAAGGCACATTTCAAGACAACACTGATTAGATTGAAAAATACATACACACTATTTATAAGAGTGCTTGCAGTGTACAAATTACCAGGTGTGAATTCTGCATTTTTCATTATGTTTTAATACTCAAAGTGCCACATGTCTGCATGTTTACCATGCAGAAAGAGTCACACCTACAGATGACTAGAGTTAGAACAGTCAATTTGTGGAGTAATTCCTGTTCACAGTAAATGAAGAGCTGGCCTTTTAGAAATTGCTGCTGATGTACTGGAAGCCTGTTACTAATGTGATTTTTGGCACTGCCTTCTGTTTTATATAGGCTTGTGTACTGCAGATTTCCTTTGGATCATCTGAGAATCTTTTGATAGCACACTGGACAACGTGATAAACATTTATCACATTTTTTTTTCCTCTTTATCCAAAGAAGCAGAATATATAATGGGTGGCACTTTGTTATGTTTTAAACATGTGAAGCACAGACACACACTACTGTATCTTCCACCCTGTACCTCCACAAACTTTGCTAGAATGCACTTTTAAGCCATATATCTTAACAATGCAACAAATATTATAATGTCTCAAGAAATTAAGCATTCACTAAACAATGACAAAAAGGTTTCATTCCTTTTTTAGAAACATACAGTATCTTCCCTCTTCCTAGCAATGAAGACACTGTTCGAGAGAGCTGGTGTAGCAACTACCAAAATGTATGCCTACCTTGCAATTGATTTTTCATTTTAAAGTCTTGGTAGCAACTACTCCAGATTTTAAAGGCAATCACCCTTGTTGGAATCTAGCTCAGCTTTGCCCTTTTTCAGTAATAGGAAGCAGATTAAATGCTGGTGTGTACTGCCAACACAATCTCAAATGTGCAAAATAAGCATTGCCCCATGGAATTATTTCTTCCCTCACATACCTTGAAATAGAAATATGCAAGAAGGACTAGAAAAAGTGGCCATGGCCATGCCACTGAAATGTTCCCTAATTACTAAAACTAAGGGAAGCTGCTAAATGCTAAATCTATTCTACCATGCAAGCAGAGCTGAAACAACTTGTGTTGCATCCAGGTTCCGGCGCATAAAAGTACTTCTCCTTAGGTCTTGTGCCAAATGCCTCATTTGCCAGGCTAAGTCTCATTTCTCTGTGAGAGAGATCAGCTGAGGGCAAGCAATAAATATAAGGGGTTTTTTCCCTCTTAGAATTTAGGCACCAAAGAACACAACATAAACCCCACAGGTAAAAGTTACTCTGAAAAATCCACGAAGTTCTGTATATTCAAAACAAGGCTGCAGAAATGGATTGACAGGAGCTTCATGAAGTTCAATAAGGGGAAGTGCAAAGTTCTGTATCTGGGAAGGAACAACCTGTGTACTGGTACAGGGTGGAGGCTGACCATCTGGAAAACAGCATGGCAGAAAAGGACTTGGGGGTTCTGGTGGACACTGAGTTGAACATGAGCCAGCAGGAAAGAAGACCAACAGCCTGGAGGCTATGGAGGCTTAGGAGTCTTGCTGCCAGGTCAAGGGAGGTGATCCTGCCCCTCTATGGAGCACTGGTGAGGCCACACCTGGAGAACTGTGTCCAGCTCCCAACTCCCCAGTACAAGGAAGACATGGACATACTGGAGAGAGTCCAGCAAAGGGCCACAAAGATGATGAAGGAACTGGGGCCTATCTCCTCTGAGAAAATGCTGGGAGAGCTGGGACTGCTCAGCCTGGAGAAGAAAAGGCTCAGGGGGAACTTAGCAACGTGCTTACATACCTGAAGGGAGGGTGCAAGGAAGATGGAGCCATGCTCCTTTCTGTGGTGCCCATTGACAGAACAAGAAGCATTGGGAACAACCTGAAACACAGGAGCTTCCCTCTGAACATCAGGAAACAGTTTCAATGTGAGGGTGACTGAGCACTGGCACAGGCCGCCCAAGGATGTTGTGCAGTCACCATCCTGAGGGAAATCCAAGAACCATCTGGACGTGGTCTGGGGCAACTGGCTCTGAGTGACTCTGCTTGAGCAGGGAAGTCAGACAAAGTGACCTCTGGAGGTCTTTTCTGACCTCAGCCACTGTGTAATCCTATGAACATATTACCACATCAGTTTCTATATTGTCACTAATATTTCAGTGCTCCAAAACTCTCTGAGCTAAAATAGGGCCATTTGGAACATTGACCTTTTAAACCTACTGCATATTGAATCCATGATGAAGACAGTTTCGAGCCTATGATGGAGTTGTAAAGGTGGGCATAAAGCAAAAACACACAAGCACAAACTTGAGCAATGACAGTAGACGTGACATGATCAGAGTAAGGTAACAACTGGCTAGCAAATCAATCACTTAAAAAAAAAAGGGGCACTTACTTCCTGTACTGTACTTGGGGTCTAGATGTGATAAAGGGGCGAAGGAGTGTCTGTACCCGACCTTCCCAGCACCAGATCGTGGGATAGTAAGTTTCTGTCACAACAGGGCAATATTCCTCAAGAAAGCGGCAGAAGCGGTCATTGCTGGCCACCAGCTGGGGTTTCTAGGAAGAGAGACTACAGTCAGGCATAGGCATTCATATAAAATAAACTAAAAAACAAATAAAGAAAGAAATTAATAATTGCTTAAATCCTCTCTGAGTGAACTGATTTATTTCATAAAATCATTTGCAATGCTTTTTTCTTCCATGGTAAAGAGAAAAGTAAATTAAAATCAAATGAAGTGCCAAGATGCCCGACAGAAAAGGGAAACCCACTAAACATAATGGACCCCTTACATACTTCTAATAACATACTGATCTAGCTCTACTTTTACCAGCATTGTATCTTCACTGACAAATCAAAACCCCACCATCTCTCGGTAGGTGAGAAAGATTTTACCAAGTCCATTTTCTTGGTCTGCACAGAAATAACGCTTAATTCGTGCACTTTGACCGTGCACCTGCAGTACCTACTTTAACCTGGTAGGACACTCCTCCTTCTCTCTCATACTACAGTACAAGACTGCATCGGTTCTTCATCTCTGATAATGCTCTGCATGTAGAGAATTTCCTTACAGCTTCCATTTGTATACCAACTAATGTGGAAAAATCCCTGTATAGCAAACATCTCATGTTTTAGCAACCATATTTCTTAAACTTCTATTTTACAGTGACTCTCCAACATGCAAGCATTCATACGGCAAAACCAGATACTTTGAGGAAAACCGTTACATATAAAGTGCAGTAGTGTCACATCCTCACTTATTTTTTTCTCCTGTGACCAAAATCAAGTACCCTCTTCTCAATGAAGAGGAAGGCTATGTTCTCAGTGTTCTCTGAAGGACTGTGGCAATACTCAGGTCCTCAACAGTCAAAAACCTTTTGATATGCGTATTTTCAGCTGATTAAGCATTCAACGAGGCGCTCTCACCACGGGGCCACTTTAGATCTGATCAGGCTCACTGTATCCAAGTAATTTGCGATTGCCTAATTTGCCTATGAAACCATTACTGATGAGGAGATGTACGAGAGTGCTCTAGCCCCCAAAACACTGCCATAGTGGCTCCAGAGGTACTTAGGATGGTACCGACGGCAGTACAAGGACAGAAAAATTACTTTATCACCTGCCCTGTTAGTAAACCAAATAGGTCAGGTTTTTTTGTGGAAGGAGGGTTCCTGACCTCCCTTTCCAAACCATGGCATCCAGCCAAGCTCTCTCCCTGGTACAACTGCATTTTGGGGACGCACGAGGCAAGAGTCCCTTATCCCCCCAGACCACAGGAGCTGTCCCTCACCTCAGGCCGGTGGTCGCGGGGGTCACCGGAGGCCCCCGCGGAGGAAGCAGCCCCGGCGGGCGGGGGTGGGCTGCACTGGCCGGGGCCGTGCGAGGTTTCGGCTGGCCGGCACCCCGAAGCGGCTCCTCCAGAGGATGGACGGCGGGTGTGAGGACGAGGTGGCCGCAGAACCCTACCCCCCAGCCGGTCCAGATGCCGATCCCCTCGCCTGAAGGGCGCCGGCGGCTCCCCTAGGGGCAGTGGGTCGCGGTGACCTTCCCGGGACGGTTCCCCTTCGGCGGGACACCTGCGGAGCCCGCCCGCCCCGCCGCCCTCCCGCTCACCTTGGCGATGCTGTTGAGGTAGTAGCAGGCGTAGGCGACGCCGAAGCCCAGCACCAGGGACAAGCCCACGCCAGAGCCGAAGAGCCCCACGCGGACCTGGCTCTCCAGGTAGAGGGAGAGCTCCCTGGTCAGCACCTTCCAGTCCATCGCACACGGGGGGCGGCGCGGCACGGCACGGCACGGCGCAGCACGGCAGGGTAGCGCACACCGGCTGCCGCGGCCGAACCCACCCCACGGCCGAGGGAGGAGAAGGAAGAGGAGGAGAAGGAGGAGCTGCCGCCTGCCTCCCGCTGCCGCTGCCCGCGGACCTCTCCGTGCTGCAGCGCCGCCGGCGGCATCCCCGCACCGCCCCCGCACCGCCCCCGCACTGCTGGCCGGGCCTGGGGCCGGCTCGGAGGGGTCACGACCGGGCTCGGTCGCAGCCCTGTCCGCAGGGGAGGCAATCCTGGGCGGCCTAGGGTGTCCCAGCAGCCGCCGCCAGCAGCGGCTGCTCCGCGGCACGGCGGCCCCACGGCCCCACGGCAGGTGCCATCCAGGGCCGCCTTCGGTGTCGCCTTGCCCCGGCGCTTTCCCTCAGGCAGGGAGGGTGTGGGGAGTCGGATAGGAGCAGCTGATGCAGGCGTGTGGAAACTCAGTCATTCTGGGGTAGGCAGCGTGTCCCCTTCCCAAACGCTGTTATTTGCACAGGACAGGAGTCCTGTATCGTACAGGAGGAAGAGGGGACATGGAGGCTTCCAAAGGCAGCACTGGTTAGTCAGCAGTAGCTCTCTAAATATTTTACGTGAGACTGAAGAGTGCAACTGCTTTTCCACTTACCACTGCTGTTATAAGGCATTAGTGAGGAACGGAGAGGTGTAGAGGTATGTCTAACTCCCAAGAGAATTTCTGCCTGCTCCCTTTTCAGCTGTATGGATTGTTGCTTGGAGGCCCTTATATGTTTACTAACTCAGATGCTCTCCCGTTCAGCTTCAGAAAAAGATGCACAGTATCTGCATCTTTTCTTTGGCAAAGTCCTAGGAGCACAGCTGATAACACAAAAATCTTGGAACTGAGCATCTGCTATTTGAGATGCAGGCATGCAGCATGGGACACAGAAGTACTTTGCCTCTTCTTATTTTATGGCTTGGTTCCATGAACTGCTGAGAGAAGACAAACCTTGCTTGGTGAGACTCTTCACTTCTTACCTTATCTGTGTTTTCTTGCTACAACCAAATTTTAAAATCTTAAAAAAAAAAAAAAGAAAAAGAGATATGGCCTTTTTCAGTTGTTCTCCCTTACTAGGACAGATCTTACCATAGAGATTCTGCTCTGACATAAAGCATTCTCAGACCAACATTTTCTTGTTCACTATGAACAAGCACTTGGATATTGCACCACAGCTTAACATAGAGAAGTACTGAAAGGGACTTCAGCTTTCCATAGAGAAAAATGCTATCATCTTCATACTGTGTAACCAAACAGTCTGCTTGGTGCAGCAATGGGGGATTCCACTCCTGCTTTGACAACTATCATGGAACCCCATTGTAATATCTAAAGACTTTGCAACCAAATGGTTGTTTCTGATTGCTTTGCTTATTTGGATTTGGGATTTTGAAACATCAAGCATGTTTTACTGTTCAATCTAATGAGCAGAAATCTTCTACTTATCACCTTCTTCTCAAGCAAAAGCAGTTTGTACAGTTTTAAGGATTTCTCATTAAAGAATCAGCATGATCAAAGTATGCAGAGTAATTAATTGATGTGTTAAGAAAGGTGAACTAATAAGAGCGTATTGCAGAGATCTGAAGAAATTTTAAAATATCTGTCCAGTCAGCTGTCCAAAGCTTCTGGAAACATGAGGGCAGAGCTACTGCAGCCATTGAAAAGAGTATGGGAATTGGTAAGCAGAGGCAGGAATGATCTAGGGTTTGTTTCTTTTTCCCTTCAGCTGTTAAAGAAACAGGAATCTGAATGGGTGGAAAACCTACTGTCATCAACACGGTGCTTCCTCTGCTGATGGAGAGCACCCATATTCAGGTCTTGGTCCTGACTTGCTGGGAATGTGTGTTGGACACCTCAGATAAAAGGATTTATCATGAAGGAACACTACAGTGTGAGCAGCTGGAGTGGATAGCTTAATTCACAGAACATGGAGGCTTCATCAACAACATGAATTTAGGAATCTTTGGAGAGACTAATTTGGCTGAACTGAGGACTAGACTTTAGGATGCAGAGGAACCTGCAATGTCCGAAGGAGGAAACTGGTTGTTCCTTGCAACAGATTGTTCTCCCGCATTCAAGTCCTATCCCCATTAAGCTGAAGAATCCTTGAGTCACCCAAAAACTAAAGAAAAGAAAAATCCCAAACATCTGAGAAAGAAGAGGACACAGACTGTCCTTGGGTCTAGAAGGCTTATACATGTTTGTATAAGTGCATATACGTGTTTGACTGAGAAGTGAAAGATGTGGCTGTTGATGATTAGAGAAAGCCTTTGAGACATACAAAAACAGTAGTTTAGTCAACAATTAAGAGAGATTGCATGCCTGGAAAAAAGATCCACTCCCACAGGTTGATGAGGTTTGTCTTTGTATTTGACTCCTCCCTACCTTGTGTTGGTTACTCATGGGAATATTAACAAGGTCAGATATGTGACATGCCATAGGCAAACTGAAACAAATTAAGTGTACTGAGAAGTACTCAGCTTTTTGTTTTTGTTTTTGTTTTTTCCTACTATGTAAATATGTTGCTACACTGACAATAGCAATAATGTTAATAACTTCCTTCTATTTCAAGCAATCCCCATCAGATCCTCCAGTTCCAGTATTGGGGGTTTTGAAGTCTTTAAAAGGTTGTCCTCTGACCTACAATGCATTCTGCAGAGCTGATAAAGAAAAGGCTGTATGCTGCTCATATTACAAACACTTCCAAGCAGTTGAGTAATTGCATATTATATGTGTATGAAAAAAACAAGGTGGTCACTATGGTGTTTTGAACTCTAACTGCATTTTTTTCAGAGGAAGAGAGTTCTACATTCTCAGAAAGACTTGCTATTTGCACTATGGTCTCTGCTCTCTAAGTGCTTCATAAAACGATTGCCTCAACCCACCAGTAATGGATTATAGATTAAGCAGAAACGAAAGGGCACAGGATTGTTCTTTCATGTTGTCTCCCAATTTATTTTTCTTAAGCAATAGATAATAATTGACAGAAGCAATTGAAGAGTCACAGTTTGATCTGCCTTTTTTAACTAGGAGGCTGCACTAGGTTGTCTTTATGTTATTTTTTGTTAGGGGAGGCGGTTCTGTGATCATTTGTGGTTTGGAGCAGAGTCATTAGGTTCTTACTGACATTCCAGTGGACAATTGCAAGCTGGTCCCACTGCAGTTCTCTGTAGTCCTGCTCTTGGAATGGATTTCAATAGGCAGCACTTCTGAGGTGGGGCAAAGTGACTTTAAACCTCAGAGTTTTAAATTTGATGTTCTGTTTGATTTTATTTTTTTATATTTTTTTACCTTTAGCATTCATATGACAAAATGGGAAAAATATCTTTTGTCAGTGTGACCTATCTTGGGAACATTTAAAAAGCTCCAAATCCATGCATAAAACATCTGAGAAGTTTTCCATTAAAGCAGGGAAGAAGGCTCTTAATGTTGCTAATATTTATTATCAGCAGGGGAACGGGAAAAAAAGCACGTTTGAAAAATTCAATTCAGCATTTCTTAAGCCTCCCTCATGCATATTATAGATTTTTCTTTTCTTAAAGTATGAATGAAGTAGGGAATTAATGAAGTCAGTGAAAATGTTCGATGTTGGAGGCTCTTCAAATTTCAGAGGAAGAAAGCCAGGCTGTGTTTATGTTGGTACTCTTAGTGCTCGTGAAAAAAAATCAGTAATTGTGGCACTAGGAATAACTGCTTCTGCTTGTCCCCTTCTTGAGCTTTGCTAGTCTTGCTATTATCTCTCTATTCCTATGCATCCTTGTGTTTTTATTCCATGATTCTTCACTCCCTCATGAAGTATTTCTCAGCCCTTCACAGTGGTAAAATTGGAAGGAACATTGGATTCAAAAGGAATTTTTTGGGTCATGTGTTGGCGGATGAGAAACTCAACATGACCTGGCAATCATTTGCATCCGAGAAGGCCAACAGCTTCCTGGACAGCACCAAAAGGATTGTGGCTAGCAGGGAAGAGAGATGGTTCTCCCCCTCTACTTCGTCCTTGTGAGACCCCACCTGGAGTACTGTGTCCAGCTCTGAGGTCCTCGGCACAGGAAAGATGTGGTCCTGTTGGAGTGGGTCCAGAAAAAGGCCATGAAGATGATCAGAGGGCTGGAGCACTTCTGTGAAGGCAGGCTGAGAGAGATGAAGTTGTTCATCCTGCGGAAGAGAAGGGTCTAGGGAGACCTTACAGCAGCCTTTCAGTACTTAAATGGGGGCTACTTAAAGAGAGCTGGAGAGGGACTTTTTACAAAGGCTGGTAGTGGTAGGACAAGGGGAAATTGGCTTTAAACTGAAAGAGGGTTGATTCAGAGATTTTAGTAAAGTTGTGGATGTCCCATCCCTGAAAGTGTTCAAGGCCAGGTTGGATGGGACTTTGGGCAACCTGGTCCAGTGAAAGGTGCCCCTGCCCATGGCAGGAGGGTTGAAACGGGATGATTTTCAAGGTCCCTTCCAACCCAGGCCATTCTAGGATTCTATGATAATTTGATTTAACTTCTTCCCTTAAACTTTGATTTAACTTCTTCCCAATTAAAATGTATTTCAATTCAGCAGGTGTAGCAGGTGTTGTTTCATTCTCTGTTTAGGTGGTTGAAGATATCTTCAACAGCTGCTGCAACAGGAAGTCTTCTCAATATTTGTCTCCCTTGGGATGACTCTTGCAGGATCTAATCTACATGAAACCAGTTCCTTGCCTTTGAATACAGGTGGAGAACTGCTAAATACAAAATTGTGGTTAGTAGAGCATCAGACCAATTTGGTTCATAATATAAAAATTCTAAAACATTTATTTAATATTAAATATTATTTAAATAATACTTTGTTTTGTATAGTGTAAAATGTTCACAGAAGAATTACAACGAATGTTAAAATTCTTTGCTCTATAGCTGAGTGTAACTCTCACAAATGTCTATTAATTTAAAATTGATTGTTTTGTTCAGAAATCAAAGATCCAGGACATGTTGAAAACTGAGAATATGAGACAGTACAGTATAAAATAATTTGAAAGCGAGCAAATATATTGAGAGCATTTCTCTTACCAATTTTTTTTCATTAAAAATGTTAACAGAAGCTATTACAGGACTTAGAGAATTTTTGTAGGAGTACAGTAGAGTATAGAGTACAGGGTGTTGAATCTAGGTTAAATTTCATTCTGTCTCCAAGGAGTATTTACTGTAGCATAAAGTAAAAGATTCTCAATTTCATTTACCTATTTTCATTCCTTCATAATCCCTTCAGAGAGGATAAAAATTTGTATCTGGTATTTCAAACACAAAACCAAAGCATTTTAGAATGCTTTATAGTAATGTCACCCCCCCCAAGCAAATAACTTCCATATACATTTGGTAAACTCTTGTTCTGCCTACATCAACAGTATGGCTCCAGCTGAATTCAGCAGAGTCAGAAATATGTCCAGTTAATCTTTTTCCTTTAGACAATTTCATACATTTTCTTTAGCATGTTAAGGGTGAAAATTATTTAGAAGTATTAGACACAAATTTAAATGAAACATATTTTAAAAATGTTTACTTTATGCAAAACATTTGGCCTTGTTTAGGAACAGTTTTTTTTTTTAAATTTCTAGCTGTTTTTTAAATAAATACAGATTTCAACAAGTCTATTAGAGTGTACTGGAAATCTTACTTCTTAGAATTTAGGATTACATAATGATGTGACTGGGACTATTTTCTTGTGACAAAACATAGAACGTTTAGATTCTGCTTGAGTTACTCAATGTTTGTTACTATTTTGGCAGATTATTAAAATTAAACATGGATATTATTCGGTGCTTAAGTCACCTTTTAGGTATTACTTAGTGCATATTGAGTGCCTTTGTAATACAAGACAGACCTGTACTTGACTGTAAGCACACAATCAGCCACAGTGACTGCAACAAAAATTATCACGCAAATGAATTCTTAAAATATCTTGATGAGTCATGGAGACACTTTATTTTCCTATCAGTCTAAAAATATAACCTAGCTGGTTCTGATTACATCTGAGAATTTTAAGTGAGTACTTTCTTTACAATCTTTGCAATCAGGAAATTTAATATCAGGAAGGAATTAATGCCTCCTTTCAATGCATCAACTAATTTAAAAATCGTCTATGAATAAAACACCAACATGTGGCTAAACCGTTGAAAATATCAGTAAAAGTATACATTTTTTAATCCTCTGAGCTATACTGAAGTAGGAGAATTTGTATAGATATTCAAACAGGGGTACATGGTATTGTAGTGTGTATGGCCTAGATTGCTACAGAATTTTTACTTATTTTATTTTGTCTTTGAATATCTAAAACCAAGCTTAACCTCACAGATATGTTGTTTTCTCTCCACTCAAAATAGTTCAGCGTAGTAAAACTTAAAGCGTTAACCAAGGAAGAAGATTCCAGGATGCTCCTGTCACAGAAAAGTAATCTTCTTTATCCTAAAACACTTTTTTTCGACATGTGGAAGTTTTTAGCTAGATGCAGAAAAAAATTTCTTCTCTTTTTGCAGATCTCTGTGGGATTACTGTGGTTTCACAGCAGGAAGATGAAGTGACGTGTGTATTATCTGTTCTCTGCTCAGCTGTTTTTCCTTCCTAGAAAAGAAATAGCAGATAGAACTCCTCAGGGAAAGAAACAGCGTTATGGACAAGGTGGGTTAATACATTAACCCACTGATTACCAGTTTCATAGAGGGATACCAGTAGCAGAACGAAAACCAAACCCACCAAAGCAATTTGCTGTGTTGCATGACCAACTTGCTCACTGTCTGGCATTAACAATATTTCAATCTGCAGAAACTAGGAAAAAAAAAATCAACGTCAATTATTCATGATATTTCTGAAAATTGAGGAAGAAAATTAGATTGTGTTATGGGTAATGAACCTGGTAAATAAAGCTAAGGAAATACAGTGCAACAAGTTAAGAGGATTGGGTGAATTTTAGCATTAATGGATGGTTCATGGCCACGCGATGGCAGCAGAGGCTGAGGAATTAGGGTTTTTTTTTACTATAAACTACGGATAAACCGGATATGCCCTCAAGTTCCTAACTGGTACTTCAGGTTCCAGAAAATTACATTATGAACATTATGTACATTTTCATTTTAAAAGATGTGGCATGTTCATCAGACCAGAAGTTTCTGTGGAGAGGGGTTACATACTTTTCTTAAAAAAAACCCCACAAAAATGAAAGAAAAATACATTTGGGCCAATTTTTTTTTTACAGTAAAACTGTATTTTTCATCTCCTTTGCCAATGATTCCATCTTTCTTCCTCACTTGTTGAGTTAGTTCCACCCAGAAGAGTGGGTGTATTTTGATAAAAACATAGCAGTTGCTTACTTTTTCCTAAATTCTTTTCATGATACTTTTGTCCACAGGAAAAAACTCCATTATAAAACCCCCTTTGGGGAAACCATAAAATTAAAATCTAGAATGTCTTCATTTTTCAAGGGGAGGACTAAAAAAACTTGCTAGTTGAACTGAGGAGGCAGAATTTTTGGACTCAGAGCAGTATAAATAATTAAGCTCTTTGTATTTTAACAAGAAAACTACAATCTTCTCATTATATGTAAACTAGATGCTCTTTCTCAACTCCTAGGAAACTATTTATGTATGCCCTTCATATGAAAAATTATAAGAATTCAGGGTTTGTGCAAGATAGTAAACAAAACCTCAGAACACCACAAGTTAAAAATTATCTTTCCGAGAAGTTGAGATTTTTTTCTTCTGAAATGTATAAAAAGCAGGCCTTTCACATGGAATTCTCTACTGGAATAGGCACAGTTCCCTTTCTGCATTGCGTGTTCCAGATCCTACACTACAAGTTCAGGTTTAATCAAAAAAGACAGTCCAGAACTTCTACCAGAGTCTCTCTTCAATCCATGCAAATACTTATATTATGATTTTCTGCTGGAGCATGACATTTTACAGAACTCAAAGGCAACCAGGTAGAGTTTAGGCAAGCAGCCTTCGGGAACAGCTTAGATGGATAGGATCATAGACTGGATGTCCTCCAAGGTCCTATTTCCTGTGACTCTATGAGGGTTGTCTTGAGGGCTGCCCTACCCTCTAGGAGGGTAGCAGCTGCTCTTACAAAAAGTCAGTACGCTCTCCAACAATAACAAGATGTTTACAGGGATGTCATTAGGGTATCCACAGCCCTGAATTCTGCATAAACCAGAGGTCTTCTCTCTTGGCCTCTCACTGGATTGCTCTAATATGGCAGGAAGTGGTGAGGAAGACCATAATCACCAGCTGGAGGATGGCATGACTCAGCAATATACATAATTTCGGGTAGCCAGAAGGGAACTCTGTTCAGTAGCTCATTTTGGGCGTCCAGATTCCTGCACTGAATGCATGTGAATGAGTCTTTGCAATTGCAGGCCGGTATGCCTAAAGCTCTCTGGACTTCCTTCCTCCAGCCTGGGATTCCACTGCTCTGTCACGACTACCCGAGGTGTTCCAAGCAAGCCCTGCCTCACAGGGCAGGCAGCAGCACTGTTCAGGTAAATCAGGCCTTTGGCACGTGAGCTTCGGTTGCTTCTGCTGCAGCAGCTTAAGGCATTACTGCTCTGCCAGTCTGCCCTGGTGGCCTCCTCCTATAACAGGAACAGTGGGAGAAAACCACACAGTCCTATTCCTCTACTGGTGCTAGGTTTGAGGAGAGTTATGAGCAAGCATGATTTCTAGACTGTAGACCCACAAAGCAAAGAAAGCAAAGAAAAAAAAAAACACGTCTCCTAACTTTAGTAGTGAGGTTTTACATGGCATTTCCCCCCCACAATCTGAGGACTGACAGATTAAATTACCTGGAGTATGAGCACATGGGTTCACAAGGGAAAGTCCTGTTTAACCAGTTTGATACCCTTTTGTGATAAGGTCACACATCTAGTGAATGAAGGGAAGGTAATGTTTGCAGTTTTTCTGGATTTTAGTAATGCTTTTGATATTGTCCTTTACAGCATCCTTCTGGACAAGTTGTCCAGTGGTGGGATGAGTAGGTTCACTACACAGTGGGCAAAGAACTGGCTGAAGGACAGAGCTCAAAGGGTTGTGGTGAGTGAGGCCACATCTTGCTGGTGGCTGGTCACCAGCGACGTCCCTCAGGGCTCAATTCTCCTCCTGTGCAATGAGGGGCAAATGCAAGTTTAGGTGATAAGCTCTCAGCGCACATTACGAGAAGAGAACAGTCCTAATGAGAGACCAGGGACTTGTTAGAGACAACTGAAAATCCACATGCATCTATTTTGTGTGCAAGCAGCCAGCCAAGGAGCTAACCCTTTCTGCCTCACAAAAGGCCTTAAGCCAACAAGGGTTTTTCAGCTGAAAAATTAATATGAGTTCTTTCCTGGAGGTGTTACTGTGACTAGTTTCCCAGTCTAAAGAAAATGCTGATTCGTATCTGAAAATGCTGTATTTGTTACTTTTCTTGTCACAACATGTAAATTGGATCCAATTTCCTATGGAATTTTCATCTTGTTTATACATTTGCTTGTTTATTTATCTCTAATTTTACTTCAGCTTCTTTTCAAAAAGCTCAAAGCTCTCTTTTTTCTTTTTGCTATCATGTTCTGATTCTTCTATTTCCATCCTTCTGTGAATCTCAAATAATCTTCCGGTGCTTACTCAGAATTAGATTCTGTTAGAATCAATTAGAATAATTGTTATTATTCTAGTACGAATGCTGATATATATTCTTGTGGCTGCTACCAGAAGAATATCATAAAGGACCACTAAATGCCCAACTTGACAAATAAATCTTTCCCCAAAGCTATATCCTTTTCCATTCTCTGTTGTCACTTTTTAAATCTCCATCTGAAACTGGTATTTATGGGTTATTTTGAAGGCTAATTCAAACAAAAGGTTTAAGAGCTAAATACCCTTTTTTCTTACTGGCTGGTTAAAAACCAAGCAGGTCCACAGAATATATAATATAATGTTTGATTCAAAGAGATAACATTGTAAAATATTTGGGATTCTGGAAAACCTAATCATGTAGCCAATGAGAATTTTGCAAGTTCCACAACTTTGTGGCCGTATAGGACTAGAAATGACAGGAGATTAGAGTGCAGAAATCAGTCATGTAATCATTGGCAAGTGAATATATTGGATCAGTCTATCCAGTCTTTATTTTCCACCACACAAATAAAATGGGACAAGCCTCTGTATTTTGAGCAACAGAGGACTCCCTGTCAGCTGTTAGGGGAGCATTCACATTCAGTCCAAGAGATGCTGGGTTCCAGTTATTACCTATATTTTTGTTTGTCTAAGACACCTCTGAAATAATCCAGGCATCTTTAGAGATTTTGTTTTTTGCAAGTAAATCATCTGATAGAAAAAGCAGGTGAGTAGGAGGAGACGCAGGGGATTTTGTGATAGACAGAGCATGAGTCGTCAGTAGGATTATCAGGAGAGAAGAAGCTCCAGGATAGTATCTACCCACATGCATGGCTGCTGAACTGCAGCAGCAGCAGCAGACTCTCTTGTGGTCTGTAATTTAGGAGATATCCTTCTTGGAAAAATAAATGTAACTCTTCTGATTCTCTCCAGGAGAACTAATTCCGATCTCAGACTTTGATGGGATTTTCTGGCATACATTTTTTATCCAACTGTATGAAAGAGTAATCAAAAAAACGTGCCCTGGGTTATCCTTGGATATGCATGAACCAAGGCATGAAAAAGTAGAATGAGGCAGATGGGAAAATTATGCCCATAAGAGCCTAGATAGATCCTTTGATAAACCAAGAACTGTCCAGAATTTCTGGGAAATTCTGCCATGCACCAGTGCAGTAAGCTAGCACAAACTGTGGGTACTTTTACTATGAGGAGAAGCATATGCTAAAAAACCACACTGCCTGGCAATTGCATGCTCCTCTAGGGTGGTATCTGTGAAGTTCTGAGGTTTTCACTGCAGAAGCAGAAATTGGACACTGCTTGGGATCGCCCATTGTCAGGATACAATTTCATGTTTAAGGCAGCATTCTTTAGCCTTAGCATGGGTTAGGAAGGAATGAATTATGTGCGGAATGTGGTGGTAGTCTGGTGGTTACATGTTCATACTCTGCTATACATGTGGTAAAAAACTACACAAAAGAAGTTAGAAAATGATCTCATAGACTCTTCTAGCCATATTAATAACTACAAAGGTGGAAGAAAGCATAGAAACAGTAAAAATACCCAGGACACAATGGTAGCTGGGCTTGGTTTTATCAGCCATATACCTGATGACTAAGAAATGGTTTTCTTTTGTCTAGTTTATACTTGTTTGTCCTTTAAGATGGATGCTTTTAAAAAGGCGGCACAGAACATGGTTAGAGAGAGACAAAACAATTAGAGGACCCTTTTAAAAATGAAGAATCAGATTCTGTAAAAGATAGTGAGGATATGTGCAGTTAAAGGAAATTCTTGAGTATCATGAAGCTAATGAAGAGGGTAGTTGATTAAGAATTGCATTGCAGGTATGTGCTTGACCTTTGAGCAGGTACATCATCCAGGAGGGATGCCCCAAAGTGGGAAGGGCAGATGGAGGTACCAGTTCCTCCCTTTGGCTGACTTGGGCACCTGAACACCAGCTAAAAATGCCCCTGAGCTACAGAAGTACAGCCCCCCCCAGACTGACTCACCTCAGTAGGAACGCAAGACTTGTGCCCACAGTTTGAAAAGAAAATGGGATTTCAGGACACAGAAGTAACTAAGAAAACACTACACAAGATTTAGAATCACAGAATTGCAGAATCATAGAATGGTTTGGGTTGGAAGAGACCTTAAAGATAATCTCGTTCCAGCCTGCCCTGCTATGGGCAGGGACACCTTCCACTACACCAGGTTGCTTAAAGTCCCATCAAGCCTGGCCTCGAACACTCCCAGGGATTGGGCATTCACAGCTTTTCTGGGCGACCTGTTCCAGTGCCTCACTACCCTCACATAAAGAATTTCTTCCGCATATCCAACCTAAACCTGCCCTCTTTCAGTTTAAAGCTTGCCATGGGTAGGGACACCTTTCACTGGACCAGGTTGTTCAGAGCCCCATCCATTTACCTCAGCTAGACCGCGCACGGCTTCGTTGATATAGTTTAATTGAAAATCCCTCTGCCACTGTAGGAGAGGCGATACGAGCAACTTGTGGACGGAGGAGGAGGGCGGTACGGGAAGCCCGTCCGCAGGAACCGCTCCCGGCGCCGCCACCACCACATCACCTCAGCGCCGGGCGGAGCGGCGCCGCAGCCCTGGACAGGACTCCGCGATTCCAGAAGGAATCGCCAGGCTGGCGAGCTGGAGAAGCCGCAGGCAGCCCTGCCGGTAGGGATAAACAACCCTCTGTTCCCTCCTCCGCTTCCTGCCGCTCCCGCGGGCGCAGCCCCGGGATCGGAGCAGGGGATCGGGGCAGTTCCCGCCGCGGCTCCGCAGGGGGCGCTCCAGCGCCGCGCCCGCCGCGGCGGCCGCGCATGCGCAGCGCGGTGGGGTGGGGGCGGCCCCGCCGGTCTCCCTGGAGCCGCCGCCGTTGCGGGCGCAGGTCCCGGATGTAGCGGCGGGAGCGGGGCCGCGGTGGGAGCGGGCGGGGGGTGCCGCCGGGGCCTGGGAATGGGCGCGTAGGGAGGCGGGGAGGGAGGAAGGAAGGAAACGAGTGGGGAGAAGAGCCGGACGGAGACTCCCGCCCGGCGCCCGAGGCAGCCGCCCCCATCGGGGTCCCCCTCCGCCGCCTGCGGGCTGCGCGCCCTCTCCGCCCGCCCCGGGGCGCCGCCGCCGGGATGAGCAGCTCGCGGAACAACCGGGTGATGGAAGGGGTCGGGGCCCGGGTGGTGCGGGGCCCGGACTGGAAGTGGGGGAAGCAGGATGGCGGCGAGGGCCATGTGGGCACCGTGCGCAGCTTCGAGAGCCCCGAGGAGGTGGTCGTGGTGTGGGACAACGGCACCGCCGCCAACTACCGCTGCTCCGGGGCCTACGACCTGCGCATCCTCGACAGCGCGCCCACCGGTGAGCGGGGAGGGAGGGAGAGCGGGCGGGGACCCCCCGGCCGCGGCGGGTCCGGGGGCAGCGCCCCGGGGTGCTTTTGGGGGGTGCTGGGGGTCCCCTCCCGGGGGCGGATGGCGCCCCTTCTTTCCCCTTTCCCGAGGTTTTGGGTGGAGGGCGGGAGTCATCCACCCTCCCCTTCCCTTCGCGTGGGTGTCCGTGTGTGTGTACACGCGAACTTGGGACGGATCGGTAGCGTGGGGCCAAGGGGAGAGGAGAAGTTGTCCTGGGACTGCTAAATTGGGGTAGACAAAGCAGAAGTGATCTGCCACAAACAGCGGGCTCCCGGCGTTCTTGGGGGGGCGGTGGAGAGAGGCAACAGAGAGGGGGATTCATCAAGGTTTGGGTTTGTTTTCGCAACCCCACCCTTCCCTTCTTGAATTTATGTTTTAGAGTCCTTTTGTGAAAGGGTGACAGTCATTCTTGAGTCCAGTATAGGGGGGGATTGCAGAAGAGAAGTGTAGCACCTTTTTGCTACAGATCACATTAAGTGGTTGAAACACGGTTTTGTCTTGTAGTCTGCACGTTGCCTTTTATCTGTATTGCCAGACCTGCCGTAAAATAGCGAAGGTACTGGGGGGGAGGAAAAAACACATTCGTTCATTCTTTTAACTATCTGACTGCTTGATATGTATGCTTTAAATCCAGTCATTTTGGACAATGGATTTAGATCTGCACTGATACTATGCGGCAGTGTTAGTGTTGCAAGCACTGCAGGGAAATGTTCATTTTAGCACCTCTTTTTACGGTGAAAACTCACAAAGAAAAATATTTATATTGTTAAGTTTCATCAGAAATATAACAAGGCGATTTGCGAGCTAGACAGGATTGCCTCAATGATGAAGTGATTGGTCTGATTTATTGAGGTACTTGGTTGTACTGCTTTTCTAATATGTCTTTCATTTAGAACACCATGAAGAGACCATCTTTGTGCCAGCCATGTGTAGTATTACAGAAAGGAAAATTATAGCAGTGGATCGAAGCTCAAGGGCTTTTGAGGAGACAGAATCATGGAATTCACCCTAATTGATTACAAAAAGTATTGCTAAGAAAAAAAACCCTACATATTGCATGATGAACCTTTGAGATGGTTTTAATTTTTCTGTGGCTGGGCACCTTCCTCTCTCCTGGATTCATGGTGTTTTTTTTGTTTTAAAACAGGAAGTTAAGAGTAGTCTTTCCAGTTGTCAGCCCTTGTCTTGCAGACATTTATGCTTTGAAACTTTACTTGCATTTGATGTCCTGCAGAAACCAGCAGGACTGCTTCTGCTTAGAACTGAAGTGTATGCACAGATGTTGAATATGAGCCTCGAATGCTCATTGTTCTGGCTCTGCTGGATGTATTTGCAAGCAGACGGTATCCGGTTAACTGCATCTGGAAGCCTAGACTTAATACTCAGTTTTAACTGTTCTAGCCCTGCTTTTGTTTGGTGGGATTTTATTGTTTGTTTGGTGTTTTTTTGTTTTGGTTTGGTTTTTTTTCAGTCTTTCTAATTTTCATTTCTGTTTATACTTTTGTATTAGAATTTTCACTTCTGTTTCAGGTAGGACTGTGTATATTGCTGTGTGGAAAACTCATAAACACTGATGTTGTCAGGCTTAGAAAAATGGTATTTCTCTTCCTGAGGTTTCTGGCCAACACGTGCATAATCCTTATGGAACTGTTGCATGGCACTACCCAGGGTTGCTTTTTGCTAGAGGGAGTTACTTTTGAGGTCATGGTTCCCTGGAGATAGGAAGAGTAAAAATGTGTGAAATAGTAGCAGCAAAAGAGCAAAGTTAATGGAGTTAGGATGCTGTAAATTTGGATTGAAATCTTGGTTTTACTACTGATTCACTTTGTAGTCTTGTGCAAATCACTTCCCTTCTTCACCTTTTTGTAGTGACTTATATTTTCTCCATGGTAGTGACTATCCATTGTTTGGATTAAAGGACTGACTTTGGATGATAGTTTGATACTATCTCTAGGGGCATTTACGTAAGTGGGATTAGGTGACAGGAATTTGTAATGGTAGTATTAATAATCATGCTGTTGAGCAAGGAAATATAGAATGTGGGGTGGCTTTTTGTTTGATGATACTTAGCAGGGTGTGAAATCAGGGCTCTTATAGTTTAAAATTAAAAAAAATTCTCTGGTTCACAAATTTACAATCACGACATGATTGTAAGTTTATAGAGAAATTAGATATAAAAATACAGTAGTAAAAAGCAAAATTAAATTGGCTGTTGTGGGGAGTTCATTCTATGAGGTGTTAAAAATTGGTCCGGATTGTAAGTTCTTAAAAGTGGTGCTTGCAGACAGAGTTGCTGCTTTGATGAGTTTGAGGCCTATGCAGCTGGAAACAGTAGTGATGGATCTGGAACTTACTTTGTTACAGAAGTAGTGCTTGAAGCTCATTCTATTTAGAAAAGAAAAAGAAACTTGAGTTTGATACATGTGTTCATAAGTATGTATATGCCATAACAATGCTTCATAGACTTAAAAAATGTGCTGTTCTTGTCTTTTAATGGCTGTAGGCTATTACCAGCTTTGTGAGACTGTTAACTTCTTATAAAACTTAAATAGCCTTAGTACTAAGGTATTAGGACAGTCTTCTGAAAACTAAAAGCTCATTTATGATTTACATGAAGAATCTCTTGTAAGCTCTTTGCTCCAGATGTAGTCATCTGGGTAATGAGTGATTTGTGGTGTGAAGTTATGTGGTGTTTTGGCTATGTCTGCTAAGGTAGCTATATTAGCTGCTTCTTAGTGTGGTCATATTTACATTGGCCAGCATTATTTTAAATGAGACAGAGTGATTGAGAGGGATTGGTAAACTAAGGATCTGAAAAGAAGTGAGATTTCCGTTAGAAGAAAGGAAACTTCAGGTAGGTCCTCTATGGTGGGTTCCTCAATGGACAAGTGGTGGGATGTGATACATCAGCAGTGCAGTGTAGTTGCTTGATTACTTGCAAATAAACCCTGTTATTTCTGTGACTTTTGCCAAGATCTAGGAGTCTCGAGTGTCCCCTTTAGAAAAAGGTAGTTTTGTGGAAAAGAAACAGAAAGGAGTAGGTTTTGGAGTTGTTGAACAGAAACCAGAAGGATGTAAACTCAAGCTGTATATTTAGAAGGGAAGGCAGTCTTTTGCCAGAGGTAAAGGCCAAACAAGTAGCATGTTTGTAGAGAGCACACCTGGCTACGTTCACATAACATTCATGAGCATTACAGGAACTTTTTGTTTATTGTCTTTCTGAAGATTTGCTTCCAATAGAACCTAGATCAAACTTTGTCATCCATTTCCGCTTTTATATGGTTGGTTCAAAGTAACAATGTTATTTTCTTACTGAAAATATTTACCCAATTGTGTTTGACCAAGGGAAGCTGGCATAGGAGGTCTGGAAATGGAATTTTGATGTGGAATTATCCCTCAACTAGAATGTGCATCAGTGCAGTGTGGAAAGCATTATGTGCTGTATTCTGCTAATATTGAAAACTTAGATGTTATGTGTTGAAGAGCTGAGTGGCTTTCTGTACTTGTATTAATGGTTTTTTGTAACCTGAAAAGTTGTATAATTCGTCACGAAGTCTTACATGTTGGCGTATTTTAAAAGGCAGACCACCGTATGTGACTTAGCCTGCAGATTTATTTGTTCTTGCTTTTAGCACATCAAGTGTAATGTAATGCAAATTCTGTTAGTCAAGATTTTTTTAGTGGCTATTTGTAAATACTTACAGGAGCCCTCACAAGTTAAAAAATCTAATAGGTTCTTTAGTAGTGGTACTTGGGAGGCCTGTTTTTTTAATAAATATATTCTTTTACCGTGCCCTTCCCCCATGTCTCCTACACAGTAATCCTCTCCCTCCATGTGTATGTTGTGATACCCTTATCAGATAGGACACATGCTTTAGCAAGTCTGGCATTTTGTGTTTATACTAATAATTGGTCAGCTGGCTGCTTCCAAACAGTGTATTTAATAGATTAGTTATGTTTGTGGGAACACTGATTTGAGTTTGCATGCAGTTTGTCAAAATCTAACTGGTTAATCTCTAAGAATTCTTGTTTTCAGTTTGCCTGGAGTCCGGCTGTAGTGTAAAAGTTGTCTGGAGTGGAAGAATGGGAAGAACAAAGCATTGCTATTTCTTTTTAAATTAGGACGTAAATGAATCAATTTTCTAAATAGTTTATGGTATCCCTTACCTGATGGTAGTGTTGTCATTATGATACAAAGGAATTTTGGCTTATTAGAGTTCTGTAGAGAGTGGTAAGTCCATTGGAAAGCAGATTTTGTTGGTTCTCAGATGTAAGTGAAGTCACTATTGGCGTCTTCTGTGCTTAACAGTAAGTGATGTGGATACCCCTTGTACATCTTATTTTACTGTTAAAATGTCCTTTTACTGGACAGCTGTATGTCGCCAGCTAATTATGTTTAGTACAAAAGACCTATTTGTAACAAATTCAAATAGCAATTTGAGCAGCATTTCTTCTATTTCTTTTCACATTTGCAAGAGTGAGCATGGATTTAAAAAAATTGTAGGAAAGGGCTGTAAAATTGGTGTATAAATGAGAGGTGACAGAGGAATGGTGGGCTGAGTAATTCAGGGAGGATTTGGGAATAGATGACAAAAGTGAAGATAACCATGGCAGGGTAGAAAAGGTAGAAAACTAATATAAAATTCGAAGAGTAAAAAACATTAATGACAAATGGAGATCAGGAATACTGGATTTTATGGTGTACTAAGGTTGGAGGGACCTTAGGAAATGGCAACTATTTAAAATTAATTAGGCATGGTAAAAGTACACTTCCTGTTATCTGGTTTATTTTGGTTTTTTTAGTGCAGATGATACAAAACCTGTTTCATTTTGAAATAGCCTACTTCGAGGAAATTTTGAAGAATATTTAGAAGTTTAGTGTTTTCATTATCTCAGTTTAGAGAGCTAAAGTGCTGTTTTGGTGCACAGCTGGTCAGCTGCAGGGCTGCTGCTTGAATTCTGAAGTTTTTACGGCACTTTAATTTATTCCAGTAGTTTAATGAAGGCACTCTTTCCTAATATAAACTTTGTAAAGTTTGCATTTCTCAACCTTTCTTAAACAGCCTTGCTTTCAAAGAGCGGAAGCAGTTTGTGACAGATACTGTTTGCATTTGGGTCAGGATTTTAGTTTGGCTTCAGAGCCCTACACTTCATCCAGTCTCCTGGTTGTTCTTATATGTTGTGCTTTGATTTACGTCATGGGGTGGTTTGGTAGCACATAAACTGCTTTGGTTTTTGGTGAAAGTGAAGTGAAATATATGATTTCAAGGCTGATCTCGGGTAGAGCCGATCTAGTCTGAAACACTAGGATTAAAGTTTCCTTCCCTCCCTCCAAGTGCATGTACCGCTGCCATGAGGTCCTCAGTAGTGAGTTTTGGTGTGTAGATGGTTAGTGAGTAGGTGGAGACCACAGTGATGCAGGTTGTCCCCTTCCAGCCACAGCGGAGCAGGGATCCTCACTGCAGCTTGTGGGGGACCCCGTGCTGAAGCAGGTGGATGTGCCTTGAAGGAAGCTGCAGCCTGTGGAGAGCCCATGCTCAAGCAGTGTTTTCCTGAAAGACTGAAGCCTGTGGAAAGGACCTATGCTGGGGCAGGTGAAAAGTATGAGGAGCTATAGACTGACCATAACCCTCCATTCCCCATCTTCACCAAAAGGGTTTTCAAGCGCTGGAACAGGCTGCCAAGGGAAGTGGTTGAGTAACCCTGCAGATATTTAAAAGACATGTCGGTGTGGTGCTTAGGGACATGGTTTAGTGGTGGACTTGGTGTTAAGTTAATGGTTGGACTTGATGATCTTAAGGGTCTTCCAACCAAAATGATTGCATAATTTTGTCTACCGTGGGGAGAAACAGGGAGATAGAGGAGTTTGGAATTAAGGAGTGCAGTTGTCTCTGTGAGGTAGGTAGAGTGTAGGGAGAAGATGTTTTAGTTTTTGTCTTCATCACCGTCCTCTTTTTTTTTTTTTCCAATTAGCTATGAATTTAATTTTCACCAAGTCAAGTTTTTTTTTGCCTGTGATGGTAATAGGTAAATGATCTCACTTTTAGCTTGACCTAAGGTTTTTCATTTTATTTTCACTCCCTGTCCTGTTGAGGAGGGAGAGTGAGAGAGCAATTGGGTGGACATCTGACAGCCAGCCAAGGTTAACCAGACTTGTGTTCCTGTAATATCTTGTCAAACTTAAACCCAAATACCTTCTTTCAATCTTCTTTAACACTTGCTATTGATGTAAGTAACTTTGTATTATGACTGTGAATGAGAGTTTAGCTGTCACATTTTGTGATCCAGTAGTAGCATCTTCTTTTACCCTCTTTTTTTTAAGCAGATGAAATTAAAAGTCTCTTAGTCCACTGTCACCAGAGGCATCCAAATCTACCTCTTCCTCCAGATCTCTAGAGCAGTGGTTAGACATTCTGTAACAGGATTACTTGCCTGCTCTTGCTCTGCAGTTCTTTGTCATACCAGCAGTGTTGTGCAGCACCACGAAGAATGGGATTGGGAAACCAGTTCAGCTGAATATTTTTCCTCCTGACTGTTTTCCAGCCTGGTATGTTTCTTGATGCAGTTTACATCTCTGCTCTGCAAAAACCATTTACTGGAATAACGGAAAGAATGGAGGCATCATGGTCATGTGAGGCATGCACTGAAGTGGGTGTTGCTGCTGGAATCATATGTCAGGAAATGGATGAAGAAAGGCTGTATCTATCAGGGTGGTGTCTAGGGATCTGTGAGATACAGACATGCCTCTAGATCAGAGACTCCAAATACATTGTTCTCTTTTAAGTACCAGGCTCTATGGCCAGTAAAATGACTTGAGTCAAATATCTTTGTATGGTTTTTTTCCTTGATCTTTCCATAGTAACTTTGGCCTCTGGCTAGAAATATTTCGTTTTTATTTAAGTTTACGTATTCTGTATTAAATGACTCATGACTCCTGATTATGATTCTTTTTTACCCTCTTTCCTGCTGTTTGGACAAACAGAAGAATCCTACAGCACCCAATTCCTTGATCCTTTCACATCCAGAATAAATGTATTCCTTGGCCAATTGTCTTCCCTGAAATTCAGTAGACATTAAAAGAAATAAATTCCAAAGATGTGTAACTTCTCTGTTTCTATGTGAAATACCAATTTAGCAATCAGTTAAAAATAAAACCGAAACAAATACCACCCCTCAACCCCAAGCACCATAACTAGTTAGACTTCTAAAACAAGGTGACAAAAACACTAGCAGGATATCTCAGTCCTTTTAATGCACCTGTTCTTGAAGAGCACCAAAAAATAGTAAAATGCTTCAATACAATCCCCAGTGCAAGAGAGACATGGACGTACTGAGTCAAGTGAAGGGCTGCAAATGTGTTTGCAGCAAAGGGATCTTAAGGCATATAGTACAAGGAAAGACTGAGGAATATGATGTTTAGCCTAGAGAAGAGAAGGCTCAGGGAGATATTAAGAAGGTATATAAATACCTGGTGGAGGTTGTAAAGAGGATGAAGCCAGGCTCTTTTCAGTGTTGTCAACTGACAGGGCAAGAGACAATGGGCACAAATTGAAATAAAGGAACTTCCATGGAAACATAAGAAGAAATATTTTTGCTATAGAGATGATTGAACGCTGGAGTATGCTGCATTGTGAAGTCTGTTCTTGGTGGTGCTCAAAAATCTGTCTGGATATGGTCCTGGGCAGTCAGCTCTAGTTTACCCTGCTTTGAGCAGCAATGATTGGAAGAGACAATCTCCAGTGGTTACTTCCAATCTCAGCTACTATGTGATTCTGTGAAGTGATCAAACAGGAAGGCATTTCCTTCAGTTTTGCCTCTCCAACTGTTAATTTTTCTTTGCTGCAGATGGTTCAGCTATAGGACATAAGTGACTAATAGATTTATAGTGAATTTGGCAGTCATTTCTGAGAACATCCCTTCTGGAGGGGACAAACCCCATTCTTTTTCCTCACTGATTTCAGACTGATCTGGGTTTTTTGAAGGGGGAGTAACTGGGAAATATCTGTGTTACTCCCAACTTTTTAGTGCTCATTTCTGTCTAGTGCTACTAGACTGAGTGCCAGTACTTCTTTCTTCTGTTGCTCAATTTTTTCCAAACAGCAGCAGAATTTGATCTTTTTTGGAAATGAACTCGTGGCTGTTCACTGTATTCAGAATGCATGGATAGAAACTGTGACTGATCACTTTCACTCAGCTGTAGCTTGGCAAAGCTGTAGGAATAAGTAGTCTTGAGAACTCAGTTTTTGTGGAAGTTTGGGCAGAGCACATGCTAGTGGGTTACATTCGATCTGTCTTTGGCACATTCTTTTAAAAAAGAACAGCATAGCAGTAAACTGCTTCAAAAATGGTAACAGATTTTCATGAAGCTAATGGCATCTATCCAAGAGAGCTTAAGTTTTTTCCTGTATAAAAAAGAATGGAGATAAGCACTTATCTTTTCCACTGTGCAAAATGTGTAAGTCAAACTGTCACACAGTTGAACACAGTAGCCTTTGTGATATAAGGTGTGTTGATAGCCTTAATCCCGAAATAAAGTTCCAGATTGCCTGTGTATTTTGATAAACACATTTGGGACCCTTTAACTTATAGCTGAAAGATTTCTTATTTTCTTTCTCTCCTTTGTATAGATGGAAGAAAACAAACATAGCTTTCTCAGCCTTTTAAGCTGAGGAAAGGTAGAATATTTCAGGAACAGACTGACAACTGGAGATATGAAGCAAAGTCCACTATCTTTTCCCCTCAGTCATATAGGCTGATAGAGTATGACTAGCAGCATTTCTCTATCATTAACTTTTTAGTATGTAGTTTCACATTTTAATGGTGTGCAACAGAAATCTGTGTAGTGGTGTAGCGAAGTTGTTAAGTCTTTTCATTTCCTTTTTCTCCCACAGGTATCAAGCATGATGGGACTATGTGTGATACTTGTCGGCAGCAACCTATCATTGGCATCCGATGGAAATGTGCTGAATGCACAAATTATGACCTGTGCACAGTTTGCTATCACGGGGACAAGCATCACCTGAGGCATCGTTTTTACAGAATTACTACACCGGGAAGTGAAAGGTAAAATGTAGCTTTTTCTTCATGAAATTAAGAAGGAACAGTTAATTAACTTTTCCGCTGCAGATTTGGTTACTTAAACTTGGATTAGGTAACATAGTGGCTTGAGGTTAGATTTGGTTACTGGTTGTCTGCCTTTGGGAGGGAAGGTAGCTAGGACAGATCTTGGGAGCTTGGAAAACATGGAAATTTTAGAAACAACAGAGTACAGAAAAAAGGATATGATTATTCAGTTTTGCTGAACCTCATTGTAGTCTTCCTAGTGCTTGTATGTAGCAAGCCAGTGTGAGAACAAGAAGAGAAAGGCCCGAGGAATGTCTAGATGACCTTATATTGTTTTCTCTAAGCCATGATTTACTGCCTGAAAAGTTACCTGTTTGAGGGAGGAGAAAGGGGCCAAGCAGTGTTATTGAATTTGAGGGATGTCCCATGGGAAAAATGGCAAGAGACATCTAAGAACGTTTGGATGAAGGGAAGCATAAGCTCTACCTATTTTATTTTTGAGTCTGGGATATCGTGTGGGCGGCACATCAATGTAATGTGTGCTGGGTTTTGTCTCAGTTTTGTACGTATTGAGAATTTTCTAAAAAGGTGCTCCGAACAAGATTTCTTTGTGTTTTTGATAACTCTTATTTTATTTTGGAAAAAAATGGCCAACGTTTTTGTGTGCTCTTTGCATTCATTGTAACAATTTAACTTTTTCCCTTTGTGCCATCTGCTGGATGTTAAAAGTTCAGCAGGAGGGTGAGAGACTTCCTGAAGTGGTCAGGAAACAATCTGAATGTCTGCTGAAAAATACTTTTGTCTGGCAACATTTTCCTGTCATGAAGTAAGAAGTCTTGTTGCATGAAAAGTGGTGGCTTTTGAGATGACAGAAAAGGCAGGAAAATGTTTGTCTCTTTGTTTCTATTATTTCTAGTTAAATACTCATACTCATGAACTGTTCTGTTTGAGTTTATCTACTTCAGTTCTGGTGAAAAGGAAGAAAGAAGTTTGCTTTAGAAAAATCACATAATATGACTGAAAAAATGAGTGCTGATATATTGACTTAAATTTGCTAAAACATGCTATGGAACGCATGTAGAAAATAAACTAAGGCAAGGAGGGAAAAGAGATACAGCTCTTAATAGCATAATTCTGAATAAAAGTGGCAGGGCAATTGTGGAACAGAAGCATTGGCCTAGGGTGCATCTAAGAGAAACAGAAGTGTGTTTATATGACTCTGCATGTTTCTTTAATGATTTTAATAATAACAGTACAGATCTTTATATATGTTTACAAGGTGATTGCTCGTAGTAGAAAGTCTGGAGAAGAAATTGCTATTAGAATTAAAGACTCAATATAAACATAGAATAAATCAGATCTTGGAAGATCATGTTTTTTGTCTCGTGTGCTGCTGTTGAAGTTGAGAATTGAATGGATGTGATTCATGCACTGAAATCTGCAGGTGTGGGGTTATTTTTTGTTTTATTTTGGAGTTGTTTGCTTTCAAAATGCTCTCCTTCCTATCCCCAAAGATTTGTTTTGAACTTTCTTTATTATCTTGACATTTGTGGGTTCTTCTTTTAATAACTTCAGGGTATTGTTGGAGTCTCGACGTAAATCAAAGAAAATTACAGCAAGAGGAATCTTTGCAGGTGCCAGGGTAGTACGAGGAGTTGACTGGCAATGGGAAGATCAAGATGGTGGCAATGGGCGTAGAGGAAAGGTAAAAATAAAACTGGTTTTAATGAGATGCACCTTTGCATGCAGCCTCAGCAGCCTTTCTAATTGTAAAGTAAAAACATTGTCATAAAAGTTACTATTTTAATTTGCTGGACATTTTTGAATCTTATCCTGTAATGCTCAAGCATTTAGAAAGAGGAGGGTATATATACCATAACAATTCTTTTACATTTAAATTTGCATTGTTATGATACCAGCACAGAATTTTTTTAATTACTGAATTTTTGTCATGGTGGTCTTTTAAGACTGACTTGTAAAAACATTAGGTCTTGAGCATATTTCAAGCATTATTAGAGAGCTGGTATGAAAACAGAGCTATCAAGAGTAGCCCTTTCTGGTCATCACTGCATTCAGTAGCCTTATTGCTCATTGGCCAGCAGTTTGTGTAACTCTTGCTCTTGGTTTTCAGTGCTGGCACCTGGGATTTTTGTTTTTCATCTAATAATTATAGGGACTTTTCCAGTTTAAAATTAAAAACTTCTTAAATGTTGGATCTTGATATTAGATTCCTGGCTTAGGACAATATATGAACACTTTTGATGTAGTTCTATAGTAAAAATATTTGGATTTATTGAAAATGGTATGGAATGGTAAATTGCTAATTGTAACTTTTGCATATTTTCCATTTACAACTTCCATTTACCTTGAGAACTAATCAAGGTTTGTTGTAAGAATGAACATACAACAGGCAGTGTAAAATATACTGTACTTTTATTACCACATTTAAGAATCGGATGTCCTTATGTTTTGGTGAACTGGTTTTGGGGGTTTTTTTGCTTGAATTTATTTTTAGTACACTTAAGCAGCATTTAAAAAAGAGTGAAAAGTTCCTGGATATTATGTTTAGCTCATTTTGTATTGTTGCTTAGCTTATCTTATATCCTAGACATTTAGGGAAGCTTTAGGACTTTTGGAGATTTCATTTTGACTTCTATTGAAAAGAAATAATAAGTTTAAATCTCTGAAAGCAAGGGATATTTAGATGCAGCTTTTTTCATCTTGATTATTTACCCCTTCTTGTGTCAAGATACTTTGAAGTCTCTGAAACTTTGCAAAATAAGAGTCTTAGCCTGCATGGTCTTCTTTGTGTACTAAACTTGTATTAGAGGGATTACTTGCAAGCTGAAAATATGTATAAATGTATATGAATATTTTTAATAAGGAAAAGTATGTGGTAGATGGTAGAAACAGCTTTTAAATAAATACAAATAAGAATGGAGGCAAATTCTGGAAACTGATATTTTATTTTTTTTAATAATGGCAGTGTTCTCAGAATTTGGTGCATGGCCTCATGATTTCAGAAATGTCAGGGAAAGACATTTTCAGTCTTCTTCTTTTGTACTGTTGCTAAACATATTGGCTCTGGAAATAAAACTTTGTCTCCTAACATAGTGCACAGTTACCAGGCTAATGCAGGTTAAACTAGACAAATAGAAGCAATTAAAATAGTTTCCATCCTGTTTTTCATAGTGAAATGCTGCTTCTGATAAGAACATATCACAGCATTATAATATAACTTTTTACAGTTCAGATTTTGTTCTCTGCTTATGTAATTAGATTACCTACCAAATATACTAAGAGAAAAATAGGCCTACAAAGCATATATTCAGTCTGCTCTGGGGAAGACTTGTATCAAACAGAAAACAGCTTTAGAATAAATTATATCAAATTCAGTAAAACTGCTATATCCTGAATTATTTTGAAGAGATTAACAAGGTTTTAAGTTCAGATTGTGCTTCTAAGTCTTTGTTCTAGAAACAGTTTTCTTGTTTTTCAAACTGAATAGGTAACTGAAATCCAAGATTGGAGTGCATCGAGTCCACATAGTGCAGCATATGTTCTCTGGGACAATGGTGCTAAAAACCTTTACAGAGTCGGCTTTGAGGGCATGGTAAGTGTAAAGGAGCACAAAGGGTAAGATGCACGGTGGGGGAAGGGCAGTAAGAATAACTTGTTGTGCTTTATGGTCCTGCTTTTGTAATATGCCTTGTCAGTTTGCATGCTGTTAGTTAGGACATTGTGAATCCAGCTGTAAGGGTCATGCATATGTATTAGTAAGAAAGTCTGATCTGGGAATTTATAAAACATGTGAATAACTACAAGTTAGGAGGTGGTTTCATCCACAGTAAATGTTTGCATCACGTACGTGTTTATCTTACTGTGTTACTATTGTGCTTAAATTAAAATTCAGAAAAGAAGAACAAACATAGTTATGAAATGTTTATAAAATTGATTGTTCAACTCCTGAATTCTTCAGTTGACTTCAAATTTTGGTGTGACTACTGCAAAATTTACAATTTTTGAATTACTGTCAACACTTGAAATCCTATTGAGAGCAATTTTCTTTTTGTCAGTGGAAAGGTGTTGAATTAAATTACAACTTTATTTGCTTTAGCAGAATTTTTCTGTTTCATTCTGAAGCTTCTCCAGCTACTTCTCCAGCTCTAGAGAAGAAATGGGTCAGACTCTAGCCTAAGTACCTTCTGTTGCTGGGTTTTCTTATCCTAATGTGGGTCAAGGAAAGGTTACTTTGATTATCAACTGCTTATAATGTCTTAATTAGCATTTTCTCTGCATATTTGTTTGATAGTGCAGAGAAAGACCACGTTAACTTAACATTGAAGTGCCATCTTGTCAGATGTGTAACAGTAATAAAATGCTAAACAATGACTGGTTACTTTTTTGAATGTCAACTGTTTGGCCTTATAGCCTCACTTAATGTTTATTTTTATAATTAAAAAGAAAATAAATACCACTTTTGCAGTAAATATGTATTTTAGTGTCATGTTTAAAAAGCGTAAATGTATTTAGTGCAGCTCAGCTTTTCTGATGCATGAAGATGCTAAGGATAAAATATAAATCAGTATTGAATTATGTGCTTCATGGTGCCCAGGAGTTCTAAAGAAAATTCCTTATATACTGGCAAAAGGTAATTTAAAGTTGTATGTAGTATTCTGTAGTATAACATTAAATCAATGTTTGATATCTTCTCGCTTATATTTGTTTGTAATACATGGAAAAGTAACACAGTTATAAAATCTACATGGAATGAGATACAAATCAGTTGTTGGGGGTTTTTGTGTTTGTGTTTTGGTGGGGTTGGTTTTGGGGTTTTTTGTTTTTGTGTTTTTTGTTTTGTTTTGTTTTTTGTTTTGTTTTGTGGGATTTTTTGTTTGGTTTTTTGTTTTGTTTCTTTGTTTGTGTTTGTTTGTTTTTTGTTTTTGTTGTTATGGCTTCTATATTACAGTGTTAAAATTTGTGGACTGCATAGTAGAAGTGCTGTGGAATCATTGAAGATTCCTTCTGGCCTCAGGAAAAAAATACATTTGAGATAAGTTATATTCTGTTTTGAAATAGTTATTCCCATAATAAAAAATACATTTTTTATTTGTGAATCAACTATATTCTGTTTCCAAGCTTTTGCCACACATGGAAGTGTAAAATATTTCTAGAATAATTAAGTACTGAAACTGTAAATTTGAAGGGATAAGGGTAACCCTTCATACAAGTTTTGTAGAAAAACAAATATTTGGTCATTGAGTTAACAAAATAGCTTGTTAAAGTGCGTGTGAAACTACATCTATACACAGTATATTTAGGATAATATATAAAAATATATATGCATATGTACAAAAGGGATAATTTGAGGCTTTTTATGTACTGCTTACATGATTGTAATCCATTCCTACAATAATTTTATATCTGATGCTTTTATCAAATGCAAATTTCACTTCAGACAGAATGGATTCTTGGATGTCTGTGACAGTCATTTGAATGTAATGCTAAATTTTATAACTGATTAATAACTTGCCAAGTGTACAGTTCATTATGATTATTTACCCCTACTTATGTGCTATTATGTAAAGCTGACTAACAAGCTGTCAGGAAGCTCACATAAAGTTGGGGCAAACTTGTTTTGGTACTTGGAAATTGGTTAAAAAGGTCCAGAGAATGTTGAATCAACAATACTCCAGAGTGTGTGCCCATGTAAATACAGCTGGGAAGAGACCCCAACTTGCCAATGAATAACACTTGACTCATGCTAATGGAGCTGATTAAAGAAACACAGCTCGTTATTGTAAGTCAGGGTTCTTGTTTGATAGCTGACAGGCTGCATCTGGTCCTCAAAATTAATCTATCTAGCCTGCCAGCTTTTCCTTGGGAGAGATGAGGATTGGCTGGTGGGGCAGCAGGTGCTGGCTGAAAACTTGCATTTATTTCTGGTCAGATACTTGGAGTTTTTGAGTTTGTTGTTGCAATGCTCACATATGAAGTGGTTGAGAGAGGTGTATCTTTTTTTTTTTTGTGAAGTCTGGCATTTAAATCTGGGAGTTTCTGCTGCCACAGGCCACAGATTCCCAAATTGAAACCTGTGTTTATGACGCTGTTAGGTCGAATGACATGTTTGATAACATGTAAAAAAAAAAGTGTGGTTGGGTAATATGGTTAGTGACGCTACTCACATTTCTTACCTATATGTACTCAGAATCTAGAGCCAAACCGAGCTGTTAACCACGTTACCTGCTTTCGATACATGTGAATGTAGCCTTTTGCAATAAAGAGATACATCATATAGAATTGGAGAGTTAATGGGAAGATTGTGATGCAGCTTTTTGGGCTTGTGTCTGGGTTTTATTTCTTCATATCACACAGCTGAGAATGTAAAGCTGGTAACTTCCATTGGTTTTCAGTGGAAAACAGTTCCATCAGCAGGAGTGCCCTAAATCACTTTCATTTAGGAATCAGTTTTATGCTATGGAATTTCTTTGCCCTGTACCACTTCCCTTTATTTCTGTGATTAACCTCCCCTTCTTGTTTCTCATTATGGAGGATCATGCTTTCATTTATGTATCCTCTGAAAGAAGCAACTGTAGTTATGATCCATCACAGTGATCTGTAAGCCATCTGTGCTGGTCTACTATTTCCATGAATTCCAAAATAGTTGAGTGCATAAGGGAAATTGAGAAGATTCCTTGTCCCTGTGTAATTGATACCTAATGTCTGTTCATCAGCTTTTATTTGGGTTACCCATAAAATTAATCTTTGAAATTACTCCAGAGGATTTTAAGAATTACTTGTTAACACTTTTTTAAAAAATAAAAACAAAGTAAGTAACTTGGTATACTAAACATTGCAAGTGAGTGTTATAAAATAATAGAAATATATTTTCTGCTGCAGTTACAACTGTCAGATCTGTAGTGTCAGTCAAATCTTCAGCTCTCTAGTTTTTTTGTCTTGTCCTCACTACATTGAAAATGAGGCATTTAGGAAGGAGCAACAAGGATTTTCATTATTTTACTAGTTTGATGTCCTTCTGTTGCTACTAGGTGCTGAACAAAATTGTTTTAAAACACAAAATCATGAATTTTTGGCCCTTAATGTGTGCACCAGGTGTTTTTTATTACATGTGATGTAAATTAGGTGTCAGTAAAAAAGTTAAGTGGTCAGTTGTTTTGGAATTCAGAGAAGGATACTTTTTATGTATACCTTGTGTATTTATTCTCCTGTAGTCTCAACCAAGTCAAGTTTTTCATCTCGCTGAGTTGCAGAGAAGAATATTTCCATTAAGCAGAAATTTATTTACTGATCCTTTTCTGTTTTTATTTATAGTATTTACTAACAAGGAGGACTGTATCTTCCTTTAAAAAAAAGTTACACATGCAAAGTTTTTATAAGTTTTAAATATGTATATTTTTGTATAATATGTATATTTATATATACATATATATATATAAGTATTTCTATTTATATAGTAGAAGGTTATAGACTACTCACTCAGGATTTGTCTGAGGTCTAATTTCCTCTATAAGAAACTGATGTTATTGTTTCTGTAGCTCACACCTCCTTGTCATTTCAGTCACTGTCTACCGTCTTCTATTTTCTCCTTTCATTGCTTCACTTTCCTCAGCTTCTTGAAACTGAGAATGATTTGAGTTCATTAAATCTGAAATACAGCATGTCTTACAAACTTTTTGCTGAAACTTATTGATTTATCCAGTCCCCTTTTGCCTTAATCTGGTGACAAAGGAGCATGCACTGGGCTTTCTCCATTTGCCTCCTAAGGACTGACTCCCTTGCCAAAAGCTGTTGTGAATTTAAAGACTTAAAGTGACATTTACTGGGTGTAGAGGTTTGCTACCTCAAACACCTGCAGCTATGTCACCATTCCTGCTGGTGTATCTGTAAGATCGGTATTAATTTCTCTCCTGATATTTGCTGCTGGTGTTAGATGCTATATCAGCACATCTAGATCAAACATTCGTCTCTTTCTTAGCAGCACACCTAGTTTTCTTATCAAGTTTGTAGTCCCCCCTCCCTGTCTTTGATGGATGGCAATCTGTATTGATTGGAATAACTTAATAGTTATTCCAGGAGTCAGCTGTCCTTCAGCATTGTTTTTCTGTTCAAGGTTGGGGATGATGGTGCTATTACACCATCTGTCAGCACTGTTTACAGTGCTGTAATGTACATTTTTTCGTTCTCTGAAGTTTTTTGAAGATGAAATTGCTGTTAGTTTTTTTCATTGGTATAGTTGGATAGTACGTCCAAGTTAACTGTTATATTTTCTGTATTTCCCACTTAATTGAGCAGGTCATGGTCTCTCTGTGATCCAGTCACATAGTGCTGGAGTGCAGATTTTCAGCAAGTCATAACATAAGTGCTGGAAGACCAAAGTTCTCCATTGTAGGCAAAACCTGTTATTACCCATTGCTCACGTGTATCAGCTGCTACTACTGACCTGCAGGTCCTGCTGTACAGTGTATGGCTCCCATGCTGTTCCTTGAGTTCTTATTATAACGATTTCCTGCTTAACTGGGGCTTCCATCTGTAACTACACAAATTCCACGACATCTGTCGTTTATTTTTCTGTTTCTTGTAAGAATCCTATTTAGGATTCATTGAATGATTTCTCCACCAAGTTATTGTAGAAAAGCTGTTTTGTTCATCTCTACCATGTATTTACATTAAGCCCAGCCTCATAGTGGTTACGTTTTTTGGTGGTGTCCCTGTGAGTCTAAAACTTATATTTTAACACTATTGTTTTGGTACATTCCCTTTTGCACTTGCATGTCTCATCTCCAACTAATCTGCTATTACAGTTCATTTAGAAGGCTCAGGGAGACTCTAATATAACTTGTAGGAATACCAGTGGGGTTCTCTGACATGCAAAGCCTGATGTGTCCAGGCTCTGGATGTGCTTTTGCTCCATCTGCACTAGGGGGGCCTCTTGCCATGCAGTCCCCAGGGTAGGATGACCAGGAGCTTACCACCACCTCTGATTTTTTACTTAATCTACTTGAACGGGAGAAAGCTTGTTTTTCTTTTCTGATAAATGTAGTAGCTGCATTATAGAAAGGAAATTGTAGTTGCTTACCCAGCTTTTGTGGTACTGTACAACTAAGTACAGTTTACTGTTTAAAACTCCAGAATCTTGTTTGGATTTGATTGTCTTTTTAAAGACATTTGCAGGCCTTTATCATGTTGTTATTACTTTTCTTAGTAGTGCTGTTTTCCAAGGTACTGAAGGAACTCTCTGTATATACAGTATATAAGTTAGTTTTGTACTGCCTAATCTCTGTCAGAGCCTCATCTTTCTGTATGTTTTGGGTCCTCCATTTTTTGGTGAAGGCTTATGTAAACAAAGAAAAATACATGTTCCCTTTTTTGCAATACTTAGATCAGACTCTTGTTTTACTCCTTTGCAATATAACATGGACTACATCATGTAAGTGAAAGGAAGACAGATGTGAAGCTGAGGTTGAACACCAAGCTACCACTTGTTCGAAAAACTAAGTATATCATTATACTCCAGAAATAAACTGTGCATGGGTCACAGTAAAGGCAGCGTAAATGTGAGTGCAGGTGTGTAGATTTCTGGGTTTGTTTTTTTTCCTATAAGATTTAAGATACCTTAACCTGCTTCCTAATAATATCTGCTGCAAGATAGTAATAAGCCTTTTAATGAACATTTTGTTTCTTCTGCTAGCTTTTAGCCATCAGGCTGCTCAGTGTATTAACACTTACTGTAACTCAAGCAATCTTTCACCCTGATTTTGCCTGGCAGGGAGGAGAACCCTCTGTGCTCTATTATTAGTGCTCTGAAGAATGTGAAAGCAGCTCTTGCATGTGTACCCCTGCTCGTCTCCTTCACAGACAGCTGGTTGTTGCCTGACACGGAGGGTTTGTATTCAGTGGGTGACACCCAGTGCTCTCAGACACATTCAATCCCTGTCTGTCCTGGGAAATGAATGAACTTGCCATCTGGGATGGTCAGTGCAGCCCCTTTGTCTGCAGCTGAGTTAAACCCGGCACCTGCCCACCGGGTGGCAGCATCTTGTCACAGACCTTCTGTGCTGGGCTGAGCAAGCTCTTTCTCTGGTTTCTCAGGGGATTCGAAGAGTGGCTAAATCTCATTATTTTCATCTGGCTGTTTTCACAATTTTTCCGAAGTGGCAGTTCATTCTTTGTAGATCAGGACATACACTGAATTTTGTATTGGTTCCGGCTGCTTAACAGTTAACAGTCACCAAGGGTAGTCTTGTGCTCATCAGTGCCTTGATGATTTGGAAGACTTCAGAGTTTTCATCTTAATGCTTTTGCAGGAGGGCAGTCTATCAATAAATCTGGAGCATGGGAAAAAGAATTGTTCAAGTATTTGCTTAGTTCTGGTTAATTATTTCATTGCCACCACCTGTTCTCTACTTCCTCCCCCATCCTGTAGAATATTCTGACACATTTTGCGAACAGTTTCCTATCTCCTTCTCAACTCATCGTGCAAAAAAAATGCCCTTTGTTTAGTGAAAATTGTTATATAGGGAACAATAGCAAATGGTAGTCATTTGGATTTAAGGGTTACACAGGGAAAAGACCTAAAGGAAAGGAGAATTATAGAAACTCCTCTGGCTTTGTGAATAGGAGTTGGTTATCACACTTGAAACTTCTTTCTCAGATAATATGAAGCAGTCTTTTTGGAGAATGAGCTTTAAAACTTTTCTCTTTAAAAAGATCATGTTTAGCTCAGCATAGTGGGGGGTTTGATTTGTTTTAAGTAATACTCTTGTGTTCTGTGTATTCTTAATTGGAAGTTTTTCATTTTGTAGAATTTGAGTGCCAAGTTTTCTTCAAGTTAAACATAGATCTGTCAAAAAATGTTGGGAAGAATGGACAGCACTGGCAAACATTAAATGATCAGTACAGGAAAAGCTGTGCTCTTGAGCACTGACTGCAGATATTTGATTTATTTATTTTTTTGTTTCTTTCCTTGTGTTGACAGAATTCTTTTTAAAAGGAAAGATAACTTTATAGAACAATGCAAAGGAGCTTTGTGTTATTTTATTGTCTACCTTTGAGTTAAAAATGTCTCATCCTTTATAGCCTTTTATATTGGTAAAGATTATTTAAGTCTTGAGAATGATAGATTGGAAAGTATTTGAGATTGTGTGCATCAGTAACAAATTCATAGGACATGGTTTTTGTACACATAATTTTCAGCCTTTCTTAATTAAATGTATTTCAGTTCTAGTTTCATTGACTTGTGTTAGCCTGAAGACTCAGTGAGGACTAAAGTTGTCTCAATCTCTCTCCATAGTCTGACCTGAAATGTGTCCAAGATGCAAAAGGAGGCTCTTTCTACAGAGACCATTGTCCTGTGTTAGGTAAGTTGAAGATTAATTATTAATGTATTATTAATTATTAATTTCTGAAGTGATGATAATTCTCTGTTTATAAGTCTTAATCTAATGCCTTGCACGAGTTCTTGAAGTATGACCAGCAAGCACTATTGTTTTATTGACAGCATTGGTGAAAAGCAGAAAACAGTAAAGGTCTGTTTTGTTTAGAAAAATCACCAGTTGTCCAAGGTGTCGCTTAGCTATTTACTTTCCAACAATTCATCTACTTGACAGTAAAAAGCACAGCACTTTGATCTTTGTATCTTACTTCTGTACTTAAAATTAATTTTGTCCTTTTACTCTGATTAAAAATAGAAAAGTAGTAATAAGGCCTCACTGGTTCTTTATTGTTGTGGAAGGATAGACCCACCCTAATAAGACCTAAAATCCAATCAAGCTATCATGCAAGAGGAACTGCTGGAGCCAAGGTGTTGTATTGGTGTTAATTATGCTAAAACCATCCTGGTTCACCAGACTTTGAATACACATCTGCTTTTTGAAGTCTGATTTGACAGATAAGCTGATAGCTGGCCTGGAACTGTGTGATTAGCAGTCAGTCACTTTATACTATAAAAGTATAAAGTCCCCCTTCATGCGGTCAGGTTCTCCTGACATAACCCTTCTTGGGATGTATTTGTGGAGATTCCTCCCTTGGGCTGGGGATGCCCCCAAGGATCCTCCTCCAGGTAGAGAAAGAAAGCGATCTCCCCATGAGCATTGGTATGGATGAGTTACATCAAATCTCCACTTAATAATCACTTCTTTTTGCCCGCTTTAATATAACTGCTTCAGTAATTGCTTTGTTGCAGTGTGCTATGCTACTTTATGCTATATTATACTCTACTGGGAGATTTTTAGCATTTATATTGTGTAGTAAATAGTTCTGATTAAGATCTTTTGTCTGATCATTTCTAATAATAAAATATTTATTTTATATAAATATTCTCGTTTTGCCAATCATTAAAACCTGCAGGACAGAAGTTGTTCAATCACACCTCTGTAATCACTTAAATTTAAACCGTTGACATAATCCGAAGCTAAGATTGGATTCCGCTGCACCTAGACTCCTCTCTGAGAAGGGATTTAGAAAGCAAGGGAGTCCTTTCTGCACCTTGTGACTCAACAGCAGGGCTTTTTAATAAATGTTGTCTCAACCCTCTACTCCCACATGCGACAATTGTGGAGGTAACCTTAGGTCCTTATTCAGCCTTACTTTTAGGGTGGCACTTTATTTGTATGCATGAATATTAATCACTAAAGATAGCAGATTATTCTTTGTTAAATTATTCTCTTCCACTATATTAAGTTTCTCTTAATGGATGACAGTGAACTCAGTTCATCCTTCTTGGCACATGATGCTCCATCTTCTCAGTCTTACGCTTTGTTATAACATCTTTTATTAGTTTTCTGAATGTAGTTCACAGATACATTCAGGCTGGGATTTTAAATGTATGTTTGCATTAAAAACTAGAAAGTTATTTTTGAAACTTCATGATATTTGGAGTGCAACTAATACTCCAAAAGGGGCCTAATTAGTATGGAGTCATATGTATTTGGAGCAAAATACCGGAAATTGATTTTGTTCAATATGACATTGGTGACCTTGATGAGATAGAATACAATTGCAGATGATTTGCAGGTGATAGCAGGTTGACAGAGGGATTGAGTAGAGCTTTATTCCCGAGAGCTTCGAGGAAGTGTTTAGTGAATGGAGTTCAATCAGAAGTGCGTTTTTGCACTCTGGTTGAAATAAGCCTATGTACCTGTAATTCCCAGACTGGGAAGTGAGAAGGCCTGAGTGAGCAGCCTTGCTGAGGACAGCCTGGGTGTTGCACTGAATACCAAATTGAATGAGACAGGAATGTGCTGTCATTGCAAATAAGGCTATATAGGAGTTTGGTGGGCAACAGAACAAGGAAAGTTACTATCCTCCTTTTCTCAGTGGTGATGAAGCTGTGTCTAGAATTCCATGTCCTGTTTGTGTCATTGTCTGGCCATCTCTTCCCTCCTCTCCCAGTTTTTCGAAAACATAGGGAATGTAATGGTGTCCTGCTAAAGTGGTTAAGAGACTGAGAGTACATGAATTGCTAGAAGGAGCTGGGCTTCTTGAATTTGCTAAGAAGGAGGTTAAGAGGTAATGGACTCAACACCTATGCCCGCTTGAAAGGGGATTGGAAATAATGGCATTGAAATGTCAGTGGTGGCAAATGGCATAAAACCAAATGGTTGTAGCCTTAAGGCCACCTTAAGTGACTCAGGTATCCAAGAATTTTTCCTGTTACAATTACAGCTCTGTATTGCACCACTGGAAAAAGTTACTTGGGCAAGTTGTGGAACCTCAGTCCTTGAGAGCTTTCAGGACTCAGAAAAGCAAATTTACAGCTGTTCTCAGCTGGTTATTAGTTCAGCTTTGTGTGGGATATCAGACTGTGTGACCTCTAGAAATCAATTCCTCTAAATAATGCTTCAGTAATTATTTGCTGTGTTGTATCTCTTCCTTCTTAGGCTCCCCTGAGTCATCAGGGCTATTGCTGGGATGTTCGCTGTCTAAGGTTTCTATCTAGCAAGTTCTATATCAATAGCTTTTCTGAAGAATTAGACTTTGACTTTGTCCTCTGCAGAAGGGGCTGTTTTCCATGTTGTGTGTTTTGCTGTGAAGGCAAAGGTGTACCTTTCCATCTATTGTCAAGGAGTATTCTCTTCCAAGATACAAAGAAGTCAGTCATGGTCACAGAATTTAAAGTTATTGAACATGAGTATTTTTTCATGGCTGTGTTTTTTTTCTCAGCAGTTTCTTCTCCAGAAATGTGTCCCTGCTCATAATGGGAGGGTTGGAACTAGATAATCTTAGGGTCCCTTCTAATCCTAATGATTCTGTGATTCTATAATACTTTTCTTTGCATTCTGTCCTCTGGAGACTTTTAGTAGTGCAGCTAGTGCTGCCAGCATCTGGTGTGGACTTCAGGCTCTAGAATCAGTCTCTCTCTAAATAATGTTTTTGTCTTTATATGTCAGGCTTTTTGTTTGTACTTGCTTATTGTTACATACAGGGATCCTTTCTTCCTTATTACCTCTTCCTTGGAAGAGCCAAAGCAAGCAAACTTCTCTTGGAGACAGCAATATTACTAAAGAAACTCTGCTCACCTAGTCCTTTGCCACTGATGTTGCCATTGAACTCAATTTATGTGACTTCTGCCGTTGTCTCTTCTGCTGTTCCATGGATGGCACCAGATACCATCTTTTGGTTCTGGCCATGAGGGGGTCTGCAAGTGTGTTCTCTCATTAGTTAACACAGGTTGATATGTGTGAATGTATGCCATTTCCCTCCAGCTAATGAATTTTTGCCGTGGCATATCTTTTGAAAGCAAACATTGTCCAGGGAGAAGGTTTTCATTTTAAATTTGCAGGATTTTTTTTATGTTGTCACTTCCTCAGAAAGTTAAAAATTGTCGCCATTGGTCATTTTGGACATACTCGTTTAGCCAGTGCTTTTTCCTTGCTCAGGTACTGACCCAATTCAAAACTTTCTGTGGACCTTCTGCTTATCTTTCAGTCTCTGAGTGGCACTCTGTGTATGACACTCTCAAAATTATCAGAGCTTTTAGGTATCTAGATGTCTAGCACCATATGATAGCTGTTACAGTCCCAGTTAGAGCTCACAGTGTAGCATTTGCCAGTGTCGTTGATATTTGCCTTGAAAAGTCAATAAGAAGCCAGAGGTTCAGAGGTTTTTTTCCCTGTTGGCCGCTACAGTTACAGAGACTTTGGTGTGGAGTCACTATCCCTGGAAGTGTTCATAAAATGTGTTGGTATAGGACTTGGAACATGGTTTAATGGTGAACCTGACAGTGGTGCTAGGTTGATAGTTGGACTTCATAATCTTAAAGGTCTTTTCCAACCTTAACAATTCTGTGAGTCTCAAAAATTAACTTTTGTTCTTTAAATTGCCTGGAAAGTTAGTGTGGTCATGTAAACATTATTTTTTTTTTTTGTGTTCCATTTCAGGTGAGCAAAATGGTAACAGAAACCCTGGTGGCCTGCAAATAGGGGACCTTGTAAACATCGACCTTGACTTGGAAATTGTGCAGTCATTGCAGCATGGTCACGGAGGGTGGACTGATGGCATGTTTGAAACTTTAACAACAACTGGAACAGTTTGTGGCATTGATGAGGATCATGACATTGTAGTGCAATATCCAAGTGGCAACAGGTTTGTTATATAGCCTTCGTCATTGCTTCTCACAAACTTCCTTTGTCTTTAGCAATTGTCGTCACTTGGTGTCAGAAACTTTCTCTATTCCTTTTAGATCTGTTAAGATTTCCTTCTACAATGTGTAATGAGGAAATTTATCACCTTTAAAGATGCTCTAATGGGAAAAGGAAGCTTGTTGACTCTCACTTGGTGAAAATTGAGTCCAAAATAAGAAATTATGTTCTAGACTATCTTATTTCTAAAATGTAGTGTTTTAGGCAGTAAATTCTATTTTAATTATGAAGTATCTATCCCATGTTTTCAAGCGGAATGGTAATAGCAAGTCATTGTGGGTTTTCTGGAAAATTGGTTAAGAGAACAGGTGACAAACTTCTGAGGCATCTTGTCTAATACAGAGTCACCTTGGCATGATCTATATCTAGCCTTTTATTATTCAAAGGAATGTTAATTTATGTAAATAGAGACCAAGAACAGGAGGTCTTGATAAAGCCAAAACCACTTCCCGCAAGCAGTTTAGGTTGGAATTTTGATTAGATGCATCCATGCTAACAGGATTCAAACCCTGTTGTCCAGCTGGATCTGAGTTGATATGTCCACATGATTTTGTATTGTCTCAAATTATCTTTAAAAAGCAGCTGGTGAATGGAATATCATTTCAGTTGTATATGGAGATTGACCTGTTCAGTTTGTCTAGAAAGATTAACAATGCGTTATTCTTTCAGGATTTCCCTCAAGATATTGTTTGTTAATATTGCAAACTAATGCAAAACAATGCTGTTTTCCCATCTAAAGGGAAGCAAGTGGCTTTTCTTCTGGCAGTCATGGCAGCAGAGCCAGTGAAAGGAGCCACTCTGTATTGTGGTCTCCTCCCTGACTTAACAGCTAAATGCCTCTAAATCACTAAAATTTATAGTAAAAATTAGGATAGTTTGATTGAAAATTGAGGTGTATCTAGGATATCCATTTAGCTGAAGAGTATTTTTATAATTGAATGTTGCAGCTTTTGACCTGGGGGGGAGGGGCCAAAATTCCATGTTCTTCCCGTGTTGTTTCCTGACAGTCCAGTCCTTTGCAAGACACCTTGGATCTTCTGCTTTTCAACCAGAGTCTTCTCTTCTCCCTGGAAAAACAAACAAACTGTATAGCTACTTGCTTGCCTTTAGGCAGGATATTTCTTAATTGCCTTTACAAATGTACATCTCTGAAGATTACCCTCAAAATATTCAATTAATGACCTACAGACAAGTTCATGGACAAAAAATGGTTAACAACAAATATGCCATAGCATCCAAGTGCAGAAAGTTTGTAGGCATACAAGCAGAAACTTGTCCAACAGATAAGTTTTAAGCATATATTTCACTTTATGTGTTTAAGTTCTACTTTAAACGATTCATGGTTTAGGTGGACATTTAATCCAGCTGTCCTCACCAAGGCCAATGTTGTCCGAAGTGGAGATGCTGCTCAAGGTGCAGAAGGAGGCACCTCTCAATTTCAAGTGGGCGACCTTGTTAAAGTATGTTATGACTTAGAGCGAATCAAGCTTCTTCAGAGAGGCCATGGAGAGTGGGCTGAAGCAATGCTTCCAGTAAGTACTCGGGTGTTTAGATTCATAGAATGGTTAAAGCTTGTATGGTGTTTCTAGCTATGATTGGTAATAATACCTGGAGGCTGTGGGAGTCTGTGATTTTCTTCTAAGTTAGAGAAAGTGTATTTCATCAAAGGCAGCGTAAAACTTGCTCAGATGTAGCAATATGCTCAACCTGATGACCTTAGCTGAAGGTATTAGCAACTGCACTATTAAACAATGGACTTCATGAAATTTTTGGGGCCCCTGGTGGTCTAGTGGTTAGGTTGTAGCACTCTCACCGCTGCGACCCCGGTTCAATTCCCGACCAGGGAAAAACTCCCCTGGGCAGATGGAGCTCGTCAGCCCTGTAAGGCCATCCATCTAAGAGAAGGTCACGCTAAACAAACCTACATCCTGAGGACCTCACTGCCACTGTCCAAGCTCGCTCGGCCCCGGCAGTTGAACCTTAGGATTAAAGGGTGGGCTCAGTTCAGCGCACACTGTGTCTCACCTAAAAAATCCGCTGCGCAGGCTCGAAGGGTTAATGACCTTTCCCAAATCTTCGCTCACGAAGACTGGCCATACAGTACACAGTTCATGAAATTTATATAAAATGTTCAGATTTCTAACTGTTTTACTTTTAGCATTATTTGCATTTGATGTTTTCTTTAATGTAGACCTTAGGTAAAGTTGGTCGGGTCCAGCAGATCTATTCAGACAGCGACTTAAAGGTAGAGGTTTGTGGGACATCTTGGACCTATAATCCAGCAGCTGTCTCAAAGGTGGCATCAGCAGGATCTGCTATAAGTAATGCATCAGGTGGTAAGTTTGAAGAATAAACAGGAATGTATGTATGTCAAATAATTGTGTTTAATTAAAAATCTATTAATATGTACTAGTCCATAATTTGTATGCAAGGTTAATAATAGACTTGGAGTTGAGCTAATTGAAGTTGTACTTCAGAAAGATACAAAAAAAGTTTGCAGTCAATATGGAGATGTTTGTTGTTATTGTGATCAAGTACTTCTGTGTGGTCACAGTGCGGGTGTGTCTTTGAAGGTTTGCTCTAAGGACTTAAAAATTTAAATGGTTGGAAGGGAGATTAGACTTTAATAGGGACCAAGGCATGAAGAGGGTATTACTGACAGTAGCAAGCAGACTCCTTGTTTAATAGGTGGTGTGAGATGGCAAGTGTAGGTGAGGAATCGGTTACAGGTGGTTACTCAGAATATTTTTCCTTTGAAATTTCTATCTTAAAATCTAGTCAGACATCCTTTGACTAATTGTAGTGGTATTTTTTTGGGTCTGTGTAGTCTCATTCAGTTTTGTTGAACATGCTCTCATTCATCTAATAAAAAGGCAGAGAGACTGTCCAATGTGTTTTATGTTCTGTTGGCTGTTTCACAGATCAATTAAACCAGAGTTTTTCCTTTTTTTGGTCATAGCTGGTTGTTTTTTCCTTTTCAAATATTTGCTTTAATGCCAAGAAACCTTTCTACATAGTTTTCTAGATTTTTTTTCTAGGGAGGCATAGATACAGTGAGTTTTCTGTAATAAAGACAAAGTCACAGTGGCCATAAAACTAGCTAGAAGAGTAATAAAACTTTGTGTTTCAAATCACAGAGGGCAGGATATACCTGAAGATAGAAAATATGTTATAGCAATACGTAAATTCATGTTTTACTTCATCCATTCTGTATTTTGTGGGAGACAAGCTATTTGTAGTTCAATCAGCTTTGATTTGAAATGTCTGATGTGAAAGGCTCAGCTATCTAAAGAGTATAATGGTCCAGTTCTTAGTTAGAACTGTGTGATATTTTACAGTTGCCATTTTATGGTAGTTTGTGTATTACTATGTACGTGTTGTTAGAAACATGACAAATGTGACTGGGTTTTTTTTGTTCTTGTGGGATTATAATTGTAATCTTAGTTGTCCTTTGTTTAACAATTACAGAGAGATTGTCCCAGCTATTGAAAAAATTATTTGAAACTCAAGAATCTGGAGATCTTAATGAAGAATTGGTTAAAGCTGCTGCCAATGGAGATGTTGCTAAAGTGGAAGACTTGCTAAAGAGACCAGATGTAGATGTGAGTGGTCTGTTTTGGGAGTACCTCTTTTGGGGACCTGTAATACTAAGAGAAGTGAAGCTGTTCTGAATACTCCTTGCCAGTCAGTAGTGTGTCTGCTTAGAAGTAGTACAGTTAGTTCCAGTGTCTCTTTTCCCGATTGTTGACCTATGAAATGTGTGTGGGCTGTGTGAACATAGAGCTGTACATACTTTTTTGCTAGACAAACTTTGTGTTGTTTTGTCTGCCATGAATTAAAATACCTTTCAACCTCTGTCTGCCAGAGTTGGCTCAGAGAACCACTCACTCACCATTAGTGAGGGATCTTCAAATTCTTTTGTTTCAAGGGGGATAGAAAAAAGGAGGGTAGATTTGGGGGGATTTTTTTTTTTTATGCTGCTGTTGTGAGTTTTCATCATGTTTTATTAACTCACAAGGTGGATCATCTAATCTGTTCTCTGTGAGATTCCTTTTACCAACTTGTCTAATCACTTAGTGTTGAAGAGTCTAAAAGAAAATGCTTAATAATTACAGGACTTGATTAAGGGAATTCAGATTTTAAAGTCACAATCAGGTTTTTTTCTCACTACGGCAGTAGTAATTCTTGCAGATAAGTGACTTCTTCAGTTCTGAGGACTGATTTGTAAAGATTATGCAAAACACGGTATTTTGTTCTGACTGATTCCTGTTGCCATAAATTAGACAATGAAGTTAAATGTACTGTGGAGCAGAGGACTGGTATAAATCTGAGACCTGTTCTCAAAAATCTTGCCTTTACAGTAGCCCAAAGATGAAAGTTTTTAATCCGAGTATCATTAATGTCTTAATGTTTTAAATAAATCCGTTTTTTCTTCTTTCCTTCAATCTAAAAATGAAAGAAGACCTAGGAGATCATCTGTATGTGCTAGAAAGGCAGCTAAAGATTGTTCATTTGATTCTATGATATGTATGCTGTTGCTTTAAGTTTTGTACTGCTGAACAGTCTTGTGAGTATTTGTGTGTATCTTACAACTTACCTCCAAGTACTGATACACTTCCAGGTGAACGGGCAGTGTGCTGGACACACAGCTATGCAAGCTGCTAGTCAGAACGGCCATGTCGACATTCTGAAGTTGCTTCTGAAACAGAACGTGGATGTAGAGGCAGAGGTAACCTAAATACTTCAAAATATTCTTTGTGTGTCCTTAAACTTTAAACTTGGTTCCATACATAGCAATTCTAGTGGACTTGCCTTCTTTTTAAATGTCAGTGAGAGTGAAACCCTGATTTTATTACTGCGATCGTGTTCCCAAATTAGACTGCTACTAACAGTATTGTGAAGGGTTGGTATCTAATTCTTTAGCATTGCAGGAAAAAGCTGCTGTCAGATGCTGCATCTTCAGATGGTTACTGTGCTTCTTATATACAGTGTCCAGTTAGGAGAACACTTTTGAGTTCTTAACTAAGGCAAGTTTAAGCAGAAAGTAATAGCAGTATCTTTGAGTATAAACTGGCAACTCTGCTTCCAGGTTTTCAGCACCTTTTCTTTTTTAACTTCACTGAAAATTGAAGGGTTTCTCTTGTTTAGGTGTTTTAGAATTATTGTTCATGAGAATTATCTGTCGGCCTACTGTGATATTTGCATTTTGAATTGATTTTGACTAACTTATTTACATGTTGAAACATCACTGACATTGTAACCATTTCTCATTTTGTGAAGCACAAGAAGAATCTGTCAAATTTGATTTTCTAAGACTAAAAATTGAAGCCTAACAGAATGCTAAGAAACTAATTGTATGCCCAGTTATTGTTTGCATAACAGAAAAATAACTTTACATGCTTGGGCATTTGGCATTATATTGTATTTGATATACAGAAGTTATAAAATGTAAAAACATAAATGAAGCAATGATGTAATTCTTGGAACTAAAATTATTTTTATATTCACAGATACACCATTTCTTTATAAAGATTTTTCTGCTAAATTCTAAAGATGGCTTAGATTCAATGCAGTACATACTTACTGTGGTCTGATTTTTGTGAAGTAGCTTTATTTTAGATAGAAGTAGTGCTTTCTCTGCAGTACACAGCATATACTATTAAAATTAGACTAAACTGCTTTTCATCTGTACTATGGTATTCAGAGCTGCCATGTTATTAATCAAATGCTTTCTTCTTGGTATAAGGAAGGGTTAGAAGCATTAGAGAGGTAGGTAGAAGCACTGCTTAAACAGTTTCAAGACAATATACCTGGTAATCTGCTAGCACTGGAATTGTGAAGAGTTCATGTTTGCTTCAGAAGCACCATAACACTAGGATTAAAAAAAATTGCCAGGGATTTTATTTGAATTTTCAAGCCTTCTTCATGTAACTTTGTGTTGCTTAAGTGAAGATGATATTCTCACTTAATTATATAATTGCTCTAGATATTATAATATTAATAATTTACATAATATTATTAGATTAATAGTTATATTTTTCAGGCATTAAAATATCAGCTGTTTATAAATTGTCATGCAAAGACTCAGCAGAGCTGTTGCATTAAGGAGAGAGCAATAATTTAGCCTGTTTACTTCACTGTTGCGGTCTGCGGCATGAAAGCAATGGATAAAAATCCTTACTTTCCTTGCTTTATAGCTGAGTTGGATATATTTACACTTATAGTCATTACTGCAGTGTATTTATGTTCATGATTACATTTTCTGGGGGTGCCCTCATGTTGTTGTCTCTTCAGTGTTTGTGTCTCTGAGGGCTTAATGTAGAATACAAGTGGCCTCTGTTTAGTCAGAAAACAGTTTGTTACTGACAGCTCAAAAAGCTTGATGTAGATAGTGCATAATAAAAATTTATAGCCTTCTAGTCTGCAGAATTAATAGATATCAGATATTATATTGACAGTACCAACAACATTATATTGTTGGCATGTATAGAAATACAGTGTTTTTAATATTTTGATTTATATCTAAATATAAGTCTTAGGAGAGATGATTAACTAGTTAGTAGCTTTTTCTGGGTGTATTAATGCTACTGTGTAGTAACTACACAGTGGGATTTAGCTCCTTAGACTATTTGTTTTGATGCTGAGCTAAAAAAAAAGCCTGCACAATTTTGGACCTCTGCTCATTAAAGTAAGAATTCTGTACATTATGATTTAATAAAGTAAGGGTTTGTATCTCAAAATTGGAATATGTTAAAACTAAAATATTCAATAATTATATGGGGTTTCATCAGTAAATATCTCTGTGTACTTTGCAGACTGCAAATATGAAAAGACAACTTAGCATGTACCTGTGAAATCAAGTGCTCTGTAAATACAAATGTTGTAGCAGTAAATACAAATGTTGTAGCAGTTTAGCATTACTGTCACACTCTTGATAAAGTTCACCTCATCTTGATCCTTATAACCAGATGAAAAATCCAGAGAAGTTCCCATTTCTAATCCTTTCCCCTTCCAAATGGGCAAACTTTGGCTTCTTTTGACTGTTTGTTCATGTTAGATGAGCCTGAGAAGGAATCTTGCTATCTGAGAAGACAATTTGGTGGCATGAGTTGATTTGGAAGGCATAAAAGTATCTTTTCAAAAGCTATTGAAACTGCTATGTATTGCCCTGAGCATCTTGAAAACTATATCCATGTTTTCAAAAAGATAAATTTGATAATTATGTGATGTCCTCTTCCACCATTTTAAATTCTGTAACTGGTCTCATTGGTAACTTGTAATTGTGCAAATACAGTTTATGCTAAGAGCTATTAATTTTTGCACTGATGTAAAATATATTAGAAATGTGTTATACATAATAAAAAGTACTTTTAAAAGATATTGTTGAAGAAGCAAATTGATAAAGAGAACCTAAGCTTACTCAAGAGAGCTAGTGAGCCCTTGACCAGCTATGATTTTATCTTACAATTTTCAGTGTTTCTCTGTTTTCAAAATTAAATTCTACAAATGCATAATATTAAACTGTGCACAAATAATCAGTTAGAAACTCGCTTATGGAAGTTACTTCATTGAAACCTGTTATATAGCTTTGATTTTTACTTTTAGCTTTTGTGTACCATCATTAATGCTGAAATCACTTGATTAATATTCTAAAATGTTTCATGTTGTACAGTCAACTTTTATGAATGTTAAAATAACTCAAACTGACAGATTTATGACTTTCATACCTTAATCCTCAGTTTGGATGAAACTGAAACAAACTGAATTAGAGTTTCAATTATCATCGTAGAATCAGAGATTCTGTTTAATTTCAGTGTCAGTTACAAATTTTCTTTGGAAAAGCTGGAAGTGAAAACTAAGACACATACAATAAACCCTAATATTAACTTAATTGTATGAACAAGACAATTCTCATGTCTTACACCATGATTTGGAATCTGTAACAGTTCCTGGGTTACAGGAAGGACTACCCTGAGTGTAATACTGTTTGGGGGTTGGATTTTGTTTGTGGATTTTTTTTTGGTGGTTTTGATTTGGGTTTTTTTGGACAGTGGTTGTTTTGCAATAGAAACCCAAATGAATCAGTTTGAGTTTGATGAACACATCACACAAAGATTCAGGGCAATTGTTGTATATGGTGTAGAATATTATATGTCGTAGAATATGTGTGTGTATATACAAACAGATTCTTTATCCTCTATTGTGGTTTGAGCAGTTATTTTAATTACATATTTTGATGGTGGTATGGTTGTCTAATTTTTCTTTTTAAATAAATATGTGCGATTGTTCAGTTTAAATTCACCTTCTTATTTAAATGCAAAGGAAATGTGCAATATACACACCTGAATGTTTCTGCTTCAGGACAAAGATGGAGACAGGGCCGTCCACCATGCAGCCTTTGGTGATGAGGGTGCTGTGATTGAGGTGTTGCACCGAGGCAGTGCCGATCTGAATGCTCGCAACAAGCGCAGGCAGACTCCGCTCCATATTGCTGTCAACAAAGGTCATCTGCAAGTTGTGAAGACTTTACTGGACTTTGGCTGCCATCCCAGTCTCCAGGTAAAGTAAATTTTAATGTAAGTTCACTTTGCAGCTGCTGAATTTTATGATTCGCTCCATGTAGGTGATAGAAAAATTATGGAAAGTGGAGTTCAAAGGAACAGACCTTGTAAAGTTGTCTGTTTCAACCTCTACCCCAAGGTGAGATCAACTGTTATTAGATCTATTTCTTTTCTTGATAGTTAGATTGGCACCTGATGTAATCTAGCCAGTTGGTGTTAATTGGTATTTTCACATTGTAATTGTTAACTTTCCCTCCAGATTAATTCCTCCTATATCAAAACCCACAGCTACTTGCTCCTTCTGCAAGCTACAGTTTAGCAGGTTGATGATATGGTGGAATGTTTCATTAAAAGAAACCTTTTATTTTTTTCCCCAAATTGACCTGTGATTAATAACTATTTACCCAGATTCTTTTAAATGTTTAGCTTTTTATCTAGAAAGCCCTCATGCATAGGATCTCAAGTACCATATTTCACAGGTAGTTTCATCTATAATGAATGTGGTGGAAGCTGAAACAGAAGTGCAATGTCCTCTTGAGAAGGTAGAGTGGAAATGTGCTATGAAATAAGCAGGTATCCATGCTCTGCATGAGCTGAATGCAACTGCATCCTCTGCATTAGTAAAACTAATGAGAATGGGTAAGTTTGAAGAGGTTTGCATCAGAAAAAAAAAGGTCTAATGGCCTGGGCAAATGCAGATATGCAATAATAACACATTACCTCCTTGTTTAGCCATGTCCACAATCAGAGATTTTTTTTGAAGCTGTATATGCACATAAAAGAAGATGAGCAAAAACCTTCTTGAAATTAGTGAATATAGTGATTGCTTATTTATCTGTTTTCATCTGACTCTTTAAGTGCTGTCTTGATCTTGGTGAAGTTGAGCTTTATGTCCATCCAGACCCTATTTAGTATCTATTGAACAGTAAATATAATAAAGAATCTGATGTGCTGAGGCCAGTAAAGGGTGACTGCATATCACTTAATGATGTTTGGGTAGTCAGAGTGGATTTTCCTGGCTTTAAATTATAGAATTTTGTTTGAATTGAAAAATTCAGTAGAATGGTGCTATGGTGCTCCATCTGGAAAATATAATTGTCACTGATAAGACTGGACTTTCAAATTCTACATGTGTGCTGAGGAACTGTGATGTGCAAGTGTGAGTAGGTGATTGATTTGGTTGATGAGAGCGCAGGGAATTCAGACTGAGGCATGACTGGAATTTAAATGGCCAGCATTCTACTACTCCAGTTAATTCACTGTGTAAATATTAGTCTGTAAACAGTAAATTCAGAAAATATGATCAATTAAACAAAATAAAACCTACAAAGCTACATAACTAAGTTTTGGCAAACTGGTTCACGCTGGTTCAAGTATTTCCATATTCTGGCACTTTTTCTTTGGCAGTTTTCGATTCTTACTGCAAAGATTTGTTTTCGTACTAGTGTATTGCTAAAATGTTCAGTTTCTGTGTTAGTCAGTTTGCAGCTGACTCAGTGTTGGTGACAAAAGGCTTCCTGACTTATATGGTGTGAGAATTTTACTGGAAGCATAAATGTAGAGATTTTGCCTTTAGAGCTGCAAATAAGCTTAAATGGATGTGTCTTCTCACTGTTAGTCTAGGGCATAAATTGTAATATGGGCATCAAGTCCATCTGGATGTGAGGCATAGAGAAGTCAATATCTACACCAGTGTGTTTGGTACGGTCGGATGGAAAGCGTAGTTCTGGCTGTAGTGTAACTGTAGGATTCTGGAGCCCAAGGTAGGGTTACGCACTGAAGCATTTCCAAAACTAGAGCAAGACAAAGAAGTAGCTTGCTCTGAACTCTGCAGTATAACAACATTTTCAGGTCTTGAAGAGCTGTTTTGTGTTTGTGTAGTCTGTTTTCCTAGTGATATTGGCATTTTTTTTTCATGTGGATGCATGCAAAAATTGATGTAAATTATTGCTGGTTTTAGGATTCTGAAGGTGACACTCCACTTCATGATGCAATAAGTAAAAAGCGTGATGACATCCTCGCTGTACTGTTAGAAGCTGGAGCAGATGTTACTATCACCAACAACAATGGGTTTAATGCTCTTCACCATGCTGCCCTAAGAGGAAACCCTAGGTAAAGATTTCTTTTTAAGATAATTCTTTATCATTTTTAAAAGGAAACCAAGTGCACATGAAGGTAGAACTGTGGTATTCTTTCAAACAATCTTTACATCTATGTAGTTATATTTCTTAAATGTTAAATGCACTTAGCTGTGCATCTTTCTAATACTTGGATGCTGTTACTAGAATGAAGCTACTAGTCTGCTCAGTTTAATGCTGTATTCAGGTAACTCCAAATTCCTGGGGAATTTCCTGTCATGGCTGTAAAATTCGGCCAATAAAAGTTTTATTAAGTTATGAAGTAAGATCTTAAAGATGGAATCTTGAGATAAGATTTATAAAAATTTTTCCCTTCTTGAATATTGGAATTGGCAAAGGGATTTGAGTTTTCGAGCAATACTTATTTGTGAGTAATTATTAAGCCTACCACACAGTTACAAAGTGATCTGAGGATTGTTGCATTAAATTGTACTTGACAGATAAGAAACAGTTAATTATATTTTCTTAGAAGTATGTATAGAAGGAAGTTCCTATTTTAGCTTTTATATAGTGACTCAACTGAAAAAGTTCGTTTTAAGGCATAGTTTGTTTTATGCTAGCAGCATACTATATGTCTACATTCAATCTTCAGTTAGGGTAGCTTTAAAAAACTATTGCATAGGTAGAACTTAATGGAATAGTTGTGTTGCTGGTTTGTCATAGCTTTATACTTTTTTTTTTCCTAGTGAACTTTCCTATACCAACTGCTTCTTGCTAGTAAGCTAAGACTCCATTGTTAGGCGAGTCTGGGACTTAACAGCCACTTCATTGAAATGCTAAATAACCTCGGCACACCAGCTAAATTACATAAGGGAAACTCCATCCCCCCTTGTATCCACTGTTGGGGGGAAGGGAGAGATCAGGTTTTTTTCCTCTGAGGGTGGGACTTTGACGTTTGCTCGGACTCGGGGAGCGGTGTGGGGAGGAAGAGCTCTGGGTTCATTTTTTTCGGATGGGTCATTGGCTTCTTCGAGCCCCGACAGAGGTCCCGGTTTCACCTCTGCCCGCTGCCTGGACGCCTCCTGGTTGCTGCTGAAGACCAAAGGAGTTCTCCTTCGTCTCCTGGTCTCCCTGCTTTTTTTTCACTGGACGGACTGGCACCTCCGTCCCTTGCCAACTGCCCCCTCCACAGCCCCGGGCCCGGCGTGGACTGCCTGGGGCTGGCGCTGTCTGCGGAGGGGCTTCCAACCACCCCCACTCTGGGATACAGCAGGATAGTCCTTGTGGGGGGTGCTCGCCATGGGGTCTCAGATCTGCCTTTTGCCGTGCGGGCCCGTCTGGCGGTCGGCAAAGCGCTCCCTGGGTTCCCCCCCCACCTCCTGCCCCTCCGGGAGGCGCAACAGCGCCCCCTGGTGGCCGTGAGTGAGGCACCGCAGCCCCGCCTCCCGGGGCGCCCCCTGCTGGGGGTGGTTATAACTGCGCCGGGGGCGAAGAGCACGAATTGTTTTGGTGGGGTTTGGTAACGGAGCTGGTGCTTGTTCTGTTGCGTTGCACACATACATATATATATATATTTTTAGGGGACCCCTGGTGGTCTAGTGGTTAGGATGCAGCACTCTCACCCGTTCGATTCCCGGTCAGGGAAACTCCCCCGGGCAGATGGAGCTCGTCAGCCCTGTAAGGCCATCCATCTAAGAGAAGGTCACTCTAAACAAACCTACGTCCTGAGGACCTCGCTGCCACTGTCCAAGCTCGCTCGGCCCCGGCAGATGAACCTTAGGATTAAAGGGTGGGCTCAGTTCAGCACACACTGTGTCTCACCTAAAAAATCGACTGTGCAGGCTCGAAGGGTAAAGACCTTTCCCAAATCTTCGCTCGCGAAGACTGGCCATACTTATATATTTCTAATAAAGAGCTGTTATTTTCTTTTCCACACCTTTTCGACCGGAGCCTCTTAATTTCAAAGTTAGAATTACTCAGAAGGAGGAGTTTGGGTTTTCTTTCTCCTTTCCTCCTTAGCAAACATATCTGTCTCATTAAACTGAGACGTGGTTGGTTATTACATTGTGGATAAACAGTATTTTTCAAAGCTGTCATTCTAGCAAGACTTCAATAATAATTTATCATACGGTGATGGAGGATTCAGTATAGTTTACACAAAAAGAAATGTGTGTTTACTTGTTTACTACTAAATACTAGTTTTCAATTGAGTGAAGTTGGACAAATAAAGTTGTAAATTGGTATAAATTGCACCCATATTAGTGTATGGGATTAAAATCTGAGTTAATCTCTTAGAACATTGCTATCAAGGCTGATAGTTAAGAAGTAAATGTTAATATTTATATATGCATATGGAACGGAACTGCACTTCCCAAAGTAGAAGTAGTGGTTGGAAGTGTCGATAGGACTAAGAAATGTGTTTACCACTTTCTACAGTACTCATAAAGGGTCTTCAGGAGAACATGTCAAGGACCAGGTGAAGAGAGCTTACTTTTGGCATTCAAAAGACAATTCTTTCAAGCCTGACTTGGTAACTTCTTCACTTAATGTGAATTCTTCTTATTTATGTAACAGCAAGAGCACTGTTTCTTGTCTCAGCTACCTAGGTGGGGTATTTTTTATTACTTTTTTTTGTGCAGTGCTTTTCTTCAGTTCTTGTGGTAGTTGGTTTGTGTGACCACGATCCAATACAAGGTGCAGGGAAATTGTATGGGAAAAAAATGTTCTTCATAGGTGTGAAGGTTTTTCTGTGAGTGAGTGTTTTAGGAGTGGCCAACTGCTACTTTGACGGAGGGATCCAAGTTGTAGTTCACACTGGGTCAGTTTGATGGTTGGTAGAATGTGAGGCATAGTGCAGTTTTCCCCAGAATCTTCTCTCCTTTACAAAAGTTTTTATTGGAAGTATAGGAAAATATTTCCAGTATTAGTGATTTGTACCATGTGTGAGTTCCCCCTACACATAGGGCTTCACTTGATATTTAATATTCTTTTTTGGTTGCAGTTCTATCTGAGCATTTCTGAAGCATGCAGAAAGAGAATGTTGTACATATTGTATGCAATGTACTACATCACAGAAGTAGTAGTTTCATGTAAAATATGTAATGCTCACAATGTCAGACATCAGCCTGGGAAGAAATGTCTGAAAATTAAACCAAAATAAATGTAGTTTGATTTCTCTCCCGCAGCCAAAAATCATTGTAAGAGTTTAATTCATTTAGGAGTGGAGTTTTATATTCTTCAAGACTTTAGTGACACTTATTAGTTTCAGTGTTGATTCTGTAGTTCTACCACTCGCCTGTTTCTGAATGGAACCGAAGGTTTTATATTTGCCTCTGTTTTCCTAATCTGATACAGAACAATGGCTTTTACTCATCTGTTAAATGTACTAAGCACAGGCTGTTTAAAACACTGTTAAAAATAACCCCCTGAACTTCAGCTTGTAGCTGCTGTGGATCAGAAACAGTACATAATAAATTCTACTTGAAGCCTTACTTAAGGACCTATTTTTCCTAATATAAGCTTTCCTGCTCCACCTAAACTGGAGTTTTTGTGGCTCCCGGATGTGGTGCTTTATATGGATACAGTGCACTAACTTCCCCATATATTCAAATATATGAAGATATTATGTTATTGTCTGTGTTATTTTATAAAAGTTAAACATATGTTCATATATGTATATAAATGTGTATACATTTGTGTGCATATCTATAATTCTAAAACTTAAATACTTGCTATATATACAAGCATCAGTAAAGTCCACATCCATCTTCCTTGTTAATGATAATAAAATAAATTCATGTTTTAAGTGCATGGATACCACAATTAAGTGAAAAAGATTTCTGTAGTATTTTTTTACAGTTTATATCAAATAGGTACTTGTAACCAATTTCATTTTTAGTGCAAACCCTCTTTTTGCCTGAATTCTGACATTTATGAACAGTAGGGATATAGATGTCCAAGAAGAAAAACAACCACAAATTATGATGAGAAGAGTATTCCAGTGTTTTTCATTTTTCATATCAAAACAAATATATTCTGTTTTAAACATTTGAATATTGGATAAATATTACAAGAAAGATAGCAATTTATGTCAAATAGGTTAGATTTTACTCAGCACTTAATCTTCCAGGACAGTGCGACAGTGTTTTCCATAAGTCAAGGTGTATAGTGTATTTTGGAGAGCATCCTATTCTTGCTAGAATATTTTTCCTTTTCTTATTTTGTTTCTTTTTGTACCTTGTGAATTGGTACAGAAGCATAACTTCTGTTTTTCATGCTACTGTATAGTGTTGAAATGTAGAATAAATGTTACTTCGTGCTGTAGGTAGCTTTAAACTTGTGCATGAGATAGAGCTGAAAAGAAATTTTAAATGGAGTGTGGGGAAGTTAAATTTTCATTTAATACATGGTTTCTTGTTCGTGATTTTTAACTGAGTCAGTCATATTAAAAGTGCATTTATTTTGGATTTTTTTCACAGTACTGTGAACCTCAAAACTTGACAGATTTTGCCTCTTCAGTGTTAATGACATTTTTTTCAGACAGGAAAAAGGAGAATAAAATTTGAAAATACTGTAGAGATTGGATATTTTTACCATCTTGCTTATGTTTGATCTGTTCGCATACCTGTGACTTCAGATTTTTGAGCTGAAGACATGACTGTGAAGTGTAGGCGTATTTTATATCCGTTGTCCCAGTTAGTTTGATTTGCATTGTATCTTGTGAAGAGAGCTTTATTCACTCTGCAGCTAGGATCTTAAATAGAGGCTGCTCTTAGCTGACCTGACTTCAACATGTGTACAGTCAGTTCTCAGAGCAATAAATTCTGCTGGACTTTAAATTAAAAAATTAAAATCCCGGGGTAAGGTGCAGATCCCATGTATTGCCCTCCAGTAGCAAGGAATATGTCATCTTTATGTTCATAAACCGACGAGTAGGAGACTGTGGTTTAAAATAGAATTGTAAGTTTTCCCCGTGGTCTTCTTACTATTTAGGAGATCCTTACTTGTTTTTAGATTTGCAGATGGTTTGAAGGGGTTGGCAGTGCAATTTCTAACTGTAGCGATTTAACTGAGAGGTGGGGTTTCTCACCTCTGCTTGGTGTTAATGAGTGTCTCCAGGACTCGCATGCTGTGTTGTCATGGAGGTCCTCAAAGAGACAAGTTGTGAGGTAACGAGAGTTGTACAATTATTTTCTAAACCAGTCAAAATGTTTTTTTGCTTTTGTATTTGCAGTTCTGACAGTAAGTGTGTAGGTTAAACTTATTTGAAGCTGAGTGCAAAAAGCGTGTTTCTAAAACCTCTTATTAAAGTATTATGTCAGAAAATGCTTTGAAAGAATACTTTTGTTCAAGTTGGTTTGGAGAAAGAATATAACCTCCATGAGCAGACCTATAATTAGATGGCAGATTAGCCTGTAGCTGTTGAGGTCAGTGACAAATTTATTATCTTTAAATAGTAAATAATATGCCCGACATGTACAAGATGGCAAATACAGTTTCTACCCTGCAGAGTTTCCTCCCTCATGCAGTTAAAAAAAGGGGGGGAGTGGAAGGAAAAGAGGGGTGCCCATAAAATAGATCTGCCCTATCAGTACTGTTCATGATGGTTTCATTTTGCTGGGCTTTTTGTTTGTTTTGTTTTGATCAGTTTTGCTGCAAAGGGCACCAGAGGAAAAATTCAAGAGACAATAAATCGTTGGAAAATGTGTTTATTTCACTGCTTACCTATCTTCTTTATAAATGTTTTAAGAGATGAATTTTCACTGAATGTAAACATAAAAACCAGCTATTTATTTACAAATACATACTTGAAATCTTAGAATACAGAATTTGCTACACTCCTTGTTACCTTCTGTCTTCAAGCTGTCTAGAATAGTTGAACTGAACTGCAGAGAGGACTACATAATTATTCTGAGCAGGCTTTGTGTCCAGTTTTAAAAGTATAAGAAATCCTGTAGTGATCAATGCATAGCTACAGCTGGTTGAAGGGGACCAAATCCATTGAAGAGGTGATTTGGTTCCATTTTACCAGCTTTAGCAAAGCATTGGATGCAGGGAGCTTATAATTCAGTAACACGTTTTTAAGCACATGAACAGTTCACAAAGAACATGTGGCTTTCTTCTGTGTTACACAATTTGTTGTCAATGCAAATTTTTAACTCTTTCACTAATTTGGAGATGGCAAAATGAAAAGCTGTATACCAGAAAGACCTGTATAGATTTGTTCCGTCCTTGAGTATTTCCTTGAGGATCTTTGGATGAGTCTCAAATGAAAATTACAGTTTTAACTTATTCCTATCTGCAATAATGAAATTTTAGATTAGATTAGAAACTGAAGTCTTAAAATTTCTAATCATGTAGAGCTCCCTTACTTCTTTATGTTAAACTTCACTGGGAAAGAAGGTTTCAGTTTTCCCCCCACACTCCCCCCCCATTCATTTTTTGGCAGGTTCCCTTTTGCAGCTGCTTTTATGCTGTAGTTGGTTAGCACAAGTATAAATGTCAAGTGCTTTCAATTCCATTGCTATATCTCTGGTTAGTATTAACTTTTTAGGAATGATTATATAATACAGCAGGATAAATTTAATTTTTTTTGCTCTGATAGTATATGTAAAAAAGTTCAATGCCAGAAAAATACAGCTTTTAAAGAACTGTCTGAAGTTTCATCTGATTCCTTCTAAATTAAGATCCTTAATACGTTTGTGAGTGCTCGCATAGCTTTTTTTTTTTCCCCCCCATCATATATTGAATTCTTTCTGAGCTTTGACTACAATGGAAAGTAGGGGACAACCTTAGTTCAAACCATTCGCTAGTAATGAGTATGTCAAGGGTAGTCTACATCTGTTTGTTGCATAGTCTGATGCTGGTGAGCAGATTTATGTAAATATATTCCCTACACCGTGTATCCTAATAGAAACATAGCAGGTGTGTCACTTGGACTTAAGCATCAAGATGGCTATAAAATGAGTTTCTATTTTTACCAGTTATAGAGGAACTGTTTTACAGATACAGCTGCTCAAGTGCACTTTTGGATGGCAATACAGTTTCATGTACTGGCCATATCGGGACAAAAAACGGCTGTGGAAAAAAAGCCGTGTAGCATTTGATAATGTCAGCATCTGTTATCCCTGTCAGTCACACAGTTGAAATGTTTGAGTTACAACTGTGTCAGCAGATGCCCAAAGTTCAACGTGTGCTCAGTTAAAATTGAACAGCTGATCTAAGTGATGGATGTGACATTTTAGAGTGACTGGATATGTATTCTTAGAGATATGCTAACATGAACTAGCAGGAAGCAATGTCAACATATAATTTTAACTTCTGTATCACTCTGAACTGTCATTTTGTTACAGCATAGCAGTGCAATGTTATACAAGAAAGAACACGGTATGACAAATAGTTACCAAAACCCTTTCAAAATAAATTTAAGCGGTTAAAAAAATTGGTCTCATTATATAGTGGAAGCCAAATCAATCGGTGCTAAGCACACAAACTCTTTAGGAAAAGAACTAAACGCTTAGCAATTAACCCCTCAATGAAGCTTTTAGTAATACCAGATTGCTTCTGTGATCGTAATCAAGTTCAGTAGCATTCCTCTATTCAGAAAAGCTACTGCAATTTGATTTGTTTCACACTAAAAACCAGGTTTTAATTTAGATGTTAAGATACTGTAGCTTTCATGTCAAAATATCTGCTTGTAAGAGAAATAGCTTTAAAACACATTGATATTTTTCTTTCTTAGGCAGATGAGATAGTGGTTCAGATAAGATAATGTTTCTTCTTGTATTATATGTAGTTTCAGGTGTTAACAATATCAGGCTATATATATTACTAGCTATTTCAGAATTATGTGAGTATTTAAAAATAATAGCCCCATCTAAAAATCATACATTGCCTTTGTTTATTTTTCTTGTTTGTTTGGTTTTTTTTCCTTCCAAACATTTAAGTAAGCAGAGGAGTACAGTTAGAATCTTTAATCTGGGCCAAATGTGCTTACGTATGATGGACATATCCTTTTTAATAACTGCTTTTAGAAGGTTGCTGTCATGAATAGGAATGGCTGGATTGATGAACAGGGAGTTCTTTCCTTGTGTTTTTCCCTTGTTCCTGAATTTGATGTCGAGTGTCTTTAATTAGGGATGATATGCACCAGTATATTTTAATGAATACCACTTTTAGAACTTGAGACAGTTGCGGAACTATTTCTCATGTAGTTCTTACAATTTTCTGGATGTTATGAAGTCATATTTTCAGGGCCAATTTTCTAAAATTTGAATTTAAAATAAATACAGCTTATTTGAAAATAATGTTTAAGAAAACTTACCTTTGAGGTTGTAGTTGTCATTTGTGTTTTCATTTAGGAATCTGTCAATAGCTTTAATCCGCTGACTAGCAACTGTGGCCTAGAAATCTCTGTATTGTCACTTTGTGCTAAACCTGACACTGCACTTTGTATCGAAGAGCTCACTGAGCATAATAAGTGCTGATTTGGAGAAAATTCTAACTTAAGTCTTAATAAATTGCAGAAGTTATTATACTCAATTATTTTGGCTATTATTTTCTCTAAATCACAGCTACAATTTCTCAGCTGCTAATACTTGTCTCAGTTGCAACCTGTGGATTAAATATTCTATGGTAGATGCAAATTTAAGTACTACCATCTGAGATACACAGAACAGTGGCTTGTTTTTGATGAGATAGATTTTGAGAATCAGTCTTTTAAGTTTACTTTAGGATCTATTAAGTGAGGAGTACTGGTAATGTTAAATTTTGCAGCTATGCTGCAGTCTTAATTGGTGCATTTCAAGATGACGTTTCCAGCCTTGTTTTGAATTCTGTTTGCAACTAATATTCTGCTTATCAGCTGTTAACAATTCTTCCTAGCCACTTTTATGGTCACTTAATTTAATGGTTTGTGATTTGTTACTAACAAGTATGAGCTATTTTGGCAATACCAGCTGACCCTTAGCAGGCCAATTTGTCACATGAATGTCATTCAAACAAGAGGGAAACCTGTTTCTTCCAGCAGCTGTTTAGTTTCCTCTTACTGGTCGTTCCTTGCCTGCCAAAAATACATACTTCTTTACATTCCATAGCATTGTATGTTCATATGGGTACATAAAGAAGTATGTGCTCTGAGCAGGTACACATAGAGTTGCTCGACTGCCTGTCTGATGAACCTGAAAAGTATTTTGCTGAATTCTCTTGCTGTCATTAGGTAAAACTCATGCTGACAATTCTTTGGAAGAATGACGTTATGATTAACTGATGATAGAAAATAAACTTACTATGCTAACTGAACTTTGCAATGCGATTTACCTGCACAGTGTCTTATAGCTGGTTACAGTTCATTGTTTTGGGATGACATTGATGTTAGAAGTGCCTTTCCGTATTTTTCAGTCTCTTGCTGTTTGTCCTAAGTGATCGTGTTTAAAGTGGAGAGGAGTTGAATGACTGGTAGCTTTGCAATGTCTTTTCATGGAATTTTTAGTTGTAGTCCAGTGTAAAAAGCTTCAACTTCGTCCCAGGTCTTCTAGCAGATTTTCATGCTGGGGTGCAGTTTGCATCTTCAGTGTCCTGAAGGGAAACATAGACTTGTCTAAAATGGCAGTTGTAAACTTATTTTCTTACCCCAAATCCCACTTCCCTGCTTTTTGCATCCTATCCGGTATTCTGCAAACTCTTTGCAGGTTTGTACTTAGTTACACTGTATTTCAAAGTGGTTTAAAAAAACAAAACAAAACAAACAAAGACCAAACACAAAAGCACATGTCACCATTGATCCTGCTTATCATAAAGATGATGACATTGAATTAAGAAAACAACCTCTAACTGCTGTGACAGGATTTGGATTGTTAGGCCGAAGGTCACATGTGAAAGCTAATACCTATTCAACACTTCTGCAAGCATCTTTTCTCGTTTTTTAAAACTGGCACTCACCTGCTTCAGTCAAAGTCTTGTCCACACTTGAAATATTTATGACAACTGAAAAAATTAACCCTGAACAAACAAACCAAAAGAAACAAACTCCCAAGTTTCGTAAGATTCTGTGCGACTTGTTTTGGAATGGTAGTTAAATATTTGATGTGCAATATGGCTTTGACTTCTAAGGGACTGTCTGATATAGCTTATAGTTGCTTAATTTGTATTTCAGGAGTTGATTAGGGTTACAGTAAAGAGTAAGCTTTGTCTTTACAGCATTAGAAGGTAAACTTGAAATAAGCTTAAGAATTAGTTACTGTAATAGTCATAAGGAAAGCTGAGAGCAGAGGAAGTAAGAATTTCTGCAGCTCATGACAAAAACCTAGTGCAGCTGATAGAGAGCAAATCAGAGTGTAGCAGTAGCTAGCCCAGTACTACAAGGAGAATCAGCAATGCAGCATTAGAATCACAGCAGTCACATTCTAGTTTTTAAGTAGGTTGTTTTCATGTACATCTGAGATAAAGCACCTTGAAAATTTTGCTTAGACCTATTTGAGAACTCATCATTGCTCTACCACACTGTTTATTAGGTTTTCTTTTTAAAGTTGGTAATTTTTTTAGTTGTGCATAGGAATATAATAATATATTTCACTGAAATGAACAACCAGTTAATGGCATTGCAATTTATTAGTTTATTTTCTTTAAAATGAATTCTACCTACCAAGCAAGTTGGGGTTTGTTTCTTTTTTTTCTTTTTTGCTATGAAATTTGGACTAACGTTTTCTTTCAACCTGCTCTTTACACTACAAATGCTTGGTACTTTAACACACTCAAAATTAAGCTGTTCCCAGAGTAGAGGGATTAATATAACAATAAAAAAAACATTCTAGTAAATAAGATACACATGCAGAAAGTCATAGGCATCCTTTAAGCGTGCAGAATAATGCAGGTCTCCTGATGTTCTGTTACCTGTAAGCTTAGTATCATGCAGCATTTGCAGTTGGAAGAGAGGTAATGACCTAGAGACACATCAGCAGCAGCCATCTCATCCTGAGTGCTCTCTCACTCTATTCGCTGAATCAGCTCTTCGTTACATGGGAGGGGGAGGCAAGGGGGGGCGAATGTCGGTGCATACAGTACCTCACCACCTTAAATAGATAAAACTTAAAAGGAAAAAAAAAGCATGAAGATGGGTGCCTAACTGGCACCTTCTGCCCTTCTTTGAATGCTAAAATATGGATGATGTTGTATAGAAATTATACCTTATGTCTGCTGGACTGAGAGTTAAGACTCCAAGGATAGATGCTAGGAAGCCAAGGGAAGGTGAACTTAGCCCACTGTCAGATGATAATAATCACAGCCAAAAAGAAAAATAAAAACTCAACAAAAGACCAAAACCAAGCCCCCAAAAGTTGGAGTTGCTTCCAAAAAAAAAATTAAAAAAAGGCACCAAAAAAATAGCGATCGTCTCCCCCCTCCCCCGGCAAATATTGGTTTCTTCTAGTTCCTTAGATATTGCACTGCATCTTTTCTTGCTTGAGGTTATGTTTCCAGGCTTAACTGTAGGCAGGTCTGTGGTGAAGCTACTTTCCATCTTCAGAGGTCAAGTCTGCTAGCGAGGTCAGGGCTCCCGCAGACACACTACAGAAGACACTAACCGTATTTCCCACTTAGAGGGCACGAGCAAAACTGTTACGGCTTTATAGGCAGCTAAGCATTTGAAACATGCACTCCCAGGCAAACAGGCTCTCTTGTGCCTCTCTCTTCCCTGACCATATTTAGTCAACCATTGCAAAAAATAGTCTCTCAGCTGTCGATTGTCGATCCGGCAGCGAAGGGAGCCTCTATCCAGCTCTCTGCCTATTGATTGTGCAGCCTGCACTTCCACCGCCGCTTGGCCATTTGTCCCCAGGTTTTTTTAGCACTGCCAAATAAAGCTCTCTCTCGTGTTTCCAGTTAGATTTCCCAGGTTTTCACTGAGCTTGCGCTGCTACTAGTAAACCCTGATGAGGCTGTCACTATACTTAGAAACAGGGGTGGGGGGGAGGAGAGGAAGGGGGGGGGGAAAGGCAGCCCTGCTAGTAACAAGGCAAGGACTTCATGCAGATATAGAACAGTAAATATCCTGTGCTGCCACAGCAGGTTGTGTAACCTGGTTTCTCGATCGGTGAAAAATACGGTGACTAACAACATGTCGATTAACTTGAGGTCTGAGCGGCCTCAATCTAAGTTTTCAGGTGGAAATCATACAGTTATTTTTATAAATAAGAAGTCGGTGTCCATTTCTAGCCCTGAATTTCCATATTCAAATCAAGTTAGAAATTATTTGAAAGAGCTTTAATTAGTAAATTCATATCATTACATACCATTATGTTTAATAATTCCATAGTATTTTGTTTATAATGCTTATCCATAGAATTACTTCTAAAGAAAGTAAATGCACGTGTAAATTAGGTGCTACTTTCTTTGAAAAAACAGAAATGTTTTAGAAGAAAAGAATTTAAAAAGAAATCAAGGGAACTGCTCACTGCGTTAATCTGACTTTCATGTTTACAAAATTGGCTTTTGGCAAGACTAATAACTGCACATTCAAAATATGAGGAGGGATTTTCATATTCATAGGGAGTATATGCAATGTTTTCTTTAAAAAAGAATAAAATTTAGCCATTTAAATACATCAGTCAGCAATCCAAATACTTCAAGACTTTTTCTGTGTTTTTCAGACAAAATCCTTGCTTGGGAGAAGGAAGAATGAAAAAGCTGAAAATATCTCAATCTAAAATTAAAACTAATTAAATGGAAATATCATCTCAATGAATATTGATGTAATTAGTAGTTATAAAGTTCAGTACTATAGGGTAGGGAGTGTATTGCAAAGTCCTGAGCAGACCACTGTCTTGGATTTATGCTTCCCTTGGTTCCCCTTTTTTGTTGATTTTGTCCTGTGCTTGGTAGCTGCTTACCCTGTAACCAGGGTACTACACCCTATTTCAGTGTAGTTTTCTGATAAAAGTCACATTTTTTCTTTTCTCCTTGATTTCATAATTATACACTAAAGACAAAATCATTATGCAAGGTCTAAGCTAATGCAGAATACATTTTTGTGTATTCTTTCTAAATTACCTCATCGTTTCTCTAGTTTCATGTATATTGAAATTGATTTTTCAAAACCAAGAGAGGCTTGAAAATCTGTAAAATTTTCCAGAATAAAGAAACAGTCTGTCTACTTAAACTTTTACTGACTAGGCCGTCGGTCAGATGTGCAATATTAAACTCTAATTTCAGGATACAGCATGCTCAGTAATACCAGTCTAAGGTATTAATCTATTCCTTGTTACTTATTCCTGAGAGATAGGTACTTCCTTCTTTCTTCCAGTGTAACACTCTGTACTGCAAAGTGAGTGTGGTGTGAACCAGATCAGGGAACTGGTTTGGCTTGAAGTTGTGTGCTGACGTGCTCTTACGGTCGTATCGTTGCCAAAAATAGCACTGTCCTGCTCCTGTGTTACTTCTTGCACTATGTTGGTACAAATATTTCTTTGGCTTCACAGTGAGCAGACTTGGAGTACTATTCTGTATGAGAAATAATCCAACAGGAAGGGGTGACCTTTTAGATGCTGTGTTGGGACCACTTTTGGAGGGAGTTTTCTGAGCAGAGATGGTAGTAAGAGGACAAGAATGGGATTAGTTAAAAGTAGTTTTGCTTCTGTTGTGTTGTAAAATACACATCAGAGTACGTAGCCCTAAAAGAAAACTTTGCCATAGAAGCTGTCTTTAAATCTGATCTGTTTCTTCAACTGTTTGAGGATCTAACAGGAGGTGGGTGAACAGGCTTTAGCTCTGCCAGGGTTGGGAGTCAGTGGAGAGGAGTATGTGGGGGTGAAGGGTGGTGTATGTGTGTGGGGAATACTTCAAGCCAGCATTACTGTAAAATATATTATGAAACCTTATCACACTGAAACAGTGGAGGCCTGACTTGGGGGAGGAGAATGGCAGGGAAGTAGAGAAACCTGTAGTAGAAAGTGCAGTGAATCATTACAACCCCTGGTGATATGATTACTGATGAATTTATGCTGATCTAAGACTTTGCTTCTGGAAAGGACTGTCTGCCCTCCCCGCAACTCTAGCTTCGTCATTTCCTTACTCATATTGCTTCTAGTGATCATGAAGTTGCAGGGTAAGTTGAATTATCTCATTGATCTGCCTGAAAGCAAACTTGCCAAATCAAGAGTCTGGCAGGTTGTTTCACTCACTAGAGAGTGGTGTGTCTGTGAAGTAGCCTTTCTAATTTTTTACCCCTAAGATCTGTTCTTATGAAATACCCAACAGACCCCAAAAGGCCAAACAAACAAACCCACCACACCACCATCCAACAAACCCTCAACCTTCCGTATTTACATAATTCTGCAGTCAAATTGCAGTTGGTAGCAGAGAATCTTCTCTAGTTTTTCTTCATGTATTTTTTTAAGCAGGGTGGAAGGGTGCCTTTGCAGTTAAGACTGCTAAATGTAGAATCATTTTTATACCATGAGGTGCTAGTTTCATCTTGCTTACAAGTACTTTCATCTTGTAGATTTTTCCAAATAAATCTGTTATTGTGTGTCACATTCTCAGGTAATGCTGATGAGCATCTGTAAAAATTCTGAGTAAAATACTGCATAAAAAATTTATATGTAGGTTGATAATGAATAATATACCATATGCTAGCTTCATCATAACAATGATTTTTTCTTTTTGTATAACTAATGTTGGTAACTGGTGTTAAAACAAGTGCTCTGTGCAGCTAAAAATGAATTAGGGTACTGTTCAGATCTGTGATGCATTTTTTGTTGCAAATATACAATTTATGCTGTTGAATTTCCATGGCAAGAGTTGGAATGAAATGATCTTTAAGGTCTCTTCCAACCTCAACTATTCTGTGTTAAACCGTGGTTCCCAACTCTCTAAAAACATGAATTTAAAAAGAAAAAAAAAGTATTACTTGGATAGCAAGGTCAAATTAAAGATGCATGCAACAGCAGCATTTGCTGTTATTCTTCTACATCTCAAATTAAATCTAGCACTGTATTAATGGGTGTTCCTTCTACCAAATCACTTATAACTATTAAAGCCTGGACAGTCATTTTATGGGGATGAATTATGTTGGGCTGTATAAGTCACTGTACCCCCAACAATCTTTATCAGTTTCCTACTAAGCTGAAAATACTGCAGAACAACAAATACCATAACTTACCTGTTACAAAGTTTTTTTCATTAGGGATGCTTTAGTAATAGTATATAAATAGCATAATTTCAATGTTTCAATAAGAGTTTTAACCGTTTTACCAATAATCTTTGCAGCTGCTCAATCAGCCATGTCATCTGTGACAGCTGAATGCATTGAAGATGATAGTCTGAAAAGTTTTCTTCAGCTGCTTTCATGTTCAGGGCTACCATTAGATTTGCTGATTTCGTGATCTTTTCAGTACAGCTACAGTGAAAGTAGCCTGTGGTCTGTTTTAGTGTATATGATATGAAATCAAGTTTTCAGGACCACATCTGTGTTGTGATCTTAAAAGCAGAGCAGTACAACCCAACTTCTTTAATACTTCATGGAAAAAAGTGAATCAAGAATTACTGTGCAATTGGCAACATTAATTCAGCTAATGGGACCTTTTATGATACAGTGCATGCCTGTTCCAGTGAGTGCTGCTCTGAATGGTAGCCACTTAACTGTCAAAATTTTGGCAGCAGCTCTAGAAAATCCTACAAAAATTAAAAGAAACTACCTCTCAGCTAATGAAGAAGAGGGTGCAGCCACTGAGCATCAAAAAGAATTTGCTATTGTAGCATATTAATGTCTTGCAGAATTTTAAGGTGTCATTCCATGAAACAGTCCTTCTGTCCTACTGTCCAGTAATATAGCATGGCCTGGAAGAGAGATATGTAGACTTTTCTTGCATAGATAGAAACAACCGAGTAGTTGCTGGCCCTCTAATGCTTTGCTGTGATAAATAAGATAAAAATCTATTCCACACAGAAGCCATTTGTTTGTTTTGATGGTCCTTCTGTTTTTCCAGTAAGACCAATTCATTTTAAAAGCACCGAAAATGTAGCAGGCATCTCATTTATATGAAAGCAAGATACCCCCAAATATTTTTCAGTCAAACTTAAGATGAAAATTTTCCTGGTGTAGACAGCAAACTAAATAGGAAAATATTTGAAAGAGGATCTGGTAAGGCTAGCAGTTATGCAAATACTAGGATGAGTGATTTTTTCGTAGCATACAAAATATTGAGTCAATTAGTTTCTTATTTTTCTTTCCAAGATGAGAGGTGTTAAAGAAATGTCAGTAATGTTTCTGAAATATATTCATTTCTTGAGGCACCTGTTAATGTGTGTGAATATACTTTAAATTTTATTTCATTTAGCTCTGGATTTGGCAATTTTCTTATTTCCTTACAGAAGAAAAGGATATAAAATATCATCTGAGTTGGTTGGAACAGTTCCTTGTTTAGTGACTAGAGAGCTACTTTAGAGAGAAGCTGGCTGTAATTAGATGTAATTGTTGATGCCTTCCCTTAGCATTCTTCAAGTTGTAGTTGCAGTTGTAAGAAAAATTTCTTGACCTTGGGCTTTTTCTTAGGTTATTGTTGCCCCATTTTTTTCCTGGTCACTCACAGTGGTCATACTGCTTCTGACAGTTTTTTTATTCTGTCAGGTATTTTTTTATTGTGTTTTTTTAGTTGATCCACAGTGGGTACTTTAGAGATCTATGGTGTCTGTAGAAACACTGAGCCTGACAGGTGAAGATAAAGAGCTTACCTGACATGATGTCCTGTAGGAAGCCACTGTAGAAAGACACGTTGTGCTGCTGGTACCGTGTACTCTGTATCAGCACAGCACTCTGAAGAGCTGGTGTGGTGGTGTGCCCAGGTACAGTCCAGATACGAAGTGAACCACAGTGCTTCAGACTTACTCGCTCCCTAGGGCAGCTGAACATGCAGATTTATATCCTAGGTTTGAAAATACTGCATCATTTCATTACAAAATAAATTACGTTTATTAGTGCAACTAATATTTTTCTATTTTGCCACATCTCGTGAAGCTTTGGTAACTTGTGCTTCACTAAATTATATCCTTAATTTTGGAAATTCTTGCATAAGTGAATCTCTCAAAGAATTAATATTGCCAGTATTTGTTTTTTTCCCTCAAATAGTCTAGTGGGGTTTTTTCCTAGCACGTGAGAGAGCTGTAGAAGGCGTTATGAATAGAAGCTGAGCAATGTTTCACAGTGAGCAACATACAATCTGTGAAGTGTTGTTGTCTTATTTTGCTGTGTTATAAGTAATTTGGACTGTGAGGAAGTGAGAAGCTTAGTTCTGCCAGGAAAACAAAAATCCTAAGAGATTGAGAATGGTTTCCATCTGCTCTGAGGAGGGCAAAACCTCCTGAACAGCCTGGTTATGAATTCCTCACATATCGGTTGGTCATGGTCTCCTGTGGGCCTATGTGATCCTGTGGCCTGAAGATGGAGTTGGTTAGTTGGGGCTCCTTCGAACATTCTAATTCTGAGGAAAAAAGGCGTGTCACTTACGCTGCAGCTGCCAGGATGGTGTATTAAATGGGAAACTGAGGGTTTATGTTGCATACTCAGTGCAGTAGCAGGAGAATGTGCTTATGCTTAATAAGTCAGGATCTGTTAGGATAGCATCCGAGCAATGCACTCGAAGGAGTGCACTTTCTTACTGGTACAGAAGTCTACCTCATGGACTCTTTTGCTTTCCAGGAGGGCTCATTAGGGTGAGCTGTCCCTAGAACCATAGCTATTAGCTTGTTTTATAGGAAACTCATCGGCTTGCTCTAAAAGAGAGTTTAGGATTGAAAGCACTTATGCAGTGTGGATGTTCAAGGTGACAGATTATTGCAATGAATTAGGAGCTCAGTTACTACTTGACAGAGCAGTCATTCCTACCTGTTGAGAATATGTTTTAGTAAAAGCTGAGAGACTCATTTTATGAGGCTATTTCTGAGGCTTATCGAAATCCCATGTTTCCAATATCAGATTGCTAATGAAGAACTGTTTAATTCACTTATATTATCTTCCTTGAAAGCCATTGTGTGACCGAGTGGTTCCACTTGAATTACTTGGATTTTAAAAGTTTTAATTTTGTGAAGAAGCTCCATTTCTTCTGTAGAGAGCATGTAGCTTCAACAGTAGGGAAAAATCAGATGACAGAAGAGGTTTCTTGGCACAAGATTATAGCAGTTTCTAGTTTTCTGTTTGTGTTTGAGGAACTGTCATAAGGGAGCTGCACATGCTGTTTATAACAATAAGACAATAAGGGATTTAAATTTGGTTGCTTACCTATTCCAAAAGCTCAGTGAAGACACGTAAGCTTAAGAAAACTGTATTTCTGAGAGAATATAAGATTGAGCAATTTGTTTATCTAGCATTGTGTTGTTAATACCCTTAACACTTCAGTCTTCGGACTTCATGGATTTTAGTCTGTATTAATCGAATTGCTTAACCTCACCCTACCCCTGACCACTAGGCACTGCCATGGGGTGTTATACTCAGCCATTATCTGTTAGGAAAATATTGCGCTAGTACTTACTTTATAGTTTCAGCATTTATTTTGTCTGTGCTTAAGAGATCTTACTACATTTTTTTTCCTCAGAAACTGAGTTTTAACTGTTACAGCCCATGGCATCAGTTTATAAAGTGATGATTTTAAAGAAATCTAATGTAGTGGAACTTGGTCAATAATTACTTAAGTAAAGGATGCTATAAGGATTTTGAGAGAGATTATTTTGTCAGAATTTGTTGGAATACTTTTTTAAGATAATCTTTATAGCTAGATAACATCCTTCTGGAAAGCAAACCTGATTCTCACGCTGTTTGTTTGGTTTGTTTGTGTGCTTTAATTAGAAGGAAGTGAGCATGAAATTATTGTGCTTTGGAACTGTTGATACAGCTTTTCACCCACTTTCTCTGAAAAAATACTAAAGTTATTTTAGTGACTTCTACATGGTTCTGAGAATTAATGTTGTTCAACTGTTGTTGTTCACTGTACGTTATAAGTGTGTTTATGCCACCTCTGCATGTTTATTTCAGTGCCATGCGTGTACTGTTGTCCAAGTTACCACGACCATGGATTGTTGATGAGAAAAAAGATGATGGTTACACTGCCTTGCATCTGGCAGCTCTCAATAATCATGTGGAAGTGGCTGAACTTTTGGTGCATCAGGTAGGACTCTTTTCTCAGGAGGATTTAAATGTCAAGCTTTGGTTAACCATCTGATGTGAAAATAGTTTGCTGCTTTACACCTGCAGTTGCAATGCAGAACCAGTGGAGCAGGGAAGGACGTGTCGAGCTGTAAAGGTCAAACTTGCCTTTGAGATCGTTACAATGGCCTAATGGTGCAGAGGGACTGAAAAACTTGATACCTCATTTCATTCAACAGATTAACATCTGTACAGTGAATAATTAAAGTATTTAATCACTTCTGTTCTCAAATCCTCTAACCGGGAATCATATTCAGGGTCATATTCAGTGCCCTAATGGCCTGCCTTGTCTGTAGATGAATTGCTGGGATGATAACATCCTAATGCTTTAAATATCTTTCAGGGCAATGCTAACCTGGATATCCAGAATGTTAATCAGCAAACTGCTCTGCACCTTGCCGTTGAACGACAGCATACACAGATTGTTAGGGTAAGTATCTTTTTGCAATAAGCCATATGGTTAATGGGACTTGACTAAAGCCAATGGCAGCAGCTGTCAAGACATGGATACTTCATGAACATTTAAAAAATTGTTTGACAGTATGTAGCTGTTGCATGTTTGTGTGATGCATTTTGTTTAATTCAGAAACCTGCCAACTTCCACAGAAGGTCAGTCAGCAATATGAATGACATTTCAAGAATGCTAAATTTTTGTACATGTGCATTATGGTTTCCTCTGTGCAGTTGCCAGTTCCAGCACCCCTCCTTGTTGAAAAAGATAGAATGTGTTCTGCTGTTACTTGTCTGATTCTGTGGTGCTGTAATGGGACCTTCAAATAGCATTTTTGATATGCCTCTTGGTGCGTGTGTAATTATTCTTGCTCAGAGTTTCTGCAAGTGGTAGCTAAGGAAAAAATCTTTTTATGACCTTAACTACTTTTCTGTGTAAGAACATTCCCTTATTCTTAGCTTGGGAGAGCCATGAGCAGTAACAGTGGTACCTTATTGGAGAAAGGAATGCTATCCTTGTTCTTTTGCCTGCATGGTTGCAAAAATTTATACTTAACTTTGTTACTGGCACAGGAAATGGGAGTCCGGCACAGCTTGCCCTTTTCTGGCCTGTGTGCCCTGTCCATGCAAGAACCTGTGTGGCTCACTGCTTGCCTTGTTAATGTGGGCTTTTGAGGCTCAGAGAGAGCACTCACTGCTGTAGGAGATGTTCTCTATGAATGGGTACATCAACCTTGCCTTGGCCCTTGTGTAATTTTTCTGTCTTTGCAGAGAGAGTCACCTTATATGAAAAACTGTTTGTTATTCAGGCCTACAGAGAATTGAGCTGTATCTGCAGTTCTGTTTAGCATTTTCTCTCTGCTGTAAGGTTTCTCCCTCTCCAAGGGCTGATGGGTGTGATCCCATTACAGTGAAACATGTGATACGGCCCTATATCTGGAACCGCTTGCTACCAAAAGAATGGTTTCCTAGAGTCAGTGTCACTTGCGTCTTGCAAGTTATTTGGCAGCTGGATTTGGTGAACTCTTGTGCCCCTCTGAAAGTGACGTGGTACCTGGGAATACAATATTAATGTAACACATGAGCAGGAAGATAGGCATGTAGAACTAGCATGTGTGTTAGACTTACATGCTTATATCTGAGAATTTTTAAGTGAATGACCCTGTAGACTATCCGTACTTCAGATCTGGATTAACTCTGAGAAGTCCTAAAATAGCTCGTGCAGCCTGGCAAAGAACATGTTGGCTCCATATTTCAAAATTAATTCCTATTGGATACCTTCCAGGGCTGGGTTTGTACCCTCAGGCATCTGTGGAATAGTGGTCAAAGGTAGCGGGGTTCTTTTAAAAGCCCTGCTACCATGACAAAGGGTAGTGGTTTGTCTTTTTTTAAATTTTTTTAAGTTTGTTTGTTTTTTTTTAACTTCTATAAAGACTTTGAATTTCAATGGTAGTCAAGGATTCCAGGTTGCTCTGAAAAGAGCTCATTTACAGAATTTCTTCTAGAAGAAACTAAGCAGTAAAGAACTACTGGCAGACATAAGATATGAATATGATAAAGAAATTGGGACAGAGTAAATCCATTTGGAGAGTGTAAAAAGTTGGAAGGAGACTGTTTCAAATATTAGCTGGTTTTCTTGGTTTCACTTGTAGAGGAAAAGGTTGGGGAAAATGGTAAACTGCAAATAATTGCAGGCATATGCTTCCTGGAAAATGAGGCTCTGAATTCTTTTTAAGCTATTTTCCTTTTAGCCTGTTCTATAGTCTGAGATTCTTTGGTTCTGAGATCCTTGCAAGGATGCGGGTTCCAAAGAGGGAGATCCCCTTCATGTATTCCTGTTTCTAGACTATGCCTTTTGTCTCTACTGCTAATCCCAGTTTTGCAGAGTATCACAAGCTCAAAACTAAAGTTAAAAGCTCAGCTGCTATCTGCAGGTTTCTGAATAGGAATAGTGATGGGGTTTAATTTTTAGGGCCAGTTGTTATTTATTTGTCAGTGTGTGTTGATTTGTATTGTTTTACAGCATATTTAAGAAAGTCCTGGTGCATTGAATTATGGAAAGGCTGTATTCAAAGGCATTAGGAATAGGAGGGCCTGTGCAGCCTTATGCTTGCTTTTGTGTCATGTGACCAGGAATGTGTGTCTAAAATTAGCCTTAGAGACAAGTCTTACAGTTCATTACTTTTCAAAGTGTTCTGAGATAGTTTTTAAGAGTGTCATTGGTTTTTATGTCTCCTGCTGAATCAGGGTAAACCTAAGTACATGCCTAACTACATTGCTAATGGGAGAACACTGTAAATTAAGTTGTAAAGTTTAGCATGGTGTGAGAGTGGTGATTTTTGATTTACTTAATAGTAAAGAGTATATACATGTCTACAGTATTGCCCACTAGTTTTGTTTCTGATATATTGCTGTAATATGTTACATTGTAGACCTTGTTGAAAGAATTAAAGTCTTAGTGGAAAGAGTCCTTTAAAATTATGCCTTTTGTAGCACTCAGTGTAGGCAAACCTTAGGCTTCTGCTGAAATCAGCTTGATATTGGGAACAGATAAATGCTTCAGTTGAGGGCTGAGCTTCAGGTATGAGAAATAAATTTAAATAAACTCAACTATGAATTGTAGCAAGATAAAAAAGTAACCCTTTTGGACCTCCTAGAGCATCCTAAGCCATAGTTTCCTGAAATTAGTTTTAAAAGGAATAAATTGGCTGTTTTTGTTTTAATTTGGGTTCTCTCTCGTTTCAGCTCTTGGTCCGTGCAGGTGCTAAGCTGGATATTCAGGATAAAGATGGGGATACTCCCCTGCATGAAGCCCTGAGACACCATACCCTGTCACAGCTCCGCCAACTCCAAGACATGCAAGATGTGGGCAAGGTAGATACTGCTTGGGAGCCATCAAAGAACACAGTAAATAAAACACATTTATTTATTCCTTTTTTTTTTCTGTATATTTGTCTCTTTGTCTCGTTTGTCTAGTTCTGTACTGTTGAACTGTATTTGGCAATATGAGTTTACATAGACATTCTGCTTTAAACTGCAGTGTAGGCAGAAATCACATTGTTATATGTGGCTTTTCACATGTAGTCATTATTTTTGTTACAGAAAAACAGGGTTATTTATTTCAAAAATATTTCTACAAATCTCTCTTCCATAGTGAACATGTATAGCTGCCAAAATCAAAAGTAGCTTTTTAGGAAAGAGAAATAAACAGTGTTACAGTACAGAATAAGACTGAAATAATTTTCTGTGATTCAGTGTCTTGCATGTCTTTATAGCCTTAATTGTTTACTTGCTTCTATAACTTTCTGAAAGTATATTCTGTTAGAACAAGGCCTTCTTAATTTTGTATGTTTGTTTTTATATATCTTTTTGACACACCCAAAAAGCTATGTGAACCCTATATGTAAAGGTGAAGTTTGTGGTTTACCTGAGAGGCAAAGGAGAAATAAAATTCTGGAGCAATTTGAATTGAGAAAAACAAGAATTTTTTTCTGTAGATATTAAAGGTGCACAACATAACGGCAGGTCAGATTTGCTGAATCGTTAGTTACCAGTTTCATAACATTTTTTCTAATTTTAGCTGACGGTGATGTTTTTGCATTTCATTAAGAAAATACAGATGCACCGAGTTTATTAAAAAGCCTTTGTTCAAAATAATAATTTCCCAGTACGACAAATGTTCTTCAAACTGATTACTTAATCTCACTGAAATACACTGGAATAAGCTTTGAAAGAAATGTAAAATGACTGGCATTTGTAAGAATACGCTTGTGCCCTTTTAAGCGAGAGGAGGAGAGCAATTACAGCTCAGTTGTTTCCATGATCTATGGACTCTATGAAAGGTGCCCAGAATACTTTGTGTGTATGAATTTAATTGTGAAAGGAACGAATGGGAGATGAATAATTTTTTTTCAGATTCAGCATTTCATAAACTGGTTTCTCTGTTGCCCAGTCTCATTAGTGGCATCCACAATGAAAATAGAGTTGTTGTGTTAACGAGAAGTGGGGTTTTTTTCCCATCATGTCTTTAAACATCACCTTGGAGGGGGAATTTTATGTTTTAGAGAATCAAGTTCTTTTTCTAGTTTCACTTGAGAATTATCTTTGGTTTAAACCAAAGGTGGGTTTTTTATTTCTATTAAAGTAATAAGAAAAAAGGGACGGGAAAGATACCACAAGAAACAGAGAAAAAAAATCCCCTCTTGATTGTATCTCTGATCACCTAAAAATGTTTTAATGTTTTTTAAAAAATCATGATTAGCCACTATCTCCTATATTGGCTTGATCAAACTGTTGGTCGTTTTTTTGCACTTGTTTAGCTGCAGAGAAAATTTTTCCCTTAACTAAAAAATTTGTGAGGTTTAAGTGACATAGAGAAGATATATGCCCTCAGAGAAGAGGTGAAAACTTGATTATTTTATGTGGCAACATGTCACTGAAATATGAAAGATGGAGTAAAGCCTGGGTAAAATATACCTGTAAACTCTTTAAGATGGTCAAACTATCTTGAAAATGTCTTGTGAAAAATAGTAAATGAGAACAGTACCTAGACCTATTTATCTTTATTTAAATAAAGGTATTGTAAAAATTCTGTAAACTAGATTTGACCAGTAAACAGTTTTAAATAGTAAACCACCTTTGGCCCAAAATTGTGTGTCAAAGACAGGATCTAAGCTGTGCAAATGTATGCAGGCACCTGGACTTCTAAAGCCATCCAAAAACACATTAGTAATTTGTCTTCTGTGGAATTGCAAATACAGGTGATGGATAATAAAGGATAAATGGGAATAATATTTTATTCTGGGAACCTGTAAGGTTTTCTTTTTGTAAATATGGTAAATTGAAGGTTTGTTATGGGAGGTTTTTTTATTATTCTTTATTAATTCCTTTAAGGGTTGGGAAACATGTCAGATTTCGTTAGTCTATGTGATAGCAAATCACCTATGTAAATATGTAGTTCTTTTGACCTCATTTTTGCTTGGCTAAATTCTAATTAACTTTGGACTGCTGTCTTGAAGATTCCAACCTATTAAGACCTGTAAGGTGCTTCTTTGTAGTATAGTACTTCAACAAATAATCATTCTATTTTAGTTTCAGTTGAAAAAAATGAGAAAGAAAAATTTCACTTGCAGGATTTTAGGGTTTTTTTGTATTTGATAAAGTTGATCGAACAGCAGCTTCATTGAAATTCTACAATTTTTTACTTTTTATCTTGACCACTATTTAAAATACAAACCAATATTTTTTACTGGCATCATGAACTTACTTTGTAAGTGGAAATATATGGAACGAAATCTTCAACATTGATTTATTTTTTTTTAGAGTTCCTTCTGTTGGAACAAGCTCCCCAGGGAAGTAGTCACAGCACCAAGCCTACCAGAGTTCAAGAAGTGTTTGAACAATGCTCTCAGGCTCATGGTGTAATTCTTGGGGTTGTCTTGTGCAGGGCCAGGAATTGTACTTCCATGATCCTTGTGGATCTCCTCCAACTCAGGATATTCTATGTTAAGTCCCCACCACTACAAAAAAAGTCATTTGAGTTCTTTATTACAGGTGCAGTGTTCCTTGGTCTAGGGTACTTTTTATCCTAAATAAATGTATTATTCCCAGGTGCATTTAATGTAATTTATTTTAATACAGATGTCTTTCAGACTTTTAAAATGCTTTTGCATGATGCCACTGCCTAAATCCTAACTTAAAACAAAAAAACTCTAATGGAAGGTGTTTACAGCTTCAAAGGTAGCTCAGTAACTGCAATTACTTAGACGATATTTATGACATTTGTTGGATTACACAGAGACTTCTCCCTCACAGGTAAATTGGCTGGAATTGGCCTCTGTTGATGCATTTCAGGGCTGGACCCTTCCAGAGGAGGCTTTCTGCTGCTGTACTGTGCACTAAGACATAATGAGGCTCATTTTTTTGTCCGTGGATTTGTTTTGTGTTGTTCTCATTTTGCGTCCGTGAAAAGTTGTAGGTTCCTGAAAAGTGTCATGGGATGCAATATTGTCTTGGTGTTTTCAAATAGTATGGCATGCAGAGGCATTTTAGGACCCAAGGTTTTCTAGACTAATGTTGATTGCTGTTCCGTGATGACTACTCTGCCAACCTCGGAGCAAATCACTTTCACTGGGTGTTGTGCTGCCTTGGCTGAATTATTGACATGGTTCAGAGTACCTGGAGTGAAGCTAGATAAAATCTCTTCACTTCAGCCAGTGCTGTAATTGAAGTGCATAAAAATGGTCTGAATTTATAAACAAAAATTTTCTGTGATCTGAACACAGCAAAGCAATGCGTCTCCATAACTTATTGATTTTCCTGGTGTGAAGTCTTTCTAGCTGTACTGTTCTTACCTAATCACAAGGAAGAATGCAGGATGAGCATCTGGGAATTCATAAAGTGACCTTCAAGAGTCTTGTAGCACCTCAGTGATACGTATTGATATAAGAGTTTTAGTTAGGGGTAAGAACTCTTTAACTAAAAGGAATAAACATAAATTGCTTCCCTAGGAAACTGGGCGACTGTATGATGAGAAGGATAACTTTGCAATTATCAAGGCAGGGTAAAGACTTCTCATACAGTCTTCACATGCTGCAAGAAATTAACCCAAACCAATGCTTTTTCTTCACGAGTTACCTCTGAAGGATGGGATAAATAACTAGAGGGGTTTTGAAAACTGTTTTCTTCATAGTTCAGACTTCAAGATATGCAGCTGTTGGGGCTGGAGTGACAGGTATCTGGTATTTTAAGTTTATTCCTGTATGCTGTTCCGTCTAAAATAGCACTTCTAGTCCTCTAAATACTAAATGGTTGTTAATCCAGCCAAAATGACTTAAATTTAGGGGGGCTTTTAGAAGACCAGCTACAGGGATAGATTGTACAAAATGAAAAATGGTGTCAAAAAGTGTACATCAGTCAGTTGGGCACTTAAATAATGGGAAAGAAGTGCATACAAAATCCTGCCTCTATCCTAGCATTGAAGCCTTTATAATTCCAGATTTCAGCATTTAAAGCTCCCAGAATTGGAGCTGTCCGAGCTATGCCAAAGCTGTTCCTTTGAATGTAGGGTGGTGTAGTTTGCTGAGGAATTCTTAGTGGTGCCAGCAGTTCTGATTTTTTGTGTAGTCTGCATTATACTTAATGAATTTTATCTAATCAAGCTTTAATACAAAAAGATGTTGGGAGCAGGCCCAGAATGCTCTGGGGCGGGTGAATCCTCTTCTTGCTGGGCTATGGTAGTGAGCCTTCTCTCTTTGTCTAGATGGCCCTGTGAACTGTGTGTAATAGGTACAGTAATACAAAAATAAAGTACTAGCTGTAAAAGGGCAAAGTAACCTTATCTGATTAGGACAGGAAGGACAGTGTGTGAGTTTAAATCCATCTAGGCTGAGAAAGACTCAAATTCAGTTGCTTTCTTGGGCAGGTATGTTATCACTAGACTAAAAGTAAGTATGTATTTATTTCTCTGCTCAGCTGTGTTTTCAGTCCAAATGTGGTGCTGTTGGCAGCATTTTGTCTGAACTTTGCAATTTCAGTGTACTGAAGTGTGTTCTGAATATACCCACTGGAACTTTGCCCTTTACAGTACTTACACAGAAGGACAGCCCCTTCACATGTGAGTATAGGTGTGCAGGATGCTTCAACAGTCAAACTATTCCTTGCTGAATTCTTATTCCTTGCTGAATTTTAGTTCCTTAAAGGAAAATTGAGTATAGCTGACTAAAAATTAAGCAATTGTACAATTGTTTTAATTTTAGTTCTAGAGATGCTTCCTTGAGCTTACAGGTTAATACATATATGTGTCTATGTGCATGTGTTCATGTCAAGTAGTTTTCCTTTAGCCAAACAATTCTTAACTGTATAGAGAGGCTTTCAAGTTGCTTACGTATTTGTTTTCTTTCAGTTAATAATGGGACTTGGCACTCAAGGAGCAGAGAAGAAGAGTGCAGCATCTATTGCCTGCTTCCTGGCAGCCAACGGAGCTGATCTCAGCATTCGTAACAAGAAGGGTCAATCTCCTCTCGATCTCTGCCCTGATCCGAGTCTCTGCAAAGCATTGGCTAAATGTCACAAAGAAAAAGTCAGGTTTGTATATTCATAAAATACAAGGTTTCCAAATCTCTGCTTTCTATAGATTAACTTACTTATTTAAAACACCGTGCCTTTATTAGCAATAGCATTAAAACATGCAAGCTATTTTATTTACTTTCAATTAATTCTTCATTTGCTGTGGTACATTGAATGCTATTTACAAATACATTAGTTGAAATTTACCCAAGTCTTACAGGACTTTCATGCATGTTAATATGGAAGGGAGGAGAGTGGGAAGGTGACAATCTGCAAGTGGAGGTTCGTAGAGCTTCAGAAATAGCAGGGTGGGGGGAACTCACTGGAAGAATAATTAGGCATTGTAACAGGTTGGCTTAGGAAGTTGTCAGATCTCCACACAAATCTCTTACGAGTTTTAAAGGCTGAAATGGGTGAAGCCCAGTATAGCCTGGTATAAATTTAGTGTTGAAGATGCTTTGAGCAGGTGGCCTACTGAGTACCTGTCAACATGAACAATTGTATGATTCTGTAAAAAGAGTATAATGGAGTGGGTCTGATGTCTTTAGGAATTATGATTTCAGAGAAATGTCATGTTACCAAGTGTATGCAGTATGAGATGATTCAGCTTGTCCCGGTTGTGTTCCCCCCGTGATTAATTCCTGTATGGAAATCAAAACGGTACTTTCAAAATGTCACAAAGAGAGGCTGTTTTTATTGATGTTGTCCTGGTAAGGAGTAAGGTGCTTATGTTCTTTCAGAGCCTTTCTGTCTGTGTCCATCTATCTCGGCCTCATCCCTTGGCTGTTCCCTCTCCGCCAGCTTTGACGGGCCGGTGAGGGCTGCGGGAGCGACGCCCTCTGCTGGGGGAGCAGCAGCACAGCGCTCCGACCTGAACTCGCTGGCCGAGCCTGGGCTCTGTCGCCTGCTGGGCATTGAAACGTGTTCAGGGTGAAGGTGTTCAGCTGTGCGGTTCTGAATCTACAGGGCATGTCTCTATCAGTAAACTCTTAGGATGAGAGGGAAGGGCGTTTTACAGCTTTTTATGTACATGCTCACGACGTGCTGTTCTGTGTCCGGTTTCTCTATGATGTCTTATCTGAGCGTGTGACCTCGCAGTCTGGTGTCAGCTGTTCATTTGGGAAAAGGCAGTTCAGATTGCTTTATGATGATACAGTGATGCCTGAATGCGTAGGAGTATATAAACAGCCAATTGATGTGCATTTTAAATTAATTTTTTTTTTTTAGTTCTTAAAAGTTTGACTGCAAGATTTCTTTGTAGTGGTCAGGTTGGTTCCCGAAGTCCGTCTATGATCAACAATGATTCTGAAACCTTAGAAGAATGTATGGTGTGTTCAGACATGAAGAGAGATACGCTGTTTGGCCCATGTGGACACATTGCCACTTGTTCTCTGTGCTCACCACGGGTGAAAAAATGCCTCATCTGTAAAGAACAAGTTCAGTCTAGGACAAAGGTAAAAACCTCCAAAATTCATTGGTTCTCTCTCTTTTTTAATGGAAAAGAAACAAAAATAGAGTGGTCCAGGAAATACATAATTTATTTTATGTGGTAGTTTGCCTTACACATGTCTCACTGGATGGAATTAATTTTGCATTGTAGTGATATCTTGTCCCAACGTTGTACATTGCTCTTTTGTGTTTCCCTGTACCTTTCCCTGCCTTGCAATGTTTTTATTGTTCAGGTCTTCAGAGTTCCTAATACAGTCACCTGAGGATACTTTATTGAAATAGATTATTTCCCTCCTCCACAGTATTTTTTTCTTCACGTTAAGATAAATCGCTGCTTTTTCTGAAGTATAATTTCCCTCAGTAATACTCAATTCTTCTGAGTTCTTTTATTCCTTAGGGCTGCTTAAAAGATCATTTGCCTGTAAACTGAGTTAATTAATATGTGCTTGTTTTTGAAGTTAATAATTACTTTCAGCTTTCACCTTTTCTTTCTTAGGAATCACAAGTTTCATTATGCTGTCTTTTTTCTTCAGAGTATCAACCAGTTGTGCCCTATTTTGGAGACCTAGTCTCAGTAGTTTTTATGAAAACCCAACTCTATCTTTAAATTTTTTTCCAAACATTTGACTAGTCTGCTTCTGCACTATGTTAGGGGTTTTTTTTCTCTACTTCAGAGTAAATATAGGAGTTGTAAATATAAATTCGTATTGGTTTTACTATTCACTCTCCTATTCTTATTTCTTATACCATTCACTATTCTGCGCTGCGTATTTTCAAAATCCAAATGTTAACATAGCGGGAGCTCTTTTTTCTCTAGACTTCCTTTATAATCAGTGAAAGGGTTCTGTCACTGGGGGATTCGGAGCAGCAAAGTAAGGCTTCTACCTCTAGTAGAGGCTTCTAAAGGAGCTAATCTATGGAAATCAGCTTTCCCAGATGAAGGCTAACCTTTGTGGATAACCTTCCCTTCATTTCTTTTGCAGAATTAGGTTGAGAGTGTGGAATATCTGGTTAATATTTCTCTTCTACATAAAAACTTACAGCAATTTCTGTAAAAAAGGCTAAGAAATCAATGACTCAGGCCAACAGTTCTCTATGAACTGGAAGAAGTGGTCCAGGCTAGTATGAATGGAGTGGTATGTGATGTCTGTGGTCAAACTCTATATGCCCCATCCCTAGAAGTGTTCGAGGCCAGGTTGGATGGGGCCCTGAGCAACCTGCTCTAGTGAAAGGTGTCCCTACCCATGGTAGGTGGGTTGAAATGGGATGATCTTTAAGGTCCCTTTCAACCCAGGCCATTCTGTGGTTGTATGGTATATACAGGTACTCACAATAAAGGGCTAGAGAAACCCTAATCCAGAATATACCAGTAGCTTATAAGTGAATTTCATAGGATTGTAGAATGGTTTGGGTTGGAAGGGACCTTTCAAGTTAGTCATCTAACTAATATCTAACACCCTGCAATGAGCAGAGACATCTTCAACTAGATCAGGTTGCTCAGAGCCCCATCCAACCTGACTTTGAATGTTTCTAGGGACAGGGCATCTACCACCTTTCTGGGCAATCTCATTATAAAATATTTTTTTCTTCTATCTAGTCCAAATCAACTCTCTCTTAGTTTAAAACCATTACCTGTTGTCCTTCTGCAACAGGCCCTGCTAAAAAGTTTGTACCCATCTTGCTTATAGGCCCGCTTTAAATACAGAAAGGCTGCAATAATGTCTCCCCAGAGACCTCTTTTCTCCAGACTGAATAACCCCAATTTAAGTATATATGATGGAACAAAGAACAAGAAAAAATAAAAAATATATACTGTCCTAACTGCTTCTCTGTGCCTGTCAGTGTACTGAATGTGTAAAAATTACTAGAAAATATATCTTCTTAGAAGTTATCACACTAACTCATTAAAGTTAGATTCTGAGGTGCTGAATTGTTTAAAAAACCCCAACTAAATAAAGCTTCTTGAACTCCACGTGCCTTGCAAATTAATATAGAGAGCAGGAGATAAACTTTTCTCGTATGTGTTTGTTGTTCTTTACAGATTGAAGAATGTGTAGTATGTTCAGACAAAAAGGCAGCGGTGCTTTTCCAGCCTTGTGGTCATATGTGTGCCTGTGAGAGTAAGTAACTTGACAGAAGCCCTTTTTGAAGTAATCATGAAACAGAATATTTTTAATTGGATTGCTAAAAGGTCATCAGTAATCTGATGTCATGTCCAATTTCCTTGATAGCCTGGTGTGATGGTTAGAATTTTGACATTATTTGGCATGCTGGTAATAATTGGAGGACAAAGCGGAGATTTTCAAAAATTGAGGAAACAAGTGCTCTTCCGTCTGAGTTATTTATTACAAAAGCCTACTGTATATCATTAAAACTTCTGAAGTTATTAGAATTAATTTTGTTGCTTTTTTGCAGCTTTTTGGGGCATTCAGATGTGCAAATGGTGTTTTAAAAGAATACTTTAAATAAATATTTCGTATGTTTCATTACTAATCTACAGATTTGCACAAGGGTTGTATTTTTCTCTAAAAGACACATCATATATCTTTGCAAAAAGCGCCAGTTGTGTTTCACTTTGATTTATCCCGTGGAGGAAAAAAAATACCTAGGAGATTGCCAGAAATTTTCTGGTTTTGAGAATATGTGGATGAGAATGCAGCCATCACCTTGTCTCCAGGCATTTCAGGGCTTTGTTGAAGAGTGATTTGCCTGGAGAAGAGCAGTCCATATTGATGAGGACCTACATGAGAGGGAGGGTAATCATTCCCATGAGTAACTGCTTGCTTGGTCTTGCTAAAGAAGGCTGATTTCTTCCTCTGTTCTGGCTGAGGCAGCTGACGTCATTGACTATAGTTATCCTGATCTGGCCTCTTTCACTGTCTGCAGTTGAAAGATGATGAGAAAAGTGGTTTTGATTTGTTTCCCAGGAAAGAGGACAACAAAAAGATTGATTGCTGTGGTGAAGGATTTCAACAGTGCAATGCACATTACCAAGTCTAAGCTGTAACAGGGACAGCAAAAGGTTTAACAAATGCAGATGATTTCTTTCCAGATTTTTTTCTGGACATCTTGTTCAAACAGGATAATAGAGAGTCTCCAAAATTGTGTAGTTTATAAGACCCATTCTATTAATTCTAGTAACCTTTTGGCATTTATGAGACATAATAATTTGCCTTTTGTAGAAGAATTACAACCTCATTTCTAGGATTATATGAAAAGATGTAGGTTTATTCTTCAGGGTAAGGAGCAGCACTTATTTGCCCCTGGACCATTAGGACAGTTAGTGAGATTCTTTGCTCTAAAGGAAAAAGTGGGTAGTGAGACATTCTTGGAAATTCCAATCTCAAATGTGTGTAATTTTACTTTTTAACTTCAGCAGTTCTAGTGGAATAGACATCCATTTGGAGAAAGAGGAACCTGCTCACTTGTAATACTTTAAAAGGAGATAAAGGGAATAGATTTATTTTGAATCCCAGACAGGATGTTGTTTATATGTGTGATTTGCAGAAAGTTTGTGCAGAAAGTAGTTTTTTCTATTATAAGCATATGTTCAGTCATTGCTGTACAGTTACTGTGATTAGACAAGCTCACATATAGAAAAGAAGAAAAATTAAGTAGCAGGATTCAGAGTTGATTTATTTCTCTGTCCTACCAGATTGTGCAAGCTTGATGAAGAAGTGTGTACAGTGTCGGGCAGTGGTTGAGCGAAGAGTGCCTTTCATAATGTGCTGCGGAGGGAAAGGTACAGAAGATACCACTGATGATATTTGTGAGTGACTCCAAAGCCCATACTCTTTCATATTCCTCCACCAACTTCTTATTCTCATTCTTCTAAATGACCTAAATACTTTTTCTCCTTTCTAAAGGAAAGTTCAATAAAAACAATGTTAACCCGGGTATCCATTTGCTGTTTGCACTACTTTCTACAGTGGCAGCAGCAGATGTAATAATAACACTGGTCATTATACTGGAGCATTGCTTCCAGCGTTCAGAGTAAGGCCGAGAGCGTGTGGTAGCTTAGCCACTTGGTAATGTCTAATGAAGCAAAAGCTGAGAATTGTCTGTAATTGTGCAAATGAGCAAATAAATGTTTGGGGTTTTTTACTTCTGGAACTCTGAAGGCATGTTAAATATTTTGCATCTAGGTACAAGCAACTTTCCTGACAGAATGTAGAGTTTTACATCTCCTGCTTTGACTAGTTTTTAAATTTCTTGTGACTTCTTTGAATAATTTCTGTGGATTATGTGCATTTACTCTGTCTGTGTATGTGCATTTACTCTGTGGTATGCAGTATTTCAGTTGACTTTATGGGAATTGGAATATTACTTCGTTCCAGTCATAATGCTCCAAAATAGATAAATGTAAGAATAATCAGTAAAATCATGTTTTCAATACACTGGGAGTTTAAAATACTTTACAGTTTTTCTGCTTCTTATAGTAACATTACTTCCTAGGTCAATCAGGTATAAGAATATTAATCAGAGCTTGTTCAAAGTCTGAACGAACTACTTCCAAGACACTTGTGCAGTTTTCAACACCAAAGTGAATCATCGGTGTAGATAAGTCTTTTCAGTGCTAAAGGATTTGAGGTTTTTTTTTTTAAGCATATACCCCAAAAATTTTACTTCAGGAACTACTAGCAAATAAGAACTCCGAGACCATTAAGGGACTACAAGTATCATTATTGTGGAAATATTTGTCAAAGAAGTGTTGCCACTAAATTCAAAGAAATTCTGTATTAATTGAGCTGCAGTGATGTAGTGAATTCAGTTAGATTACCAAAGATATTTGACTAACATTATTTCAGATAATTAAAAAATTGTAGTTATGACACTGGAAATAATTATTCCTGTTTCATTGAATTGCTGCATAATCATGTATCTTTATTTTCTTTACATTACAGCAAGTGGAAACATTCCAGTTTTGCAGAAAGACAAAGACAATACTAATGTCAATGCAGATGTACAGAAGCTGCAGCAACAGTTACAAGACATCAAGGAACAGGTAAAAGTGCTGAATAAAAATTTTATGGACCACTAAACTAATTGGACAAGCCAATGTATCCTCTGTTATTTAAAGCAAGATGACATGTTAAAGTGCATCAGCTCTTAAATTTTAGTTAAATGACCAATATTTTTTTGCGTGATGTGGCTTGTATGTTCTTTATGTACAGGGTTAAAAACAAAAAAATCAAGTGGCCAGGTTTGATAATCAGTCTGTTTAAGAGCATCTGTGTTGGCGTGACTAAAAAAGGGTGCTCTGTCCAGTCAGAGTATTCTCTGCCTGTTTAGTGACCTGAGTGTGTAGGTACAGCAGAAGCTGTTTTCACAGAATGGTGGAAAAAGTAGATTTTCTTCACTGTTCTGTATCTACCTGCATCTTTACTTGTTTGTTCATTAGCTGTCTTTGAACAACAGCTGGCAGTTACCTGCCATATGAGGGGTATGGTTCACATATTCTTCAAAAGACTGTGTAATTGCAAAGTTAAAACTTTGAAAGTACTATACAAAAAACTTGAATATTTGTAATTTAAATGTTATGATTTGTCATCTGTAATTATGTATAGTGTTTGCAGGAGGAAATTTATACAGATTAACTACAGATTGTATTGATTATTCGTTGGTTAAGTTACATGCAATTCAGAAACCTAATGGAAAAATTAATTTTTCACTGACCTATTTAAGTGTGTTACGTCTCTAAGTCTAGTTCCATTTGAAATGCTTGAAGTAGTTGTCTACATGCAGAACTTTGTCGTGTTAAATTACTGAATTGTTTCATTGCTTTTCCATCTGTAGAAAAACTTGATTTTTAGATTTTTCGCTAGTAAAGGACCTGGAGTATCTAATTATTGTATGAACTTACTCTCTTAGAACCCTAATAACGTGATTTTGGCTTCCCTATGTATAATAAAACTGGAAGAGACTTTTCATGGATACAGGAAACAGGAGTGTTCTAACTTGCTTTTTCCTCTTGTAAGGCTTACAGCAGTCAGTAATACTTCAGTGATTGCAGCATCACATCTCATCCTGGTAGTTGTGGCTTTCAGCTGTTCATGCATGTGAAAGTTAAGGCTATAGTGTTTAGATTGCCAGTTTTACAGCCCATATCTCTAAATGCCTTAAATTTGGGAGCTGATGTGCTCGGCGGAATGTCTGTGAAGAGCTGTTCCTGTCATGGTGACTGGGCCAGCACCCCAGTAATAGAAATTCAAAACAGATTCCTATGTAGCTTTTGTCTGTACAAGAATATGCAGATGGAAAATTGTCATTTGAAAATGCATGTCTGTCTTAACAGTAACACCTGGAATGTCTAGATATCTCTGACATCTTACATCTAGTGTTTAGCTCCTGCTTTACTTTTTAGCATTGAATGGAAAGAATATGGTTACTTCTTTGGCATTTGAAAGGATATATGTAAATGGTGCAGATGAATGCAGAAATGCAAGTAATCTATTTTCTTCAGATGTATGTTTTTCTGGTTAATTTTAGGAGTTTATAAAAGATTTCTCTTTGGGTATGCTAATACTCTTAGGCACATGAAAAGAAAACCATATTACAGGTTTTCTTCTTGATTAGATGTGATCTCAAGTTTTTTTTTTTCAGTTTTCCTTAGGTGCTCTTTTATTCTATACAATTTTGTCTTACTTTTGAGATTTGCTAGCCAGAAGCCAGAATTGTTCAATGCCTCTGACTAGAACGATGTGGTTCTGGTCATTCCTGTGTGCATCTTGGCTTGAAACTCTTCCATATTTTCCTTAGTGTCTTTTCTGCTTAGTCTTGTGATCAGGCAAGTTGAATATCATATTTGTCAGTAGCAAGTTGGATTTGATAAAAATTCATCATGTCATTTTTTACATTTGTGTTTAAAGTGATGTACAGCAGTCCACTATAACTGTGTATTCTTTTGATTTATGCTGTAACAATTCAGTGTTAAATTGATATTTTTCTACTTAAAATTAATTTGTTCTCTTTCAGCAGGTATAATCCTTTGTTTCAACTCATACCTTCAATGATAATCTAATATGTTAGTGCAGCAAGCTTTTAAAACCATTTCTGGTGGCAAGCAGAAGTGATGCTGATGTCAACAGAATCTCCCACATCTGATGACCACACCATTCTTCAGGGATTCCCTGAATGTGAACCCTTTTGACTGTAATTGCAATACCTTCACTCCATTTCATACATGATCATCATCATCTGTCTAATATCTTATGTATGTTCCTTCACCATACTTACATCACTTTCTTCCTCCTTAATAAATTTATTTTGTCACTGTGCACCTGTATATTGTTGGAAAAACTGGTTTTAGTAAGGAGGAATTGATACTTCAAACAGTTTAAAACGCCTTGTTAGTGGTAAAAAATTTTTTTGAATTGCAAAGCCAATTAAGGTGGCTATGAGCACTTTTTCAGAGTCCTTACCCAAAGAAGTAGTTCTCATAGAGAACAGGCATAATGCCTTTTTTATAGTCCTTTTTTATTTCTTTTTCTTCAAAAGATAGTAGTCAAATCTTTCATGCAGAGACTTTTCTAACAAACTAGTAGTACAATAGAAACAGATACTGCTTATTCTGTAGAAGTACTTATAAACTCCTAGTTAAGTAACAAATTCTCCTTGGAAGCTGGAAAGCTCAGTTATCTGGGCTTCTATCTCACTGGGAAACTGCTGAGCTAATCAAGAAAACCCTGTGTAGCAAACAGGAAGATTCATTGTCCTGCCAGCTGTGTTCTCCTACTGTGTAAAAGTAATTTAACATTTAAGTTAGTATCATGTTGAGAAATTAAACAGCTAATGTATTTTATATTCTCTGCTTTCATACTAAGCAGTAGAAACTGGGCAATTTGCTAATACTGCATGCAATTGCAGAAAATATCTGTAAGATGAACATGTTAGGATTTCTGTGCTTCACTGATTGAAACAGTTAAAAGTAATGGTGTTTAAACAGATTTTAATTTTTATTATTTCTGAGTCCCTTGATCAATGTTTTCATTTTTAAGTGATGTTGTGTCATTTGGACTGTAGCAAATGTGGATAGAGCCTTCCCAAATCTTTGTTCGCAAAGCCTAGCCATGATGATGATGATGATGATGTGTCATTTGGATAGGAACACACCCTTTTAACTTTAGTAATTCTGACATTATATTTAGACACAAAGGCAATTAGCTAAAACGTAAAGGCTACGAGTTGTTGGTTTTTTTCCTGAAAAGATAAGATTAGTGTTTGCTTTGTCAGTCCTTTGTCAAAGGACATCATACCAATGCTGTCAGGTTATAGACACTTATCACAGAACAGCTCTGTGTTCATTGCCTTGGAAATAGCTGTTTCACTGATACTTGAAGTCTGTGAGTTACTGAAGGAAGAATACTCTTAATTGTCCTCTTAGGATGTGTAATGATTTGAACCAGGTTTTCCCCCTGGAGCAAAGTGACAGGGGGCTAAGACTAGGGAATTAGAATTTTGAGGATCTCAAACCATGACAGGATGTCAAGCTGGTGACTTAGTGTGAAAGGAAAAATGAGTGGGACTGATTGACAGATGCTCAGTATTGGGCAAATTTTTTGTTTAAGAGTGTTTTGTTATAGTACTATGGAAATCTGGCAAAGCTGGAGAACACCCCCCTTCAGGATTTTTTTAAACATAAATTGGCATAAGGTTTTATACTCCTGCTACTCCATTATACTGGTATCCTGAAGATTAAAATAGGCATTTGGCCAGACTCTATGCCAATTTAAACTTTGTATAAGCAGAATGATGGTGATTTGGGGTTTTTTTTGGTCTTCAACTAAGCTATCTACCTTAGGAAGTAATAAAGGCTGGAAGTGGCACTTAGTGCCATGGTTTAATTGACAAGATACTGATAGGTCTTAAGTTGAACTTTATGATCTCAGAGGTCTTTTCCAACCTACCTGATTCTGTGAATACCTCTTAATTCCACAGAAACTGTGCTTTAAAGGTTATACTGAATAGGGTTCCTACTATGGATTTCTCTCTTTAGATGAACAAATTGAAGTAAACACCCAATGATGAGTATGTAAACAAGTCACAGGTGCAAGACGGTGATAAAATGAATTTGTATTTGAAATATGAACTCTTTCAGTATTTCATATTATGTACAAGATCAACATTTATATTTGTTAGATATGTACAGTGTGTCTCAGATCTGAGATTTGACTTGGTGGACTATAGAATGGTCTTAACAATTATCATCTGTTGCAACATCTATTCATTTACTAACCTTTGATCAACTGTGATAAATGAAATCCTAATGTGGCTGCAATATGTTTATGGTGAAGGAACATGCCTTACCAAAATTTCTGCATATGACAAAAGGTGAAGGACACTGTTCCTTAGTGGCTTGGTACAAAATTAATTTTGCTGTTGAAGAACCTTTAGAGATTTTGGGCATTGGCTGTCACTTTAATGTTCAGCAATTAAAACTGATTTTAAAAGTTTGCTGTGCTCCTGTTATGACTGAAGGTCAGATATTTATTAAACTGTTCTTCATTTGAAAATTGAGTTGTTCTTTTGGTTGAAAATCTAGATAACTTCCACAAACAAAGTATTGAATATTTACATATACTATTGATTATGCAGCATTTTTATTGCTTCTGCATGTGTTCAGTGCTTGATGTTTTAAGGTAAGTATATGAATGGCCAGATAACCTGAGACGAAATTTGTAAATCATTATCCAAGCATTGCATTTGTAAAACTGTTTGTGGTGTTTGCTCCCTGGAAGATTACATGGCATATAGGAGACTGTTTCTGAAGAATCCTTAAGTTTGCAACATTAAGACAATGATATTGAAAATTTGATGTCAGCCTTCTACTGGATTGTCTTACTTAAAGGGGTCATATTTGGAAAAAAGCTGCATAGTTGTTTGTGTAGGAAAAGCCCACATATTTTAAATCAATATCAAGTAACAATGGGATTAAAAAAAGCCCAAACTAATTTAGGTTAGTGGCTGGGTTATGCTATGGCAATTATCTTTTATGCTTAAGATGATTTTGTATTTGTTGTTATATGCAACATATAAATTGTTGACATTTTCAATACTGTGTAACTGCTGCCATTGACTATGTAATCTGTCAAAATCTTTTACAGACTATGTGTCCTGTCTGTTTGGACCGCCTGAAGAATATGATCTTTCTCTGTGGCCATGGAACGTGTCAACTTTGTGGAGACCGAATGAGTGAATGCCCTATATGCCGCAAGGCAATTGAGCGAAGGATTCTTTTGTATTAGATAGTGGAACCAGTGTCTTTTATTAGGTTGTGAAATATTAAGGTCATTTTGATGGTTTAAATCTCTGTAAGTTTAAAAGGCAGTAAAGGGTTCTAGTGAAAACATTTCTAATACTGTAGCACAGGTTCATTACATGGTAATTGTTTAAAGACTGTGAACACACCAAATAAAAGAACAGTATTTGAACAGTCAGCTTTTACCTTTACTCTTCTAAAACATCTAAGCCTGAAGCTAATTTAAAGCAGTCATTTTTTCATTTTCTTTTTGTCTTCTTCCCCTTAAAGTTTAAAGGGACATTCTTGTTTTGGTTTTGTTCATGTGTACCATATACGTATCAGATGTCAGATGATGTAAGGGATTTTTTTTTTTATATTGTCAGTTACTACCAAACATAAATATTTAGGATTTTTTTTGCTTTATGCTTTTCTGGAGAATGTTGACATGTTTCCTCTGATAGTTCTGATTCACATTAATTTCCATCTTGAAATGTACAATCATGAAAAATCAATACAAATTATATACACACTAGTAATAAATATACCATTCTCATAAGATGAGGCCTCAGAATACAATAAGGTAATTCTAACTTTATCATGCCCTTTGTTGCTGAGGATGGCCTGGGAAGGAAATAGGAAAAAGAAAAATCTGTTTTAGAAACATTACATTCCCAAAACTGCACTTTAGTCTAACAGGTTCAAGCTAGCTGACTTAAATAGTGAACATTGTAATTTCGCTAGTCACATGACTTTGTACAGAATTTCTTTAACCTGACTGGAAAGGAAAATGTTTGAGCAGTGGGTAGTTATCCATTTTGGGTGAGTGCATTTGATCAGTTGTAGAGGAACATATACATGTGGAGCCTTTTAAAAATTGTGGGTATATAAATAAGGAAAAATTAGAGGTTTTGCAACATTTCCTCTCTTTTTAAGTGGGTTTTATCATCTCCAGGCAAACAAGGTCAAGAGCAAAAGAGAAGATTTAATACTGCGTATTCATCTGAGTTGGGTGTTAACACCAGAACTCATCTGTGAGCATTACTGGGTAATACTGCAAATGAAGATATTGCTGACAGAACAGTGAATTTTGTGAGCCTTGCTTAGGTGAGCTGAATTTGGCTAAAGGAGTTTGCTGCCACTGATGTGACAAAGAGCTGTTCCTGACCCCAAAAATTCTAATGTCAGGAACTGTAGACTGTTAACATTTTGATAACAAATACATCCTTTCATCATTCGTGATGGTAGAAAATATGCTAATTTGAGGATCTCTTGTAGCTAAAAGGAATGTGTGCCTACTCCTAAGTGATTCAACAGTTTTGTGAGTGCAAAGTTCATGTAGCCCTTTGCCATTGTGCAGACTTCATTTGGATGTGTTCTTGCAGGACAGTAAAGAAATCCACGCTGAAGTCATTTAGGTGCCTTACTTGCAGCTAACATTAACTTATCACTTAATTCTCATTGCATATGTCAAAAATGTGGACAAAGAGATAGTTCAGGGAAAGATCCAAATAAGGAGAAAGGCATAAAATTGCGGTCTCTTCAGATAAATGAATCTTTCTTTTGAACCTTATGTTGATATGCCTGAATTGTGCAAACATTGGCAAAAGTCTCAGAAGAATGGTACTAATAAACTATAAAGACAGACAAACCTTTAAGCAATAAGATTTAAACACTGAATAGAGTTTTCCAGGAATCAGCTACAGTGATATATTGGAAAAATGTATGTAGAGTAGCTTTTAACATTGCAAAGTGATGTAATACACAGCCTTTCTATAGCCATCTTTAATCCTGCTCCAGCATTGCAAATGTTACTCATTCTTTTCAGTGTTTTTTCATTGGACAGAATCACAATCTGGAGTCATTATAGTAGTCTGGTGTATTTTGTACATTAGTAGTCATCTGTTCTCAGATAATCTGTGTATCTGTATTCTTGGCAAAATGAAATAGCCTTCCCTTTTTGCTTCTTGGGTTCCCATCCTAAAGTACTAGAATCTCAAGGAGCTTTGGAAAGTTTCTGATATAAGGCTTTTTTTTTCAGTTCAGCATTTTGCTATCTCCACTTGAACTCTGAGGGCACCTGAGTTTTCATGGCAATTTTCGTTTGACCAATGTGCATGTCACTAAGTTTGAGGGTGGTTTTGGTTTTTTGGGGGGTGGTGGTGGGTTTTTGGGGGGGGGAGAGGGCAGTTTTCTTTTGGTTTGATTTGGGGGTTTTTTGGTAGCATGTTTGACAGCTGAACTTTCTATAGTAGGCTTCAGTTTCCTGTCAGGCTTCCCCTGGAAATACTTCTATAATAGGATATATGCCATTTGACAATCGATTTTGAATTTTAGCCTGTAGCGCATCAGATCTGTACCTTGGTTTCCTCTGTCTCTGGTAGACATATTTTGAAAATTGTGTCCTCTTAATTCTTCATGGGGACCTCTATAAACTGTTGTAGCACAAAGGCAGGGTGGATTTATTCTTGATAGTGCAACTGAAACTTCAGTATAGCAACTGGCATTTTCTTAATTCTTTCTTAGTGGAACAAGCCAGAATTACTTGAAAGTATTCCAGCTTATCATGAATTGAAAAATTCAGCTGAGTAAGAACGGATCTAAAGCATCCTGGGTAGGAAACTGGATTTGGATGTTAAATATTAGTTGACTGCAGAAGGCACATACCGTAACATAGGTGAGTTCTCTGTTGGGCTTGTATTTTTCAACAGAGAAGCTGTTGAAACACTCTCAGTACTTGAATGCCATCACAGTCCTATGGAAACAGAGACAATGAAGGTGTTGCTTGAGGAGCAGACTTAGTCTTCTGTACTGGAATTACAGTAGATGTATGTGACTGCATAGGAGTTTGTGATTGGACTCACTTGGCAATGTTGTGTGCCAGTTGAAATTGAAGTATGTCAACTTGATGCTGTTATGGTGCTACGAGAAACAGCTGAATTAGGAAAACTAGATAAGTTAACCAACAGTTACATAATAGTTCAACTAACAGTCGAACTATTAGTATAGGGCTCTTATTGACAGGTGGAAGAGCTGTATCTTGTCTTAAGGAAGGCTACACCGTGTTTGCCTTTCAAAAACCTAATGAGGAAAAATGTTTGCAAATCCAGTATTGTTTCTTGAAATAGGTATTTATATTCACACGTTGGATTCTGATGTAGAAGGTGAGCTGGTGTTGTTGAGGAACCTAGTGAGTTTGTTCACTCTCTTTAGTCTGGTATCATCTGTGCAATGTGCGTAGACTAAAAGTGGGTAACACATAGTAGAAGGATGAAAAACAGAAGTTCAGTTGGAAGCCAAAGGGTGTTACAACAAGTAGGAGAGTTGAGCATATATCACTGTGCCTCTGTCTTCAGCAAAAGATTAACATGTAAATCTCACCGGAGCAAAGTGATAATGAGAAAAATCAGTAAGGTGTTTAATATACTGTAAAATCATAAAATGCGAGAGTTGCAAGGTTTATTTATTATGATTATCCCCCAGTATTTAATAGCAATTTTGAAATTAAATGGAATGAAATATCTTGATTTGTTTCTTGAAACAAGAAGGCACCTAATAATACGTATTGTTCAGATGTGAGGTATGCAGAGATGTTTAAGTAAAATACTTTCTTTTCCTTTTAGTAAAATACATAAATACTGTGACATCAGTACACAGTGATTTAAAGACAACCTAAGAGTCTAACAGAATACTCTAAATAGTTGTAGCGTGTTAACTTTTATATAACTATGTTTTGACTTTTTTTCCCTCCGAAACCTTCTTATCACTTACTATACCCCAAGCTCATATAGCACTTCTCAAAATTTTGGCTGTTAGTACAGTCCCTTTTTCCTGAAATGGATGCTGAAAACTACATTGGCAAAATAGTAAACAAGTTACTTTGTAAATGTCTAAGTTCCATTAGAAGGTGGTGTTCTTAGCTTGGACTGGGTGTGGATATAGCAGATTTGCACAAGTACTTGTGCCTTGTTAGCATAGTCTTACAATTGGTATTTTAGCCTCTTTTAAAGACGTGAAATGGTCTTTCAAAAATAATCTAAGTACTTATTGTGTAGATATTTTATAGAGATTAAGGTTTATGTATGTGTAATTATCTTTAGCAGTATTAATTGCAGTTTGTGTAAACACTAAATTGTTTGAAGAAGCTGCTTTAAGCTAGTGATCTGAGCTTCCTCTACAAAATTAAACGTACCAGAAATTTATTTTACTCTTCCAGTAGCAGCTGATGAACCGAAGAGCCTATCCTGTTCTTTGTGCTGCATGGGTCAACTTTTCACTTAAAAATCCCCAACAACACTTACAGCCTAACCTTTAGCAGTGCTACCTCCTTTCTGTCAAAGTGCTGAATTCTTCTCTAGCTGTTCTTTGTCTTCAGGAAGGGATGGGGAAAGCATCAGTTTTGTTTTGCTTTGTTTTGATGTATGAATACATTTTCAAGGTTTTTTACTGACTGTATAAATTACGTACAATAGCAGTGTGTGATTTGCCACAATGTACATTGTATAGCTTTCTTGCATAAGTTGCTGGAATTCTTACTGTTGTCTTTTTGTGCGTTTCATAACTTTTTTGTGTTGACAAAGCAAAACCGTTATCTCCAGAAGTTTTAGTATGTGTCATTTTTATAGCTAACCCTGTGGTAAATACGCAAGTTCTGACTCAGGGCTTTTTAACAACTTAAACACGTTCACAATATTCTTCAGCACATCTTGGAGAATAGTAGAGATTTAATGACTGTATAGTGCCTTGATAGAACTATTGAATGGGCATCAGCCATAGAGTCTTTACAGGATGCAAGTATCTTTTGATTTCAGTTAATGAGTTGATGTTAATATAATTGTAATACCCCTGCCATGGGTTTATAAACTTGTATATACTTTCTGTAAAGGAAAATCATCAAATTTAGGTATTGTTAAGCTTTCAGAAACCTATTTGATTGTTGCACTGGTCATGGGGGTCTGAAGGGCATAATATTAAAATTTACAGAAGCAGCTTTTGTGTCAAAGATGTGATAAAATGTTCTGAATGTGACATTTTTAGTGTGAGAGGTCATTGTCTCAACGAACGTGTAAAATACCTGCTTTACTCTGATCCACTAAGTCTTTTATAAGAGAGAGAAAAAACTGACAACAAATCAGTATGTTTGCATGCCATTTCATAGCTAGAAAACTGTTTTGGTCTCATTTTGAGCTTTTAGGAAATACTTTCTTTGTCCCAAGCTTAGTGTCTTTATGAATGCAAAATATTAATGTTAGAAAACAGGTTTTACTGAACCGCAGGAACATTTTTGCTTTTGTTAAAATCAACTTTGTATTTTCAGGAAATTGTAGATTTTGTCATGACTGTTCATTGGAGAATTTTAAGGTTGCCTGTAACGATTTCTGTATGCAGATAGCATTATATAATTGCTTCCTTTAAAACTGCTTAGCAAGGTCTAAGTTTTTCAGAGGAAATGCTGATGGTTAATAAAACTTGTCATATAAGATGTATACTGACTTTTTCAAAAGCTTTGACTTGAAAGTGTAATTGGACCGAATTAATACTGATTTCTGTGCACACAGCAGTGGGAAAGGAGTGGTGGCTCATTTGTCTTCCTCCTTCTTGGTTGTAGTGATGTTAGATGTCACCATGGAATTAGAAAATTGTATGCTTGAAAGAATGTTTGTGAACTCAGTTACTTGTTGGCATACAGTATTTAAAAGTGCATCAGACTTTATTGAGAAAGTTTGCAATCCAAACTTTTAAAAAAATCTGCTTCTCCTCTATCTCTGAAGAGTTTATAGAAGCATCAGAAGTGCTACGTGCCTTTGAATCTCCCATATACTCAAACATTGTTAAAGCAGCACAGTAGAATTGTGAAGGGTGGATTATGTTGTAACAACAAAAAGGTTGATTTAAAATTTTTATGTGTGACATATGTGCAAATTTTTCTGTAAATATGCAGTTCATAGTACTGACTAGAGCTGCTGTTAAGTGTATGTTAGATTCTGTGTTTATGTGTAATTGAATGGCCTTTCCAGATCTGGCTACGTGAATGTGATCATTTAAACATCTGCCAGATACAGTAACTTCCATACTCTGAGACAACAGATGCTGCATCATAGTTTATACTTCTAGGATTCAATTTAATGGATGCATTTAAAAGTGTATGTAATCAAAGGCATCAAAACCAACCTAACTTAAATGACTTAGTGTTTTAATTTATCATAGTGTACAGGTGAAAAAATGAACTGACAGAATAAAAACTTTGTTGCTCTGTTTCTCAGTTTCTTTTCATTTTTCAAGATTTCTTCAACCTTGGTTTGTATGACAGGTACATATGAAAAGATAGTATTTTTAGATACTTTTGAAAGAACTTTATTTTAAAATAATTAATGCAAATTGTTAAAATATGTTTTCAGCAGCCACTTTTTCTTTGCTTTGGGATTTACAAGCCTACTGGTAATGCATAAATTTTAGTCTTCAACAGTACAAGACTTTAAAAGTCAGTGCAGTATCTATTATGGTTAGGATTTGTTGACGCTTACTTGAATGCCCTAAAGAAGCTAGTAAAAACTATGAATTCCTGCAAAATTGCCTAAAATCAGGAGAATACACTTGTGACACTATAACACCGTTTCACTTTTTTCTTAAAAATAAATGTGTGGGAGGAGACAAACTTAATTCTGAGCCGATTTCCCCAGTGACACTTGTGCATCCTAAGATGTATGAGTATTTCTCCCACAAGGGGTCAGTAGCACCCTCCGTTTTAGACAAGTTTTTATTACAATTTCAGCACAAAGTAAACAAGGGATAAGGGTAATGATGATTGCATTAATAAGTGGGTGGACCAGACCTCACTTGTCCCCTTCTTCAAGCAGCCTAAGTATAATTAGCTTATTTGCTGACTTCAGTAAGCACCATATTCTATCCTCTGACTCTCATGTGACATGAACATTGCTACTATTGATTAGGGCAAAGTTCCAGTGGAGTGTTTGCCTTTAGCTCTAGTTGAAAGTATTCATTTAGTCTAGCTTTTTTTTCAAAAGCATGCAGTGGAAGCAGAAAAGTTATATGAGAGAGCTCATCCAGCAGGCAGGGGAAAAGAATTCTTGTATGAGTGTCCAACATATTCTTAATGATAACCACACTCTCCCTAGATGGCTAGAGCTGATTAATATTTTCCACCCTATAGTAACACAGCTTATAGTTAAATATGCTTTGAAGCCTATCAGTCTGCTCAGTGGAAGGAATGTCCAGCTTCTCAAGGCTTCCCTGAGTATGCAAGTTACTTGAAGGCAGAAGTTTGAAGTAACTCGTTATCTTTCTACCAAGAGGCTGAACAGACAGACAGCTGTTTCTTTCAACAAAAATTTCCAACCCTTGTACTGATGTTTCACAAATAGGAATCTGAGGTGGTCAGTGTTGTTCAGGTTGGCACAGGTTCTTATACTTACTGAGGTAGCAAGGGGCCTTCCTTAACGTTGTGTTTGCAAGTTGTTATTCTCTGTTTCTCGTCTACTGTGGGTTTTGCATTTCATGTCCTCAGAGCTTCTGTCCCCACTACTCAAATCCTCCATTTCAATTCTTTCTATATCTGTATTTTTGATAGCAGAACTGTGTCCCTTCCTTCTTGGTGTATCCCTTCTGAATGTCATTCTGTCCTCCTTTATGCTGGGGTTGGCACAGTGCTTTGGCATAAGCACAGTGGGGACCTATCCTTGTATCTGACTCCATTCTTAATGTCATGTACTGATAGGAGGAATTCCTGAACTTGGTCATAAGAAAATTTCACATTAATTTATTGACATACCTTATTTCTCTTTATTGGCAGTATAAGAAAGAGGTTTTGGCCACCACCCGAGGAAAGGGTGGGGACACTTCTTTTTGGTCTAGTTACAATTGTCCTCAGCCACATGAGGAAATTCAGAAACAAATGTTTCAGGGTTGTTTGTTTTTGGCGTTGTCTTTTTTTCCCATAGGCTTCCTGAAATTTTCATTTTTGCTGTTTCTTGGACTCAGTTTTTGGTGACAACTTAGGGAACATTTCAGAGAAAGTCACTCTAAATGGAAGTTACTGTCTTCTAGTCACGTGCATCTTACTCACTTACATTGACCTGAGGAAGTTCTGGGTCTGGTTTGGGGCTTCTTGCTGCCTCCATAAAGAAGAAGGGAAAAAATTCTGCCTCTTTGAATTAAATTAATCTGAAACCACATTCCAAGTAATACTTTTCTACTAAGATTCCATAATCCCTTCTGTGCATATACCTTACATTTTTAAGGTCTCATGATATTCTATATGAAAGCTATATAAAATAAATAGCAATTATACAGTATTTATTTCCCAATGGGCATGTCATATAGTTTGTGGGCTTTGAAGTACAATGCTATTATTCTTCCTTTCTTCTTTTGTCTTTGTGAAAGACCTGTAAAATAAAGACTACCTCAGGTCTATCTAGACCAGGCTGCTTTTCCTAACACAAAGGCCTTGGGTTGTTGGAGCCTTACAATTCAAAGCATCATGGTCAAGGGTTTTGACTGTATTTTTCTGTTCTATAGCATATGACACTTAAAGCACCTAATTAATATTAGTCTTGGGTTTTAGTCAGGTGATTTTGATTCTATGTAAGGCTGAGGAAGCCTTCATGTCATTATTGTCCTCTGAAATATTCTCTCACCGCTTCATGTGGAGGACATAGTCTGGAAGCACTTCACACCTTTTTGTTGGGATAGAAAAGTATATTAGTGTAAGGGCATGGGGAAACCTAAAGCTGAAATAGATCCAGTTCTTCTAAATTTTTTCAGGTGGCAAATTGACTGGGAGAAGAGTGATCTACTAAAGTTAAGGAATTCTAAATTCTTCTGTTCCCTCTCCTGACACCTTGTAGCATGGGTACATTGAACCCTGCTGTAATTAACCCTGCCGTCTCTTGCATCTTGTACGTCCCACAACCCTGGCTATGTCCCTCCACCTCAAATCTCCCTGGAGTAATGTGTTCTGTAGTTAAACTGGAACTATTCCACACAGGGAGGAGGAAGGGCATGGGAGTTAAAAACCGGTCCCTGATGCAGAAGTTAGGGATCTGCTGTTCTGTTTGACACAGCTCTCTTCCTGTGACACACACAGAGGATGTAACGGGGTAAGTGATCTTGACTTGGATTTACTGTGAACTATGGCTGTCTGCACACAGGCAGCAGCATAAAAAAGCTGCTGCAAATCAACTACTCACTAATGAGCTGTGTGAGGTGCTTGCCCTGCAGCAGGCAGAAGTTGGGAGCCACTTATATTTTAAAGTGTTGCAGCCAAGTAGGGTTGAGTGGGCCAAGCCCTCTGGGCACCTACCTGTCCTGAGCTGACATTGCTTTATTAGTAAGTGGCATGGAAATGAATTAGATATGAAAAGCATATCTTCATTAACAAGATTGGGATACCAGACATTTAATTTTAGGCTTTATCTGCTATCTGAATCAAATGTTGACGCCAAGGTTTGGCAAGCAGTTGTTGAGCACTCCAGGAAAAGTTAGTCATTGGCTGATTTCATAGTTTTGCTTTTGCAGGAGTTCTCGACTTTGAGGACATAGTCAAATAGTCTTCAGGAAAGAAAAAAAGCATCTAGACAGTATTTCAGAAGAGAAGTATCCCTTTTTTTTTTTTTTTTTTTCAGCTCACTGTACTGGATGGGAACTGTGCCTAGTTTTTAATTTCTCTTGCCAATTTTCATTTAGCCAAAAATGCTGCCATAATTGCTATTTGCTCTCTGGATTAGCGAAAATCAAACATATATCCCATGTGTCTGTCCCATCTGTTGCTGACCACCACAGTACCTCTCCCCAGAACATCCTTCCACAGGGTGTGAGTATGCACTTGTGGGGTTATAGGAGAGCTTTTCAGGACAAGGAGAGGAATTTAATGTTCATTTGGTCTGATCTTTTTCTTTCTGACCATCTTCAAATATCAGATGTAGGGATGCCTTCCTTTTTTCTAAATGGCCTGGAATTTTTAGAGGAAATAAATGGTATCATTGCTTTGTCTGGAATTCTTGGATTTGGCATGTCCTTTCCTAAAAAATTAAACCTGATTGTTTTATCAGGTACAGGTGTTTAACCATTAAAGTAGCTAGCTCTGCTTATAGGAATATTAATAGAGGTGAGCTGGATCTGGTAGATTTTTCTAGGGAGCCATAGGTAAGGGCTTAGCACATCCTAGGTTAAGCTCTTCCCTGTCATGGCCAAGTGCTAACTTGGACAATGCTGTGTGACCTGCTGTGTCTGAAGGGTAGATATAGCTTAAGGCATCTTGATGGTACAGTAGTACCTAGCACTGACAGCAGAAGTGCAGTGCATCCATGATAACGTAAGATTTTTCAAGAGTTGGTGCATCTGGCTTTTCTGGAAGGGTAGCCTAAGGTGAGGTCGGTAGGTACCACACAGAACCTGGACATAGCCCACTGCATGGTGCTCGGTACACTTAGTTCAAAACTCTAGAACAAGATTGCTAAACAGCAATGTATATCCTTGGATTGGTTGTCAGTGGATTAGAAACGAGTATCTAAAAGGCACCAGCTTTCCGTGTTCAAGTGACAGTGTCCCTCCTTGTACTTTATTAATTTAATTCCTCCTGATACGGAAAGAATGAAGGGAAGTTAACAAGCCTAGCTTATTTTGCTGCAAACCCTGTATATGCAGCATTGAAGATCTCTGTAGATAGCTTTGGGTATGGATAGGAAAAAAAAGGGGGGGGAAGAGGGGAGAGGAGAGAGAGATCTTTAATGATGTGTTATGTTATTGATGGAATTTCTAACCTGGAGGAGAACTGCCTGCCTCAGAGCTGTGGGTAGTGTTACCCACAGTAACTGCTTGCTTCTGCATAATTCATTTTTATTTTTTTTCTTCAGGAAAGATAAGCTGGTGATTCTATGAAGCGTGGTGACTAGCTGGGAAGAGCAGCGTGGTTCTGCTGAGCACAGCTGCCAAAACTGGAGCAAGCCAAGGGAGAGTGGTTCTTTTGTCAGGGACAGAAATGTAGTCTGACACAGCTTTCTTATCAAAGGGAAGGATTTTTCACTTCAGGAGGAAGTTTGGCTGGGAAGGCATTGGATAACATTTTTTTTTTTTCCAGCTCAGCGGGAAGTCCTGTATAAATGTGTTTTCCATTAATGTAATAGTTCTGCGTCTAACTCTCTGGAGAGAACATTAGTGGCTGTAGATGCGGAAAATAACATAAAGTTGACTAAAATATTTTTAATCTGAGTAAGTCAGCAAACACACCTTGCGTGCTCACAGCCAAGAGCCGTTTGTTCTTGGCTCGTGCCATGGAGCAGGCAAAAATAATTCTCTTTTTTTTCTAGTTTTTTTTATTCTAAGTATTTCTGAAATTTCCCTTGATCCTTTCCAAGCCATTGCGTTGTAGTTAAATTAAAACCTAGCCTTTTCTTCTGGTGAATATCTTGTATAACAGGAGTGATTTGTTTGTGTTTCAGCCTGAACTTGGATAATTTTGTTTAAACATCAGAAACCTACGTATGATATAGAGAAATTTCTGTAACAGAGTTGAAGAAACAAGTCGTCTTCTAATTGAGGCCATTAGATTGTGATTGGTTAGATTTAATTTCCTTGTTTTTCCCTTGAGTCTTTACTCAAGTCACTTAGTTCTGTGTTTCCCCTCGTTATGAAGTGTGAAGCAAGACATTACTGCTTTGGGGTACTAAAAGAAATCTGATGGTGTATGCAGGGAAGCCTGCAAAAGCACTAATCAGTTCCTGAGTAGCTAAAATGCCTCCCCTGCCAGCCAGTCACACAGTGGTGTACCAGTTCAGTTTAGTGTTATCCTGATGAAAAACTGAACCCTGGTACTAGTGCTACTTCACAGTCCTGCCAAAGAGCAAATAGGTGTAAAATGAACTAATGTCTTCCACCACCCAAGCAATGGGAGTTATTAATTAACTAGTAATTATATACAAATATATATTTTATTATACTTAACAAGTAACCGTTGGACCATTATTTCCTTATTAAAGCTATTAATGAAAAAGAGCTGTATTGAATACAGGTACTGAATTATTAAGTGAACTGACAAAATGCCAGCTTTTGGGTGGCAACATTTTTCTGAGGTTCTGTCTGTTCATGATCTTACCCAGTGTGCTGAATCATTTTAGTAAGTACTCTCTAAAACTCGACCTCCCACAGCCAGCGGGTGTCACTGCAAGCATTGAAGTGACAGAAGAACAATTTTGGGTAGAAAGAATAAAAGTTCAAGTGTATGTTTTATTTTTTTTAAGTTAGAAATAAATGCAGGAGAACAGTTAAATGCCTACTTGCTAACTTTGCAATTTGCCAAAATGTTTCATGGAGACACTTAAAAAGGATTTGAAATGCTTAATTTATTTTTTTTTTTTAATAAGTATCCCAGATGGTCAGGGCCAGGTCTTCTGACAGAAGTCATGTCACTGCCAACCTCCATAACCATGCTGACCCCAAGTGCCAACTTGCTTCCTAATACTGAATGTTATGCACCTCATAGATGATGCTGGGTTAAAAAAAACCCCAAACTGAACACCAAAGAACCCCAAAAAGCCTTTCCTTGAATCCTTTAAAACCACTTACATGGCATTCTTGGTGTTTGCAGACCAAAGTGCTAAAGGTGACTCTGATTCAAAGTGCCCAGCTTCCCCAGACAGCTGGCCATCCCCAAAACCAAACTGGTTCTGAAACAAGGGCCCTTCCAGGCCGATGCCACGAGGAGATGTGCGTGTACCCTCCTGGCCAGCCCTCCACCATCCACTGCAGCACAAACAGACCAGCCGTGCAAGCTTTGGATTGTTTACATGATATACATTACCTAGTGGAGCCTGCACTTTGGGAAGGGCCTCTCTTGCACAGGTCGTTGCTAAGGCCCACGTTGTCTGCCCATGTTATCGTGAGGATGACAGTTTAAACAGGCCTTATCACTGTGTATTCAATCAAGGTTTATGAGGGCTGATAAAGATGTCACCTAGTTGCTTTGTGTGTTCATTAAAACCCTATTCCCCTGTAGGACTTTGCTGTGTTACATTCTTTTTTTCTGTCTTTCTTTCTTTAGTGATCTTTAGGTATCTTCTGAAGAAAGAGGTATGTGTTGGAAGGGAAGGCATCGTGCTTACTTGAATAGTTCTAATATTTCTGCAGGGAAGAATTAAAACCAAACCCGCCAAAATTAGTAGCTTGGTTGACACAACCCTATCTGTATTTAATATCTTACATTGTCATAATCACTTATTTAATAGTTCAGTAAACTTTCCGAAGTTTAGCTTACACACAGCAGTAAAGCGACTTGTGTGCTCTTACCCGCTGTGTTGTGTTGCTGCTGAAGGTGCTCGGGAGGGGCTTGGTGTTACTCAGTTATGATATAGTAGATTGAGCTCCCATTGCAGCTTTTCCTGATAGTTGGAGCACATTTGCAACACAGAAATCGTTGATTTATTTTTCTGGTTGTATGTCAGAGCTGAAGAAATGATTGCAGTAAATAGGTAGTCATATAAAATGTATCCATAATTTTCAGATTATCTGTCTGTGAACAGTAACAGAAAGTAGGCAAAGATTAAGTCTGTCTTGTCCTGTAAACTTCTTAATTTTGTTGTGGTTTTTTTTCTTCAGCCCATGTCCTTTCCCTAACTATAGTTTAAAATACATACATTTTCCTAATGGTATCTGATGCCATGTCCAATTCTGACAAGCTTCAGAAAAAATCTCGTTTCTACAGGGAGCAGAAGTTGCTCAGTTGCATTTTTGTTGGTTAAGTAAAATTTGTTTTAAAGCAAAACAGATATACAAAACCATAATGAAATATGATTAGTTGCAGCTGCTTGAAGTATTATAAAAGAGAGAAATGTTAGAGGCATCTATTGGCTGAAAAGATTTGAAAATATGTAACAGACTCAAGACCCTAGTTCAGGCAAAACTCAATGGAGATTAAGCGTGTATGTTTAGGCTCTTTTGAAAAATAGGAAGAAACTGAATATTCGATTGATTCCTTAGATCCCCAGGTCATAGTAAATTCCTGTTATTTACACTGTAGCATATTGGCTCTCTGCATCCTATAAACTTTGTGAATACTGATGGCTGTTGGCATTTTAGAAATTATTCTTTCACTTAGTTTACAATTTTGCTGCTGCTGGCAAGCATTGGACTATCAAAGGCTTTAATGCTGTGCATGTGCATTTCATAATAGAATGTTATTCTATGAGGATAATAACACTTACTAGAGATCAGTAATAAAATGAAAAACAGAGCCTCTCCACCATCACTTGTTAACACTTCTAATGATTGTTTGCCTATTAACACTAATTGGTTATATGCTTCCATTTTAGCCCTGTGCTGGCTGGCATAAGCAGGAGGCACTTGTGTATACATAGTACTTATGAATAGCTGTGCTGGCCTACTGATCTCTGCAATAAAAGTTACTGCAGCATGATCTGGTCTGCTTTTTGTGAAATGTTTTATATCAGAACCAGTTGTTGACCTCTGTCTTATCAATTCGCTCTATCTATTTGCCTTTAAACAGTAGTCACAATACTCTCTAGAATTATTTGCCTGGTGCACTGGTGTCCATTTAGCCTTGACCGTGGAATACTCTCTGGTCATCCCGCAGTACAGTATTTTTTGAAGCTTACCTTAAAGCTAGAATTTGTTCTCAAGCTTTCCTTTTACTTAAAACAGTTGACTGTGGGCACTCAAAAACCATAATTGATTTGCCTTTTGGTAGTCTTCGAGTTAAGATGGAAAATTTCAAGGTTCCAGCCAGTCACTGAGTTCTGGAAGCCGCATTCATTTGGTGAGCAATTTTGGCAAGGTGTGGAAGGGGAATCTGAAGTATGGCAACGAAAGATACCTTTGGAAGGGTTTCCAGTTTCTGTGCCCAAGTCCCACCCCAGATACATGTGCTTATGTGCTAAATTTCAAGAACATGGTTGCCATCCAAAAACTCAATTGCCTTTGAATGTATATTGATTTCGGTTTCCTCATTTAAATCCAAAAGGTTTATGACAACAGAATATTAGGCTGAAAACCTGGTGATAATCCAGTATAGAAAAATAAAGTGGTTTAAATATTAACAGTACCAAGAGATCCCTGATATGTTTCTAGCTAGCTGAATGGGAAAGCATTTTTAGCAGAGTAATTGACTTTTTCCTTTTACTATTTTTTGGACCAGGCAATATATTCAGTTGTATTCACACAGCACTCATTTTGGCTATGCCTGGTAGTTGTTCCACCTATACTATCAAACCTTGAACGTTGAGCTAACAAAAACTACACTTCACTACAGTGTTTGGCATCAGCAGCTGTCTTCACAGACCTTAGGCTGCCATCACCAGCCTTTCAAGGAGGTTCAGGAGGTATCAGAGGGTTGTGGTCACTTTTCTGCTTCCATATTGAGAAAGGAAACTTGGCAAATCAGAAAAAAGAGAGGCCCTGTTGTGGGAATAGCTGTGAATAATCTTGTGTGCCAACACCACTACCCTCCCAGAGCATGCTGCTGCCTTGTGAAGGGAGGTGGTGCGTGCAACACCGATAAAGCACAGTGATGGTGCCAGGGGTGCCATTGCTTTGCTGTGGTGTGTTGTGTGGTAGCCATGGCACCTGGTGATAGATGAATGTCTGCAGGCTGTTGCTGTGTTGGGGTATGATTAGGTATTTATTGCTAACAGTCACGCTAGTCCAGTCTAAAAGATGACTGAGGCCTCTGCAGATCTGTTGAGAAAATTTACTTGCGAGTTGTGGCATCTGTATATAGGTCAGCGTTTACAGACACTTGAATGCTCACCAGTGGTCAGCCTGGTTAGTCCAGCTCCTATGGAGAGGTTAGTAACTCCATGCACTGGGAGATTGCCAGCCTCTGTCCATGAGGGTGAGGTAATTGATTTTCTCAGTGGAGTAAGAAGAGGAAGATATTTTATCTCCTTCTGTCGTTCTAGAGCAATTGCTTACAGTATTATGTGATTTGTTCTTTCCTGCCCGCCAGAATTATTCAGGGATATACAGTGAATGTAAGTTTAGGGAATAGGCTTGTTTCTTCTTAAGATATCTTTTGCAGATCTTCAAAGCAGACCTCAAAGACTGATGATTGAAAACCATTACTCTTGAGAGTAGATTGGCTAAATCCAATCAAAGAATTTATCCCACAGGTATTTGTGTACCTCCCTCAAATTCATAGAAATGTCAATAGCGCTGATTAATTAACTAGAAACTTTTCATTTTTTCTAATTAGTGAAATTACAGTGCCACAAAGTTCTGTTGTTGTAACCCTTATCCATCTTCCCTGCAATGTTGCTTCTACTTGTGCTAATCTAAATGTAAATCATAAGCCCTGTGGGACAGGGTCTGTCCCTTGCACTCTCTCCCTTCCTTTTGTATGTTTTTAATTTAATTTATTTTTATTTTATGTTTGTGCACAATCCTCAGAGCAGAATTCCTATCACTTGCCTTACGTGCACCTTGATGATTCCTAAATTCATGTACTTAATCGAGACCACTCGTGGCCTCTCTGATTCATGGTCAAAAAGAGTATCTGTAATAAGCCAGCAGCACAGAGTGTATTTTAAGATCTAACAGCATGTCCCACTGGAGCCTCCTCATTTCCCCCATGACCAGGGAAAATGAATTGCCTGTGTGAGATGCCTGATCAACAAACTAGAACTTTTTGGGAAACGAAAAAGAAATGTATGGGTGGAAGGAGTTACAAAAAGCCAGAGAACACCCTGCAGTTTCTTCTCCCCCTCTTACAAATGGAGATCCTGCTCCTGCACAGCTGTGGTGGTGGAGCCCGGGCTGGGAGAAGGCTTTGGGATGTGTAGCCCCCAGCCATAGAGGGGTTTATGGGTCAAAATCAATACCTGTATGTTAGTCCATGTAAATAAATCATATGCCTGTAAAATACATGCTGTAGTTTGCTGCTGGGTCCTAGGGGAGAAGGAAAATAATTTAGCACAGCTGGATGCTTGTTCGTCTTCCAAACTGTTTTTACGGTTTAAAAGAATAGCTTCCTAAATCGCCGTCTTATGGAGAAGTGGGGTGTGGGGCTGCACCAGAGCACAAATGTACTGGAGTGACTTTAATTAAAAAATCTGCTCTCTCACCTTCCAAAACATCCCTGTTCCCTCTAATGAAGGAATTTTTACCTAATCCGAGTGAGCAGCTGTTGTCTGCCAAATGGCCAGTCTGTGCTCCTGGCGGAGTTTGCTGAGGTGAGCGTTCCCCCTCTCCCATGCTGCAAACAGCTCTGTGTGAAATCGCTTCCCTCAACTTGAACTCCAGTGAGGAGTCCCTGCAACACGTGGAGACTGAACTAGTCGTTGCAGCAATAAATGCTCATTTGCAAGGCTGCCAAAGACTCTGTAAGCACCCAGCACAACCAAAGTTGAGGATCCGTTGGAGATACCGGAATGCCAAGAAGTGCTGTGTTGGTGCTAACCTCTGTGCTTAATGAACCAAGTAATTTATTCACCACTACCTTTGCCAGTGAAAAAACCAGGCTTTTGTGAGCCAAGGGGAAGATGTATGAATTACTTGAGGTACTTCGAAGACTGCAAGTGTGGAATCAGTGCTAATTACAGAGATGCTTCCTCCAAAGGTTTCATTACTTTGGTGCCTCCAATCCACGTAAGGGAGCAACCTGCCATAGGCTGGGTGCTGCAGCCCATGTCCTTAGAAACTACAGTGAGTGGGCTATAAATATCTCTGCATTCAGCTCAGCTCTTTGAGGAAAAGTGGAAAACCAGTTCTGGTGTTTGATCTTCAGAGCTAGCAGACAAAAGATGCAGGAATGCCGGCCGGCTGAACAAAATGGTATGTGAGCAGTAGTGGTGGCAAAGTTATGGTTTCTCCTTGATTTCTGGTCTAGAAAATGCTTTGGTAGATTCTGGCAGTGGGGAGTTGAAAGGAAATGGTGTGGCCCAGGGTACATGGAGAACGTGGGCCCTTGTCAGATATATGTCCCCTTTTAAAAATGCAGATTGATAAATAAACACTTAAACAATAGGGCTCTGCTAATCCTTTTACAAAGGGTAAATTGCTAATCTAACTCCCCAGCCAGGATGGCTGCTTCACCTTAACAATAGCTGCATTTATACCTTATGTTTTACTTGTAAACTGACATGTAGTGAATTGGAAAGGATTTCGGCTCACCTGCTTGGTGGGGGAGGGCGGCTAATCCCTTCATGCCCTTCACACTCGGTGAGCAATGCTGCCATTTGATCACGCTGAAGCAAAAAGGCCAGCCAAATTTTCAGCCAGTTTAGACTCAGTTGTGCTTGGGCTTTAACAATGCTGCCAGTGTCTCCGGTAAGGGCAGAGAGAAAGGTCTATTCATGGCACAGCAAGTACCCGAGGGCCTGATCTTTGGAGGCACTGGGCACCCACAGCAAAGGATGCTGAGCTTGCTGACGTTCAGCAACCCCGGTTTTCCTCACATTGCAGGCGTGTTGAGTCCTTGCTAGTGAATACTGGCAGCAGAGCATGTGCCCATCTTCAGTGGCCTGCTCCTGGGTGACGAGGCCATCGTGGAAAACCAGCAGGAATGGAGAAGGGGCTGAACTCCCTGGTCCACCACATTGCCATGACAGGAGACTGGGACCTTGAAACACAGACTGTGTGGCGGGTTACCAGAGAGCTGGGTTGGTGCCAATGAGTTGATTGATCAGCTATGTGAGTCTTTGCCTTGCCTGGCATTCATGCACATGTTACTAGTTTAACAGAATTGCTTGTGGTAATATTGGGTGAGTGACTTGGAATTTTGTCCTCAACTGCTGCAGCTTCTTGTTCTTTCCTACCTGTTTTTTTTTCCCCTTTTCTTTTATATTGGTCTCCAGCATTAGATCTGATCCAAAGAGATGGAAATAAGATTTTTCTTGCTGTATTTGGTCAGTAAGGTGTCTCCAAACCCATAAGCCTGTTCGGGAATGAAGGAAACATAGACAATTCATAGCTGTAGAGTCACAAATTCAGAGCAATTTGATGCAGAAGGATGATTGAATGAAATATTTCAGTAGATAAGACCTGTGGGGTGCTCTCTTTCATGTAGCCAGCTTTATATGAGGATAGAAGAGAAAAATTAGAATGTTTTCTATTTTTTCATCCCTGAAGGAAATATATTTGTAATCTCCCAATGTCATGTGAGATTAACATCAACTTCTGTGTTTTTCAAGAGAAATTGTATCAAGCATCTGGCAAAGCAATTCATATCGCTTGTATTTAAGGGATTCTTTGGAGAGGGAGGCAAAAGCGATCATGGGCCAAATGTGCCAGAAATACTGTGTCAAAGACCTGGAGGATCTTAGGCATTGCTGGTCTGAGGTCTTCTCCTCACTACCAGGAGGGGAGTGTTAATGCAGCATCAGCTCAAAGTAGAGTCTAACCAAGTAAAGGATGCTGTAGGTTTTATATCTGTTAGCCCATTAAATTAAAGACTGTAGGAAATGGGTTATTAGAACTTTAAACCCACTAACTCATAAAGACCTGCAAGTTTGATTATGTTTAATGCAGATTTTTACTCCGATAGCTCAAATTAAGAGTGCCTGTTCCTTTTGCTTTAGTTAATGAAGGCAGAACTATCACATGTAACACCAATAGAAGATTTACAGAAAGAAGTTTTTCCATTTCCATTTCAGTCTCACAGAGCTAAGGAAAACTCACACATTAAATTATTGGTCATGATTTTTGTTTGAACTTTGACTCGAACTATTGAATTTGGGAATTCAATGTGTTGTTAATGAACAAGAAATCTAAGAACCTTTAATTAAGAAGGCGGTGTTAGGGGATTTTAATGCCTACCCCCTTGTCAATCCAGCCTCAAATACTAAAAAATATTCACTACAGACTTTGAGGGAAAGAATTATTAAATACATGCAGGCAAGTGACCAAAAGAAAAAAAAAAAAGAGCAGAAAGTATTCATGACAGACTAGTGGGTTTGTTTCCTTTTGTAATAGATCTTTATTTATAGATAGAAAATACATATATTTCCATCTTCATAACTTTATTAAAATTTTGTAAAATTTTCGTTCGTGTTATAAAGTTTGGATTCTGCTAAAATTATTATTTAACATGGGTAAGGAACTGGCTACTAAGACAACAACAATGACTTACCTAGGAGAAAGAAATAAGAGATTTTAGAGAGTTTTCTTGGCAGAGTTCCATAAAATTAAAGCTGGCAACTAAGTTGCACTAATATTTTCACCAAGTGTCAATGTAGGAGTATACTGATGATCTGGAGTTGGGAAGCATTTTCCATGGAGTGGAATTTGGATCTTCACAAGGAGAATGAAATAACCACAGTAGCAAAAGTTGTGTGAAATGTAATACTGCAGAAGATAAGATCTCACAGTATTTAGGGAGAAATAATAAATGTTTTGGCAATGAACTGGAGTTGAAGGTTCAGAGGAGGTGAAAGCTGGGGTGCTGTAGTGAGTCACAGGAAGTTTAAGTTGGATGGGGTGCCAATGCAACCCTTTCCAGAGAAGATGGGAGCATTGCAGCCCTACTGCTGAACCAGGTGCTGGGGAGAGAGGACTTGTGTGAAATGCTGCATATGGCTCTGGGCAGTTGCCTTCATAGGAAGAATTGGAAACAAGAAACAGTCCACGCTGAAAGTAAGCGCAGCATATGGCTAATAGAACAACCAGGAGGCTGGAAAAACTGTCTTGTGAGAAAGCTAAACCAGCTTCACTCACAAGGTACAGAAGGGGAAAGGTGCAAAGAGGAGGAACTGGAACTGAAGAACATTGAGTCTAAGAAAACATTAGTGTAAGTAAGTATAAGGAGTGTACATGACCATAAAATAGAGCCATGAAGTGTAGATTTACAAGTATAGGCTGCAGATTTAGGAGGAAATTCCCACCATTTGAGCAATGAGGTTCTGGATGAGCCTTCCAGGATGAGTAGCTTAGACAACCTGATGAATGTTTAAAGTGTTTAGTACATATATTATCAGATTAGCGAAGACAGGTAATCAAGCTGGCAGCAGGCAGGGCAATATTCATTACAACACTGGCCTAGTTTGAGGGATCCTTAGGAAAGAAGAGCAGCAGCAGTCCTGAGCCAAACAAATTGTGCTGGAAAGACAGAAAAGATGTGGAGGCTTTAGGTCAGATAACACTTGACTGATGTCTTGTCTTCTCTGCCAGTAGAGTGGTATTAAGCAGCTCAGAATAAATGTATTCAAGTCTATTAGATGGTAAGTGCTTAACCTGGTGGTAGAGAAGAGACTCTTGTGGGAAGTGATGAAGGAAGACCACAGAGTTTGTTTCTGTATTATTTCTATATTATTTTATATGCACACACACATATATATATGTAGTTTTCATTAAAAGCCTTGATATGTCTAGACTAGGAAGGTATTCCTGCTTCAGTATGCTGCGTCTTGTAGCCATCCTTGCTTGTGGTAGGCAGGGGCAGGAATGAGTTCTTTGAGCTGATGAGAGCAACAGCCCCTGTGCAGTCTTTGGGAGGTGCAAATCTCTGTGTGGAGTAAAGTGACCAAGCAATGGTTGAGCCCATGCTTCCAGCTCTGAGACTCACAGTCTGCCCAGCTAAGTCCCCTTTTGGACTGGAAGCACAACTGTGTTGAAACCTGCTGTGAGACCCTAAAGACTCTTGCTAATAAAGCAATTGGACAAAGGTCAAACCCAGAAAGGGAGAAAAAAAAACCCCAACAACAAGAAACTAAAACCTGTGGGAACAATCATGGAAGTAGAGGAAGGAAGAATGTTTCCTGGAAAATAAAGAACCTCGTTGAACTTTAAATCTAGCCCAGACACCCAGAGTCAGCCCTGCTATGTTAGAAAAGCTTAATCCAGCAAAAACAGGGAAGGAAACAAAAAGCAGTTAAAATGCTGGAGGAGTAAATGATAACAAGTTGCCCTTGTGTCATAGTCCTTCTCATCCTTACTGTTCTGCACACCACAGAGGGATGCATCCCTACGCCCAGGCTGCTTTGCTTCTAGATAGGAAAAGAGAGGGGAAATAGGTGCGGGGAGCTCAAGTGTGTTGTTCTGGATCATCCAGAAGGGGAGGAATGTCACTCTGGACATGCAGCTGAAACTGGCATTCAAAATGCTGCACAGGAGAACCCCCACTCTGCAATCCTAAGCACACACTGCACAAAAGTTAAAAGCAATCACAAGAGAATTTTAATGCCATATTAAATGTTGATTCACGTATGGCTGGAGCCACAGTGACCTGAAGGGCTGATGTCTGATCCAGCTCCGAAGTGACAAATTGATCTGTAACTTATGCCGGTTTCCATGCGTGGTAAAAGTCATCTGATAGGGACCAGCAGTGAAGGGTGTGACTTGGAGCCAGAGCCTGGAGTGGGTGTGCTCCTGGCAGCCTGAGTCACTGATTGCTTTTGGGGATAGCCCTCTGCACTGGAATGTTATCATCACCTCCCCTGCCGAAGCAGACCCCAGTAGCATCCATGGTTGTTAACTGCCTGGAGTTAGGGGCATTGTGTTCAGTTTCTTCTGCTTGAGAAAGGAGCAGCTGAAGGGCTTTAGCAAAGAATTGCTCCCAGTCTGGTCCACACCAATGGTAAATAGTTTTTGCCTCTGATCACAAATGGCATCAAAAAAGACTACCTTATTGCCTTTTTTTACTGCTGTCGTTTGGTTTAGATCATTCAAAAAATAAGGACTATTTCTTAGGAAATAGATGGAATTTTAAATATATATCAGATGTTTAGGCCAGATGCTTATTGAGTCAATGAATCATTCGCAATTGAGAAATATTTGCTCTTTCCACATGTTACTGACATCGGGAGTGCTTTTGTTATGGAGCATATGGAGGAACAAGTCACTCTCTGAGCAATGGAGTGAACTGAATCAGATTTTCATCAGCTTTTGCTGGAGGGGATTCTTCAAGCTTCGACTGTTCTATGAGTGAACCATGCTGGTCTCTCCAGATCGATCTCTCTCTCTCTCTTCCCTTCTCTCTCCCTTGTTCTTCCCTCTATGGAGTTGTATATTTTCTCAAGCTCTGTTGAATTTATTAACTTTGAGTTCAATTTGTCAAATTTGGCTTGCCCAAGGTTCAGTTACATAGGATGCAGAGCTAAATACAAAATGGTCTACATTTGCAGCCAATTTGTGATCATTTACATAAACAAAGGGGAATGTCTTGAAGTGTGTGAATATTGATGAGAATTGGGAGGTCTGTATCATCTCCTCACCAGGAACGTTTCTCGTGAGTATCCAAAAATCACTGTCTGCCTTGTTTTCCCATAACTCTCAATCAAGGACAACATCTACAGAAACAGTGAGTTATATTATAAAATATCTTCAGGTAGACTGTTACACTTCATGAGTATATTATTATTGTCCTAGCCAGGGCTGCAGAGGAAAAGAACAGTTTTGGAAATACTTAGATAGCAGTCCTTGTTGCAAATTAATGTTGGATATTGGGACAGTAAAAAGTCTTAAAATAAACCATGTGTGGAGTAATGGGTTATCCACATAGGTTTGAAATGCCGTCATTCCCCTGAGATGCAAATATACTTATGTGCTGCATCCTAGATGGAATATAATTATACTTTTTTATTTCTGATTTATTTGTTGATTAGTATTGTATATTATATATATATAGCCTCTATATGTATATTGTGTGTATATATATATATATATGTATATATGGTTATATATTGATGGGCTTTGGGAGTCATTAGGGTCACTGCTCTATTGTGTCACCTACTTAATTGAAATTAGCTGTACAGTTTTGGCCAAAATACGAGTTTGGATTATCAAGAATCCAACAGCCTTTAGGACTGTGGCAAGGAAGAGAGTAACAAGGGTTGCATTTATCTAACTTGCTTATTTAGTTCTGTGCATAGTTCCTTGATGCTATTTGGGCAGTAGGTCATATCAGCATTTTCCCAGAGCTATCTGCCCAACAGGAAATCATGAAAGCATTAGACATGTGCCAGCTGAAAATCCCCTTGCTGAAATGCTGTGAATTTTGCTATGTTTCTGCAGCAAGTGCTTTTCTCTGAGCTCATGCATTAAGAAACCTCCCAGACTGGAGCTAGACCAGAAATGAGAAGCTAGACAATGTGGCAAAGTTGACGTTTTGAAACGATTTCCACTTATTTAAATAAGTCTATTACCTGTTTGAATACCTGGAAGTACTCCAGCACTTCAACAGTTTATAATTTTCTCTTGTCTAATTCCCCTGGTTTATTTTCCCAGGCCTAGTAGCTGCTGTCTTGAAATGTTCTCACTAAGAAGGCAGAGAGGTCCCTGTTTTCACACTGTCTTTGTCCCTGCAATTGCAGGACTTGGTATTATGGTGCTGCTGCATTACACCTCCATCCTAAAAGTCTAGTATCAAGATTCAGATCTGCGGGATAGTAACAAAGGCTCTGGGCTGGTGGTGAGCAGTGGTAAGGGTCCTCATCTTGAGGAAAGGCTTTAAAACCTGATTACAGTGGGTGGTTCTCAGCATAAGGGAGTGCAAGAGCTGAGCTGCCTTCCTGGGACAGCAGAATAAGGAGCTGTTCAAGGAGTCTCCAGACTTTTAGAATGGATAAAACCCAGAGCTTTCTTAAGCAGTGGCTGGGCACACTATGGCTTTGGTCACAGGGGAAGTCACCAAGGTGTGTTGTGTTTAAGAGGATTTAAAAGCAGCTTCATATATGCGCACAAGTGCTCTGTGGCATAAGCAGCAATATTCATCTAATACATTAAAAAAAGAAACCAAAACCCACTGCAAGGGTTGACAGTTCCCCTTCCTTTGGGCTAGAAACCAATTTCTTATTGTACTTTTAATTTTTCTCTCAATAAAAAAAGCGGCCAGGTGCAACGTCAGAAAATAGTCCCTGTCAAGCAAAGGCATTGGCCAGTTTCCATGGGACTTTATTAAATAATAGAGTACCACAGCAAAATATGACAGAAGTCCAGCATTACTGACCGCAAATAAATAAAACACCAGACTTTGACCACAGGGAGAAACTGGAGTTATTTTGCACACAAATCTCTGGCTCTTGAAGAGGCTGGGGGAAGGGAAATACAGTCCCTTTCATAACGTTAACCAGACCTGCTTCCTAGTCAGCGCTGAGCCTGCCATTTTCTGTTTGGAGCTTTTTTCCTGAAAGTGGGAAGTGGGAATTCCAGCTGCAGGTATCTAATCTGCAATCAAGCACAGCAGGAAACACTTTCTTTCCAGCCTTCAGTATTTAGGGTTTGCTCTCTTTTCCCTTTTGCTCAGTCGCTGCCTAAATTTCCCATACCTTTAGAGCAAATCTTAGCAACAGAATCCTGACCTTGTCTTTCCCAGTCTTTCTGAATTAATTAAATTACTTTTGACATGCTTTCTTCCTCAATTCACTTTACTAGTGATGTCTCTCATATCTCCTACCAGGTGGAAATGGCTTTGTCATTTTTTTAAATTTTCTTGGGTTTTGGGTTTTTTTTGTTTGGGAAGAAGAAATCAAGTGTGCCTGGGGGCAGATGTTTCCAAAGAAACCAGTGGTTTGGATTAGCTCTTTGCTAATATACCAGGGCTGGCATTTTGCAAAAGATTATTCAGCTGCTCACATGATGGGGGCAGAGGTGCTTCAGTGAACTCTGGTGAAATTAAAAACCTAAATCACTACCTGCTTTTGAATGAAGACTGTAGGAGACTGGCTGGATTATACTGTTGGAAGTCCTAATTCCCACCCTGCCTTCCACCTCCATGTCAAACTGATTTCTGGTGGATTTTGCACCTACATATATTCTATAATTTGTGTTCTTGAGTTTACCCTGCAATGGCAGAGAAAGTCTCGTATGTGCCTTAGGAACACTTTTCTATTGCATTTTAGGTTGTCATTCCTCATCTCAGCATGTTCTTTCATCTGATTTTTGTGAATAAGGAGACACTTTCAGATAGAGGAGCATCTTCCACTTTGAACACAGCTCCATTCAGGAGATACTGGCAGATCAATACAGCTATTTTCTTTCCTTTTCTGTTGATTATACGATGATATAAACCCAATCTCATTCATGCTTCTGATGTGCTTGCCTGCCACACTTTTCTTGTCCCTGCTTTCACAGTCCTTGAAGAATAACAGGTCACCATTTGTCGCTGTAAATGTAGCCTCCATGGATCCCTGCTCCTTAATGTCCATCTACATTCCTGCTCTTTATTTACAATAAAATATCCATAACACATAAAGGAGTTGAGCATTTCTGGCAAATAGAGTCTTTATCACATGTCCTTACCCACATCAGAGGCTGAGGGAAGTTTCTTGATGCATGAGGTGTGTGGAAGGAGTTAACTGATTGTGAAATAGATGGAGACCTTACAGCGTAACCAGAAAACAGTTCCTGACAATATCAGCGTTTGCTTTTCATGCTAAAGATTCTATTCCCTTTTCTTTCTAAGCCACTCAGCTATGGCTCTTGAACTTCTCTTCCTGACCAGTCATTGTAGAACTCGTAAAGGTTTGTAGAGGCCACACTGGAGAAGAAATCCTGTTCTGTTTGAAAACCACTTTTATTTGCATTTTCTTTTGAATGGTATGTAGAAAATTAGTCAGTCATGTGTGAGGAGGAAAGCTAACATCCCTTGTAACTAAGCAGTTAAATGCTCTATATACCTGGGCAAACAGGTTGTAGAAGCTTCAATTAACCACCTTTGACTGTATAGTAACTTCAAGTTTTCAACTTTCATGGCCACTTGTTGGTGTTTGCAGAGCATTCCTATTGCATATGGTAACCTTTAGTCCAGCACAGACCTCCAGGAATAAGTGCAAAATTTCTGTCAATCCCCAATGGGGCGTATGGTTAATATTACACTATGGCTCAGGTCTTGTTTGTTTGTTTGTTTTTGCTGTGAGTACATTTGAGTTCATCAGCTCCCATTTATCAGCTTTAGGGATGCCTAAAAGACTATGTTGATGCTAAAATACAAAGCATCTCATTTGCAAGACAGTCACACATAGCATTCTCATAATTTTGGATGCTGCACAAACATTTTAAAGGCAATGTTTTCTGCCTTCCTGCCCTGGATGTGCTCACCATCTAAAGAAAGACAACAGCAAAAGAGGCAGGACACAGAGGCACAAAGTAATTCTGCAGTGACTCGGGAAAGATGACACAATCGACAACTGATGGGACTAGGACTAGGACCCAGAAGTCCTCGTCTGTATTGCCTCTCTTGCCTGCTATGTTCCCAGGGTGGATTGTTGTTTTAAATATGTTTATGAAACATCTGCATGTATAAAAGAAAAAATCATAAACCAGTTGTAGTTTTCTGCTTTTCTATTCTGTCAGAAACATTGTTTTAGGACCATGGAAGAGGGACAGAAAGATCTGTTAAGCAACATCCCACAAGAAATATAAATCTCCTGAGAAAATAATGCAGCCTCTTCATTCTATCTGATTTCTGAAAGGCTTTCGTCCCTTGTAGGACAGTATATGCTTGGTGTCCCAACATATTCCCAAGGAGAAATGCTGTGCTGAGCAGGCAGCGGAACCCAGCTGGGATCCTGGCAGAGCATGAGAGGAGGGGTGAAAGACAGTGGGTGTCCTAGCTGGCTTGCTAGTGTTTTGACACTGTCACTTCTTTTCCTGCTGCTTAAAGGAGACAAGGGCAGCTGTAGGGGAATTTAAGGTTCTCTCTCATCTCCTCAGCCTTGAAGGGGAGTGTTGCCATACCCGTGCCTCCTTATTTAAATTGTTGACTTCATATCATGTTTCGCCTTAGTGTCTGACAACTGTTTTTGCTGTTCAATGTGGCTTGAATACAGCATGGAGTCGCTCAGACAGCCAGTGCTATACAAGACCCAGACTAGGCATAGTCTTTCATTCAGGATAGGACATCAATTCAGAATAGGATGGACCCAGGAAAGTTGGGGACAAAGTGATCACAGTGGCAGGGGAATGCAAAGGGCTCCAGCTTGGGCCTCAGAGGGAAAGTGCTCAGATGGCCAAAACTGCTGCTGATGTCTGCTCTGCCCATTTCCCTGAGGTGCTGCTTCAAGCAGGGGCAGAGACAGAGCTGTATCTCAGTCAAAGCAATTCACAGCTTGCTGTACTGGAGCAGCCCTCCTTTTGTCAGCAGCTGGAGCCAACAGGAGTGTTGCTGGGATGGGAGAGCTCATATTCTTCTACTGTTGCCCTGGTGTGGGGGCCCAGCAACCTCTGGGACAGGGGAGGTGGCAGATGATTGTGCTCTGAAGTGCAATCCATCTGCTCAAATACTTGGACAGGACCTTCTGTCTGCAGGTCTCTCAGCTCCCTGAGAACAATAGTGACCTAATCTCCAGGGAGTTTCCACCCACCTGGTACATTTTGTCCCTGCCTGACACAAGTGGGAGCTCTGGGCACCTTAGACAGTAAAGCCACATGCTTTCAAAGTTATGCACCCAAACAGCAGATGACCCAAATCTAAAAACCTCTTTTGAAAATCTGAATTCTAACAACACTCCCCACAGCTACAGCGAACCAGTGGGAAAGTTACTCTGCTCAGTGGTGCCTCAAAACAGGTGGTTACATGCAGTTAGAAGAAAATTCAGTCCCTCCACTGCCACACTGCAACAATTTTAGCATTGAAAAATTGATTGGTTTGAAAAATACATGTCCAAACATGTTTCCTGCATCATTCAAGGGTGTCAGCTCTTCAAGTGCAGATTGAAGAACTGTTGGGAGAGGTACTGTAAAAATCAGGCCATCATCTTTCCCTCTCCTCCCCTCCAGGAACTATTTAGGTTAGGATAAAAGCTGAGTCCAGATTACCTTTTCTGGGACATTTTTCTGTGAAGACGTAGATATGAAATGGGGTAAATGTTGGCAAAGTATATAATCCGAGAGATTGTTAAAGGGACTGAGGTGTGGGGAAGTGAAGGAAGACAAACTGTCAGTGACTGATGAATTTTTTTGTAATTTCTAAGTCATGGGGAACACAAAGGTCTGCCTGATTGTGGCCATGTGCTAATTTAAAACATTAAGATGAATGGTTAAAAAAATGTGTGCCTAAAACTAAACCCTTTAAAATCTATAGTTAAGCATTTAAGTAGAGAGATCGCTGAAGGCTAGGGCAGGAGAACCCTTTGCTGCAGTGCATTTGTTGGAATTTTGCTGGACTTTTGCAAAAGCCCTGAGCATCCAGCAGCTCCTGCTGAAGTCCCAGTTAAAATATATTTCCATTTCCTTAAAGTGCTGAATTATGGACTTAAGAACCCAACTCCAGGCACCATTTTTTTCTGTGTGAAAGATCTGGTTACAAGTATAATATAATAAATTGTGCTAAAATAGATTTATGGCTTTTTTTCCTTTTTTGCTTGTGAATAGATGGAAAAAATAATTTTTTTTTTTAAGTTTCTCAGTCAGTAGGGATTGTACTGGGAATTGTGCTAGGAGCTCTTGCCTCCCAAGCTATTCTCTGAACAAGGCTGTTTTCCCTGAACCAGCTGAGCTGGTGGGCCTGATCAAGCCTGGGCACTTCTGGCTCAGAGCACGCACTGAGGATGCACAGGAGCCTGATGCTCTGTGCCAGCAGGAAGTGGTGACGAGCCATCCCAGCCCTTTGAGATGAAGGAAATTTTTGAAATCTCCCTCCTCACATCCTTTTCTTTTCAGTTTTCAATCTTTCCCATCCAAACTATGCCCGGAGCGCCTCAGCTTTGCCCGCAATGAATACCATTTGAGGAAAAAAAGACAAAATACAGAAAAAAGCCCATGGCCATGGCAGAACTGTGAAATCTTAAAGCAACTTCTCTGACAGTAAAAATTCTGCAACTTCAGAAAGCAGCTCTGGTCCCTCTGGCTGGAGAGCCATGTTTTGCTATTCCTAATCAACAGCAAGTAGACACAGTAGGTGCCAAAGTGCTTCTTCTTCCGAGGTATCCTCCCACTCCTCGCTTTCTCCTGCATGCCACTTTGTCCCACCTTTTGTCACCATCTGTACATGGTTAGCTGGAGAATGTTTATTATATAATTTCGTTAACTTTTGAGCTGCAAGCCTTCTCGTTTGATGTGCCCTCCTGTTAATGCAAAGCACACCATTACTAGTTAATGATCATGAACTGTCATCACAGTCACTTTGAAAAGGTGACAGTGATGAATGGAGCTGGTGGCTCCCAGGGAGGTTGATCACTGAATGGACAGTAAAGTTTATTTAAGCCTTGGCCTGATAATGGCTCTGCATATTTCAGATGGGTTTTTTCCACTCAGTTCTGGGATAGCAGACATTCCCGAAATGATGCGTCCTGCTGCCGCCCCCTCCCCACCCCCCTCGTCCTGCTCTCCCATGTAAGAAAAAAATCTCCCCCTGTTTTTGCATCTGCTGCCCTAACTGCTTCCTGCTCCATACTGCAGTTCTCCAGTCAATAGAGACGAAACCCCTGTGCAAAATTTCCTCCAAGCTTTGAAGAAAGGAAAAGCCCCTCTCGGAGCCGTTTCCCGAGTGAACGCCTACAGCTGCTCTGCAGGCTGGGGAAGGGGCTCACACTCCAATTTAACAGGGCTTTTCTAGCAGGATTGCAGCCGCTTGCCTACCCTGAGGTTGTGGGGACGGGACTAAAAACAAAATCTGCATCTCGCTGGGCATTTCTAATGGGGGCTGGCAGCCAACACTGACAGGCCTTGGAGCTGGGAGTCAACCCGGTGCTTTCGGGTTGGGAGGCTCCAGGTCCCAAGATAAACAAATCTGCTGGTGAGAGTGACCAGTGTTAGGTCAGGCTAAGGGTCGCTCGAAGGTCAAGCTGCCCTGCAGCTTGGATATTTTGGTTGTGTATTTACCTTCCCAAAATGCATGGTGCGCTGGAAGGCTCACCGCTCCGGGTCGTGGAGCTGGGATCAATCTGCCAGTCGGTCCTGGGAGGGGATATCCCTGGGATGTCCCTAGGGAAAGACCCCCAGGAGAGTGGGGTCTTGGTGGTGTTACTGAGGAGAGGGAGGGAGAGGGCCTCTGAAGGGCCACAGGTCTTGGGGTAGGCAAGGTCTCTATGAGCAGGCAGAAGGTTCACAGGGTGATTTATGTCAGCACAGCCTCTTGGCTTTCATTTTAATATATGCTGTGTGAGAAACACTAGTGGTAGAAAACAGACACTGTTTTCTCAAGCAGTGTAAAACCTGGAGCTTCATCACCTGACAGGAGTCCAGGCTGCCAGATTGCACTGCCAGAGCCTCACACATGCAGCAATCAGGTCTGGCTTAAGGAGGTGAAGACTCTTGCAAACCTGAAGAAACAGAGAAAAAATCCAAGACACTCCCCATTTTTCTCTTTCTGGCTTTTGAATCTTTAGAAGATCTATCTGTCAAGGTTGCTGTACAGTCAGGAAGGTTAGAAATGTATTTTTCATTTTCCTTAGGCATGAAAGTAGAGACTTCTTTTAAAAGACTCTCCTAAAAGTTTCAGGGAAGACATACTAGGTCACATTTCAGGACCTCACCCTTGTTAGAAGGATGAGAAGGAGCCTGCCATCCAACAGTAGCTTCTGGATGACCTGCTGGTGTATAGTACTTGTATAGCATGATCAAAACCAGGAGGTGTGAGGTCTCAGCTGCACAAGAAAATCATATTAATTTACATAAGTAATGATTTGTCTAAAGTTTAAACACTATCAAGCTTTACTGTCAAAGCAAAATAAGGACACTGCCACAAGGGAGCCACATTAACCAGCCTGTTTATAAACTGACATGGCTTTTTCTGGTAGACAAGTCTATAAACCACTTGCTGGTATCTCAAATGGCAAGTTATCATGCACATTTAGGGGGTAACAATGGGCTTTTAGGAAAAATAAATCAATGGGTGGAATTAATAGTCGCTTTCATTGTCAAAATAAATGTTTTAAGTGAGCCGCAGAAAGGGAGGCAAATTATTCTCATGAAGTTCTGAGGTTTGGGGAAGATGCCAGGGAGCTGCTGGTGGCAGGGGGCTGTCAAGCCCAGGCAGCGTGGATGTTTGCAGCAGTATTCCAAAGCAGAGTCATGTCCTTTGGAGAAAGAGCTCCTCGTGGTTGGTGCGAGGCGAAGGGAGGGCAGGAGGCCGAGCATCAACAGGAGCGCTGAGCTTCACCGCCTGGAGACGCCTTTTTCTGACCTTCCCAGCACAGGGACAGGGAAGAAGGAAAGGCATCCTCATCTCCCTGCTGCCTCTCCCACCCCACGCACCGCGGGGAGGTGACTGTCCTTATAAATTTGGGTTGAGACTTTTTACCCCAGCGTCTGCAAACATTTAGACACAGAACTGCTGCTGTTAACTGCCAGCCCATTGTCTGCCGGTGACAGTTTTCTCTGAAAGTCACTTACCAGGGGGTGAATGTTGATTGAGCAAATGAACACAAAGCGGCCGAAGCCGCTGGCTGCGAACTGTGCTGCTGTTAGTTTAAACAACTGGGATAGAAATGCCATTATCCGGGTGAGTTGAGAGAGACGGGTAGAATATTCACAGAGAGAAAAATTTGCCGGCAGTGACTAGCACAGTGAGATGGATGGAGTGTTTGGCCTTGATTGAGATGTCACCCTGGGTCTAGCTTATTGTACCCATGCTCCCCTCCTTCCACTGGGATTCAATCTGAGGCTTCTCCCTCCCTCCCAGTCTTCATTGCTCTGCAGCATTGAACCTGTGCTGCTTCTTACCAGCAGAGCCCTGCCAAACCACACACAACCAGTGGATCTGCTCCAGTCCCAGCCTGTACATTTCCAGCCATCTATGTTCTGTCTGTTTATTCCCTGCTCCATTTTATGTGTTGGTTTATGCACTCTATGGCTGGTGTGCTGGCTAGCACAGCTGGCTGGTCAGAGGAGCTTGCTGGGCTCTAGCAAAGCTGGGATAGAAGTTCCAGTTCAAACGTGGCTGGAGGGAGGCCATTCTCTCACTGGTGTGGTAACACCAAAAAGACTGCCTTCAGGGTGGAGATCAAAGGGTCTCTGCTCCATGCAAACTACTCAGTGAACTCCTTTGGCTGATGGAAGGGCCTTGGGGATGGGGGAAGAGTATCCAATGCCCATGTCACAGCTTGGACTCTGACAGGGCACAGGGAACCATAGCTCAGGTAAGAGGAATCTCCAAGGTCTGACTCACTATGCCATTAGTGTTACAGACTTCATTTGAGAGTGGCTTTGCCTTAGCTGTGTTTGCTACATCCTTTTCCCAAGGTCTTTTCCAGCCTCTGCCACCACATCACTGCCACGTGTGAAGCAGCATCCTTGGGCGTAGAAGTTTGCCCCCACAAAGTGTAGGGGGGCACAGGTCACAGAGAATGGCAGTGCCCAGATTGGGCAAACTCTTTGACTAAGAAATTCTAAGAGAGGAATGAAAGCCCTGAGCCTTCAAAGAGGTGAAAAAACACTGAGCCAAATGAAAGATGTGGATGTTGTCTGATCCAACAGCAGTGAAATGAACATTTAAGAGAGATGAAACACATGATAAATTAACATTTGTGTTAAATGGGATCTGGTCTGATTCCCGTGGCTGGGTCGTTTGTGAGTGTGAGGCATCACAGCTGCAGATAGAGGCAAGCAGGACACATTATTCAGATTATTTTCTCACTTGAATTTGCTCAGGAGATGGGGGATCTTCTTGCTTTGCAGCCTCATGGGAGTAGCAATGTTAATTTCCTGGTGTCTGAGTTTCACAGGGAGCAGGATATTTGATTATGGGAGGCAGACATTGATGGCTGATGTTATTAGTGCTCTTTTCCCAAGTTGGTGTGAATGCAGTAAAGCAAATACTGTATAAAGTGAAAGTCTTTGGTGCTTCCTACCTGGAGGGCACATCAGTTTGACTTGCTATGGGAAAAAGGTAGCACCCCACATTTTGTACCAGCTCTGTACCAGCAGTAACAGGAGCTGCTGAGCTACTTGTGCAGGCAAGAAGTGAATCATTTCTCAGGCACAGTAAGGTGTAGCCACCAAGACCCCGAAGCCCTGGTTTGAATTAATTACTCCCACCACACTCTTTGCTCTGCCATGCACAGACCCACACCAAAACCCTCTCATGGCCAGGTTTTCGGTGAGCAGTCAGGGTACTGGGGTAAGGGACAGGGAGCTGGCAATATTTGTGTTCCCCTCCATGAGCTCTGTTGGGCAGCCTCATCTTCTGCGAAGAGCAGGTCTGCTTACCACGGTGGGGTGGGGAGGAGAAATTCTTCATGCTGGGATAATAGATACCACCAGGGACACCTAGTAAGCCCCCTGGGGTGCTCAGGGAGACTGCCATTTGCTTCAGCAGCACAGCACAGCCACAGGGCACAGCCTGCTGAGGCTTCATGTGAGTCTAGGTAAAATACTACTGATTGTTAACACCTCCCTGCCAAGTATCAGCACTAACCCTGAAACCAGGGGGTTGCCAGTCTTTAAGAGGCTGTGCTGCCCCCTCTGCCTGCTCTGAGCCTGGTGTTCCCTGCAGCACAGTCTCAATGCCCAGCTGATGGAAGGGATTCTGGCCCTCTGCCTTGCACCGAAGTTTCAGACCAAGGTGATCTTTCCAGCACCAACGTTGTCTCTTGTGGCTGGTACAATGAGGTGTCAGGGTAGCAGAGCCTGCCTGAGTGGGAATGATAGTCTATGTGCTTTGGGTGGTGGGTCTGGATGTGGAAGGCATCAGTACAGGGCAGCTTAGGGAGCACCCAGTCTGGGCTGTCACCCACACACAAAGGATCAAAAAAAGGAAAGAGGATTCCATGTCACCAGCAACATCTATGCCAATAAATTAAATGAGGCCAGGATGTAGCTGTTCTGTATCACTGAATTGTTAACGCTACATCTGCATGGTTTTGGCCCATGCCAGTTACCACCTCTCTGGGCTTCTGCTGTTAAGTCACTCTCCATCGTCTTTGAAAAATCATGGAGAACAGGAGAGGTGGCCGGTGATGAGAGAAAAGCTAATATTACCCCCATCTTCAAAAAGAGCAAGAAGGAGGATCCAGGAAATTAACAGCCAGTCAGCCTCACCTCCATCTCTGGAAATGTGATGGAATAGATTGTTCTGGAGGTCATCACCAAGCATGTAAAATAAAAGAAGGTCATCACAAGTAGTGAGCATGGATTCACCAAGGGGAAATCACACTTGACCAATCTGATTGGTCATACCATCTATGATGGCATGGCAGGATAGGTTAACAAGGATATTGTTTACCTGGTCAGCAATAACCCCAAATATCAGTATATGTTGTGGGCTGACCTACCAGAGAGCAGCTCTGCTGAGAAGGACCTGGAAATCTTGGCGGATGACAAATTGACCATTAGCTGGCAGTGTGCCCTTGCTGTCAGGATGGTCAGTGGGTTCCTGGGGTGCATCGGGAAGAGTGTGGACAGCTGGTGGAGGGAGGGTGATCCTCCCCCTCTACTTGACCCTAGTGAGGTCACATCCGTAGTGCTGCGTCCAACTGAGTGCTGAGCCAGTTCTGGGCTCCTCAGTACAAGAAAGACAAGGAGCTACTGGAGAGGGTCCAGCCAAGGGCCACTGAGATGATGAAGGGTCTGGAGCATCTCTCTTATGAGGAGAGACTGAGGGAGCTGGGCCCGTCTAGTCTAAAGAAGAGAAGACTGAGAGGGGATCTCATTAATACATAGAAATATCTCAAAGGCAGGAGACAAGAGGATGGAGCCAGACTCTTTTCAGTGATGCCCAGCAATACAACAAGGAGCAATGGTCATAAACTAAAACACAGGATGTTACACCTCAACATGAGGAAGATCTTTATGTTGAGGGTGGCAGCGCGTTGGAACAGGCTGCCTGGGGAGGTTATGGAGTCTCTCTCTCCAGAGACATTCAAAACCCACCTGGATGCATTGTTGTGTTGCCTGCTGTAGGTGACCCTGCCTTGGCAGGCAGGTTGAACTGGATGTTCTCCAGAGGTCCCTTCCAACCCCAACTGTGACTCTGTGATTAGAGTGTTTAAGGTATGTGCAGCAGCTGTGACAACTGAGCACACTGGTTGTGGCAAATCTGTTTTTAGAGGTATGAGAACTGGCCACATGGCTGTTAGTGGCACTGGGCTGGCAGGCTTTGGGACCAGGGGACAACCCTGAAGCATTTTATTTACTTAGAGAGATGTAACTATTCTTTACTTCCCTGCTGCAGTGTGCACTCAGCACTAGGCTGAGCTTGGTCCCCAGGGTGATCCTGCAGCAGGTAGGCAGCACAGCTTGGAAGAGAGCCCTGGCTTCAGGGAAACTCTTTTGGGGCTCTACACCCTCTGGTTTTGCACTCTGTTGTGTATTACCCCTTTGCTGCTCCATCTTTTTCCCAGAGCAGTCCTTCTCTCTCTGCACTGCCTGCTGCAGTGCCTCTGCACTGCCCTTGTACTGGGAGCTGGTGCTCAAACCTTCCAGTGCCTGTGCTCCCCTCTCCCGCATCCCCACACTTCATCCTTCTCCTGACCGACTGTCCACACCTACTCTTGTATCACCTCTTTATGAAAACACATCCCCTGCACTGCTTTTCTGCTTATGAGAGCCACACACAGAGCCATGTTGTCACACGCATCGGCTGGCATGACCACACTGACACTGCCCAGGCAGGGGGACAGGCAGAGGACACATGCTGACATGGAGGTGTTACCCTGTCGCTGTCCACACTGAGACAGACAACACAAAGGGAGCTTAATGCTGTTTTCGTGGCAAGGTCTTCATTTACACCTCAGCTGGTATAAATGAAGCCAGGTTTTAGCAGTCAATTGAATCCTTTTACTTCTGGTGTGAAAGAATGTGTGCTCGATGGCTGGGACTGCCCCACACAGGCCCATCCTCAGTCTCCTCCTTTTCTTCTGGAGGTAAAAAGTTCAGCTGGACTCGGTGTGTAGAAAGGTTTTTAGCATACCCAGCTCGCCGGGGAAACACTCAGTGTGCAGCAAAGCATCCTCAGGCACAGGGATGCGAGCGTGCCTGCCCTGGGCTGGGCGGGTGTGGGCTATACATAGCTCAGGTCCTGGACTGGCAAACAAAGGGAGCCTGTAAGGCTGCTGGGATTTGCGGTTATCAGCGGCCACGGCAGGAAACGTCCCACACCACAATAACCCCAACTCCACCTTATGTCAGCAAGCCCCACAAACAGAAAGACCCAGCCGCAGGCTTTTGCTCAGGCTGGTACTGTACACCGGAGCTGGCTTACATGGTGAACGAGCGGAAAAACAACATGACTGGCCTGTTCTGATGGCAAGCAGATAAACCACCGCTCCACTCAGACGGGTATTGTTTCCTTCCCACAGGCCTCCTTGCTGCCACCACCGAGCACACGATAAAGCTCTGGCTTTTTATAGGGCTTCTGTTTGAGTTTGTGCTGATTTCAATGAAGTCATTCAAAGTGAACATGTTTGGTGAATTGTTAATTCAAGTGTCCTGGAACACAGCAGTTAGGAAAAATGTAAAGATTATTATTAACCAGCTAATTCTGGGCAAAAATTCCCACCACTGCTTGCACTAGAGTTAGAGTTTCTTCAGCTTTCCACAGCAGTAAGCTTCGGAGCCAGTGCTGGCAAGGAACAGAGGGAATATGAGCAGATGTCAAGAGCCGTATTTTTTTGTTCTAAGGCCACAGTTTTGGTCAAACTCTACCAATATTACTGTTTTCCTGTCTGCCACCCAAGGTCATTTCTCTAGCCTGGATTCCAGCAGAAAAGAAACCATTCACATAGGCTCTGTCAGGTACTTCATCCCAGCACATCCACATATGGCTAGAGACAGGAAAGACCTTTTAGACCTGAATCCTCACGTTTCTCATTCCTTAAAGTACTGATGATGAATTCAGATATTTTGTTTAATACATGACGCGTTAAGGCAGCACCATGGAATTGCTGTCCTGGGCCACCTGCTTATATTCTCTCCCCATGCCGCAGCACCCAGCTGGCAGCCACACACACGGGCAGGCTCAGGCAGGAGAGGAAGGTAGGAAAATGTCTAGTGCGCTTGGGCAGGAGTTTGAGTTTTTAGCTGGATGGTTTAACACATCAACTTTTGGGAAAAAACATAGTGCAGGTACTCTAACTGCTGACAGCCCATTTCCTTGCATTGCAGGAGTGCAGGCGTTTGCCTTAATCAGTGTTTCCTACACTATTTGAAGGCTGAATGCTCTTTCAGGAAAAATAAATGGATGACAGGGTCTTTGCAACACAAGCAAGTATTATTAAATGTTCCTCTCCCATGTGAAGCTCATCCATAGCTCCTTCCCTCAGTATTTCCTCCATACCCTTGTCCCTCACACACTGGAAAACAGTGTCTTCCTTTAAATACTTCCTGAGAAGCTGAAGTGACTTCTGTCACTACCATGGTAACATCTGGCCCATATGTACCTAGAATGATGAGGCTTTCTAATTGTTCAGACCAGTTTGGGTTTTCATCTGTCATGTACTGCACATGCTGTTGTATTTTTTTTTCCAGCTCAGGTAGCTCTCTGAAGCTGGTCCATATTTTTTTGGACTGGATTATCTGCATCACCTTTTCATGTTTCCTCTGTTTGTGAATTGATTTGTTTCTGCTCTGTTCCTTCTTGCCACATTCACCATGCTCACTGTAATTCTACCCACACTAAATCTTCATCTCCTATGAAGAGATAAATTTTGCTTGACTGAAATATGCAATGGGGACATGGGAGAATCTCCCATGTCCTTGTAAGTCACGTGTTTCTCCTCTTTTCCAAAGCCAAACAATACAATACAATTGGAAAAGACACAACAGCCAGGGCTCTGATGTGGTACAAAGTCTCTGCTCTGTTGACACAGTCAGCAGCAGTGCTTGTTGACGTCCAGAGTGCCCAAAGGTTTGGTTTGCTGTTGCTGCTCCTGCTGCCACTGCTCGGAGGGGGGAGGCAAACAAGCTTCACTGCTGCAGGAATATGCAAAACCCAAGTAAGAAACAGTCCCTGGCCTGAGAAGCTTGCAGAGGGTGAAAGGGAGAGGAGGCACAGGGAAGATGGGCGCTAGAGCAAGGAGTAATTAAATCCAGGTTCCTGCTCATGAAGGACTTTCCAGGGCTCCAAGATGCCCACCAAATTAGACACCAACTCTAAATAGATTTTATAGCCCCTTTTACTTGATCAGCGAATATTCTGATCGTTATCACTTTTATTTTATTTTATTCTTTGTGTTTCTGTTGGTTTTTTGTTTGTTTGTTTGAGTTTTGGTGTTTGGCTTGTTGGTTGTTTTTTTTTTTCTTTTTCTTTTTTTTCCCCTGCAGTACTAAGTCAATAAGCAGGTAATTTCAAGCTGTCTCCTGTTGTAAGGTCTTTCACTGTGATCCTCCCAAGGGAAGGCTTTTGTCTGGTGTCATCTGAAGTTCTCAGGCTGGCATATGAAGCTTGTGAAAGATGCCAAGAGTCTTTTCCTTAAGAGACTAATAAAATTAAACACTGTGGCAATTTCTGTGGTCAGGGCAACATCTGCTTCCTCTGACATATCACAAGTGCGGAATATACCAGGCCAGAAGGGACAGAACTGGGAAAGAAAAAACCCTAAAAAATTAAAAAGAAAATACCCTTCAGCAGCTATAATGCATCAGTGGTATGTTCTGGCACCGAGGCTGGCTCGGTGTGGGCGTGTGCGTGCCTGTGTGCCAGGAATGCTGCCCTGGCTGGTGCTGAGCTCCCAGAAGCTGCATGTCATCCCTGTGGACCCAGTTGCTGCCTCACATACTTGCCACCATGTGGGGTCTCCCCATGATGGTGGAGCAGAAGGAACCCCAGCCAAGGAGAGACTCCTTATGCCTTGGGTTCTCTCTGGTCATACCAACCTCACGTGTGTGTGTGGCAGGACCCAAAGCACAGGGACTGTGACTAGCAACACAGAAATCTGGGATTATGTTTGTTATGACCCTATGGGCATATATATGCTGATATAAGTGCATACAGGCTCCAGTCTCCTGTTGGATTAACTCGATAAAGTAAATTTGGATTCTCTGGCTATTTCTGTATCTCTTGCACTTTTGTCGCCCTTCATAGGAGGCACACCATGACTTCAATCCTCCTGCATCTCCAATCCTTCCCCCTGCCACAGGAAAGAAACGTTAGGGAAAGTTTTCAGTCAGGTTCTCGTCCTCCTCCTTGTTAAATTTAGCATAAGCTTGTTAAGTGCCACCAGGAACAACATTAGGGAGCTGTGCGTTTTGGTTCATGGTTATCTGCAAGGTCAGAGAGAAGTACAGGCTGTGTTAGTGAAGGTTCTTCAGTTCTCATACAGTTTAAACACAGAGGCATATGCTAAAAATAAGAAGAAAAGCAAGATGTGTCAGTTGGTCCTGACTCTCAAAAACCTAAGCCCTATTCTAACCGTCCCCTGTCCTCCCAGATTTCTCCTTCCATTTGCAATACTGGTAAAACAGAATTAGCTACACTTAATGGAAGTTGACTTTATTGAAAGCTAGGAAAGTCAATGAACAATGTGACACTGTGCAGGACTCACAAAATATGGATCTCTCCAGGGATCTTCAAGCTAATGGCATCCCTCTTGATAGAGAATGAGGCCAGGGGATTTTCATGCTAAGAGTGTTTTACTATCCTTTGTTCTTTTTCCCCCTCTTCTTCTTTTTCATCTTTTCCTCTCCCTTTCTCCTGCCACTCACCCAGCATCACCTCCCCTTTGCTTTCAGTCCTTTCCCAAGCTCTGCATGCACTGCTCTGTGTGCTCTCCCAACTTTTCTCTTCAAGTTCCCTCCTTTTCCATACCAGATCGCCTTCACTCTGACTGCCTAGGCTCCCTTTGGTCTCTTGGTCTCCCTCCTGCCCTCACCCTGGTCCCTCTGTCCCTTATGCCAGGTCTGCAGCACTGCTGGGGGACATCCCAGTGAGTGCTCCCTCTTTTACTGCCATACTGGTGGCACCACATGTAGGAAGCATGGCAAGAAGCAAACATTTTCTACAGCGTGAGAAGGGGGAGCAGGATGGAGCACCAGTGACATTACTCAGCACCCCTGGGGATGGCAAGCACCTCCCTCAGGATCAGCCTGGCTTCAACTTACCATGGGCAGCCCTCCAGCCTTCGTGCCACCTCATTCCCTCTATCTCCCTCTCCCTTTCTCTCTTCCCTGCCTTATTCCGCATCACTTCCATTGCAACCAGAATACATTTGCTCTTTCTTTTCTTTAATGAGCCCAGTCTGAAAAGTGTCTGAGCGGTATTTTTAGCAGAAAGTTTGGCAGCCTGGCAGTCCTGGGCGTTTTGCCACCTTGAGTGAAAAATGTGCATCAGCCCGATAAGAATTACAATAGGGTGCTCAGGGGCCGCGAGTGGGGAGTGCCCTGATGGCTGACTTACCTGCTCCGTGGGGCAAGGGAGAGTGGCTGTGGGGCTGCCCTCGCCTGGACTCGCCCTCCATCCTGCACCCTGCTGTGCATCCCTCACTGGCCTTTAATACATGTTTGAAGGTATAAAAGGAGGGAGGGGTCCCAGGGGAAGCCATGAGGGTTAAGTATAAGAAAGACATGGTATGGCTGGAAGAGGGGTATTTTCTGGCCACAATATTGCTGCGGGTGGTGTGAACACAGCACCTTGCACCAAAAAGTTGCCTTGACAAATGTAGCAGCCAATATCGTAGCCTTAGGGTCTCTCTGTTCCCTCTCCTTCATCCCTTTGGCAGTGCTGGGGGCTGGGGTGGTGGCCCCCTCACAGGCACAGGGCAAGCTCTGGGAGCAGGCACTATTTGTCCCAGTGTTGTGGCTGGCACAACTTGCTTGGATCTGTTGTTCCCTGACGTGTCAGGCAAAATATTTGCAAGTGGGAAAAGCCTGCCATGGTGACTTCCAGCTGCAATCAATGGTGCTGTGCTTCAGTTTTCTCATTTGAAAAATAAATATCACATCTGGCTTATGTTTTTTAATATTTAGCTTCTCCCTTGCAGTTCAAGGGTCTATATCTTCTGTGGAGAAATGGCAACAAAGTAATTAAATGTCCTGTGAAATGTATGCAAAAATGCCACTTTTTACAAGTGGAGCATTTTGGGAAAGAGGGAGATCATATAAGCCAATGCACCTAGTTTGCTTATCTAGCCTCCTTATCATTCTAGACAACTCTATAGTTGAGGAAGGGAGAGAAACTCCCTCAGGAAATATTTTTGAGGGTAACACAGATGCTCTAAATACTCTTCAAATAGGCCTATCTTTCCTATTAACTCCCCAGGGGAGTAGCTGGCTGGTCAGTCAGGGACCCTCAGCTGCGACCTCTTCCAATCCACACCACTCTGAGCAGACCTGCACAGACCAGTCCAGGCAAGTGCGATTTCCATCTCCAGACAAATGGCTTCTTAGTCCTTCTGTGGAAAGTGGAGTAATTTCAAAGGGAGCCAGGCCTGAAGGCTAGTGGTGAGGATGTTTATTTGGCACTGGGTAGGCATGGGTGACTGCCTGCCTGCAGATGAGGGATCCTATGCCTGGAGCACAGAAATGGATGGAGGGATTGGAAGGGATCTCCAGAAGCATCTCTCTGCCCAAGAAGGGATCAACTGTACACACACTGTTGTGAAAGGTGTTCTTAGGTTACTCTTAAGGGTCCCCCTTACCATTATTAAGGTTGTTCTCCCTGTCAATTAAGAACAGGGGAGCAGACATTTCCCGTCTTCATCTGTGAGCTGTTCTGTGTAGCTGAGGATTGTTACTGCATCCCCCTCAGTTGTTTGTTTCTGACCCAGGCTGCCCAGTTCTTTCAGCCTTCCCATGCAGGTTGCATTTCCCAGACCTCTGCTGTTTCTGGAGTCTCTCCAAAGGGTCTGTATCTTTCCTGAAATACATTGCCCAAAAGTGGCCACCCTATAACAGCAGTAGCATACCATGGCTGCACTGAACAAAAGGGCCATTTCTTTGTATGGGCAATGTTGCTTGTTATTCCCTTCCGATGTGATGTTTGCTTTATTGTTTTTGGTTTTGGTAATAGTGTGATTTAGAGTCTTTTATGCTGAACTGCTTCTTAATCAGCCATTTTTGCTTGGTTATTTCTGTCTAGTTGAAGATCCTTGCACTCTTCTCCACTGAGTTTTGTCACATCCTTTTTCTAAATCGTCAAAACAATGTCTCTTTTCCCCCTTTTTTTCCCTTTTCTTAGATTTTAAAGTCCGATTCTCTCTCCCAAATGCCCACATCTGCCAGATTTGCTGCTGCACTGTGTTCTCTTATGCTCTGACAAATGATGCCAGGTAGAGCTGGTACAAGCCTTGTGTACCCACCTCTCTGTATCTATCCCCTTTTTGACAATGAACCACAAACAGCTGCTCCTTGGACCACGTTATCCAACCAGTTTTGCGTCAAAGCTGTATTTTTCTGGTTTCCTTGAAAACATATGAGACAGCAGCCACACCACCTCCAGACTGTGCTCAGAAGAGAAGGTGCTGCTGGCAAGACAGATGAGAGGACACCCTGGCACAGACAGCTGTAGGGTTTGGGGGTTTTGCGGCTCAGCTTGGCCATGTCGTAAGAAGTCAAGTGCATCCCAGAGGTCTGAAGGGCATAATGGCACCTGGGCAGAAAAATGAAGCCCCAGCCTTTGTACTTAGGTGCCTCTGGGACTGTGAAGGTTTGGTTTAGGCACCTATGCCTGTTTGCTGACACCAGCTCTCACAGTGCAGGCCACAGTGTTTAGGCCAAAGGGCACAAACACAGATCAAACTGAAATGTTTCAGTCAATCATATCCATGTGCTTGGAGATGGCACACTAAGAAAAAGGCTCCCAGTGTCCATGAACTGGCACTTTTGTTTTGTAAAACTTCTCTGTCCGGGAAGATATTGGATACTGGGAACTTTTATCCCAACTTACCGATGAGAACAAATACCTGGGTGCTGGAACGGGCTGCAGCCTACAAGACCACAACGCTTGAGCAGCTGCTGGATTTAAGTTACCAAGAGTGGCTTGTATTAAAAGCCAGGGGGTTGCTCCACGAGCCAGGAGTTTGAGATACTGTGAAACCTGCATCTCGCCTTCCCCTCACCCTTTCCTGGTATTAAAACCTTGAAGAGCTGCAGCACACACAACAAAGGAGAAAGCAATAGGAGAGCCGCAAGGTCACACATCTGCTGCTTTCCACACTTTCTTATCTCTGACATTACGGGCCTCAAGGTCTTTCTTCTCATTAAAACAGCTGAATAATTGCAAACTGTACACAAACTGACTAAACCTGTGGCCTTCTGCCTTAGTCATAATATGGGATGTCTGGCTAGGGAGGATGTTTCTTGGCAAGGCAGGGTGAAGGGGCTGAAGAAATAAGCATCTCTGTGTGAACGTAGCAGGAAGCTTCTGCCACTGTCCCTTGGTCTGACACACTGCAGGACATCCAGCCAGAGGAGCATGGCATCATCAATGGTGCTACTGAAAGCACCACGATGTGACCCCATCCCACCCTCAGGAAATGCGGGACCAGAACCAGACTGACTTTGTGGAGGGCTAACTTGCCATGATCCCACTAGTGCTGCCTCTGCTTGAGGTTTTCTTCATTAGCAGTGGAGAAGTAATAGGCCAGGGATGGAAAGGGGAACTGTGGACGGAGAGAACTGTGGAAAATCAAAGGATAAGGCATATTATGGATGAAGAGGCCTTAAAAAAACAACAGCAGAAAAGGGGGGAAAAGCACTCTAAATCAACAAGTCTTTTGTACAGCTTGGATTTGTTCAAGCAATGTCAGCCTAAACTGACCTCAGGCCACTCTGTATCTTGCATCTCTTCATGTCTCCATCTTTTGGACAAACTCTTCTCGGGTCTGACCATTGCAGGCACTCTTGCTGATGTCTCTGTGGCTGCTGGACCTCAAACAACTGCTGCTGGGATTTCTGAAAACCACACCTGCGACCCCCACCCTGCTAGTCCTGGTGAAATTCATTAATGGCAAGTCATTTGTCATCACTTCATGTAGGATGTAAAAGATCTATTTTTGGTGGTCGTACATGCCTCCCTGCTTGGTGATTAGTGTTTAGCATCTGGGAATGCAACAATCTGGAAAAGCTAAGGGATTAGTAAGTGGATGGGGGTGGTCTGCCCTGTGAAAAATTGTATGTGCACTGAAGTAAGTGGATAAAGATGCTTTTGAGGTTCCAAACATTTTCCTACAGAAATAGAAATGATTGTGAAAGATGAAAAAATTGTGTAACACATTGCTACTGACAGGAGCAGCTAAACACAAGTGTTAGTGGGTTTAGTCCTTCCTATGTTATTTGTGACGGCTGTGAGGCACCAGAGCGCAGTTCTATTGGTTTCCCACCTCATGCTGTTCACACAGTTCCTCCCTGCATTTCCTCCCTCTGCTGAGCCTGGCAGCTTGCTGGCATTCTGCTCATGCTTCACTAGGAAGAATGTAGGTCTTAGTTCTCACAACACCCTTTTTTTTTCAAATTTGGCTTCAACTTCCAGCTCTTTATTTTGTGTCTTTCCCTACCAAAACTAAGTGGGTTTTACTACATGATGCCATGTCTTTCTGAATGAATTTGTGCCATCAGTAAGGCAACTCAGCCTTCTCTTAAAAAGCTGAACACTGACTGAGAAATGTTGCCTTTGATCTGTATTTTCCCACATATTCTCCACTTTTTTTGGTGTTTTTGGAAGTGTGGACACCAGACCAAGAGCCATAATCCACTAGCACTGTTTCCGCTCCCCTGCCCCTTCTTGGGTAAGACCCCATTACACCCTTACCATCCTACCAGAAGCATTAGGCCAGAGGCAGAGCTCCTTCTTGTAACAAGAATTCTCCAGGTGCATTATGGGTTTATTTTCTTTTCTTTCACTAGGTCTTGACTGGTGCTGGAATGAGATTGCCAAGTTTCAAGCTGATCAAGTTTTTCTTGGAAATAAGCTGTCTAACAAATTTTCTCTTTGTGACAGGTTCTTAGATCAACATGCTGCTTATCTGATAAAACACTTATCAGAGACAACTTGTGGCACGTTGCCCTGGTACCATGGTGCAGTCTCTCTACTCAATTGCTTGAAGACGGTAGAAGATGCAAACAGTAAACAGCAAATGCTGCCCGTGCGTAGGTGTCTTCAGAGTATCATTGCACAGTTTGGACAAACACCCTGTCAAATATGTACTGAAAAGCAAGCAAAACTTGGCCAGAATTAATGGTCCTCTGGAATAATGATATGCTGTGGTAGTACTGTGAAGCATCCTGACACTCAGAGCTGGACTACTGTGGCAAAATTTAGGGTTTCTCCTAGACAGAGATAATTTATTCATGGATTACCAAGTCTTTTAAGTGATCTTCCTCTGGGCCCTACCTCTTGGCTAATGCTCACAGGCAAAGTAAAAAGAGAATAAACTGTATGCAAACTAGCAACAGTGATGCTTGGTATAACTTCAGGATATATTAAATCCTGAGTGGAATAGTTACTCCTTCGGAAATTTCCAAACATTTCATACAAAAAGAATTCCCATTCTGATGGAACTGAATACATTGAAACAAATCACTAAGTCTTCTGTTATTTCAGTATTTTACTCTAAGTAGCTCTAGGTTCTATTCAACTACTGAATGATCATCTTTGGTAAAGTGAAGTTTCCTGGAATTATCCCAACAAAGCTCTCCAAAATATCTGTTCTGTAATTTAAAATAAAGTAACAATTGATGTTTATACTTTGGTGTCAAAATGTTACAAAATTTTATAATGGTAAAATAATCTGCAGAATAGAAATGATCATTTCTAGCCACTACTAATGAGAAGGAACAATAATTCAAATCTGTAAGAGCTGATATTCTGCTACACGCAGAATATCCCTTAGATAACCCTATGGCTAATGTGTATCTGCTGATATGGGTACAGACACATCTCTTGTACATAAGTATAACTTCAAACCTATGGAGGCAAAACCACTATGATGTGACACCTCTTAGTCTCCTTCTCTTTTTTCCTCCTCACATTCCTCCAAACTCAAAAGCTGGAAAAATACAGCCAGAGCCAGCATGAGAATGTCAGGGATAAATAACTCAAGGAGTACAAACTCAGTGGTAGGTCTTACCTGATGATCAAGGTGGGACTCCCATAAAGGTTTGAAAGGTGTGCCCCATGCTCAAACCATCCATATTTGCCAAAATTTCCTCAGTGACTGGCCTAAAGCACTCAGCCTGAATGCACTGCCCTGCCATCCCCAGACAGTTCTTCCTCACAGTTGAGCATGCTGGGGTTGTTTAGCCTGGAGAAAAGAAGGCTCAGGGGGGATCTTATCACCCTACAACTACCTGAAAAGTGGTTGTAGCAAGGTAGGAGTCAGCCTCTCCTCCCAGGTTACAAGTGATAGGACAAGAGGACAATATAGCCTCAAGCTGTGCCAGGGGAGGTCAGGTTGGATATCAGGAGGAATTTCTTCACAGAAAGTGTTGTTAAACTTTGAAATGGACTGCCCAGGGAGATGGTGGAGTCGCCATCCCTGGAGGTATTCATGAAACAACTGGGCATGGCACTTGGTGCTGTGATCTAATTGACAAGGTGGTGTTCCGGCAAAGGTTGGACTCTATGATCTCAGAGGTCTTTTCCAACCTAATTGATTCTGTAATTCTGTGATATGTTCCTGATCCCAGGATTCACCTATGTGCTCTGCGGGCATTAACTGGTACAATATTTGCATTCTTCCAAAGAGAACTGAACCCTAAATGGTAACTATAAATATGGTTCTTATTTAACTGGTGCAACCTCTACTAACCATAGGCTGCATTTTATACCGATTTAAACTGAGAAAGTAACTCTGGGCGCATTTGGACCATGCTGCTAACCCACTCCAGGGCTAGGCACATTTAGCAGGGGTTTGCACCTTGGCCCAAGGTGGCTTGGATTCCTCCTGGAGTCAAGTGGTTCATATCAGTCAGCTGTGGGATCTCTGCTCTGCAGTCTCCTGTGCTTTGGGGTCTAAGCTTGGAAGTCACTACACCTCGTGTGTAGAATCATCTGTGTCTAAGAAGTTTCAATACAGGCTATGTGGAGGCCTTTGCATGCAGGAGAGTTTTTTTCAGAGCAAAATATTCCTGATGAACTCCTCAGCTTCCAGAACAGCAGATCCCTTGATATATTCATGTAATCTGCTTTAGAGCTGACCCCTAAGTTTTCTGTGTACAGTGTCTCATCTAAAAGATGAGAGGAGCCTTAATTATGTATGTCTTTAATTATTTATTTATTCAGAGCACACACTCATTCACATTGTATTCACTGAGCTTTGGTCAAATCCCAAGCCATTGTCTGCCTGCACACAAGTATTTACCTAAAGGTATGGGTTTAAACTGATTAACTCACACTGGAGCAAGCGCCTATGTAGGCACTGATATTGGCTTAATACCTTACTCAGAAGTACTCCGAAGTTGGCTAAGGTCTTGTACAGATCCTCTTCTTTGAGAGTAAAGTGTTTGCACAGTGGCAAGACTCGGCTTTACTGGATTGTACAATGGCTGAGTTGAACTGATACCAGGCTGACTGAGGTGCATGAAAGCAGCGTGTCTGGAAGTGGGCTGCTGGAGATCTGGAGATGGAGGACCTCAACTGCATTCCTGGTAGTGGAGACTGACTTTGTTCTTTCAAAGCTTCCAGCAACATAATGGTATTTTAGATCAATGTGAGCAAGAGCTGCCTGTACCTTCACCTAGCGTGATGTGTCCTTGCCCTGTCCTGAAGCAAACTCATTTGCTTTGCAAAGCATTCACAGATATCTGAAAGTGGAAAGGGATACAAACCCACCCCTTCTGACCCAACTCCATTGCTAATGAAGCACACACACGTTTTCTGCCACTGGGGTTGCCTTCTCTCTTGGGTGGATTGGGGCTGCCTCCTGAGTAGTTTCATCCCCCCCATCCAGGAGAGAGACCAGAGCAGTAGAAGAAGCACTCGACTTTATCAGCCCCATTTCTTCCTTCAGCTTACCAGCAAACGAACTCCCAGTTGGCTTTGTTTGACTTCTGGGGCTTATTGGATTTGTTGCTTCCTTTCTTCATTTTCATATTAAAGGCTAAGGTTGGCTGTGATCCTGCTACTGCAGCCTCCAGCTCCTAAGCTGATACTACCAGCTCTAATTGCTCAGCTGCCTGATGTAATCGCCAGTACCTATATTGTGTGTGTGGCTGCAGGCACTTCATATTTTCTCCCCAGCCAGATGAAAAAAAAAAAAAAAAAGAAGAAGAAAAAAAAAAAGAGTGAATTGGCTGTAGGTCTGTCAATAGTGACTAATCAGGTGCTGTGCAATTAATTATGAAGGGGTGTCATTTTAAAACAATTCTGAGGTGGGAAGGAACAGGCCTGGGCCCTTTACCTGCTGGCACTGTTTGTGTTGCTAAGCCAATCCATGCTGCGTCCTCTATTTCATTTACCTTTTAAACTATTGCCCCCGCATAAGTAAACACTTTCTATAAAGTGTGTGTGTGTGCATGCATGTGTGTAAGTGGGTGGAGGGTGATCTGGGAAGCTCTCCACCCTAGAAAAGAAATTAATGATGGAGAGGAAAAAAAAAAAGAGCAGCATAATTTGGCAGTAATTTCTGAAGAACAGCAGAAGATAATAGCAGGTGGATGAAACAGGAATAGCATGAAACAGTCTGGGGCTGAGTTCCAGTAACCAGAATTGCTATGAGATATGGAGATGGAGGTGAGAGATGTTGCTGCAGTGCGAGTGCAAGCCCACCCTGAGCAAGGAGCCTGGGCTACCCATGCTGGGCTCCCCAGCAGCCACCCGCTAACAAGGGCTGCTGGTGTCAAGGGGGCAAATCCCTGTCCCACCTAAACTGGCTCTCTCAGGCTCTGCTCCCAGCAGTGGCCCACACATCTCCCACCCACTCCCTGGGGAATGCAGCTGCCAAGACCAGGATGACTCTCCTCCTCTTCACCCTGCTGGCAAAATTAAATTGTCCCTTGCAAAGCAAAAGTCATTCTTCAAAGAGAATGGCAAAGGAACTGTTACTGTCCAGTGCCATGCTTAGGGCACTGACTGGTGAGGAAAGAAATGCATTCATGGAAATGACAATGTCTTTTTTCAGTAGCTTAGTAGAAACAGAGTGACAGTTTTAAATGACTAATGTCAGCCCATTTTGTGAGCTGTCACTCACTGAGATTATGATCACACCGTGTCTAGTGCTTGGAGTGACAGAAGACATGGACTGGGAAGGCAGAGGATGCTGAGGGAAAGCCTCTGATGGGACCACCTCCTTGAAGATGCTGACAGTAAGAGATCTTCTGGAATGGGGCAAAGGGCAAGTGTCATGGTGTCTAATAGGAAAAATTAGAAATACCCATTCAAATTGTTTACCTTTCTAATACAAAAGCTCCAAAACACCCTTTGGTCAAAAACTCTGCCTGCAACACTTGCAGTTCTATTCCAGGGGAAAAAAAAAAAGGTATATTCCTGTGTGAGTGTGTGAGGGTGTATAATTACTAACATTGCTTTTTATTATAATAAATGTAGAATTAGATGGATTATTCTGGATAACAATTTATTTACTAGCAAATGTATTTTAGGAGCAAAACGCCAAGACACCAGAAGTTCTGTTTTGAACTTTTCAAAATCAATTGTGTTGACTTTGTTCCCCGAAATTAGTGTTCTTCACTTTATTTGTTAACATTTTAAGTGAAAAAAAAATCATTATAAGTAGAGGAAAACATTTGATCAAAATGCAGATGTATTTCATCTAGTTAGAAGACTTGTAAAACCTTATTCAAAGTTATTTTCACAGCTTTGCATGTATCTCAGGATCACTGCTGGCACAGTCCTCCTTTTCCCTAGTCTTCAAAAAAGCTCATTGCACTGGCTTTGTTATGAGTGAAACATTTAGTACCCTTAACCTCAGTTTCTGTCAGCATTTTGATGATGGCAGCTACTGGATCCTGGCCACAGCAATTCCTTGCTGTAATGAAATGTGGTGGATGAAGCTATGTTTGTGTCAGAGGACTTTGAGATACGACATGAGGAGGCTCAGTTTGTTGGGGCTATACAAGGTGGGGGGTGCCAGCCTGGTTTAGATCAGGAATCTGTTCAATCCTGTGTCCGGGTTTTGAAGCCTCAGCAAGTCTTGCACCAAGAGGGGAAATATATTGTCCAGAGAAAGGGTTTTACCCTGAATCATCCTGGACCCAAGTCAGTCCGTGTAGAAGGGCACATGGCACCATGCAATGGCTTACACGGGGTTACACAGCAAACTAGAATTAACAGATGTAAAAGTGGAGGTTACAACATGAACATACACTCAGATACTGGTGTAATGAACGTAGTATAAATATTTAGATGTATTCCTACATTTAATTCTTAGACTCATCATTCTTATGTCAAATGGTTTACAAAAGGCAAAACTATATTTCAGTTACAGGCATGGCTTCATAATTCTTCAAGTTAATTAAGGCATCCAAATGTGCTTCATGACTGTCGCCTCTGCTCTGTAAACAGCACAAACCTATAGATAATTAGAAGCTTTTCATATCAGTGACAGTAATGGCAGTTTAGGCATCCACAGCACATCTGTAGCTGAGTCTCCAGCCTAGGAGAAAAGCAGCAGCTATGAGTGCTGTTCGTACATCTCCTATAAACAGACTGTTGCTTGTGTCTTGTGTGCAGACATCACGTACAGGAAGAATTAATCGTGGTTTGGGATCTCTTTATATCACTTTAGTGTGAGTGAGCTGATGTCAAAGTGTTGTTGTGTAGGCACAGGTCACACCAACGCAGTGCTCAGGTGTTCCTGGTGCCCAGTTTGTGACTGCTTCTTCAGCCTGGAGCTGCTCCATGCAGTGGGGACAAGGACAGTGAATTTCCCCGGCTCAGTTGCTGGCATGGCACAGAAGTGCACCATTCCTGGGGAGGGTCCCCATGCTGGTGCAGATGCTGGTGGTGCCCATTGTTGTGCTGATGAGTGTCCAGGGGCACAGGGATGCCTCTGCTGGCCACGGCCACGGTGTCAGTGTCAGAGCGAGGGGTCCGTGGGTCCAACCTTCCCAATATAGCTGTTGTACTGTGCAGCTGGCATTGGCATCATTTATTGTTCTGTTTCTTTCTCTGTTTGGTGCTTTTATGCAAAAACTGCATAACTGATTGCACAGGCAAGGGAGGAGAGGGGTGGCCTATTCCCAGTTGGGCTGTCACCTTGCAAAGGCAACAGGGTGAGCAGGCGCCTGAGTGCCACCCACAGAAGAGGGGGGATCAGACGGGATCTCCCAGAGGGCCTGAGGCTGGGCTGTCTGTGGTGGTCCCACAGCCTCACTGGCAACTGGGATCTGCTTGGTACTAGGTGGGGAATCCCCCTTTGCCAGGGGAATCCCTACCTGGCCACTTCATAGTGTTTTTAAGGACAGCAAGAAACCTTATCACATCTCCACATCAGCCCCAGATGCTTTACATTCCAGCGATGCTCCACAAATGTTCTGAACCCCACAGCATCTCTCCCAAGAGGGCTCACTTCTCACCACCTCACGAGCTGTCAGCTTCCTGCATGCACCCAAGCCAAGGGGAAGGGAATGGCCCTGTGGCCCTGCTCTCAAGGATGTTCCTGCAGAGTTGACAGTGGGTGACACAGCCCTGCCCCTCACCTGTGTCAGCGGGACCGTGTGTGGCATCAGGTGCTGTGTGTGCAGGAAGGCTGGACTGCATGCAGCCAAAGTTCAGGCAAACAGTGGAGAGGAGAAATAATTTCCAACCCAGCGGCACTGAGGCCACTTTGGCCACCTTTGGGTTCCACCTTGAACCGTAGCCAGAGCACAGGGTGCCACTGGCACTGGTGTCTGTGCATCAGCAGTCTTGCAATGGGGTATGGCTCCTGGGGAGCGCTCTGCTCCCAGAAGAGGAAATAATAATAAACATCTCCCAGAACATCTTCCACAGTGCTAACACCTGTCAGTCCCAAACCAAACCCCAGTGCTTCACCATCTCCTTGCTGTGTGGAGTATCAGCATGCCTTGTCCTCCATCTCTCTCCCTCTATCTCCCATGTCTGTGCTGTTTCGGGGCTTCTTTCTCTTTAAGAGGAAACTCAGCGGAAGCCTAGCTATTCAATATTGTTTCATATTATTTTGTTGTGAAACAATTTAATTTGTTTATGGCTCTAAAGGTCAGATTTGATTGTTGCCCAAATTTCTAAAGAATGCATCAGGCTGAATAGGACTTTGTGGCATGATCAACTGGAGAAAGAGAAGGGGACTAGTGGAAATATTTAACTGGAACAGCAAGACAAACTTACCTTCAGCTCAGGTTTAAAAGCCTAGTCAATCATTACACATTTTTTATTATTTACTTGGTACAAAATCCCCCTGGGAGAAGAAGTAGAAAAACTCACAGGCCAGAATCTGTCAAATTTTTAGTAGTTTGCTTAGCATTTTTTCCTCCTGTCTCAGGACAGCTGGAGCGATATGGGTTGTGTTGTTGCCTGTGGATAGATGAGAAATAAAGTGGAAGCACATTGTGGTTGTAGCTCCAAGCAGGGATGTTTGTAACAGTGGAGAGACCAGGGCCGGCCAGGGACTTAGAGAAGGAAGGTAATTCTCACAAAGTCATCAGAAGACAAAGGTTGCATTTACACCTGGCCAGAAGGTTTAATCATCTACTATTTCCAAACATTGCAGGCTCACAATCTGTTGTGTCTGAGATCATAAAACGTATCACAAACTGGAGACAAGAGACCTGGGGCTTGATTGACCAGAGCTTATCTTTTCTTTTTCTTCCTTCTTATTTTTCACTCAATTTTCTGCCTTTTTGGAAAAAAAAAAAAGGTGCTTTGAAAATTAATTGCTTTGATCAGAAAGTTCTTGATGCAAATAAATTCTGAAAACCAAGGATTAATGGGCAATTCTCATTCTTCTCTGTCTCACTGTATCAAGAGTGTTTGGGAGACAGGTCACCTACTTGCTAAAGTCTCCCTCTCAGGCTTGCAGGGAAAAGAAATTGTGGAAAAGGGACCAAAAAGAGAGGAGTATTCAAAGAGGAGCAAGTAGAAACCTCTCACAGGTTAGTTTTCCAGATCCTACCACAAAAATAACTAATATTCAACCACCTGAAACACTGGGTGTAGGTGGCTTTCATCTGTCTTTGGGGGAAGGGTTGAATTATGGTAAAATTGAATCCGGCTATGATGGGAGGGTTTCTGGGTAATGTTAGGCATATTTTTGCAGTTTGAGACTGTAGTTGGTTTTCTCTTGTACCTGTAAGGTTGGTAAGGAGGTCTATCAAGCAAGACCAGGAACTCCTATGACAGCTTGGGGGAACATCACTTCTGCTTCTTTCACCCCATTGCCTCTGCAGGGTCATTGGTCTTTAGTGTCTGCCCATGGGCAGGCTGCGGAGAGGAGCTAGGACTGACTGAGGGTGGTGTTTCTTACCTGTTATTCATAATGGTTTATAGGAGAAAGGGTGGAGGAGCCATGTCCCAGCTTGGGCCCCAGCCTGGCTCAAAAGGGTTGTGCCAGCCTCAGGGCGGGACCCGGGAAGAGATGATGTTGCTTTGCACCTTGTTTAGGTGTTACAGTGTGGATTCATCAAAGGACTTAGTACTGGGAGGAAGAACTGGCCCTGTTCAGCTGAAGGGTTGCCATTTCTGATTTCAAAGGGGGATGAATTTAACCCTTTGACTTCGGTGGGGTTTGAGCTCCTGGTTGGAGTTAAGCACGTGCTGTTTCTGGGTTGGGACCTTCCTCACTCTATTTGGAAGAGGAAATAAACAGATTCAGTCGATTTGCAATATAATCATCATCTTCATGATGATGCCTCTGTGTGTTTTATGACTGCCAGCTCTGTAACTTCCCCCTTTCAAAAAAACAGAGATGGAGCAACAAGAGCTTCCCCAAGAGAAGTTCATTAAACAAAGCAGGCTGGAGAGCCGTCTGCCCCTGGCACTGCTGGGAGCCCTCAGGGTGTCCCTCTCCTGGCTAGGGCTGCCTGCCACCTGATGAGAGTGGCATCTTTCATGTTGTCTAGGGCAGCAGTCATACCCAATTGCATAATCAAGGTCACTGGAAAATTACACAAAACTTTGCCCAGGTCTATTGGGGAAAAAAAAAAAGTAAAGCACTTGCAAAAAAAAAGCCCAAGCACCCAAACTTCTGCTCATGCTGCCAACTTGCTACTCTGTGTGAATGGCATGTACAGTGCCAAGCTGCCACCTTATACTTTCCTGGAAACCTCGATGACAAAATAATATTATCCACATAAAGGCAATTGAAAATTTTCTCTGGTAGCCACATGAAATCAGCCCTGTGGTTTTCCCTGTCTCTCCTTCAGCTACAGTTTCAAGTAAATAACTATGATGTGCAAATACAAGAAGTAATAGTCTCATGCTTTGCATTGCTGAGTGCTGCCCTTCTGAGGATTTTAAGTCTCAGGACAGTGAGTTTGGTTTCACATGCCCTTAGGAGCTATCAAGTCTTTCCAAGGCTACTTTACAGATATAGAAAACAGTCAGCTTGAAAATCTGTATATGAAAATAAAGAGAAGAAATTTCAGAATTTTTCTTCAGAAAAAAGAATTCTTGGAGAATTTTCTGTTATTCCTCTGACATTTTTATACTTCGAATTGTGAGAAAAAGAAAGTCATGGAGAAAGTCTTCTTCAAGAAGAAGAACTTGTAGAGTGAAAGAAGCCAGGGCTAGAAAGTGAAGCAAGGAAAAAGTCCGGAAAAATTGAAACATTTTCTTTTTTTCTAAGAAAAAACTGAAAAAGGAGCCTCTGAATGCCTTGATGGGCAGGTGCTGGGTGGCAGGGAGGGTACAGGTCCAGCTCTGTTTTCCCAGCTGGACTAGCCAGGGCCATGTTTCCCAGCTGCCCCCGAGCATTACTGCCCCCTGCTTATTCAGTGGGGACATCCTCCCATCAGGACAAGGCTTTCTGCAACACCCAGCTCTCTGTATTGCTTTGTTGGAGAGGGTACCCCATACACTGCTGGTTTTACACCACCAAAATCTACATGCTGCAAAGGTCCAGGTGGTGGTGTGCAAGGCATCAAATCGACCCTTCGAAAATCTCATGCCTTTAACCCTGAATTTACATTTCTGACTAGCCCCTCTTGCAGCCAAGTAATTTCTGGGTAATTTGAGCATGTCTCCTTCCAGTTTCTGCCCTGTAAAAGCTCTTCTTCTTAAAGCCTTTCCCAGCTTCCTGGGGGTGGTTTGATAACTGTCGGTATTTCTGGTCATGAGAATATTGTTGGCAGAACTTTTAAGCTTCTCTTTCCATAGACCCTGGTTATCTAATAGTTCAAAATCTCCGTTGCTTCATAATTCCTAGAGTTCAGGTGTGCTAGAAACAAAGCCATCTTTCTCCCCAGAGTGGAAGGGCTCTCTCTTTCCATTCTTCACATCATACATGGAAAAATGGGTTGTGTCTGTCTTCTTAACTTTAGAAGCTTGGAAGTTTAATGAACACTTTTCCCCATTTTTATTTGCGAGGAAGCTGTTAATAAACACTCCCATCACTTTCCTAGAAAATGTTATGTCACCTAAAAGACAAATTGACCCCTTTAATCACATCCTTATACCAGAGGATTTAAGTGCAGTATAGGAGTTGAAGTGAGGGCATGGTTCATCCTACTGAGTTTGCTTTTTGCTTTTGTTTTGCTTTTTAAATTGACATGGTGGATATAGATCCTTATGCTCAGGACACTGAAATTAATAGGGTTGTACTGCTTATATAATCTCTGATGGACACTTTGTTGTGTCTTCAGGTTGTTTAAATTGCCATCATCTAATTGCATGCTGCAGAAAAAAAAAGATCCATCTGAGAGAGCTCCAAAATGCCTGTGGGCACCTTCCCACAGCTGGCAGGTGAGAAGTCAGGTATTCCACTTGATGTCAGCTATCAGTGCTTCTGTCATCAAAATAGAGTCACTTTCCAGTTTATTAAGGAATAAAACCTCCATTACAATGTAGTAGGTCAGTCTCTCCAAGAACTTACTGTTCCTCACTCAAGAATTTGATCCAAGTTAAAGCTAGGAGTGGAAAGCAGATAGGAGCTAGCATATGGAGATCTTCTCTTTTTATTAAGAGAAACTGCAGCAGGCCCAAGGAAGTGCCTTGCTTAGCATTTGTTTCCTTCAAGGGCTGTTTCTTGTGGTTTAGGTCTTGAAGGCTTTCCTCTGCCCTCATGAGAAGGGGTGGTTTTGGTGGTGGGTAGCTGGGAGCTACACAGAGCCAGCCATGCCTCCCTGTTCCCGTTCCAGCCACAGAGTGCCTTTTCGGTGGGAATTTGCAGGAATATGGCAAAACCCCCACCTGGCCCACTGGGGTAGTGGGCGGCCCTGGGGCCATGGGCAGGGTAGGGGCCTAGAAAGCCAAAAAATTCAGGAACTCTGCTTGTTTGGCTGCTTTGTGTGGATATAACAGTACCAGCTGGGATATACCCCTCTCACACACACCTCGAGCGTTTACTGTCACCCTCACAACATTTCCTGGATTAGCAGAATGGCTCTTCAGCTATAATTTTTGTTGAAACATCTTGCTTTAGACCTAGAGAGCACCAATGAAGGCCTGAAATCTGTAAATCAGCTGCCCTTTGGAAAACAAATCATTGTGGTGGAGTTTTGCCAAGCTGATTTTCTGTGCTCATTCATTTTTAGTTTTCACTTTATGACCTGATTTAAACTGACTATGCTCCAACTGTACCAGTTGCATCCAAGATATGAGCCTGATTTACACTTTGAAAATGCAAACTGCTCCCTGGATGCATTTCCAGGAGGAAGAAATGCTACAAACAGGTTGTTTGGCAGCACCCATAGACCCCATAGACCAGAACTTGCAGGTTGCCTCTGCTTACCTGCTTGAGCTGGTGAGATGTTATTACTGAAGGAAAAGCTGTGATCTTCCCATGAGATACAGCAAAAGTGGTGTCTTCCAGGGAGAAAATTACTTGACAGCTCCAACTATGATTGCCCAGTGGCAAACTAGAAGATTAGAAGATACGATGGAATAAGAGTCTACAAAGGTAAAGAGGCACATGGAAGAAGGGGTAACAGAGGAGACATGATGGAGAGGTGACATTAACATCTACAGTCAGTGAAATGGCAGAGGTGGAGAGACAGCATCTATGGCTTGTGAGAAGAATGGGAAGAAAACAACGGAAAATTTGATAATTATTTAATTGCCCACGTAGAACTCACCTCAACAAAACTGTGCCTTCACCCAGGACATCTGCAGGGCCAGTGTGGGATCATGTGGTTATTATAATGATGTTATATTTTCATGTTAAAAAATATCTCTAATTTCTAAGAACACACAATTATTTACATATATCATAAAGCTTATTTTTAAAGAAGAGCTTTTCTTCAAAGGGAAAATGAGCTGCCTTGTTATTAATATTGCAGTGTCCTTGTTTGCCAGACTTGGTGAACCAACAATATCACCATAGAGGGAATAGTCTTATGTATGGAAATACTAAATCCAGGACTGATATATGTGCATGACTGAAAAAAAAAGAAGCTGGATTTGTAAAATTCTCTGATTTCACATTCGTCCAGTCATAGGATTAAGGAGACTTAAAACAGACGAAAAAATTCACGTGAGAACAATTGTTATAGCTTCTATTAGAATGGTATCATTGATATCCTCTTTAAAATGGTTTATATTGCCAAAAGCAGAATGAAGAAGCCTTTGTGTAAAATCGCATTGAGTCATCTGTGCTAAGACTGTGTAAAGCGCTTGGAAGGGCCACTGCTGGAGTTAATGGGACCCTGTGTATTCCAGCTTCAGTGAAATTCCAGGTACAGTTCTCCAACGGTGAATAGCAAGAATGGATCCCCTTTGCAAGCTCTTTTATGTGGATAACAGTTAGTAATGGCAATTATCCCACTTGTTAATCTGAGTAATAATCACATTGGCCCATGTCTGATGTTCCTACTAGTACTGCAGTTCCCATTCATGTAGTCAGAAGCAGAGGCGATCACAATCCCCAATTTGGGTATGTCCTTCCTCCAGGTGGATCCCTGGAGAGATTGTTATCTGCATTTCAATGCCTCTTTCCTCCTTGCAGCTGTAAGCACCTCGAGCCACATCTTCCTAGCTTCTTCCTTGCCTTTACTGTTTCCAAGAAGTCATCCTGCTGAGATATCCAGGAACTGAATGTGGTGCCAGGAGTGTTGTGAGTTCCCCAATAAGACGAGGGACTGCATTTTACAAGGGAACGGTTGTACAAGGACGGGTAAGACAGATGGCTGAACTTGCAGAACGAGTTTCAGCCATAAATGCTCTGAACACCATAAACGTTCCGAGGCTTTTCTTTTTTTCTTTTTGAAAGCTGAAATATATTTGGGAAGTACTTGTTCAAACTACAGACTCAGTCAAATATTAACAAGTGGAAACTGGGGGGGGGGGGGAAGATACTTTGAAGCGCTCAAGCATGTGTGGGTTCTTGCTGTATTTGCCTAACTATAATCACTGGGGCCACACTTGCGACAGGCTAAAATGTTGCTGTGAATAGAAAGTATACCATAAGGGTTCTCAAATATGAAAGTGGGGCTGGAACAAAGAGCAGGCACCAGACAGACTTCCCCTGTTAACGATTACTGGCCGGTCGCCCTGGTGCCAGCAGTCTCAGAAATCCCGTCAGGAGCAGGCAGCAGTATCTCGCCCCATGTGATGGCGCTGCTTTGAAACCCTGCCCACAGCCTCGCCGTATTCCTCGCTACTGCCTTATTGTGGGGTAATGAACTTTATCGCTTCGATTTTGAGAGTGTTTGCTTTAAAGATGATTTACCACACTTGACAATTACCAAATTTCCTAAATTCAGCCTGAGGCGTTGTTGTTGTGTATCTTGTGCCATGCAAAGCAGTACCTTGGCCGCAGCTTGCAGAAGGTTGCAATCTCTCAGTGTGCAGGAGGTTGCTCTCAACACATGCTGAAGGTCCTCCAATGATGAAAGTCCTTCAGTGCTGCTCCAAACCTCTACAGTCCTGTGGCTTGGCATGTCAGTGGAGACATGAAAACCTGACTGAAGGGTGGAAGAAAACAAAGCTGTAACCCAATCTTGCAGAAACGTCAGTACACCGTTGGGTTAGAACTCTTCTTGCTGTCTTTGTGTGAAGGACATGAGCTGCAGGGCTGGTGTAGCAGGGACAAACACACAGCTGAAAATCCTCCAGATGGAGCTTTCAAGGCTTTTTTTTAATTTCTTTTTTTTTCTTTTTAAACAATATTTTGATCCTGTTAATCAAGGACTTATTGTTTCATTTATATTTTGTTGGGAGAACTACCAAAACCTTTATATTAGAATATTTGACAACAATGTCAACAACATTTCCCTGGACTGCTGCTTAATGTGCTTTTATTATTTATTTTCCATACGTTAATTCTTTTAATATGTTCTTATTAAAGTCTTCCATGTTTCAGTAATATTGTCATTGTGTTTCTTTTGAAGGAGGCAAGTGTGTGTACTGAAAGATTAGATTATCCTGTTTAAAAAAAAGAGAGAAAAGGGAAAAATGTCTTCAGAATGAAGTACATCAAAAGTAAAAGTAGGTGACAAATGTTAATATTTGCAAAGTGCTTCTGCTTTGATCCTGCATTTCTATTTTTTTAAGAGTTTGACAAATGTGTCCTGTGGTTTGGCTCAAACCTCTTTGCCTAGTGCTTTACTTGACCCACAATCCATTTGATCTTCCACTTGTTTTTCCTTCTGTCCAGGAGGCCTCTGGACTTGATAAAGGCTAGTTCTTATCTTCCATTTGCTGCTGTTGAGAGGCATCATTTTTTATTTTTGATTGGATTAGGTTATTGTGCCTGTTTGCTTAAACAGATTCTAAAGAGATATTCATTTTGCTGTTATTGTTTGGTATGGTTCCCTTCCCATTTCCATGCCAGCTATAGCAGATCAAAATCAGGTTTGGCTGATTGATTCTGGCACTAGATGAGAAGAAGACATGGATGCTGAAGTGGCTGACTTGGATGGCAGGCTGCCACTTCATTTCTATAGTACAATTTCCAGGCATGCTTCATCCAGTACCTGAGCTTACAAGTATTTAGTATATCAGACACTTTCAGGGGCTCTGGGAAGGATTCCCCCGTATAAGGATCCTGTCAAGGTCTTTGTTTTTCCCAAAGCTACTGAGCATTGCTTCGTGTTCCCTCACCTGCAACCCAGTAGTTAAAGCTGGAGATTGACAACTGGCCACAGATAACTAAAATGCAAGTGCTTCTACAGCCCCCAAACACCCATCTTAGTCTACCCACTGTGATTCCAACCGCAGTATTGCCTGTAATGTGTCAGATCTTCCGCTTTCACTATGCTGCTTGCACGATCCGACTATTGCCCAGCTCAGTAAGAGCCATCCCATTATGCAACAGCCTGGGCAATCTGGAATATGCTCCTACAAATACTCATGTTGGCCATAAAAGTTGACATTTGACATTATGGTCTGTTTTATACCATCAGCTCCCTTGTTTCCATCGAGAGCCCCTCCTCCCAAGAAACCATAAACCACAATTGAGGGAAATTTTGAGCTGCCATTTCATCCAAGTAGCCATAGGATCCCCTATGGACCACTCCTCCAGCTCCAGGCATGGGAGCACCTCTCCATGTCTCATCCCCAGGAGCCTCCCACTGTCTTTAAAGAAATGGAGAATAAAGAATAAACTGGAGTAGATGATGCCCTCTTACGCATTGCAGCATCCCCCTGCAATCAAATGTGTCCCCATGACAGTGTTGCTGCAGGACTTTGGGTGCTGACAGTGAGGTCAGTGTTATTTATGCTGGAGCAGCATTTATGCTGCTCCCAGGTTTCAGGACAGAGTACATCTGTCAGGGCTTCCATGTGCTGTGCATTTGTTTTCTGGAGACATGTTTAGGGTATCATTTGCATTGCAGATACGTCTACTCTGCATTGCACTCAACTTCTGCCCCCAGAAAAAGGTGAGATCAATTCCTCTACCATTGCAAGAGGCATGTATGTTTTGAATGTGTGAATATGAGGAAAGAAGGGGAGCTCATTTTTAGGAGCAACACTTACAGTGCTTTGGTTAACTGCAGTGGTTGGGCAGGAGGTTATAACAGTTAAAAGACCTTTGCAGCTATATTTCTTGTCTTTAATGGTGTCTTTAACACCTGCCAGCTCTCCATCTGTTTCTTTCTCCCGCAGAATACATGCCATCAAGTGAGTGAAGAAGAAAAGGTATGTAGCAGAGCAGATCAGGGTTCAGGTTTTCATGGGTACAACTGTCTGTCAATTAAAAAAAAAAAAGGCAAAAAAAAAAACCCACATAAAAAATTCTGAGAATGAGGAAAACTGTGATGATGGCACTCAGAGATTCAGAAAGAGCCTAGCTAGGTAAACACTTCAACATCATAGTGGCCTCCTTTGTGTTTGTCTCTCCCTTTCCATTCCCTCATTTTTCATGCAGAGCTATTTCCTTTTGCTCTTACAAGTACATGAATCCTTCTCCTGTCACCTTTGTATCTTCTAACACTTTACCCATAATAAGGCACTCTGACTTCGAGGGGTGGCAGAATACTTTTCTTCTGGTGAGAACTATTTTGTTTTCTTTAAAAAAAATTTTAAAAAAGGCACCAGGATTTTGCACCTTTCTTATTTCAGGGAGTATCTGCAGCCAGATCAGCTATTCCTTTCCAAAACTGTTTTCACAGGCATTTCCTGAAGACAGTCTATCAGATAAAATGCTGACTTTAGCCTTTTCTTTGTCCTCTGCATAGAGCTTTTGCAGTTTCTTTCTGGGTTTTACTGAAAGCACTTTTGCCAGTGCATAAGGAGATTCAGTGCCACTGTCAAAGAAGCTGTGCGTGTCTCTGCTGCACAGATGTCTAAACTCACTTTATGAATTATAGCCAAACTAAGTTAAACAACTAATCACAATCAAGGAATTAATTAGATGATTTTTTTTTCTAAAAAGGCAGTCTTTGCAAGGATTCTTCAGCTCGAGGGATGCCTCTGATGGACAAAGGCTGCTGTAATGCCATTTATTTCACCTCTCAGTCTACAGGAGTCCAAGTGGAAAGTAGAAATAACTGATGCTTGGGGCTGTGCTTGGATCCTCTCCACTGGCTTGCCAGCCTCAGAATGCCAGAAATATTGTCAATCTACCTCTGAACAGGTCCAGTCAATCTTTAACTATTCAGTTGCTTCTGAGGCTGGAAGTCTGCAGCTTTTCCATAATGGTTATCAGCAACTGAATGCAAGATACACTAAGTTACTGCTTAAGTACAGTGCTTTTTTTGTGGGGAATAAAACACCCAGTAAAATGGCCCAAACCATGCAAAATGGAGGATGTAGAATAACATATAATCATATTAAATGTTTTTTTAAAAAATACAGTTTCTCACCTCCCCGTATGCTTTCTCCACACACTGTTATCTGACTATACAAATTTCCTCACATTTCCTGAGGTTAAGACAAGGCATAACCTTCATGCCTGGACACTGGTGTGCTCAGGAGTAACTGCCTGATTTGCATGAAGGTATCATTGCTAAAGGGAAGGGTGTACATGGGGTGGAGAGTCCTAAAAGGCAGCCCCACCAAGGAGCTCCTCTTTTTCTTGGACAAATGACCTGCTTCACTGTATGTCTGAATGCTGAAGCTAATGGGAAACACATCTTGTAGAAAATGAGAAATTTTGAGTAATATCTAAGAATCTGCGTCCCAAGGGAGGAAATAATCCCACTTACTTGAAAGTTAGATGTTCTGTTTCAGCTAATTGTCCTGATTAATTGATGGCCATAGAGATTTATTTGCAAGGAGTGATTTAACCGAGTTTAGTCTGGACACTTACGCTAGGCAGAAAAGGACAGTGAGGAAGGCAGTGAGAAGAAGAATATCTGACATCTCCCTGAAGAGCACTCCAGAGAGCTGTGCATGCCTGTACTACTGCTTCTACTTAGCACTGGCATTTTGTTATCACCTCTGACTTTTTTACCTGCTGCAACCAAACTGGCATACCAATAGTTCAAATTCTCTGTTATCTGCCCAGAGTCTGTTGTGGTGCTGGTTTCCTAGTTCTGGTTATGATGTTGTCAGTATAAGTAAGTTCTGTAAGTGCACATGTGGGTTGATTGGACAAGGACTAACTATTTGGTGTTTGAGAAGCTGTCCTGTGTCTCTGCATGGTTATTTTTTACCTCTGGGTCTCCTCTTTCAATCCAAGCATGGCCCTGCTTGGTGAGGGGTTTCCCAGCATCGTCCCTCAGAAAATGCCTGACCCACGAGGGGCAATGCCAGCTGTGGCTATCACAGAAGACCCCTGAGGTTGCTCTCATGTGCAGTGGCTCTTCTTGGCACTGCACAACATGGGGAAAGTCTGTCTTTTGCTTTTGTACCTGTAGAAGTGTGAGTGGCTTTTTGCCTTGGCACAAGCAGAGCCAAGAAACCTCCAGGGAGGGTGGAACAGAAAGAAGAAAAGTATGCGTAGCAGATTGTAGAATGGAAACTTTTATAAGCTGAGGTAGTTCGACGTTGTTATAACACCTGTCAAGGGTAGGAAATAATACCTTGACCCTTCCCTGGTGCTGCTCAGTCAGGTGCTGATACAGTGATGGATGTTACTTACACAGGGATAAGGGGGAGGAAGGAGGAGGGGCTCATTCTTTCCAGAGAAATAAGTCAGGTAAAAGGGACAGATTTAGCCGGTTTGGCAAAGCTGGGCAAGAGCAGGAAAGGATAAGCATGTCAGAAATCATGTTAAGAGGAGGCAAATGAATATAGCTTAAAAATAAGTAAGTAAGCAAAGTTAATTTAAAAATCCAGACTTGAACCAAGCTTACATTGAAACTTGGAGTTTGAATGTGCATAGATACCTTACATGAACTATTTTCCATTTTAATGGAAATGCTGTGTCTGACCAGAATTAGCTTGCAAGGTGTAGCGCCATTAAATGTTCAAGCAAGATTTGTAGCCTGCCTCAAGATAGGAAATACTGGAAATCACATGAGAACTTGTGATTTTTAGTTTCATTTAGTTCCCTTTGAGAAACACAAGAGATTTGATCTTGATCCAGCAAGACAAGTAGCTGTGTCTGACTTTTAAGAGTGTGAGTAGCTCCTTTATTTTGTGCGACTAATGCAGAGGATCAGTGTTACAAGGTAGAGAGATACGCTGCAAAATTCTTCTTTTATGAGATCTTCTTAAGTATCCAGATGTTTGTGAAACATCCAGAATGAGGTGAATGCCACCATCTTGTCAAGTTTGTCCTCATCTCGAGTTGCCTGGGTTCACCCTTTTGCCCAATAAGATGTCACTTAATATAAGTTATGCAAGTAAAACTAGTAATTTTACTTTAATATCAACCTCTCATGAATAGCATGTTATTGCCTTCCTACAATTAATTGGTAACCATTGGTACTATCTGAACCTTGTGCATTATTTGAGGTACCTGCATGCTAGTGTTAATCATTGACTGATCAAGGAAAATCTTAAAAAGGATGGGGAAAGGGATGATCTTCTGCCTGCCCCTTCTGATATTAGAGTTTATCTTTCTGCTCGATGTCAAAAACAGCAGGTTTGCTTTTTGTTGTTCTTTTCCACAGATGACTGACGTAGGAAGGGTCCATCACCAGCTTGGCCACCTTTTATGCTCTTACCCTTCCTAGAATTTGCCAAAGTGGTGGCATACAGGGCAGGAAGCCTGCTCTTGTTTTCACAGAGTGGAGCCATGGGATGTTATACTTCTCTGAGCCCCAGCCTTCCTCCTTGCTCCCTCATCTTCCCTTTGCTGCCTCCTGTTGCATTTGGAGCCAAGAAGCTCAAAGTACCTTAATTTCCCCAGTTTGAGTTGTATCACTTTCCTCTTCCAGTTGACTGCCTCCTCAGAAATGGGCAAGCCAGTTCTGCCAAAGACCAAGTGGTGGAGGCTGTGAGGGTCCTGGGTAATCCATGTCTTTTATTCAAGGCTTCCATAACTCCCTCAGGAAATGGCCTTTAGTGCAGCCATAGCCAACACCCAATTTGCCATAGATCTTTCTGCTTTGTGCATGAGAGCTCTGGGAGTTTGATATTCCTCCTTACTTGCCTCTCCCATGATCTTAAACAACAACATAACATTTCAAGAAATAAAATGAGGTTTTTCTTTTTTCCCCGAATAAATGGTCTTCCATGAAATGTATCTGAAAATTTCCAGGAGGCCCTCTTGATTTTAATCCATGACAAACCCTATAGACCCAGTGTTTTTGTATTGAGAGCAACTGAGGAGATTCTGTCTGCTTTGCTACTTTCTTGCCTTACCCCACATCCTCCATTTTCCCTCCTGTATTATTACCTTAAACAATGTCTTTTTGGAAAGCATACTCTTTCTAAAGGTGCTTTGTTAAAAAGCAAAACAAAAACACAAAACCAACAGCAAAAACAAACTTCCCCGAAATTCCCACAGAAACAAATAAGACAGCTTTGAAATTGGAAAGCACTGGCACACGGTGCCACTAAGCCCAGATGTTACAGCCCTGGGAAACCACAGTTGCCCTCCAGTTGTTCTGTTGACCTATTTTTCACCTTCCATTTGATGTTCTTCCATTGAGCCCCAAGGTTTCCAGGCTCAAACACCAACATCCACAGAGACCCACTAATTGGCAACAGAAGACCGGAGTGTGTACAGAAATAATGTTCCCTCTGCTTCCTCTCCATGTCGTGTATCTGAAAGGGCTCCCAAGGAAGGTGGCTATAATGAGAAAGGTGCATTAGGCACTACATGCTGATAAGTGTGTAGACAAAGGAAAGCTGAGAAAGGCCCCACTGAACTGGAGCAATTGGCATGTACAAGGATGAGGGGTTTCTTCCCAAGATCAGGAGCTGCTTTTCCTTGTCCCTCAGTTCTCATGACCTTTCTGGGAAGAGAAAAAGTAGGTGCCCCATGTACATAGTTCCACATACCCTTAGCTAACCCTCAAACTGTTTTGCAGGCAGAGGACAGCTGAGCTCTCCTGTTCCAGCAAAGACCCTGAAACTACCTCTTTCTCTGCATCTTGACTCTCGGTGGGTGCCATCAAAGTAACCATGCCATGAGAATGTGTCCTCTTTGCGCTGCTCAGTGTTCGTGAAGGACAGACAGATGGGGATCAAGGGGGGAAAGAAAAACATAGTCCTTTCTCATTTCTTTTTAAAACTATACATGACTCTTAATGTTACAGTCTCACCAAGTATTTGGAGACTGTGTGTAATGTCTTATCTTTGGAAGGACCTTAGGCCTACTGGATTTATTATATCATTGTTTCTAGAGGAATTTCTGTATTTTAAACTACCCTCTGGGCCCAGGGCTGTATCAAGTGTTCAGACACTTTCATTGTGTTCTAGTTATTATTAATATGTATTAATTTTTTTTAATGTCCTGCCACATCTTTGTTGTTGATATCACAGAACTGATTTCTCCTGTCAGATACTCCTGGGTAAAGCAGCTCATGTGAGTATCTTGCAGCATATACAATTTGTGTGAAGGCAATTGTATATGACCTTCTTTGCATTGTCCTACCAATGACCCCTGCTGTAATCAGGCAGAAATCATGTTCCTGAAGAGTGGGAGGTATTACTGCTTCCATGCTGGCCTGTTCCTGGGCCCCTGCTGCACAGACATTGTCAACAGTAACAAATTGCTCTGAGTTATGTGCAGCAGTTTAGTGATGTGGACCAGTTATTTATTAGAGAGGGAGCTGAGACATCAGCAAAGGGCCAAAGTGTGAATAAAAGAAAAATTCTCGATCAAATGAAATGAAGCTGCCTCATCTAGCAGGCTTCTTGCAAACCTGATCTCTCTTCTGGATCTCACTTTGTTTATCTAATGGGGGATCACATGAAGAGTTCTGAAAGTAAACCCCTTACAAATAAAGAAATATCCCCAAGGGCTGTGCATAAATGCGACACAGTTGAACTAAATTGTATTTCCAGAGGTGGAAAATCGGTGATTTATTGTTTTGCTAGTCACAGTTTCCTAAGTTCAAACCTGGATGTGATAGTGATTGCCTTGCTCAGAGGTACCTTTCAATTCCAAGATATATGATAAAAATAAGGGACCTCCTCCCACGCACTTGGAAGGACAAGGCAGCTCCAGAAGAGCAAGGGCTTTGTCTGGTAAAAGCCAGGTCAGTGGAGGTCACTGAAGCAACCTTGATTGCCAAGATCAGAAAGCCCTGTGTTTGCTTTGACTTGGAAAGGAAACTTCTAAGTTTAACACTGTGCATCTATGATGTGGATATTTCAAAAATGGGAGAAGAGCTCTTTATGGTGACCCTTTAATAGTAGTACTGATGTGCAAAAGTGATGCCAGTAGACAACTGGTCTGCAAACATAATGAAGTTTCACCCTTGCTGATTCAGTTCAGTTTGCCCAGAATAAGCTTCTTGGTCTCTTTCTTCCTTTCAGTGGTCACCTATAATAATGCTCAGTACATTTGCCTGATGCAGAATCCTGAGGGGCTGGAGATGCTCTGGAGAGGACACCGTCAGCTCCTGGAGAGCAAAGGGCTTCACAGGCAGATTGAGATGTGACAGTAATGTGACTCAGACCTGAAAAGATCTGAAACAGAAGAGTGGGTGGGAAGAGGTGTTGATGCAACCTCCAGTGCAAAAAGCAGGCTATGCTGAATAAGTGCCTCTCTTTCCTGAGCCCCTGACTGGGCACCAGAGAGACTTGTGCTTGTGTGATGCACCACAATCAAATGGTTTTCAATTGGATCAGCAATTCTGGCACATGACTCTGGGAACAGAAACCCAAGGAACTGGTGCTGAGCTCTTTGCTTAAGTTATGACTCCAAAATCCCACAGCACACTGGGGAAGTGACTTCCATTAAGATGGACAATTAAAGTAGACTGTCACATTTATAAATAGATGTTGGTCTGTGAATTCCATTGGGAAAAAAATAAATGTGACCTTAACAGTGGCTACAAACTGCATTTGGATCTACCTAACAACTGTGGGGATTTTGTCTTCAGCATAAAGGTTTAAAATAAAAAAGGAGACTGGCTTGGTTCAGATTGAATCAGCTCCTCCCCAACAAAAACACTACCAAGACCCTGGGCATCAGTGAGACTTTTGGTTATCAGCTTTGGAGGGGCTGAGGGCTGCACCTGCAGGGACTTGTTGCTGAGGCTTCACACCCATACGTTGCTCACCTGTTGGCCACCTGTATGCAAGGCAGGGGCTGTGCGTGCCTTCCATGGAGACAGCCTCTAGCAGACCTCTTACTTGTGAAATTGTTCATTCTGTAAAAATAAATTTTAAAAAAATTGCTTTTTTAATTATTAAGTTTTTAAATACTGGATTATCTTTCTTTTTCTCTTTCTCTTCCCCTCCCCCCCTATTATTTTTTTTACTGAGTAGTTTAATAAGTGAACTCTTTCAATTTCCCTCCTTTTGCCTCTCCCTGATGTTTCAACATTTCCTCAGCTTTGGAGGTGCACCAACCAGTTAAAGCAAAAATAGGTGGATCCTGGATATGTTTCAGTCACCAGAAAAGTCTGTGGAGGAAGGCAGAAAATTTCCAAGTGTTTTACAACTACAGCTCCCAAAATCAGATGAAAAGAAAATCTGGTGAGATCTGAAAACTAGAAATAATGTTGAAAGTCCAACTCACCCCTGAAATAGTACTTCTTTTATTTGGACACTGTGAGCAGCAACGCATAACATGCTTCTCACCACCTTGTGAGCATGTAGTGAAAATTTATGGGAAGCTGCAGCATTTCCAGTCCAATATAATGGACTCTAATGCTTTTTTTATAGACATCAATAACAATGTGTCTAGATCCACCCAAAACCCTAAAGTCAAATAAGCTTTGAGATGGAAAAGAGGAATTTCATTTTTCCTCACTTTCACTGCTGGGACAGACAGCCTCCCTCCTTTTGAGGTAATTTAATTTTCACATTATGCTTTATGGGATATCCTTTATTTACCTAATGTTTTCCTGTCAAGTCTTTTCAGACTATGAATCTTGTATATTTTATATACACAAAGGTGACTTTTCCTTCCTTTAATGACCGCAGCTTATCAGTGCAGGCAACTGATACTGGACTCATAAATATGTCACTCTTGGGTTTGCGGCAGCCCCTTCTCCTTCATAAGACTATTCCTTGCTGCTTGCTCCTCCCTTTAGTTCACTGCATATATCCGTGGTCTGCTCGTCCCCTTGATGGTGTTGGATTCATCATTGGCTGGTATAAATAAAACACTGATTTAAGCTATAGGTGAAAATCATTGTGAAAGGAGCACACAGAGGAATGTAATACAAGGTCGGTGGAGCCAGCGCCTTCCGACTCCAATTAAATATTTCCTGTAAGTCGGTGCCAATTGTGCATCTTGTAAGAACATTTGAAAGCGGGAGCTTGAACTCTAAGGGACCCTCTCGCCTCGAAACCTGTTTCCTGTTTAACAAGATTTAACAAGTACAACCAAACATGTGCCATCAGCAACAAAAGTCATTGTAAACGGCTCCAGTGTGCAAAGGTGCTGGGTTTCCTCTCGGCCTCAAACGCCTACCGACCCCATCAGGCTGTCACAGAGCGGCTGCAGCAGAGTGGCACAGTGTTCTGATGCCCAGGACTGGCACAGGCTCAGAGTTTTGCTAAGGGAGGGGGAAGAAAAGAGGGAAAAGGCAGCCTTTTTCAAGGCAGTCAAAGCTTGTTGGGTGAAAGCTTCAAGACTTGGTCTTACTCTCCCAGGAGTTTTCTGCAGAGGATGCAACAACACCCACTCTATTCTGTCTGCCTCTTCAGCTTGAAGCACAGCCTTCCTGCTACAAGATGTCTCAAAGACATCATTGTAATCAAAGACATCAGTGTGGTACTTTGAACAGGCTGTAGCTCAGGCTGAGCTCCCTGTCCAGGCAGAAAAGATGCCCAAAGCAGAGATCAGCCAAAGCCAGCTGTTGATTGTGCAATCAGATATGGGTCGTGAGAGCCCCAAAGTTTAGGGGGTCCTCCTGATTGTGAATGCAGTGGGGACACTGAAGACATGTTCACTGTGGCCAGGCACTGAGAACACAGTCCTGCTTCCTAGAGAGCTGTAAGTGATAGGAGATGTCTATACGTGTGTGTGTGTGTGTGAGTATATATATATATACACAAACACACTCATATGTAAGATAAATACATGTGCAAAAAATGTGCATGCTTATATATTTACATACATCTAACTGGTACAAATATCTCTGCACTATGTATATATCTCCTACCAGAAGCTTTTGTAGCATACTCTCTCTACCTCTCTCCCTAATTCAAAAGGTCTGGTACTTGGGATGAATCTTCTGGTTCTCCTGAGTAACAGCAACAGCAATGACGGGAGCAACAATCCCATAAGTTTGCTGAAAACCACAGAGGCATTCATACAATGAAAGATGCATGTCTGACCAAATTTTCCAAGTGCATAGCTCACACCTTGCCTCTCATCTGCAATCAGCTACTCTTTCCACCTCTGCCAGGGCAAGGTCTGCAAGCAAAGGGAGGACAGGGATGGAAAAGAGCAGAAGAAACTATGTAAAGTGGAGCCTAATGTGATTGAGACAGCTATGTCCTTAAAACTGCTCACACACTGATAAAAGTACTTCAGCCATGGATGTTAAAATGAGAATAATTTTCTTTAAGGAGGTCATGAACCTGATATATAAGAGATATTAAAAGTTATTTTCTCATTGTCAGGGAGGAGGAAAAGCCTGGGAATTTGATGCAGACTCCTCAGCTGTCTAAGTGGGCCATCCTTTATTTGAAATTATGGGATATAGTTCAAGTTCAGAGAGGACAGCACTCTTCTGAGAGAAGTCCTCTAGGTCTTCTCCCAGATTGCTTGGGTCATGCTCAGACGGGAGCCAACTCTGCCCTCTCTGTCTCTGCGATGAACGGTGTCAAAACAATGGGCTCATGCTTCAAAGGAAGGTCTCCATAAGGTCCTCACCCCCCAAAGTGGAGATGTGCTGGTATCCCTTCATTGTGGCTGAGGAGTGGACAAACCATCAGACCCTCCGGATTGGTCTTTCCTCTACAAGCTACACCACCATGGCTTGAGTCACTTCCCACACGTCATGTCCCAAGATCAGCCTCTCTAGTGCTGCTTGGAACCCAGGAGCCCTCTCTAATGTGGGATCAAGCAAGAACAAGGCTCAAGCAAGAATGTTCGAACAGCTGGCCTGGACTTTATTGGAGCAGGTGCCCAAGGACCTATCGATATCCTGCTCACACCACCAGTTGTGCTAAGATGGCAGACGGATGCTGGGCTGTAGGTGGTTGTTTTCACTGCCTTGAGCCTGTCACCAGCCCAGTGCATGCCCTATGTGTGTGGGTGATGAGAGATCAGAGAGGCATCTCCCCCATGATGCATGCAAGCAGGCTCTGCAGCCGTGTTCACTTTCCAGGTTTTATCAACCCAGACGTTGCCAACCACCGCATCCACCCCACATTGCAGCTTGGGCCACCATTGTGCAGCTCTGAGGAGAGCATCTGAGGATGTCCCTGGGACCACCAGGCTCTGTCACCCTGTCCCAGGCTTGCTGACAAGAAGTCTGTTGCGCTATTTCCTCCACAATCCCACTCCTTCCTAAAAGCTGACAAGTGGGGAAGGTTGGTTGGTGCTGTGACCACTGCAAGCCAACAATTCCATCTGGGATAGAGCTGGAGTTTGGCTGAAATGGATATTGTTCCCAATTACTCTCATCTAGACGTAGAATCACTTGCTGACACAAAAAGGAGATGTGAGCCTTCTTTGGTGCCTATGAGGTGTCTAGCTTCATCATCCTAAACTGACTCCAAAATCCCATGTGAAACCAAGACACTGTACGACGATCTGCTGACTTCAGCAAGGCCATCCATGCTGGCTTATCACAGCACAGGGGCAGAAGTGCAATGTTCTGGGATCCTGGGATCTGGCACAACAAGCAAGAGTTTTGGGCACTTCTCCAGGGCAGGAGCCTGCAGGAGGAAGGCAAAACTCCTACTTGTGAAACCAATGGTTCAGTCATGCAGCTTGGAGGAGATCTCACAAAATGCCCATGTGCAAAGCACTGGCACAGGGGAAGACTACACGTCATCACCATCCTTAAAAGGGCTTTGATTTGCAGTAAATTTGCACCAAAGGGCCATAATAGAAGTGCTTCAGGCACCATTAAATCATGACAGCACCTGTAAACTGAAGCTGAGGTGGTTCATTTGGCATTAGATGCTGGATATAGGAAGGAGGCGAAGGAAGTATCTACCAGCCTGAGGAGCCTGATGCCTCACTAGAAAATATACAGACAGTATAAAGAAGAAAGGAAAGCTGTAACATATTTCCCTTGTACAGATGGGAAACTGAGGCATGTTGAGACCCTGTTCTCTGAGAGTGTGACTTGGATTTATATGAGGTCTCTGGAGCACAGCTGGGCATTAAAATCAGGAACTGTGTCTTATGTCTGTACTCAGGAGGAGGAGGGAATGAATTGACTGGCAAACATTTCCAGACAGACGGTGAAGTGGATTAGTACAAAAGAGGATGCAGATCTCGGCTGTTCAGCTGCCAGCAGAAAGGAGGGGGAGTATGGTTAGGCAACTGGTTGAGAAACAGGTGCAGAGAAGGTTTCCTGATATCTGTGCTGTCATCCTGCTTTGAACCCTCAGCTCCCTAGTAAATCTTCCCTCTTGGAACTCTCTCATCAAAGTTTCATTTCCTCACGTTCCTAAAATAGTTCTTGATAAGCAACTTGTCGTGCTGGTAAAGCCCTTTTACTTTCCTAGAAATCTATTTTCATGTTTTCTCCCTGGGCTTCAGCTGCTTGCATTCCCATTCGGGAAAAAAAAAATGATAAAAAGAAATCCAGCCAAGGCTTAACACAACAAGAAGGTGAAATGTTTATGTTTAGTAGCACAGCAGGACCTTGTCTGTCAACTGAATTTCCAAGCAATGCCATAAAACTTGTACCTAACCATAGAGCCAGGGAGAAGAAAATATGAAAATATACTCTTAGCATGTAAAAGATCTGCAGGAAATACAGACTTTTCACTTTCAGTGGCTTCTTGCAGGGCATTTTATCTTCACACTACAGTTAGAGATGGAATAAAGCACAGGTGCTCAAGCTGCTTAAGGCACAAGGGGAGCCCTTGTGCAAGGCAAGTGCTCTTTCCACAGTCAGTTCAGAGACACCCTGGGCCTGCACTGGCATAAGGCTCCTGGGCAGTCCCAGGTGCTGGGGGAAGCAAAATGGCACTAATTGGTACAAACGTGACTAAATGACATTGTAACCCAGTCCACATCCAAATCATCCCCATCTCATTGAAAAGTAATGTGGAATAGCTGCTATCCTCAAATAACGAATTAAGCCAGAACTCCTCCCTCAGCTTTCTGATGCCCACAGCATTATGTTGTCTCATGCCTCTTGCCTGGAAAAGGTTTTAAAACATCTATGAAAGTTTGCCTAGGGGAAAGTTGGCCTTCCTGCTTAGCAGGGCAAGAGACTTTTTCAGAGACTCATAACACTGTGGCAGCCCAAGACTATTACAGGAATGGGGGTGCTGGAGGGAATACCAAGTTTGTGGGTGGGGAAGCACTTGATTGATTGTGAATCTTTTCAGGTCAACTAACTAGCATTCCTTGGGGCAAGTGCAGAAGTCTCTGTATAAAAAAGCTACAGAAAGAGAATGAGAGGTGATTTTACTGGCATGGCACCAAAAAGGGATAAAAAGTTTGATCTGGAGTGATTGGGGTGCATTATAGTAGAAGAGTGGATGATCTGATGAGATTATCCAGTTCTCTTCCTCTGAGTTCAGACAGAAGTTTGCAACTTCTAAGGACCAGGAAAACAGGTATCAGAACTGTTGATTTTTCTTCTGGATGATATTTAGCTAACTTTAGGTGTCTAACAACAGAATAAATAACTAGTGCCAATTCTGAGGCTGTTGTCAGAGAATTTGTTTTCACAAGATGTGCCAGGACTATTTCATAGGATGAGAAAGGCTGAATGGAAATTGTGCTAAAAGTGACCTACTCATGGCAACCCTACTTCTAATACCTTAGCAATGTGGGGCACAACTGGAAGCCTGATGGAGGTAAGGGCTGTCTGGAGCCCTCAGAACAACTTATCCAGCCTGTTCCTTTGGTCCTGGTATCTTTTTCTCCTGGGAACCTCTTGGCACCCCAGAGGAGCTATTCTGGTATTGCAACCTGACACATTTGCCATTTCTTTCAGGACTCCTCTCACTTGAAAATATAGTGGCTGGGAAGAAATTGCTGTTTCCCCAAAGCATCAATTTTTCCAATGCTGATTCCCTAACCAGCCCAGATGCCTGCACCATTTTTCACAGGTGACAGGCAAGGGACATGTGTGCACACACATGCAGCAGGTCTGGAGCAACTCAGTGTCTCCAGGAAGCATCGGAGACTGTGCCTGGCTGTGTGGGCTTGATGAGGAAGGGGAGGCAGTGCCCAGACCTCTGCTCCTAGTTCAGGAAGGTACAGGACTTTTCTGAATGGAGATGTGGAAAGAAGTTCACAAGCTTTAACAATATTCCTAAATAGATAAGTCATCACAGTGTATCTACCCCACTGGCAAACAGCATATTTCTGTTTGATTTTCATGTATTTCTTCCCACTCAAGTCTCACACAAACAAAAAACAGTGCCCCCAACTTAGCCCAAAGGTGACCTCTGGGCAATACAGCCTCAGAAGTACCCAAAATGCACACACCCTAAACATAGACACATATTTTTCTAGAGTCAAGAAGTCTTTTGTGTGGGTTTGCAGCAACTCAGAGGCATTTGGGAGGGAATCAACCAGGAACCAAGACAGTAATACCTCTAGTGTGCATCAGATCTTAACAAAATAGCCTTGTACCCTGCTTCACCCTTTGTGCTCAGAAAACCACCTTGTAACCAAAGCCTTGTTTCCCTGGAATCAGAGAGATCCACTGTATCACAGACTGTTCTAGAAAATCACATTCATTTGGCCTGACTACAAAGTATGGATCAAATCACCATCTCATTTGGGTTAATGGTAGCTTCTCATTGTTTCTCACAGTTTCTCATTAGGTCTCATGGCAGCACAAGAAAGCTCCATTCCAAAATGCACCTAGGAGTTTTATTTATATTATCTTAGAATTTAAACATTTCAATACGGAATATTTAAGCATCAATACTGTATAATTTTCCAGTTTACTGAAGATGGGTTCCCTAGTGATTGCAAGGGGCTCCTCTGTGGTGCCTGAATACCATTAAGAATGTTTGTTCCCTCTTGTCTTAACCTTAATAATTGCAGCAAATTGATTAAATACTGAATCAGAAAAGCCTGCAGAAATTAATTACTTTTTTGTGTATATTGCACATATTAAACATGCAGAATGAAGAAAATTTAGAGTCATCAAAGTACAATTTCCAAACAGACTTGCATCATTAAAAAGACATTTAGCTTCGACATTCAAGGTTAAGTTTGTTCCCAGAAGATGAGGTAATTTAGTAAAATAATAAAGCTCCCATTAAACAAACCCTGTAATAGAACTGAGCCTTAGCGGCTGCAAAGGAAGGAAACTGTAACTTCTGTCAAAGCACAGAGATGAGATTAGCGTTAATAAAGCATTCCTCACAAAGCAGAGTGATAGTATATGGGAGAAGGCACATCCAAATAACTCTCATTTCCACAGTGTTTCCTCTCAGATATGGGCTTTTTAATTAGCCATCGGAAAGAAAACTGAAAGTGTACTTTCTCCTTCTCAGTTTCTCCCTGACTATTAATCTCTGTGCTGAAAACAGTGCCACCAGTCCATCTTATTGTTATTAGGTAGTGGAGACATAAAAGAACTACATTCATCGTTCTTATCGCAGCCCAGAGGTATTTCCTTTGTGTTATGAGGAGTATTTTGATTAGTTTTGGCTGTGTCTGCAGGGAAGACACTGTTTACATTTTCCACAGCTAAAATAATTTCTAGAAATATAAAAGTTCGTTCCAGCACTCGCCAATATTTATTGGTGGGCTTTAATTGCTGAGAGGTTTCATTGCTGTGCCACAGCTGTTCGTTTTTTGACTCCTCTTGATTTCATGACTACATTGACAGTGGATTGTTCCTGGAGTGGGCTGCTGATTTTTAATGAATCATTTGTTTGATTCATCAAGGATGAAACTTTTCTCCCCCATGAATGCCTTATCCATTGACAGATGTGGATAATCACACATTTGCAGAGCCACAGAAGTCGTCCCTTGGGAAGGACCTCAGAGGGATAACAAATCCGTTTTTTCCTATGTCTTGCCTTCTCCTAGGGTGTTTAACCTCCTTTTAAGAGCACAGGCAATGGCAATTCTCCAGTTTTCTCTGGTGGATCTTTAACATTGCCTGCACCTTTCATCTGCCAACAGAGACAAAATATTCCTTTTCTCTTTGCAGCAGCCTAATTTGTGTATTTGAAGCCCATTACCTGAAGACCCACTTACTTTTTCTTTCATTTGATGAGTCAGCCTTGAAATACTCAGTTTCATTTCAGACAATGCAGCAGGTGAGACTTGAGCCCACATGGCAGTTTTAGGTAGTTGCCACTGCCAGATGTTCTCACTCCTGCTTGTGCTCCATGTTCTCCTGCAGTCAGGATGGTACAAGGGAACCATTCACAGTGTTGTGCTGGGCAGGAGCTGCTCTGCCAACCCCATTTCCTACACACAGCCAAGGTACGCACACAGGCAGACAGTTTGTGGCACTTTGGCCTTCCAGTAGGAAAAGCTCCCTGGCAAATCAGTCACAGCAATTCAGGATGACGTAGCTCTGCGGTTCCCTATGGCTTTTTACCACATGGAGGGGAAAGGAAAGAGTAATGTTCTCCTTCTCCTGAAATAAGATATGATGGCTGGGCTGACAGCCCCCGGGTAAGAGCCATGACAGCACCCAAAGCCCAAAAGGAAGTTTGCAAGAAACATTGTTGCTCACGTGTCCCTAAAGTCTCATCAGAGAGAGACAGGAAAAAAAAAATACAGTGCTTCACAGGTATGCAGGTTTTGCTTGAGGGAGCTGATGGGAAACATAACCCACTTTTGGGTATAACAGGAGTAGCACACTCACATTTACCCTTTTCTTCTTGAGGCTGCTAATTTTGCATGACTGAATTAGCTGAGGAAACCAGATTTTAAAAAATCAAGTGCTGGCAAAGTTCCTGCTGACTCAAGGAAACTCGGGACTGCATTCTACTTTGGTTTATCTTTTGTTTCAGTCACGAACTTGAAGGGAGCAGAAGGTTTAGGAGTGCTAACTGGGGATCATCAAAAGTCCCTAAGCCTAATGATAACCTATATTATTTTGCATGTGGAAAATGAAAGGGAAAAAAAAAAGAAAAACAAGCAACAATGTAAATGGCCCCCTGATTCATGGATTCCTGTCACTTTGGACATTTCCTACTCTGGCAGACTATGAATACAGCTGCAGATGAAGGATCAGGGTACACTTCACTGTAATATGTTTTCTGGCACTGTTATTAAGCCATCCAAGTGCTTTTACTCTAATAGCATCCAAGTTGCTATTACTCTAAACCATACAGGTCAGGGATAGGCTTACGTACAGCAGACCCAGGACAGCTTTACTCTCCTACCTGAGCCATTGTAACATCTCACAAGGGGTAGCAGCCAGACACGACCAACAGAGATGAAACTTGCTGCACCTCAGGGCAGCACCCAGGGCTGACACTGGCACCCAGGAACTCAGCCACCGGGTGCCTGAACCACCCACTGCTTCCCTTTGTCACCCTATATCTCCAGTCTCCATTGGATATTCAAGAACAATGCTCCTGATGTAAAGGCACGTAGATACTGTGAGCTAACCCTGTATTTGTGGAAGTTCTGGAGCAGATTCCTTCCACTGTTATAGCATATGCCTCAGAAAAGTCTTTGTCTACTGAAGAAATCTCCCTGTGCCCTACGATCAAGGGAGCAATAAAAAAAGGTATCTAAACAATGTGACAACAGTGCATAGTCGGCAGTGCTTGAAATCAAAACAAAGCCTTCAGGGAGCAAAACAAGCTTCCCATTCTGGAAAAATTTCTGATCTCCAGTTTCCCAAAATGCCATGGCAAAACATTATTATCTTGGATCTTCCTGTCTCTAGCATGTGTCATTGAAATGGCCTGAATGAAGTTGCTATTTGTAGTGTGTAGCTCATGCAAAGCCTCTATCAATGAAGCCACTTAATCGCTCTTCTTTGGGATATTACGCAATTGGCTCTTCTGTAGTAGTTCTTGTCAAGGCTGAGATCTCATGAGTCACTGTCATGAGGGAGGCTTCTCCTTCCTGTCAGCCATAATCATAATCCACTCACTCTTGAGTCTCTGCTTGCTCCTGCGGAGGGGAAGACACCTCCTGACTTTGTTGCTAGCTTCAGGAATGCACCAGAAATGATTGTATTCAAATGAGGATAGAAAGGTAAGGCTCCTATAAGAAACTGCAGGATGGGGGTAATGGTAGACAAAATTCCTTATGCTGTTCATTAATATTGAGTCATTTATCAAATAACTGTTTGGGAAGTATTGCTACAGTTCAGCTGGGAAAGTCTATAGCCAATGTTGTATTTCTAACAGATGCTAAAGTAGTGCCAGATAGCATTGTCACCCAGAGAGTTGCCTCTTGCATCATTCGTAAATTTAACCCTTACCAGAGGCTACACCTCAGGCTTGAGCCATTCTGCCATGAAACCTCATTGAGAAGCCCTGTTCATAAGTGCATGGTTCTACCCATTCCTCCCCTTTAGTGTAAAGCAGGTGTTTTAAGCTCTGTGAATGTAAAAAGTGTGTTTCTAAATGAAGGCTGGTATGAACAATCTCCCTTAAAATCTAGAAAATTAGTTGTTCAATTGATTCCATTATTAAACTTTCTGTCCAACAACACACTGCTAAAATTCAGATGCTCACTTCAATTCATGTTAAAGGTATTTAGATTTGAAGGTACTTAACATGTTGGATATAATAATAACAACAATTTAAAAAAAAAGGCAGACGAGCTGCCTTATACTGCATTTTTTGGGAGGTGTCTGTAAGTGGCAGCTGTCAGGAATGGGATGTGAGGTGAGGGAGGTCTTCAAGGGCTCAGTCTAGCATTTCTTTTCTTGCTGCAGATTTTTCAGGTCTCTCTTTCTCCATACTCTACCATCTTTCTCTTTTTACCTTTTTTCCTTCTAGCTCCAGCGGAGGCCCTCTCCTCCTTGCTAGGCACTGAGGCTGTGTACTGCCTCCCACACTCCATCTGAAGCACAGTGTATTGGGTTATAAGCCATCTAGCAAAGGGTGTTCACTTCAGGTGGGCAGTCAAGCTGAAACACAGCTTCTGAAGATTTGCTGCTTTGGTTATACCAAATTTTGTGACAGCTCATGAGGTCTGCTCCATCATGGCTGCTTCCTGCTGGCCCAGCAGCTTCAGTAAGACAAAGGGAATAGTAGTTTTACCTGTGAAGCTACCAAAGCAGCTTTCATCTCTTGCTCTGTCAATGTTTGCTGGCTCTGCCAGCTACCAGAGCTTTTTCCACTGCATACCTATAGAAAAAAAAGTCCAGAATTTTTTTTTTATGGGGTTGACCCAATCTGTCAGTCCAAGAACCACTTTTACAAGATGTGTGTGATGCACACCCACCTCAATGGTGGTGGAACAGAGCCCAGCAAAGCTCTGCAGGGTGCAGATGAAACATTCCCTGGCTCACAGTGAGACAAAAAGGTGATAAACAGCAGCACCTGGGGAGCATTCCCCTTCCCACCTACCACCACCACCTTCTCTCTCTTGAAAACACAAACAAGCCAATCCAATTTGCATTTTCGTAGCTGGGAGTGATTGCTAGATTAATGAGCACTGCTATTTATATCTAAATAATCATAGTCCTAAACAACTGCTTGGAGGCATCAGTAGGGAAGGCATGTTTCTGGGCAATGATTTTATGAGGTTTGGGCAGCACTTGCCATCAGACGGAGGAAAACACGTCTGAATTACAAAAACTGTTTTACCATATTTTGGACAAACTAAGGGAAACTGGAAGAAGAAAGTTATGCTAGCAGTGTATGCAGACTTGGCTAGCTTACCAGAGTATGCTGGCCTTAACACTGTTCAGAGGAAATACTTTCGCTAAGCAGCTTCCTTTAACCATCTTAGTTGCCACAACCCTGCTTGGGACTTCAGCATTATGCTGTACTGCCCAGATACATAGGGTACCCATCATTGTTCCTCCCAGGCCAGAGTGTGTGAAGAGCCCTTGTAAGCCAGCTATGCCCTTGCTGCCTTTGGCTGAGTTTCTGCAAAGAGATTCTCTTGGCTTAGCGTGGAGCTTGCAAAGCCACTTAAATCTCTCTGACCCCTTAATGAAGTTTTTAAAAGGGCTTCATAAATCTTCATCACTAAGAACTGCTTAAAGCCCTGCAGGGTTTCTCTAGTGGCACTAACAACTAGAACAAGTAGACAGGCTCAGGTATATTTATTGCATTCATCTTCATTATTCCATGGGTTTTCCTTCCTTATAGTCTTTTACACAAGCTGCAGCCAGGAAAGGGAGCTCAGGAGTGGGAGCTCTGATTCAACACTGACATGTTGGATCAGTCCTCTTCTTGGGAATGTTTTCTGTGCAGGCAGAACTGTATGTTTGTCATTTATCCTTCCTTATTTAAATCACCATGTTGTTCTTCATTTGGGAAAGAACCTCATTTTTGCCTTTCCTGTGAAAACATACCGCAGGTCACAACCTGACAGCTCCAAAATGGATTAGTTGTCTGCCTGCCCTTCTGGGGTTTTTTTCTTGGAATTTTGGTTGACTTTGGCAATGGCTTTTTACGAGTAGCATCAGTATTCTCTGAAATAACTTGCAGCTTGATGGATATGTAAGGGTTTCTAGGAAAATACATTGTTTTTTAAAAATTTTTTTGCATGCCATATATCGCACTCTCCAGAGCGTGTAGATTCTGTATATTCCATGCAGGTTGTTTGGTGCTTTACCTCTGTGAAGTGAGGACAGAAAAGGCATGAAGGAGGTTAACAGATAAACAGAAAAATACTCCAGTGCAGGTAAAGTCCCTGAAATCAGTGAGACCCTTTGAAGAAATAGTTCCAAGGCTAATTCTGTAGACAATGGACTAAAGCTCTATTGAGTTCTTAAAGGATTGGAGGTCTTTGTAGTCCAGCCAAGCTTGGGCTACTCCATTCCATCACAAAATCATGCTTTTGTGAGCTAGATGATTTTCAAGGTTGACCTTTAATTTGGCATTTTGTTTATGACATGAGGATACAGTAGAGTGCCATGGAAGTGCTCCTTTAGAGCCATGGCGATGTCATATTATTTTAAATTTATCTGCATTACAAGAAGGTCTGCAAACCTCAGGGGGGACTGGAACAGTGCACATGGAGCAGAAGAGAAGCCATATGCTTGTGCAGGCAAACAAGATCTTCTTACTGAAAAGTTTGACACTGAAGTCTTAAATCTGCCAGAAGTGCCAGTCATCATGATTAACAAAATCATCCAGTTTCCTAGTCTAGGTCAAGACTGGCAGGAAAAATAAAGGCTTATGAACATGGTGGAGGCTCAAAAGCCAGACTGTGATGTGTATGTAAGGTAGGTTACCTGAGGCATTAAAGGAGATCTCCAAACTCACTTGAATTGGTGTTTCTTCCATTGACTTCAGTGGATTCTAGACGATATCATGCTGTGATGCTGTCACATGTGAACCAGTCAGATAATTGGTTTTAATATAGGAAACTGTAGGATGGGTTATGTGATGCACCGTATTGTCTGCTCTACAATGCATTGGTTAATAACCAATGTGCTAGGGACACACTTTTACCCTAATGGGTACAGGATTAGATATTATCTGACTTCCCCTATGCTTAAAGGCTATGCAAGTTCACCCAAGTGCTTACACAGGTGTTAACGAAAATTCGAATTGGGCTGTAGCTTTCAAGTCCTCAAAAGACAAAAAGCACAGGCAGGGGACTGAAGAAGTCAAAGGGCCGCCATAGCCTGAGGTCCATAAAACGTCAGGAAGTTGGAGAGATAAGAAAGAAGATTTTGGCAAGTGACTCATGGCCTGTGCTTTAAGAAAAGATGGAAGAATCCAAAATGACCTGGCAGAAGTTCTTACTCAGTCCTGAGTCACATACACAGCTCGATCCTTTGCATGTAAGCAAAACATTTAAAGCTGTGAGCCTAGGTGGCTTCTGTCCTGTGTCCAAGGCATTGTCACTGACCATATGCCTGCTCCTAACCCTGTCCATTTAAGCCTTCTCCTGACTGAAAGTTAGCCATCTAAATGTCTTTAAGCCTCATGAGTCAGCTGAGGCTTCACTTGCACTGTGTTTTCCAGTGATATAGCTCACATGACTGCAAATCACTAATGTAAATGAACCGGGCTGGGGTAGGAAAGTAACACTGGTCCAGCACTTTTGCACTAGGAATTTGGAGCAGAGATGCCTCATGGCTATGAAAACAGACAGGAAAGGCAAAGTTTAAGTTCATACTGTGAACCATCATACCATAGTCCCATGATACACTGCCTTTGGCAGCTAAGCTGCTGCAACCAGCTCCTGCCCCAGATGTTTGTTTCCACCTCCGGCCTGCAGTTTGTCACCTCCTCAGTCATGCCAAAACAACTGTGTGTACAGCAGTGCTAAAATCAGCACACTGAGGTGATGGAAGTTAAAAATAAACTCTTTGTGGGAGGAAAAGAGGGAGAGCTATTTTTGATTGTAATAATTTCAATGGTCTTTCTTCCAGTGTGGGCTCACAAGGAATTTCATTAACACAACTGGGAGAAGGCAGTGGATTGCTGCACTGGCTGGCACTGGAGTGACTCCTCCAGGCAGAAGATTCCCTCCTGGCAGAGAGAGAAGATTTTTTTAAGCAAGGATTGCATCAAGGCCAATGTGCTATAGAATTGTACCTTCCAATATGCAGAATTATGTCTTCCCTGCCTGGTACAAAACCAGACTCGGGTATCCCAGGCTCTCCATTTGCTATTCTGTCTCCTAGATCGTCTTAGCATTCATTTTAAAAATTATTGTATGCAAGCCAGCATTACTACTAACAAAAACAAATAAAGAGACACTGAGGTTTTTTCCTGTTTTATAAACAAATACCCCTTATAATCATTCTGAATACTAGCCTCCTCCACAATTTGTTATAGTATGGTTAGATGTCACCCATTAAAGTCTATTCAAAATGCACAGTAAACTGAGCATAAAAAACATCAGAAGAGATTTAAAAAAATGTTTTATTTAATAAAGTTCATTACATGATCAAGAAATGAAATACTTACATGTTCCTTAAACAGCATTAAAAGTTTAAGGAAAAACATCTGAAAAGGGTTCAAAATGTTGCAGTGTAGCTACAATCTGGAAATTCACAGAATAATTCAGCAACTTACTTTTGTTTTGGCCTTGGTCATTTCTGTGCTTTGATGAGCTTCTCTGTGAACAAGTAAGTGATATGTGCAAAGCCTTGGTTATCTCTTATGTTCAGGCATCTCAGTGATTGGCTTCTGTTTGAACAGGAAACACATCTACTTGCATCCAAATGCTCCTGCTACGTTTCTCCAGAGGCTCTGCACCACTGAAGCCTGTAAAATATAGACAGCTTTCAAACTGCTGTCCTCTTTTGAAATAAGTACTTTTTTGTGTGTGTGTTTTCACGTTGTTCTATGATATTGAGTGAGTTTCAAAGCTCTTCTCAGGAAAATGGGGCAGTAGTTTAACTTCCAGCACACAGGAAAATGAAGTAGTATCCTGAGTCCCACACCAATGCATCCTTCTTTGGGACTCATGATCCATGTGCTGGATCACACCAGTCTCTGGGTGCTTGGGTGTATGGGCAGGATTCAAATTGAAATTACTAGGGTCTGAGTATGTTTAGTATATCCTTCAATTCTCTTTTAATAAAGAGAACCAAGGGCATAGTGACTCAGTTTTGTATTTAGATGATATAATTGTCTCATGAACTCTGTACAAATTACCTCTTCTCTGTATTGTTTTTGCAGTGCATTGTTTTGCTTGAATAATATGGCACATATCCAGCGAATATTGCAGTCAATAAAGTACCTTGGTTTATAGTTTGATGGCCCACAAATGAATAACTGACATCAACAAGAATAATTAAGTCACTGCCCTTTTTAGCACCATCAGTACTCTTCATTTAGAACACTAAATTTATTTTTAATTATTAACACATTTCCTTAAAAGCTTATTTTTGTGGGTTTTTTTATTACCAATATGGTAATATTAATTGAGCTGTTTTGCTCAGCTTTCAATGAATTTGTGATTCTAAGGTTGACATTAGAGTGTAATGATGTAAAGGAAATTGCATTTTACTGCATTCTAATCAAACAGGTAAACTTGTTGTAGGCCTTTCTCCAGCAAAAGTCCCATAGGAGTCTGGTCCTTCATCATTAGATTTTATTTTCTTCTCGAGCTTTGCACAGCAGGTTTCTGTCTTCCAAATACAGGATTGATAAAATAATTTAATCTGTTAAACAGCGTATTTTTGACATTCAGATTAACAGATACGGGAAGTATCATAGTGCTGAGTAACATAAAGGATATGCATTGTTATTCCTCTTAGTAAAGTGTAATTCTAGGTGTACTGGATTCTGCTTTTATGCAAAGAGTTGGGTTGGTCCAAGGTAGCCTGTGAGCCAACCAGAGCCACTGAAACCCCATGGGTTTGCTGGCCATAGCTTTGTGCCTGCTTTGGGGGTATGGACCCAAGACAGCACTTCTTCCTTGTGCTGAGGAAGAGCACATTTGGGGGCCGCGTTTTCACCTGGGCCCTGCTGCCGTCCAGGGATGCAAGGACTGAGTTGTACACCCCATCTTCCAAGCAGCAAGCACAATGGTGGGTCCTTCTCTCCTTGTATTGAACCTGGGCAATGGCACTCCCCCTTGTTACTGCAGCTCTTGCTGAATCCAAACTTGTGTTTTTTCAGCTCACTTAGCTACAGTCACAGAGCCCTGGATAGGACTGTCCCCATCACTCTCCCCCCTTCCCATCCACTTAATATATTTCTCCAATTCTACCCTCAATCATAACAAAATGTTTAACATATCCTACTTTCACTGTAATAATGCTGGCTAGATCCAAAAGGCCCAGACGACGTGAAGAATTCACCCAAAAATACTCACATTAGCATTCAGCCAAGCTCTTGTAGGGTTTGTCCTGCTGACTTGGTCCAATCCTGGTTAATTCATAGGGCTTCCTTTTCCAGTTGAGCTTTAATTGTTTGCTTTCCAGTTCTCTCCATGGGCTCAACCTAGTCAGCTCCATGCTCCACAAGTCCAAATGCTGAGCTACGGTTAGCATATTTCAGTATAGAATATTTTTACCCTTCCAGTAGCTACAGGTCACAATCATTACTTTGTCCTATCTACACTTATTAAAGGAAACACTTGTGAAAGATATGTCACCTTCTGGACCTCAGAGGTACATGTAGTTCCAAGCAGGCACAAGAAAAACATGTTTTCTCCATTTCTTGCAAGCAGAAATTAGATTAATTTCTTTGGAAAACTCCTTCTAAAGGAAACGTCATTCAACAATTCTGTTGAAGTTATCAAAAGCAAAACCAAATTCATTTGAAAACAGCACAGATCACAGATAGAGTTTGTGAGATGAGTAGGAACTGTTCTCATAGGTAGTAAGAACTAAAATAAGAGTATAGCATTAATTCTCATTTTAGGCTGAATTATACTCCTCTCCAGTTCCATGAGTGAAATATCTTGGAACTTATTCATGTTAGACTCTACCTTTTCCAGAAAAAAAAAGTTTTAAACTTTCAACCCAGAGTACAGATAGCAGTTTCAGCCAGTTCAGGGGTTGTTGCTTTCCCTGTGTCCTGCTGTCCAAGCAGAAAACAAAAGTTTTGCTGTAGTTTCTGGTGGCTAAGCAGGGATCAGGAGCTGAGGTTCTTGGCTTCTGTTTCAGGCATGACAGACCTTTCCTACCTACCCAGGTGTAAGCCTGTTACCAAAATGAAAGAGAGAGGAAAATGCAAACCACTTTGTCTGCCTTCTCAAGATGAACCTTGTTGCTAATTTGATTCCAAGTTCATTTTCTTTAAAGGGTGAAATAATTAAAAAAACAGCACAAAAACTTTATTTTGGACAAAATGAAACATTTTGATTGATACGGGCTTTTTTGGAGGCAAATAGTTTGACTTAGTATAGAAGATGAAACACTTTGATTTAAGTAGTGCTACATAAAGGTGTTGTCACTACAGCCCAGCTGGAGATCTGTGGGGAGTGGTACTGCATAGGGTGTCACATATGGGGTGCTTGGAGGAAAGCCGAAAGTAGCTAAGGAAAAGTTTTCATCTCCCAGCACTCCCAGGCTCTGACAGTCCCAGCTCTGTTGGATTTATCTGTGGCACCAAGAGATGCCACTGATGTCAGTGCTCACTGTTGTCCTTTCTGCTGGGGTCACTGGCCCCCGGAAGTAAACACAATGTAAGTTTATAAGGGTGTACTGGCCACAGAGCTGGATCTGCCATCTTTAGTGTCCATGCAGCAGCACGACATCTGCATCATAAAGAGGTGCTGTTAAACCTGACAGAGCCTGACATAAATCACAGAGAGCATCTACATTACCTTTACTATTAAGTTCATTACAGGAACTATGGTAGCTGCTGAATTAGGGCTGATTGGGTTTGTTTGGGACCAACAGCTTCCGAGCTGTGACAGCAGAAAACTTGGCATTAGCTGACCAAATATGCATCTGGAGTTTTTAACAGAGTCTGCTTAAAGCCAGCTTAGTTAAGTCAAAACCATGACTTGAAGGGCCAAGTGGCAATTCTTGTTGTGAACTTCAGAACGGATCCATTAGCAAGGTTTATTGCCTAAAGAGAAATTTCCATGGAGGTCTGTGGCACTGGCTCTTCATGCTTAAGTCATCGTGGGACAAATTCCAGCTGAATGAGTAGCCTCAGACATTTTTAGTATCTGGAGAAATGAGCAGAGACACAGAAGCAGGGCTTCTTTGTAAGCCCTGTTTCACATGCACTATCAACAAAAACAGCCTACAGTAACATCACAATGCAAATGCACTGCTGCAAAGCAAATAATACATGTGAATTTATAGTAACACTGGGTTGTTTCTTTGGTGGTTTTTTTTTGTTTTTGCATTATTTCACAGGTGAATATTAAAGTTGTGCGTGGCTAAACTTATGTTTGATGGTCACTGGCAAATGCTAAAAGCATGATCCACATACCATCCATGATGGATGTGGATGTTAGTACAGGCAGAGGATGTTAGCAGCAACCCTCTGAAGTTATCCTGTAATACTGTTGCACAGTGTTATCTTTAGAGTTTACTGAAAGTGAGCAGGTCCTTTTTTTTTTCTCCTTGGAAATAGTAGTCGCTCTACAGCCCGCCATCACACTGATTTACTCTGAGGATTGTTACTTCAGAAAAAGGCTGCTGTCTTTATCCACATTAAGGATACAAAAAAACCCAACCCCCCCCCCAAAAAAAAACCCTCAAACCCGAGTAACATCAGAATTACACCTATCTACTTTGTTACGGTGTTCCATCTGTAATACTAAAACTATTATGTCCATTAAGAAAGATAAATTAAGAAAGTGTTTGTATGCAAAAAATGCAAAAAATAACAGCATGAAAAATGCCTTATGTATATCAAACTACACTACTTCTTGCTCATCTAATTAGAATTAAAAGAAAGTCGTTTGACTCCTTAAAATTCAGTCATCTGTGACCTTTTAAAATCAGTCAATAACAGCAGGGGAACAGTACATTATAACCACCCAGTTTGGGGACAATCGGCTTTTTAATTGTTCTTTTTATTGTTTGCAAATACTGGTGTCCTTTAATATTGAATTATGAATTTAACATGAGCAGCAACAACGGCTGCATAAAACCAACCTTTTCCTAAAGTAATCGAAAGGTGCGACTTAATTGCACGCCCTCTTTGGTCCTGGAGGCTTAAGCGAAATGGATAAACACTGCCAGTGATTACATGAACGAAATGGAATTGCGGTATTCCCACGGCGAACGTATATATTTGTACTTTTAACTGCAAATAGAAGGCTATGTCCGCGAAGCCATTAACACCTAGGGTAAGAAAGGCAAAAGGGAAGGCGTCGCGTCCCCGGAGGTGAATTAGCAGCATCGCTTATCTTCGGGCCCATGGGGATGGGACCCGCACGGCCGGGAACTGCCTCCGCGGCTCCCTTCGACACCTCCATCTATCAAACGAAGGGCAGAGCCAGCGTCTGCGGGGATGATAGGCCAAGGGGGGTACACCCATTTTGCCTGTCGGTGGGGCCCCACACGTCTCGTCGGAAACCTCTCCTCATCTCCTCGGTCTGCATGCTACCTCCCGTGGCATGCTTAACGCATACCTTCCGAAGGCAGGAGTCATCCACTTACTTTTGATAGCAGCGCGGAGCAAGGCTATTAATAGGCTATCTAATTACCCCGATCTACTAACTCTGAAACCTCTGATTCTGTGATGTGGTTGTTTTGATTTGATTTTCCAATCCAGTAGGGCTTCCATTTATAGAACTGGTCAGACTCGCTCTGGAAGATATTATTTTAACGTTTAAAATCAACTTTCATTCCAAGCAGGAACAAAGTCCTCAAATTTTGGCATTTCTCACGAAAGCAACTAGTGAAAACATTATTAGTTCGGATGGAGGGAAGCGATTTGCTTAGCTAAGATTGCGAATGTCGTTGTTTGGAGTTTTATTATTATTATTATTATTCGGCACTAGGTCTCAGACATTTCGATCAGGCAGGTAAATGGCGATAAAAGCGGTTTCAAAAAGAAAGGCGAGAGTCTGTCGCGATGCCAAAAGAAACGGAGCGGCCCCGCCGGATCTCAGCATGGACACGCATGAAACAGAACTACTCCCGAAAAATGCTTCCAGGAGGACGCATTCATTTTGTCCTGTGGAAAACATTTAAATGGAACATTTTTATCTGTTCTGATTGTTCATTTTATTTCCTGGGCAGAGAAGTAAGAAGACAACTAAGGCAGGGGAGTGTTGTACGGCAGGTTTCGATGAATAAAACGGTATTTCTTTCACGGTAGTGGCGACAACCGTCCAGGGAGCAGTTGGTGACGGTGGATTTTGCCTGTGTGGGATGTGGGGGTTTTTTGTTTGGTTGGTTTTGGGTTTGGGCTTTTTTGGGGTTTTGGGGTTTTTTTGGGGGGGTTTTTGGGGAGGGGTTGGGGGTTTTTTTGGAGGGTTTTTTTGTTTGTTTGTTTGTTTGTTTTGTTTTTTAAGTGAGAAAGAATGAAGTCTCTGCAACCTGTGCTGCGGGAATAGAGGCGGAGGTAGGATAGCTGATTGCAGATCGGATTTGATATCGCCTAACATCCGTGATAGGGAACGGGGAAGGATGAAGAGAAGCCCGGCGCTGAAGCGCTGGGGAGGAGAAGCGCGGCTCCGCCATGCTCCGCATCCCCCCGTATCCCTCTCTCCCACAACAACTTCTCACAGCAAGAACACCCAGAAACTTTCCCCCGGGCTTTTCGTGTCAGATCCAGCAGAAGAGAGCCCTGAAAGCCTTCCCTAGCACCCAGGCAGGAAAAGACAGTGATCCAAGGGGTCCCCCATGGCTCCGGCCCGGGGAGCGCGCCGGGCTCCCACCCCGCGGCCCCGGGCGCCGGGGGCGGCGGCTCTCACCCTCCCGCCGCCCTGTCCCCTCGGCGAGGCGGCGGGACAAAGGGTGGGGGCCTTTCCTTCTGGCCTTGTCTCGAAACGGGTTCTTTCACCCGGGGCGCCAGAACCCAATCCACACACAGAGTCGAGGTACTTGATTTATCTCTACAGTTGTGCGCAGAAAGGGGTTGCTGCAATTATTGTGTGTGTGTGTGTGCGTGCGTATATATAGTATATAGTATTCTTCACCACAAGGCATAAGTGCAACACAGGCCCAATGCTTCGTAGTAAGGGCATGGAGGTGCCCGTTGATAAAAGAGTCAAAATTAGGCCATTTTAGTCACCGACTCTTAAAAACCTTTAAAACTGCCGAGAAGCAGTACAACTAATCCTTAACTCATTTTCAAAGTCCCCGTGTATGAGTTTGGAAAGAGACAAAGCGCGTATGCGCCCATTGGACAGAAGCATCTAAGTCATAACTATGTTTTTTACGGTGCTGCGTGGGTCTGCCTCCCAGCGACCCCGAGAGCTGGAGGGCATCGCCTTCGTCCTGTGCGCCCCAGCGGGGCTCAGCGTGCGGGTACTGCGGATCGCCGGCTCCAGGAGTCAGGTTACGCAGCAACAGGAGCCTCCTCCGCGCGTTTTGTTGATTTTAATATCTCTCTCCTTTTTTTTTTTTTTTAAAGGTTGAAATCATTAACCAGCCGGACCTCGGATACTGGAGGGCAGGCAAATAAAAAGAAGCTGTAGATCATTATTAAAAAAAAAAAAAATACACACACAAAAACCAACAAAAAACCAAAAACAACAACAACAACAACAACAAAACAAACCCAAAAAGCAACACACACAAAAAACCCAACAACAACTCCCCCAACCCCCCCCAAACAGCAACAAAAACAACAACAACAAAAAAACAAACCAAAACCAAAACAAACCGCAAAACCCACACGCTCGGACACCTATTGCATAAATGTCCATGTGGGCTCTCTGCTGCCTGATGCTTATTTGAGCGTCAAGGGTTGAAAGACACCGTGGAAATCACCCAAACGCACGCGGCACAAGGTCACAAGTGACGGGGAGGCTGCTTACTGCAGTGGGGAATAACCTTCTGCCCCACTCCCCACCGCTGGGCACGGCTTCAGCCCAGGGGAGAGCCGAACCACCGGGCAGGAGCGGGCAATGATCCTCGGAGCCTGGTCAGGGTGTCCTGTCCAGGGCCGGGGCAGCCGCGGGGCCCGGAGTCTGCTATCTGCGTCCAGCAAAAAAGGCTGGAGCTCAAGCCCGGCCTGAGAGCACCTGGCAGCCCTTCGCTAGGAGTTTCGGAGAAAGTAAAAAGAATCCCTCCTCACCCTTGAGAATTTGGGTGTTCCCCTTCCCCACGGGACACATCTGGTCTATTGCAAAGGGTACGTTCGCTATGCCCGCCCCCGTCCTTGCTGTGCTGTGTACAGTACACTGCTGCTTTGGAGGTCAATTTGATTAACCACTACCCTGAGCTCCATAGGGCTGTCCCGCCCGGCCCGACGTGGAGGTGATGGGTGATGTCAAAGGCCCCTATCCCTCTGAAATGCCTCTTTCCCGGTGGATGCAGATTGCCCCGCCGGCTTCAGCCGCGGAGCCTGCGGCGGGAGCGTGAGCCCTGCTCGGAGCCGGCCGGCCGGCAGCTCCCCGCTGACCTGGGCGCGCCTGAGCGCTGCCGGTGCCCCGATCGATAAGTCCGCTTCAATGTCACAGCGGCTGCGGGATGGAAACACTCCGTATCGTGGGGTGGCCTTGATAAAAGTATATTTTAAGTAGTGCGGATAAGCGAAGGGGAGAAGAGAGGCGGAGAGGTGCCGGCACGTCGCCCGTAATAACCGCTGCGCTTATCAGCCCGGCCTAAACTCCCCAGCAGTTTCTAAAGTACATTAAGTTACATAAACACGTCTCGGAAAAGAACACACTCCAACCTGCGATAGTCACCGAGGTGACCCCTCGTACCGCCTCACACCCGAACCCGCCGGCCCCCCGCGGCCGCAGCACCGCGGGAGCATCGCAGCCTGACACGGCGGCCGATGCCCGCTGCTCCCGGGGCGGCAGAGATGCGGCCGGACCGAGCCTGCCCCTCCTCCCTAGTGCATCCCTGCAAAGGGATCACGTTTGCAGAGACTCAGAAGTGGGGGAAGGAGCAACTGCTCTGCACGTGCACATGTCTGTCCCCCAACCCTTTTTTGGGAGGCTGAAGTGCCCACGAGGGAATTTGCCTTAATCGGATACAAACTCTCTTTTTTTCCCCAATCTGCCTTCTTCCCTCTTTTGCCACAGCGATCAGGAGCGACGGTTACCTTGCTGGCACCACTTCCCCAGCGGTGTCTTCCCACAGCGAGCATCCCCCCGGCCGCAAAAATGCTCCCACACATGCACCCCCGGGTGCCTAACCCAGGCCCGGGGCAGGAGATACCTGAGAGCCTCCCGGAGCTCCGGGGCGAAAGTTACGTCAGAAGAGTGGGATTTGGGAAAGGAGTGACGTAATGAAAAGTTAGGAACCGAAGACTATATTTGAGCGGTTCAAGAGCAAACCCGAAACGGAGAGGAAAGGGGTGACTGAAAACGGTTTCCCACGCTGGTCCCAGTTTAAGCCGGGTTTTCTTATCGTATCTGTCGGAGGAAATAAAATGAAACTTGTAGCCCGGCTATAAGGTAAACAGGCTAATCGGCAGTAAAAAAAAGGAAAAAGAAAAAAAGAAAAAAACCCAAGGCGCCTGAAGTGTAAAACACGGGTCACTTTGGAGTCAGGGAAAGAGGCGCCCGCCTGGCCAGCGCGGCCGTTCTTCTTCACAGCCACCATCAACTTTCGGGCAGACACCCCCCGGCCCGGGCAGGTTCCCACTCCCCACTCTGGGGTTACATGGGCACCGGCATGTGCCGCTGGCTTGAAAAAAAACCCTCACGGTATTTCTCGCATTATATGCACCCTTACACGTGTTTGAAATACTCTCGGGTTTAAATGGAAAAGAGGTATCCAAATGACTGAAAGGAAATGCAGGGTTGAAAGTCGATAGCTCGGCGCTTCTCAGCACACAAATTTGCAGTGGCAGCACCCAAGCTGGGGAGAAGTGGCGTGGGCATCGATTCCCGCGTCTTCTCCTGCTCTTGTCGCACATTTGCAGGTAAAAACCATGAGAAAATATTTTACGTTGCAAGTTGGGATCGGAAAACGAGCCGGACTCTGGCAGACAACGAATCCCTGCCCACGATTGTAAAAGCTTATTTTCTATTTTATATTGAACCCACTAAAATACACCTAAAATAAAAAAAAATCACTTCAACCTGACAGGGTGATCGGTATTATTTAAGGATATTATTTAGAGACAACTGACAAGAAAGAAGTATAACCTTTAATCGTACAATTTAATAGAGAAACGGTTTATCGAGAAATTGATTGTTTTCCGACCAAACGTCTGCCGTGCTATACGACAAAAATTAACGCGCATAATAAAACTTCCAAGTCACAATCGGTTCACCCACGCCGGCAGACCGGATGGCTACAGCCAGAGTTTTGCCGTACCCCCAGCACTGCAAATTCTTCACCTCCCGTTCACCTTGCCTGGAAAGACCGAAAGAAAAGCCGTGCCTACCCCAGGAACGGCAGCACCGCGCATCAGCAGGTTTGGGCTCGGTTTCTGTCGGGAGGGCTCATGCCTGCCGGCTGCCGAGAGCCGGGCTCTGCTCTAGTTCAGCCTTTAGCCGCCGATGACTCTCTGTACAAACTGATGATGACAGATATCCAACTGATAACCTCTGGTGAACGAAGTTATTTTAATTTCCAGTCACTTTCCTGCTAAGTACCATATCAGTTTGTACACAGCTGAGATAAGAGGGCTGGGGGGGGGGGGATAAGAAAGAAACGGAGGGAAAATGCCTACCGCCAGCTGCTGGGATGGACACATCCCACAGCTTGCTTTGGTTTCACCTGACGGTTGGGGCAACTCAAGGAGGAGCCACATTTTTTACCCTCGGATAGCTCTTATTTTAAGGAGCAAAAATAGGGAGATTTGGAGGAGGGAAACCTGGTTGCTTAGGGCGAGAGCCAAGCACACATCCTTCCGGGCCGCTGCCAGGGGATGCTCGCTGCGATGCCGGGAGGTGTGAAGAAAAAAAACCCAAAACGCTGAATATTCACCATAAAGAAGATATTATCCGGGGAGGAGGGAAGAGTGTGTATTATTTCTGGGTAAAAAAAAAAAAAAAAAAAGGAACTGTCATGGTTTGAAACCATGACAGGAAGATAAAAGACTGTGGCATCTGAGAGGGCAGTCCCCTCTCTGCTCCTTCCCGCTCCCCAAGGAGGGGTCCGTAGCCCTGTAGCTGCGGGCACCCCACCCCCGGGACTGCGGCGCGGCGGGCCGGCTGGCCGCCGGGACTGGCACCCCTGCGGAGTCCCGTGTTTGTTTAGGGCTGGCCGAGCCCAATCAGGGCCGGCTGCCTGCAGTTTTCCGGCAGGGCTGCGAGAGGCGCCTCCTCTCTCCTTTTTATACATGAACCGGCGGCCGCCGCCACCGGACTCGCCGCCGCCGCTCACGCCCGCCGCACTGGATTTACCGCCCGCCGCGGCCTCGCGCCCCGGCCTCATGCGGGGCATCGGCACCAGGTTTGGCCCCCTTCTCTTTTCTTGCCTCGCCGCGATTTCCCTTGTTCTTCCTCGCTCTTCTGCTCCTGCCTCTCCGCCCTCGGCCGCTCTGAGGGCAGCGCGGCGCAGCGTCGGCTGCGCCTTGCTGGGGAGCCCGAGGGATATCCGATGCCGGTGCCTGGAGCCCTTATCTGCCGGAGCCTTATCTCCCAGTTACCTCGCAGGAGGGAGAGACGTATTTGGTGCCTGTCTGCGAGGGGGCTCTGTGTGTGTCCTGTATTCTTGTGCCTATGGCTATCTGAAGAGCCCCGAGGTGGGCTGAGAGCGGAGAGCCTCACCGCCCGCTTCTCTTGCTGTCACTTCTCCGCGTCCCCTTTCACTTTCTGCCCCTTCTCCCTGAGGCTGGGCACCGGACGCTCTGTGTCCGTCTGTCTGTTCAGCCTCTCTCATGCCGGCGGCTCCGAACTGAGACCGGTCGACTCGGGACGGGTGTCAGCCCCGAGAGTTGTGCTCGGACTGGAGGCAGGCCCTCAGCCAGGACTGTCCGCTGGCACCAGCCTCCGCGGCAGGCACATCCCACCCGGCCCGGCCCCTGCCCCGGTCCGTGTCCCGTCGCCGCCGCGCACACTTCGGCGCCTGGCCGTGCGCATCTCCCGTCTCAGGGGTGCCTTTCCCTCCTCCTTCTCCTCCTTTCCGTGACCTTGGGCTGGAAATAAGCAAACAAGCGAGGCGATGCGCGGAAAAGCTAACATTGCCCTCCGGAGAAGTAACCTTAAAGGGATCGACTTACTAATTGTTTTCTCGGTGGAACCGAGTCAAATGACTCATTCATTGAAATAATCATAACAACGACAGCAGCCAAGGAAGGGGCTGCGGCACAGACAGGGAAAAATGTCCCTCGCCCCCCTCTCTCCCCACGCCCTCCCGCCCACCTCTCCCCGGCGTGCTTCATGTTCAAATCCGCAGCCCGGGATGCGAAAGGAGAAGGGAGCAGCCCGCCCGCAGCGCGGGGAGCGGCGTCGAAGCCGCAGCCCTGGCCCTGCGGGACTGGCGACTCCCGGCCCGTGTTGATCTGATCTGCCTGATCCCATACCTCCGTGGGGAGGGACAACAGCGCCTAGGCGACATGACTGATTAAGCGTTCAGAGGGTCCAGATAAGCCCTGATGAATCTCATTACGGGAGGGAGACGGGCTGTCCTGTTTGCAAACTTTGTTATTATTGTTTCTCTCTCCCCCCCTTCCCTGCTATTCTGTGTCCTCCTTTCCCGCCCTGCTCTGCGGACCCCCATCTCCACTCCTCCTCCTCCCCTCCTCCCCTTTCCCCATCCACACCCAGCGGCTAGAAGGGGACCTGGATGGCCGTGGCTGAAGGCGGCTGGTGCGCGGTGAAGCGGTGCGCTGCGGACGCCGGTGTTCCCTCCTGCCCCTTCGCCACCAGGGAGCCGCGCCCGTCTCCTCCTTCGCCCCCCTCCTCCTCGTCTTCCTCCGGCTCCCAGGGTGAACGCGGCTCTTCCAAGACTCCTCGGCCGGAGACCGACGACAGTCACCGGCCGGCCCCGCTGCCGCCCCCCGCCGCCGAAGGCAGGTCTCTGCTCGCCCCCTACGTGCACTTCGGGGCCCCCCACCCCTCCGGCCGGCTCAGCTGGGAGGACATTCTGCTCTTCGCGGACTTAGACCAAACCAACAAGCTGATCTGGTCCAGCCGCGGCCCCAAGCTGAGCGCCCTCGGCGCCGAGCAACCCGAGGAGATGTACCAGACCCTCGCCATCTCGGCCGCCCAGGGCCCCACGCCTTACGACGGATCTCCGGGAGGCTTCATGCACTCCACGCCCAGCTCGCCAGTGTACGTGCCCACGACCCGCGTGGGCTCCATGCTGCCCACGCTGCCGTACCTGCAAGGCAGCGGGGCGGCCCAGCCCAGCCACCCGGGCGGCGGCCACGCCGTCTGGTCCCAGCCAGCCGCGGAAAGCCCTTCGTACAGCACCGGCGGCGGCTCCCACCCCTCGGGCCGCTTCCCCTATTCGCCCAGCCCGCCGGTGGCCAACGGGGCCTCCCGGGAGCCCGGTGCCTACAGCAACAGCCTGGGCGCCAGGGACCAGTACAGCCCCCTGGCCCGGCCGCTCAATGGCTCCTACCCGGGGCCCTACACGTCCTACGTGGGGCCGCAGCTCACCCCCGCCTGGCCCACGGCGCCTTTCGAGAACTCCATGCTGCACTGCCTCCAGGGCCGGGCCGCCCCCATCCCCGTCCGGGCACCCAGCTCAGGTAGGACCCGTCGCCGGGAGCGCGGGCAAGGGCGGGGCGGGGTAGGGTAGGGCAGGGAGGGTCGCCGCATGCCGGGGCTGCCCGCTGGAGGGGCCACGGGGGTGCCGGAATGCGCGGGGTTCGCTGGCAAGGTGGGACGGCGTGGGGTGGCCCTGGTGCCTGTGGCAGGATGGCAGTCCCGACACCATGGCTTTTTGGAGTGAAGGTAGCTCTCGTCGTTTGTGTTGGATTAGGGAGGGAACACAGTCCCCCAAAGCGGCGTTGTTTGGACTACGGCGATCGGGGTTACAAACCCAGAGATCCCAAAAGGAATTGCCCGGTTTAAACCTAGTTTTTAATTTTTCCAAACCCTTACGTTCCTCCTTTTCCTATGTGTGGTTATCTGGCCGAGAAATGGTGACAAATTCACTGCAAATTGGTTTTTCTTGTAGCGTAAACGAAAATTGCTAGGGCTCCCTTAACCCCTTTTGGATTTTTTCAACTACAAAACACTGTTTCGTTAGAAGAGAAAACCAACAAAGCAAAACCTTGGATATGAACTAGGAAATTTCATTTATAAACTGCTGTTAAAATACAGCACCTCCTGATGGAGTTTTGCTTTCGTTTCCGAGGTGTCCCGTTCTTATTTTTTGTTTTAGTGTGGGAAATTCTTGGAGTCATTAAATTAATTGTAGAAGTGGAGGCTGAGCTGCAATGATTTAGTCAGAGGTAGAAAGATAAACGATTATTGTAGTTTCTTTTGCTTTAGAATATATGTATGTATATATAAATAAAGGTGTATAGAGAGGTGTGTGTGGGTATGTATACATATTTTTAGATATTATGCATATATATTATGTATATGTTTTTATATATATGTGTGTATGCATACACGCGCGCATACACAGATTTGATCAGCACTCGCTTTAGTCGTAAACTACCCACCAGGTGGGTATATTTTATAGACACCGTGATTTTCTTTCAGTGCAGTGTTGTGGATAATGACCCCATGGCTTTTTATCTTTCTTTAGGGTTATACGTGATGGTCGTCCCTTCTCTCGATGGTACCCGGTAGATTTAAGCATTTTAAGCTTCCCACTTGGTGTTTAATAACATAACAGAGAGAAATAGTGGTGCTAAGAAAAGCCGGGTCTCAGGGTGACACGGAAGTTGAGTTTTTACCTCAGTTTCCAAAAGTTATAAAACTAGACGATGAAGGAAAAAATAAATCTGTTGGGGTTTTCGTTGTTAGGTTTTTTGTTGTTGTTTCTTTTTTTCCGGGAGAGACGTGGGGTTGGAGAATCTCGCGGAAGAGAGAGAAGGATGAGTAAGAAGGAGCAGAGAAGGGAAGGAGGCGGGCGCTGGAGGAGGTTGGGGCAGGAATGCCAAGCCAGCCGCGGAGGAGCACGCCAGCTTCCCCTGGTCCCGGGGGTCTCTCTCCTGCCCTTGTTCCCCAGTGCTGGGAACCAGTGGGGCACGAGTTAGCCAATTTTTCGATGAGGGAAAGGACGGGTGTCAGTGGAGCCGCATCGCGGTGTAACGCGGAGCAAAGCAGTCCGCGGTTCCTGGGCCACGCGAGTTTTCTGGTACTACAGTGCAAAACGCGCCAGCAAAGCCGAAGCCACGCATGCTCCCTTTTCAAAATTGTAGGAAAATTGTCAGGGAAATTGTAGAGGAAATATATTTTTACGGTTAACTATTAGACAGTTTGACAAATCTTGTTTAATGTTACTCGTAGAGATATTAAAACAGTATCTAACATTAAAACTTTATTTTCTTTTCTTTGAAGATAAATGTATTACACGGTAAGAGAAAAATTTTTTTTAAATGCCCGAGAATTATTGTCACGGCAGAATTTGTTTCTAGAGGCACGAAGGCAATGTTATAAAGTAAATAGCTGAGACAAATAACTGTTTAACTTCAGCGTCCTTGAAGCCTTAAGCATTTTCCTGATTAGTCTTCTGTGGCGCTTTTAGTGCAAAGATTTATTAATCTTAGCGATGTGCTAAGAGCTACACGCTGACAATGTCAGTTGAACTGTGCTCTCTGGACTGTGCCGTGTGCCCGTTCCTCTTTAACGCCTAATAATTTGCAAACGAAGGGAGAAAAGTATTTGGGTGGGTGCGGGCCAAAAGGCCGTTTCTTTCCCAGCTGAATGCCCGCCGTGGCACCTCAGCCCTGTGTCCAAAGCTGCTCGAGGTTTATAAGCTCTTTTTCGCTATACAGCGAAACGTAAAAGAATAACCCAATGATGAATTAAAGCAGGTAGCAGAGGGAGAAAAAAAAAGAAAAAACAATCAATGATGAAGCTCTTGAGTCTGAAACAGACATTCCCAGCTTCGACTCGAAAGCTGCTGTAGAAATCCAAACATCTCCTTTTTTTTTATTTCTGCACAACGTGGCACCGTCCATGTAAAAACCGTGTTTATTCCTCCCTCCCCTCCCTGAAATATGGGGAGTTGAATCAGAACAGGGATTCGCAGGGGTGAAGGTGTCAGCTTTTATAGGTGGATTCTCTTTTTTTTTTTTTTTTTTTTCCCGTGCATTTAGACCTTATTTTCCTCTCAGTGTTCAGTAACTATGAAAGCAGGAGGCAGAATACCGCGTATTTTTCCATTTCCTCCGTTTCCTACCAACTAGCTCGAATTTGACCAAATAGCCGTGGCAAAGTGGTCGCTGCCCGTCGCTGCCTTGGCACACCAAAGCCTCAAACTCTGCCTCTAAACTTAAAGCTTTACTAGTTGCGAGGCATTTAAAATAAGAGTCGGGGTAAAAAAGTTCTTGCCCAGCTTCGACCATGGGGAATATTGGGCGAAACGACCACTCCTTATATCTGGCTCCCAGGGTGGCTCTGCAAGTGGCTATTCTGGCAGGCATCTAACTCCCCTCTCTGCTCCCTTCAAAAGCCAAGCGCACCACCCTTTCCACTCGGTGGGCACCACGGTGGGGGTTTCGCCCCTCGAGCGGACCCCGGCCGGCTTTCCCAAGGGCCAAATCCCGACGTGAGTGCAAGGCGGGCCTGGAGTGACCGCCTCGGCGGGCCGGTGTCCCCCAGCCCGTCCCGGGGCGCACCGATTCCGCTGGGGTTTGGAAAGCAAAGGCTGCGCTGGGGTCGGTACATTTAAATAAATAGAAGAAAAAAAAAAAAAAAAAGAAAAAAGGGGATGGATTTTGTAAAAAATCACCTCATATTCGCCGTCACCGCCGGGGAATTGCTTTTCCGAGGGCTGAACAGCGCCGGTTGCTTGCTCGCACGGGGCCAGACCTTCGGCGCGGCGGGGCCGGGGCCGCGCTACGCGGGGCTCCGCTGGGCTCCGCGCCCGCCTGCGGCCGTGCCCCACCGCCTCTCCCTTCTGCCTCCCAGAGCTGCTGGAGGACCTGTCCGAGAGCCGGGAGTGCGTCAACTGCGGCTCCATCCAGACCCCGCTGTGGAGGAGAGATGGCACCGGCAACTACCTGTGCAACGCCTGCGGGCTCTACACCAAAATGAACGGCCTCAGCCGACCCCTCATCAAGCCCCAAAAGAGAGTGGTGAGTGGGGAGGGAGGGGAGGAGGTGGGCGAGAGGAGCTGGGCCCCAAGGAACCCCCAGTGAGCGCTAGCCAGGGAGAAACGGGGGGCAAGGGTGTGGGAGAGCAGTCAGTGTATTAGCCTGGTGGTCTGCCCAGCTTCAAAACCGAGTGGGGCTCCTGACCAGTTTTGCAGGCCGAAGTGGTCATGATGAGGAGCAAAAGGGCTGGCAGCCTTCTGGGAACTGCTTCGGACCCACCTTCAGGCCCTGCACTGGCGAAATCGCCCTCTGCGTCCCCAGTGAGCTGCACACGGGGCATGGGCCAGTCTGGCTTTTTGAGCTATGAGCCCCATCAGTGAGGGGGGCTTCAGTGACTTGGAAGAAATTTGTGCTGGTGATGTTGGGCATTTCCAAAAGAAAAAAAATCAAGGTTGGAAAGTGTTTGTTCAGAGGGCTAGGAATTTCTCCAGACCTGCTTTGTTTGCTGACAGCTCGATCCTTGGGAATGTAAGCAAGTTTTGTATATAATTCAAAGAAAACCAATTGTTTAAACAATGATAATAGCCTTTGTTTTGTTTTACTCCAAAGAAATGAGCGACAATTTTTCTAAAAATATACTCATAAAACTAGGGGGGGAAATAAATAGTACAAACCAGAACCCCTGTTTATAACTCAGGCTGGCACTGAATAGGCAAGGAGAAAATTTAACAAGCGGGAACTGCACATTATGTTTAGCAAATCTGGGTGGAGGTCAGCAGTGAGAAAGAGTATGCTCTTCAGTAATGGCTGTTACCGAGCGAGCCACAATAAATCACGCCGGTATAATCCAAGCTGATGTTTGGACCCCTGTGTATGGAGACAGTGTATCAAACCCGTCAGCTTTTCAAGCGCCTTTCAGTCACGACAGCTGCTTCGCTCCGTGACTATATTCCTTGTGTTACAACATCTACCGCTCTTTATTTCACAACCGTTTGAATTTAGGGTCCTTACCGGAGCGAGGGGAAACAAAACGAACGATGATCCGAGCAGACAGTAAGCGCTCGAGAATCAAACCGCCCCTGCTTGAAGGCCTTTTTTTAAGCCAAAGAGTTAATTTAACTTTAAGCCAGACGTTAATTACTGCTAGGTGCCCGTTTTTTCTATCTGGTCGTTCAGTAAATTTCGTGACACAAGGTGTTATCACGGGCAACAAAGGCAGCAGCGGAGGGAACAGATCTGCTAATTGTCTCACGCATCAGAGCCCCACTGTCTGTGGCATCCTGGCCCAAGGCAGATTTCAAGTAGCTGATACTCGGCTCTAGCATTTCTCTATTTCTTCCCAAGGCAGATTTCAAGTAGCTGATACTCGGCTCTAGCATTTCTCTATTTCTTCTTCTTCTTTTTTTTTTTTTTTTTTTTTTTGGAGGAGGAGGAGGGGTGGGGGTGAGGAGACTAAAGCAGAGTCAGACTACAGCCTGATTTCAGCCTGACACCTCAGCGAAATAACTCTGAAATAGCTCTGCGTAACAATCCCTACCGAGTACCCTGCCCATAACTATAAATCAACCGTGGAAATATGTAGGTGAGAAGAGAAAATGTTTTGAAAACGCTAAATATGTTTAGATTGCCCCGAAGTTTCTGATAAAATTCCTGCAGCAGAAAAGTCGTTTTAGCTTCAAAACATGCCAAAATTCCCCTGTTTGTTTAGATACGGGAATAAGCTAAAGCTATTGAAATAAAATACATGAAGATTTATACCAGGCTGCATAGGAAAGAGAAGGATTTAACAGAGTGAAACATCTGACAGCATTTCACTAGCAAAGAAAGAAAATGAAGCATATGTGTTTAAGACCAGCTTTCTTTCACTCGATGCACATAAAACTCATATTGAATCAAGGGTGTGATTTGAACACTGTGCATACGTATTTAATAGCGAGGTCAAAAATTTCGTGAGACTTGGATTTTTAAGATTAAAAACTATATGTGTGTACTTCAGCCTATATTATACTTGGCTGGGTGGTTTGGTTTGTTTTCAGCGCAATTAATAATGGATTACTGATTCAAGATTACAAAATTTGTATTTAATCTGGAGCTCTTTCGGAGCTGCAGTGTAAAATGATGGCTTACTGCTAGAGACACTCAAACAGATAAAATTAAAGAAACTCAGTTATTGGTCTGGAATATTCTTCGTTCTCAAAACGTTTTTATCAGTTTCCCAAGTGGCAGGCAGATCTGCGGTATCAAAGGTGACCCAGTTACATCTAACAACCCAGCAGTAAATGATTCAAGAGGAAGGGCATTGTACCCTTAAGTTAGTAATTTCAGTTATAGGTGCTTTATAGTCAGAATAAGATTAATGCAATCCTCTGAAACTGACTTCTCCATGTAAACTTGTTCAGCTGCCAGACACAGAGCTAGGCACAGATTTTTTTATATTTTTTTTTGACAATGCGATACTTTGAAAAAGACTAGATTTATGATGTAGCTGGAATTCTTTGCTTGTGATGAACGTAAAAGAGATCACTTGTTACAGAAACTTTTATAACCCATTCACCTTCATTTCACATGTTTATGAGGACTGCCTTCGCTTATGATATACAGCCTGCGGCCATAAAGCTCTAGGTTATATGGTTATTTCTGATACAAGATTGCTTCATCTTGGCTCCAAACTCCACGGAAGAGTGTCATAAATGGCTTGTTTGCCATGGGGACCTTGTTGTCACCCTCCAGTTTTTCTGCTGGTTGAGGGGAAGCTCTGCTCTGTAAAACACACTCCCAAGGCACATTGCTTTTTGTGTGAGGATAAAATGGGTGATGATAAAAAGATCTTTTTACAGAGATAATGCTGTTGTACGTGTTACTCCTCAGATGCCCAGGAAAGTTTTTCTCAGCTGCAGTGCCACTGAAGGCAGGTGATTAAAGTGACTGATTTTTTCCAATGAGTTGGGAGTATCAGTGGCAGGATCAGAGCTGACTCTTCACCCACCACACAGGGGAGAGTGCACTGAACTGGCTGGAGAGGTGGCACAGGAGTGATGTGCCTTCTTGTCAGATGGATGGAGCTATAGTGGAGATGTTTCCTCGCTGTCCTGCTGGAAGAACTAATACCTGGAGATCTGAACACAGGTCTCTGGGTCAGCAGCTCCCAAATATGAATTGTGCCTCTGCCGTGACTGCCTGGGGTTGCAAACTCTCAGTATTTCTTCACATCAGCTTTCCACTCTCTGAAATGAGGATAATTCTGTCCTAATTCTGGGACGTTGCTGATAGATATGACAAAAAAATCTCATACTATCCCCACCATGTGTTAAAGTACTTCTTATAAACCATAAAGACATAAACCATGTGCTCCTGCCTGCCTGTTCATGCACGTTTGCCTGTGCTTACCTCCAGCCTTCCTCGCGGCGGCTGGGCTTGTCCTGTGCCAACTGCCACACCACGACCACCACCCTGTGGCGCAGGAATGCGGAGGGTGAGCCCGTCTGCAACGCCTGCGGCCTCTACATGAAGCTCCATGGGGTAAGTGGCTGCTTTGCTGAGGGAGATTTCCTGCCAGCTCTGGTGCTCCTTTGGGGAAGGGGGGGGGTCCTCCCGCTGGCAGGTACCTGGGGTCCTTGGGGGCTGGCACTAAGCATCCTCAAGTCAGGGAGATGTTTCTGTTGATCCTAATGGTCTTGACTCGTGGCTTGGGCCATGGAGTTAAAAAACGGTGCATAAAACAACTGAAAATTGTGTGACATTAGAAAATACTTATACCACTTTAGCGTGCTGTGCTTTTGACAAGTTACGTGTTTGCCACTATAGTCTCTCAACAGATTTTTATAAAATAACGACCTCTGGATGAACAGCAGAGGTCTTTTTGCCACTGGGATTTAAAACAGCTCTTCAGTGGGGAGAAAAACCCTAGACCTTTAATAAGACAGTTTTTCATAGCTATACCAACAAAACTTCAAATGTAATTCAAGCGATGGCTATGCCAGCAAAACTTTAAATGCAATTTCAGCCTTTGCTAGGCAATAAAAGATGAAAAAAAAAGGTCTATCCTGAATGTGATGGAGTACGTTTTAGGTGATACGCCTGTGGATTGCGTTATGGTCAAGCAAAAACTGTTTGAAGAGCAAGGGCATTAGGAGTGATTGAGACATGGTCTAGGCCTCAAGAAAAAAGTAAATTATGTCACTGGTTTAAACATTATAATGATAGTAAGCATGCACCTGAATTGTCTTTCCCCACACTGGTGTTGTCACTAAGTTAAAATATATTTTAAATTGATTTTTTCTGTATAATGATTATCATTGTGATGACACAGAACACAACAGTTATTTTTGAGCACATATAAATTTATCAGTATAAATATAAATTTGGAAAATATAAATCTGTATTAGGGGCAGAACTGCTTATAAGAAAAATTACTAAGTTGATTATGGCCTAAAGGTTCCATCCTGAGACATTTACTGGTGATGATCTGGTTTGTGCAGCTGGTCCACAGGACGAGGAGTATTTTTTCTTCTCATATGCATTCTTCCTTTCCAGAATCAGGCACTGGAGATAATTCCTAACTGACTGAAATAAACAGTCAAGGATCAGATATACCCCATCCAGTTTAATTTCTTATGACCTATTCCTGAATGATGCTGATTTTCCCTAAATGTATGCTGGTTTTCTGTCTAGCTTACATCAAGAAGTTTCCCTACTTCTTTTATTCAGCTAAAACTTCCCTTTAATCAAACCATTGCTTTGCCCAAATAAAATGCAAACTTTTTATAAAATCTGTACTGTGGCATAGGAAAAAGTGAGTTGCTATAGAGGCATTTTCAAAGACCACACTTGATCTTGTAGTGTATTTTGATTTTTTATATTAGGGTACATATACAACTCTATGATTGGTGTGGAAATTTAATTTTTTCAGGTTCCCCGACCTCTTGCTATGAAAAAAGAAGGAATTCAGACGAGGAAGCGAAAACCTAAGAACATAAATAAATCAAAGGCATGCTCTGGTAAATATAAAAAGCTAAGAAAGTGTAATAGCAGTAGTTTATAGTTTTTTCGGGTTTTTTGGTTTATTTACAGGGGTTTTGTTTCTTCTCTGGCTGGAAAATATTTCTTTTTAATACCAGTTCTCAATCTTTCAGGTAACAGTACTACTGCAGTTCCTATGACTCCAACATCCACATCTTCTACTAACTCAGATGACTGTAGCAAAACTGCTTCTCCCAGCGCACAGACTGCGGCCTCCGGGGTAAGTGTATCTGTAAGCAGGCTGATCACTGTGCAGTGTTATCACAACTTTTATCTTATCTAACAGAACAATAATCTAAATAAACTTTCCAGTTTTGTTAGCTGATACTGGAACAAGATTTTCAGAGGATATCACATATAGCTGTAAACAGAGCGACAAGCTGAAGTACTTTACAAACCTCTTCATTAAGATCTATATAATTGTTATGATTAAGTTAGCCACAGCTTAACCCCAGACATTTTGTTTCGAGATGTTTAGGTTCTTTAATTTCAAAGGTTTTCTTTAGGAGGGAAGACAATAACTCAGGCCCAGCCGATCCTTTCAAGAAACAATTGTGCACGTACCCCTTTTTTTCTGATATGATTTGATGAGAATTTATAGTTCCAGGCACTGCTGCTGATGTCATGTTTTTCAAAAGCTATTTCATATATATATATATATGCATTTTTACTCATTATCCCGAATACCTGGTAAACCCCAGCAAAATGTTGTCCTGCTGTATGAAGTGAATCATAAAAGCTTTCTTGTAAAACTAAAATGTGCGATTAAATCTCGATCCAGACCCAGCTGAAATCAGGCTGTAGTGTCCTGCTGATTGCAGTGCACAGTGGTTCAGCCCTCTCCCCACAGACAGCTTCTCAGGGGTCAGATGCTCAGCATCTGGCAGCACCGAGCTCCAGAGTGGCACCAGAGGACTGCTGATCATCCCCTGCTTTAGTTTTTATTTTATGTCTTGTACTCCAACCATCTCAAACTTCCTTTCTTACTCAGTTAGCATGTGGGATAAATACTACTGCTAAAGTTGTGAAGCTTCGTGTAGATTATTTTCTAACCCCTTGGCTAGACTTATCTGTATCCACACTCACTTCTCGGCCTTCTGTATCCCTTAATCTGCCACACAATTTCTTTGAAAAGCTTTCCTAATGTGGCTTTCTGTAGCTCTTTATTAATAAAATGAAGACATTGTTTATGATAACTATTTTTCAATGTCTTGGCGTTCCCAACATCCAAATTACTTTCAATAGTTTAATTTCTGATGTGCAAAGTTTCATTGTACAAGGGGAAGAAAAAAACCATTTTTTAGTAAATGTGATTGTTTGTGGACTGACAGGGCCACCCAATTTCAAGGGCATTGGGTTTGGGGTTTGGATCCTATGAGACTAGGATATTACTGAAAGGGCTTGTCTTTGACATGAGAAAACCTTGTCAATCCAATAAAATAAACAGATCACATCAAAGAAAGAGAAAGACAACTGAAAAGTGAACTGTTTCAGTTTCAGAATGAGTTTCAGACTTCCCCAGTGAACTACTACGCACTATTTTAGGCTCTCCCCTAATATTTGCAAAGGAAAAAATGTAGCCAAATTTTCCTTACATTACCTTAAGCAGTACTAGTGACCCTGAGCAATATGCTGAGATTTATATAATGGGTAGAAATGGAAGCACAATCCCAGCTGAGACCAAGGCAGCGGTGTAGGCTGTGGCAGCACGGCCACGTGCTACCTGGGGAAGGAGAGGCCATATAGACGAGATCCGATTTACACTATGCTGTTGCCTTCTTGGCTGGCTAAAGCTTGACTTTCTTTCTGTAGTCCTTCTCCCTAGAAAAGTATATCAAACATGTTATTAATAATCTTTATATTAGAATTGTAATAGTACCATATTTAATATGATTCTGCTGTGTGGAGTTTTGTGGGTATAAAACCTGCACAGCTTTATCCTCACCATGATTTGATCAGATGTGCCTTGCATATGCAAAGCATTTGCAAATACCCTCCCTGTCGTGAAAAATTTCAATGAAAGGAAGTAATGGAGAGAGGCTATGACACACTGAAGAGGGGAATTTGCAGCAGCAACCCAATATATGGGCATCCCCCCGACTCCCTCCCAAACTGTGTGAAGGGCTATTGATCTCCCACCCCTCCACCCCAGCCCTGTAAGTATGTAAATGAAGACATGGTAACTATGTAAATGACGTCTTCATGTTCTTCACTTGAGCTCCTGGCTTTGTCCAAGAATCTGTAATTCAAAGCACTGAGGACTGGGGAGACTGGAGGTTGAAATTAGAAGGAGGTGGCTGTTAAGACTGGATCCTGTTGCTCCAGACATAATTTGACTGCAAAGGATGCAAAATAATTTCTTAGGGACCTAAATCCCATGAAAGGGACTGAGCACTCATAAAGCCCATTGAAGTTGTCATGAGTAAAGGGGTGTCAGCATTTTAGAGTGAGGCAGCTTGTAATCTGATCACATGCTGAAGTAAAGATACTCTACTAGACTTCTGTTTTCCTTGATTATTTTTATTTTTCCCTTTTGAGTTGATCCATTGATAGGTCAGAGGTTTGTAATTATTCCTAGAATAGGCAATGGCTTTGCACAAGGAGAATAAACTTCTCCGGGTTATGTCAGGAGGGAAAAAACCCTCAGATGGATGAATCCAGTCTCTGTACAATCTTTGGTCACTTTAACAAGACCAGCATTGGTTTCCAGTTACTGGTCCTGGTGACATAGCCGAAACACGGACACCTGCTGCAAGAGCAAACCTGGCTCATTCCCCACGTTACACAACAGGCATGGCAACTTGTTTTTGTTTTGCTCTGTTTTCACTTCTCTAGCCTCTATTCTGTGAAGAGGGGAAAAATGCCAGATTGACATTAGGCAGAGAAATCTGATGACGTTTTAGAAACTGTTGTGTGAAATTCACAGCAATATTGTTGCTAAATGAAACAGAGAAAATGAATTCCTGTACTGGTACAAAAGCAATTTATTATGCCTTTTATGGGAGGCTGCCAAAAAAGTTTCCAGTTATGTAGAAATCTAATGGAAATGAAATTCAGCAGAATTCATTTGTGTCAGTAACATTCACTTTTTGCCCTACCTTTCTTTATCTCTGTTAAAGTAAAATAAAGAAGAGAGGGCAGAAAAAGAGAAGGGCAGCAATTACTCTTGGCAATGTCTTTGAGAACATCCATTTCATGGAGGGAATCTTACATGATGCCAATTTTGAGACAAATTAGCAAGAACCTTAAATGTTGATTTTATGTTCTAACTGAAGTTTAAACATTTAAAAGATATGATTAATGAATTTTTGTGAGGGCAAAGTTGATTTCAAACATCCAAAAGTATAGAAGTGTTTGGATCGGAGACATTTTGTTGTCCCATTGTAAAGGGACTATTTGCCAAATTCACATCTGGATCTAGGATTTAAGCCCATTTCTGTTTTCCTAAGAAGTATAAGTACTGGGTGTCCTGTGTTACTAATATGGAAAGGGTCCAGCTGCATGATATATGAAGTTGCTTTACATCCCTGTAAAAAGAAGATTTGAAGGTTTTAGACAGTCTGCATCTGCATCTATACCTGGTCTCCCTTTGATGCTGCTGAAACTGTACAGAGAAAAGCTCCACCAAATAAGTTACTAAACAAAGGACACGGTCTGTAGTGCAAACCTGTCCATTTCCATGCAGGAGCTCCAACAACTGTGATAACCAGAAGGACTTTATTCCCTTATTAGGATAAAAGGCAGTATGAAACCTGCTGTAAAATCTGCTTTTTATGGCAGGACATGGAGGCTCCTTGAGCCAGGCCTGATGTCAGGAAAGGCTCAGCAGCATTGAGAAGTCTTTTCTGTGTCCTTTGCCTCCAGTTTGGAGCTTTCTCAGAAGGACCATAATCACACACCACAGAATAACACAGGAGGTAAAACAAGTGCTTACTTCCCTTGGAGGTTTACTCAACCTCCAAGACCAAAGAGGATTGGCTCTTTTGTGTTTCAGGGTGGGAAGTAAGAGAGCTGGCTGAGATGGCCTTGGCAGGTGGTAAGCTAGGAGGAAAACGCAGGTTTAGCTGTCCCCAAAATGCCGAACGGATGGGGCTGGATTATCTGGACAGCTTCTCCTGCATTTGCTTTCTTTTGTTTTCAGAAGAAGATTCGTGATCTGGTTAGAGATGGTATTGTTAGCTCCTGTTCAGCCAGCAAGTGGGTAGGACATTCATGCAGGGGAATCAGGCTCCATACAGTATGTCCCAGAGTCTGGATGAACCAGAGACTGGATCTCTTAAAACAATGTACTAGCCACCTGGATATTGGAAAGTTGAATGTCCTCTTCAGATTATCTGATGATAAGATTTCAGTTGTTATAGAATAATTTTGTAGCCATTGAGACAGTTGCCACGAGAAAGGCTCATCAGCATGGTTGGTAGGACTTTCATCTGGAAAATGGGAACACGGTGCCTCAGTCCTGGTATGAATAAATATTTATCTAAACCAGGTGGAATAAGATCAAGAGGAGGTATGAGGAACATGGCAACCATACCAAATAGTGTGGTAGACAGGGCATTGTGGGAGATCTGACACTCTAATTTAAATCTTTCTTGGTCTCCTACCTCTTCTGCATTAGTCCTCACTGCTGGACAAAATGGGAAGCTGCTTTATTCCCCCCCGGTTTCATACATGGAGTCATTGATTTTCTTTGCTCTGTGTACTTGCATCCAAAAGAGAGCATTTCATTTTTGTATGAAACAGAAGGAAGCAATCCATCTTTTTTGTTTCAGTAGGGAAAACCAAGGAAAAAGTATTTTTACTTCTACCCCAAAATTCTATATGCATATGGACACATACCTTTTGCTTGGTTTTGTTTTATTGCCAAAGCAATAAAGTCAGTTACTCATACAGCCCTTGACAGCAGTGGGGTCATCAGTTTTCCAAGCCATGCTGGAAGTTGCCTCCCTTAGGAAATTAATAAAGTATTAACCACAGATTTATGTTGCTATAATACAAAGGAGAGATTAGAAGATATGTAAACTTACACGTCTGCCGTCTAAACAAAAGGATCAATTGGACTAATGAGAAATGACAATTTTGTGTACTAAGAGGGTCGTTATATGAGAAAAAAAAGCCGTCATTTTGCAGTGCTGAGACTTGCTCTTCAGAAACCGGGGAGTGACAGTATTGGGAAAATGTGCTTCTGATGAGGATGGCAGTTATTGCAGGGAGGCTGAGGCTGGAAAATTAGGAACTCCACTGTTTGGCACAGCACCTTATACGCGAAAGCAGTCTTTGCAAATGTGTTTTGGCTGACTATGGTTATCATTTAAGTGTAGCAAAACTAAACTAGGCTAACTGAGGAGGAAGAGAGTCTCAGCTGAGGCTCTGCTTATTACAGACTTAGTGTAATGTCCAAAATTCATGGAGCATTTTGAACCTGTGAAATGGATAGAACAAAGGTCTATCTGGTAGCGCAAAGGTCTGGATCAAGGCCCTTCACCACCCCCTCCAGCTGTCCTTGCCCAGAGCATTTCCCTCTTGCCTGTGGAGGTATGGGAGAAGGCCAGGGGGAAAAGAGTCCCTCTTCTCTCCCTACTTTCTGTGGTGGGCAGGTGGTGCAGAAAGGAGTGGATGGAAGAAAGCAGGACTCTTTCAGCCAGAGCTGCTGATGTTGACCAGCACAGGCTGAACAGCCTGGTTTTGATCTGGAGCAGCTTCAGTAGGGATAAATTCGGCTCCAGGGTGCTGACAGCAGGTTTGGGTACGATCTAGGTGTCTGAATCGCTCTGTGGCTCTAGCTGAAGTCTCCCTGTGCACATGGTGGGCAGGTCCTCTGATCTGGACAACCTACCAGGGGAATGACTCCTGACCAGCTCCCGCTGGTTGGGTAAAAAGAACCTTTGCAGATACAAACACAACCTTCCAGTTTGTTTGAGAGGCAGTGTCTTCCCAATGGGCTTCATTCTTTTTTTCCTCAGGAAACTGACCGTCAATTGATTACCTATTCTATTACCAGATTTCAACAATGAAAATAAATGCATTACCTTTTTACCGATAGAGCCAGTTGTTGTGAATTAGATCTTGTTGACTTCAGCAGCATTGTTCAGTTTATTTATTCTAGGTGACAAATGTCTTCTAATAACTAAGTGCAACTTCTGTCATCTTCCATCCCTTAAAGCTGGAGAAGTAAAGCAGAGGTAGGAAGGCTCAGAAACAGAGCCGCGATTCAGTCACGTCCCTTTTCATGAGCTAAAGTTTGTTTTCCATGTCTCACTCTGGGAGCTGCCCAAGTTGCCTGGATTTGTCATGACATTACCGGGGTGGGGTTTCCAGGCCTGGCAGCCCTGCCCAGGTCCTGCCCATTCTGGCTCAAAAGAGTCAGGATCCGGCCTTGGTTGGGCAGGGATGGGCAGTCTTTAAACAGGATGTGCCTTCCTGTCCTCCCTTCTGGGGTGCCCAAGGGAGGGGTACCTGATAATCCCATGTGGAAACTGTGGGTCCATGCATGCCACCTTTGTAGGGCTTAATCAGGAAAAGAGTGAATTACACTTTGCAAGTCTGGAAAAAAACAGGTACTGATAAGGTATTTGCCTACCGGAACAACAGTGGCAAATATGGGCAAACGAGAACCTTTCAAAGCAGCTCTTAAGTATTTTTAGCTCAAGTTGAGCAAACACTGCTCAACACTAATTTAAATCCTTCTTCCAAGGTGGGGAGATGACTCTGAAGCTGTTAAAAATTATGTATCTTGTGCTGATGGAAGTCTATTTGTTGTATTAGAAATAAAAAAAAAAGGCTTTGGAAAGCTAGGCTGATGCAAGACCAAAACCAGATGAAAAGGATGACATGGAACCTGCCTCATTGAATTCTCCATGCACAGTCACAAGGAAAGAGGATACAGAGATTCATCGTCATTGGTTGGCAATTGTATATTTGAGAGAGCGATAAAACATATTTCTTAGAAATATTTGGCTGGTTTTGGGGGACAGGCAGTTTTTCTTTCGTTCTCTGCATTTCTGGGTAGTGACTAATGGAGTGGGATCGGGGTTGATGACTGGGTGGAAGAGTAGTGGCTGTCAGTCATTTTAATGAAAGCTAAAGAAAATATTGCAGTCTGTGTTATTTCAGAAAAAAATGACTGCTAACAGTGAGAATCTCTTTCAGAAGGTGAGGTTTTCCTTGGGTTAAGCATGGCAAAAAGAACCCTGCACTGCACCATTTGGAAATTACCTTTGAATAAATGAAGCCTTGCTTTTCCTGTGTCAGGACTGCTAGCTTGGCACAGGTCCAGGAGAGCCAAGAGCTCTACTCTAGTAAAATGATTAAATATGTATACTTTTCACTTAAACAGCAGGCAGGAAGCTTCTGCAGTCACAGTTTAGGATAGCCTTTTTTTTTTTTTAAGGAATTTCATCCGAAGGCTATCCATTAACAAGTAAATTAAGGTTTTAAAGTTGACATATCCAAGGGTTAATTTTGCATGAAGTCAGCTCTTAAACATTTCCTTTATCAGGTGAAAATGTTGCCCCTTCTCTGTCTGGCACAGTGAATTTTTCCTCTTTAGTAGATCTGCTCAGACTCATGGAAAAAATGATTGTTCCTTTGTCTTTGTAACTCTCCATTTCTTTGTTAAAATAAATGGACTGGTTCCAGTGCAGTTCAGAGGTTCATCTTCGTGCCTACCAGGGCTCCCCTGCACGTTATCTTGTATAGGCAGCGGAACAAAAAGTCTCTCCTGCTTCAAAGGCATAGTGTTTCTCCACTGGAGATTAAAGAGCATCTCCTTTAGTGTCCAGGGATGAAGTGGTCGTGGCTAGCATTTTGAAGGGTGAGGAATGATTTTAGGCATTCCAGGGTCTGAGGGACCCAAAGAAGGCTGATTTCCAGGAGGTGTTCCATATCTACTGCTGGAGAATTGGGATGTATCAGGCTTCTCCAATTGTGGAAGAAAAACTACAGGTGCCACCATTCCCAGATCACATTTTTGGAGTTGTCACTTATGTCTCTTCAGTAGGGGGCAGCGGGACACACACACACGGGCTTCTTCACCACGGTCTGATTTCCAGGTTTTTGTGCACATCACGTGCTTTCTTTTCCACCTCTCCAAACACAGATATCTCTCCCATCAACAGGGCTCAGTGACTGGGCTAATGCTGAGACATGGGTTTTTTCAGGATTTGGAGGCACAGGGGCAAGCAGAGGGCAAACCTTGTTTTTCTGCAGAAATCCTGGGATAATGACTGTGCCCTGGGCCTGCTGTGCTCTCACTTGCACCCAGTGTGTGCAAAGCTCACCTGCTCAATGCCTCTCTCTTTGTTCTCTCCCCCCCTCCAGGCGAGCTCGTCAGTGATGTCTGGCCCAGGAGAGAGCACCAGTCCCGAAAGCAGCAACCTTAAGTATTCAGGTCAAGATGGGCTATACACAGGAGTCAGCCTGACCTCCACGGCTGAAGTGACAGCGTCTGTGAGACAAGATCCCTGGTGTGCCCTGGCTCTGGCATGACCCGATGTGAGGGAAGCTGGATCCTGGTGCTGCACGGCAGCCCCCAGATGTCCACACACAGTTTCTCCTGTGGAGCGGTTGCAGCAGAAGCAAGAGTGCTGGCAAAGACCATTCCTCTGAAATAGTTTTTGAGCCTTGGTGGCAGAGGTGTTTTTCAACCTCTGAAAGAGGCTCTGCCAAAGCATCCAGTTCCTCATCTATGCAAGAAAAATATAGGGAAAGCAAATGACCACCGGGGGATAGCTAATGCAGCCTTACAATCTCAAAAAAAACCCTCAAAACCCCCAAAACAAATAAAAAAAAAAAGAAAAAAGAAAAAAAAGAAAAAGAAAAAAAAACATATAGACCTAGACCTATTGACGGGTTCCAGAAATACATCTTCAACTTACCCAGCAGCGCTGCCTTTCTGATTGCATAGTTGTTTTCACTCTCTCATCGCCTTTTCCCCTAGGAATTTGGTGGAAGCCACCATTGTCGGGGAGGAAGTAGCAAAGACTTTAATTACCAGAGATAGTGAGATACTTTTTAATGAGTGACAGAAGTGCGTGTGGCTTGAGTCGGCACAGACTTCTTGCACTGAACATTTGATATCTTCGCCCTGTCAGACCTCTTCCCTCCTTTGCCCTCCATCTTCAGTGTGCCTTGCTCTGCTCCTCAGAGCCCAGCTATGCCCCTGGAAGAAATCACAATGTTTGGTACAAGTCCCACAAGGTCCAGCTGGTTAAGGAGATTTTGGGGTTGGTTTTTTCCTGGTTTAAGATATTTACTCACTTTGCAAGACTACGATATAACTTTTAAAGTACACTGTGACTGAGATTTATGAAAGTTCATATTTTCTGGCTGAACTGTATAGAGTCAGTCAAAATTTGTAAACAGGGTAGCAATCAGATATTTTTCTTCCATATATACAATAATTTTTTTAAAGAAGTGCAATTTGCGTTGCAGCAATCAGTGTTAAATCATTTGCATAAGATTTAACAACGGTTTTTATACGAATGAATGTAAACATTTTAACTTAATGGTACGTAAGTAATTTAAAAGAAAAACTTAACTAGGCATCCTTAGGCTTTTTAGCTCAACAAAAATGCATCCACTTTCTGTATTTCCAGTTGTTAAAGCAAGAGTTTCAAAGAACAAGCCTTCTCTCAGGAAAATTGCCCTAGCCATTTGCTCAAAAGTGTTGTACAAAAATGCAAATGCATCCCCAAGGCTTTTTTTGCCGTTGAGTAACTGTGTGCTGGAAAGAAACAAATTGCAATGAACCTTTACTACTACCTAACTGATATATTTGTAAATACTACAAAAGATATCTTGAAGGCATCTTGAAAATGTAGGATGCAATCTGTATAGTGTGACTGACATATAGTTAGGTTGGTTTCCATTGGTTTTTAAGTGGGATGTCATTTGGAAAGTTGTTTCATCAGAGCTTTAAAAATAAAAGGGTATCATTTTGAGATTTTTTTTCCTGTACAGTGTGCCTTCTCCTTTGTCTCAGACACAATTGTTAAGCTACATTAAAAGCTATGGAAATGTACCTGATAGAGGTGGCATGTCTGATGGCTCCCCAGAGGTCTCCAGCTGAAGTGCCTGCTCTGTCTATCTAAGTCTGCATTGTGTGTGGCTTTTCTGCAGCTTCCCTCAATATACCCTCTGATGATATGTAAAACTAGGGCCTTCACCTATGAATGTAAGCTCGACATGGGCACATGTGAGATTTTTCTGACGTCTGGGGAACTGAGCCCATGCCCTGTGAGGACTGTCATGGTTTTTCTTGGCCTTCACACTGTAGCTAAAGGGTCTACTCAGTGATGAGTGGGCAAATACCAGAATGTCACCCACTGCAGACACAACTGCTGAGTGGCAGAGCATTTGTGTGCCTGCTGGCATCCTCCGGTGACCAAAGGTGAAGGGCACCAAAAACTGATGGCACTGCTGCTGAAAAGAGAAGACAGTGAATTTTAGATACTGAGGGAAGTGGAAAACCTTTTGCTGGCTCTGAGAACTGGTCCTCTTTCTTCATTGCTCAGCTGACTGGAGCAAGACTTACTGCCATGTATGACATTTCCAGCTATGTCACCAGTACTGTTGGACTTGGAAGCCAGGATGCCCAACCTCCATACCCAGTGACCTGCAGAGTGGCTGCAATGCATCTTTTTGCCTCTCTGTGCCAGATCTTTTTTTAGGTGAAATGTGGTAGCTCCTTGGCCTGCAGTGAAGCTGTGCTGACTTGCACCAGCCAAGAATCTGCCCCTTGGTTTTCAAACCTCACCATTGAGGCTACCTCCTTACCCCGGGGGTATTGTGAGGACCATGGAATGAATGATGCTGTACAGCTGCAGCAGGAAAACAGCAAAAAGGAGTCAGGCCAAGCCTTACCTAGGGTTTAAGTTGCTGTGGCCAGCCAGGAGTGGGGATCACTCACCCTTCCTGGCATGACCTTCGTGCCACGCTTGGTACTGGGCTACCTCACATCCTTGCTGCCTGTGGGTTGATATGGCCAGGTACCCCAGCCCTGCTAGCCCTGGGGCCTTGGATCTTGTGACTTACAAAAATAAATACCTATCTAAGTGCAAGGTGAGCCATGCAGAGAAACACTGGGTTTAGAAAGGAACAGATGTGGAGAAGAGGGTGAATATCCTTTGTTTTGAAGCGTTTATTGACTAAAATGCCCTTACTTGTGATTTTCCAGTAAGCTGTTGCTAAGTGGTGTTGCAGAGTGTTCAGCCTTAGCTAGGGTCGGCATCCTTTTTTATTTCCCTTTTTCTTGGCAGGGTGAAATTTGGTGTGCCAATTCTGAAGAGCCTAGCACATAACTCATACTTGATGGGTATGTCAGAGCTGCGTTACTTGGAGTTATCATAAAACAGGAGGTTTAGAGCAGCATATTCCAGTTTTGTGCTGCTGGTTGCTGATGCTCTTGCTGGCAGCCTGTGGAAGGCCACATTGCTTTGAAACCCTGTGGCACAATTTAAGAGCACTCCTAGGAGGCCCTGCTCCCTTTTCAGCACCACCTTGACCCAGGGTCTATCTTAGGGTGGTTCCTACAGTCTTGCAGGGAACATATGAACCTTCCTCTTGGATCTGATGATGAAAATGCTCTTCTAGGGGGAAAAAACCCATAGAAAACCCCCAATATTTCATAGGGAAGGTATTTCCAATTTTTTTTCCATCAACAAATCAAGAATGGAATACTTTGCCTCCTTGGACCAGAAGCAGTACTGTCAGGTTTTCAACCCTCTGTAAGAGTAAAGGCAGATGCAGTACCATGTTGCCTTACTGTATAGGTGCTGAGGAGCTCAAAGCCAGGTGCCTTGTTATGATTTTACATAGAAAAAGATTGTAAGAAGAGTGCATCCCTACTTACCAAAACACCTCTCCAAGTGTACTGATTGCTGGAGCTGCTATTCCTAGATGAAATAAAAGTTTCTTTTTTTCTTTTTTTTTTTTTTTTTTTTTGCATTTTAGTCTTGCTGAGCTGGCATAGCTCTTTGAGTGTGTGAGCTGGACTTTGCTGTGGCTCATACATCATCAGTATCACTGCTTTCCTCTCTTATCCCCATTTCTCTTCAGTGACAGCCCTGGGGTGGGCTGAGAAAGAACAAAGAAAGAGTTTGACTGTGAGTTTTGGTTACTAGTGAGGCTGAACAAGGCAGATTGACCCCAGAGCATCTCTTTAGTTCTGTCATGAAGCTTCAGAATTGACATTTGTGGGGGAAAAGAAGGCATATGCCTACTTGTCACTTTAGTACCTTTTCTCTGAAAACAGTAAAAATTAAATAGCCAGTGTCCCAAAGCATCTGCTTCAGGGTCCCCCACCAAACAATACTTGAAGGCTCAAATTTGCTTGGGTGGCCCCCCAAGATCAGACTGCTCCTGGCCACATGTGTTACTCTGGCATCCAATATTCCCTAGGTCCTAGATTCTGTTTTAGTAGTCTTACTGACACCCTCACTCATAATTTTTTTTTTTTCCTGTTCAAATTGCTTGAAATAAGTTGAAATCCGTACTGTGGTTCAGAGTGGTATTTTTCAGTATGGCATTTAGGGTGTATACTGCTGTGGTTTGAGTGCTGTAGAGGTACTTGAGGGTGCAACAGCTGCTGGGTTTTGGTTGGTAAAGCAAAGAGAAGCAGCCTTGGATGCTGCCCAAAGAGAGTAATAGGTGCCTGTCTGTTTCTAGAACTGCAAGTGGACTTTGTTTCATGTGAATGATCAGCAGGCAAGGACCTGTGTGTGAAGTAAGGAACCAAAGTAGCTGATTTGCTGTATAGAACTTGGGTAATATAGTATCTGTTCCTGCACAAAAATCATGTAACTTCTGCTTCTGTCTAAGAGAAGAAGAGATTTAAGAGTAACACCCTGCCCCTGCTATTGTGAGCCTTAGTTGAGCATAGGCTGCAGAAACCCGAAATGTTCTTCAACTCTTCTGTGTGCTCACAGCTCCAGATCTTCCTTTATCCAGCTGTCATGAACTTCATTCCTCACAGATCCTCCAGTTCCTAAATCTGTGTACACTGGACATTCCAGGGTTGTGTCAAACACACTGAATTCAGTATTAAAATATAGGGCAAGGGTTATTGCAGTGGGCCAGCGAGAAGGAAACTGAGGGCTTGAGGAGCAGTTTCATGTGCCTTCTGCTCCACATGTTGCAAAAGGCTTGAGATCTTCACTGTGTATTTGTAATGTGTTTTGGAAACACTTCTTAATCTTTCCTTAAAGAGATCTGATGGAAGTTGGTATCATATGTAGGAAAGGGGAGTAGAATTTCACGGAATCACAGAATCATTTAGGTTGGCAAAGACTTTCAAGATCATCAAGTCCGACCTTTGACCTATAAATTTAGGTGCCTGGGTGGATACGCAGTCAAACAAGAGTTGTCAAAGCAATGTTGTAACCAAAAGCGCTAATGTACCCCTTGAACAAAGAATCAGGAAAACAGTGAGTTGGAGTAAGGAGGTAATTTTACTTTGGAATGCTGCATCCAGACCTGGCATCCGCATTTGAAAAGAGTGTTTAAAAATTGGCAAAGGTAGGGAAAAGAACCACTGAAATGATTGATGAACTGGGGGAAATATCCAGTCTTGATAAATTTAAAGACCACAGTCTGCTTAGAATACCTAAAAGAAGACTAAAATGTGACTGGTATAGTAAGTCCCTTCATGGAGAGAAAATGATAGGTGCTAGGAGGCCTTTGACCTTGTAGAGAAAGACATGGCAAAATCTAGTGGCCAGAAGGTGAAGCTGGATTAATTAAAACGATCATTTAGCTTCAGCTGAAACAGCGAACATAATTAGTGATGGGAGCAAGGGAGGAAGACGAGTGCTCAATTTCTTGTTGCCATTGCAACAAAGCTGGCTGGAAGACCAGCTTTAGCTGACCAAAAGTGACTGGGTTCAGGACTGAGCGGGTTACATCTGCTGCATCATGATTTATAGGCTGTATTAGTTTCCATTTTGTCTGAAACCGTATAACTTTTTGGGATGAGACCCAATGCTGAGATCTTGAATTTTTGTTGTTATTAAAAAAACTATGGCACTCTTCCTGAGAGCAGTGGTAAACACTGTGGTGTTTTGACCCAGTTTCAGCATAAGTAATTATTTTTTTGCTTACCTAAAACGTCCTACTTCCTCTCCAAAACTGTCCCACATCTTTATTGTTTCCTGTTAAATACAACCTGAGTTCTATAGAAGAAAAGGCCACATTTCAAAGTTGAACAAACGAGACATGAAATTCTGTCCCGTCTTATGGCATAGCACGCAGACAGGGGCTGCTAAACAGCCCCTGCTCTTGGAGAAGCAGGAAGGAAACCTCTTCTGAAGACTGTGGTCTGCAGGTCTTCAGTCTGTGACCTTTCGATGCTGTGAAGACCACAGCCTGAAGAAGGAACAGAGGCAATGTGGGTCGACTTACGAATGTAGCAATTTAAAAAAAAAAAACAGCATGATGGGAGGTTTCTGTTAATGCACTGAACCCCACTTGGGATCCAAATTCTACTTGTTCCTCTCATGGGAATAAATAACACTTAAAATAATGCTGCTTTTTGTGCCTTGCTTGCAGAGGACCCGATCTTGTGGCATGAGAGAGTGGGGATGAGGTTTGTCTGTTTGGCTGGTCATTCATCTGATCCCTTTGCAGTAGAGAGGAGCCCCAAACCAGCCAGGAAGATCCTGGTGAGTGCTCCCACTCTGAAGGGGTTTTGCACAAGCTTGGCAGACATGCCTCCCAGGAGTGGCCTTGCTGACAGGAGAGGGTGTGCGTGTTTGGCCAGGGGCCTGTAGAGGGGAGAGGGAAGGAGGCCTGATGGAGGGGAGGTGTGCTGTGCCTCAACTGCAGCATCATTAGGAGCTGCTCATGGGCAGGCTCTGCTCACTGTAATTCAAGGTACCTGAGGACCAAGAAGCTGAAACTGGCCTTTTCTGAGCCTGGAAGGACCTCTGGCAAGCTGGGGATCCCCATCTTCTATGTGTGTGGGTGTGTGTGTGCACGTGTCTATGTTTTCTTAAAATTAGATCTTTTATTCTCTGGGTTTTTTCTACCATAATCCACAATTGCCTGTGATTGTTCCATTTTACCTGAATCGAAGTTTATTAAAAATAGTGCTGGGATGATGGGCCAGAGATGAAAAGTAGCACCTGTGAGGTCTGGGCAGACACACCTGTCCCAACACTCTGTACACCCGGCCTGGGGCACCTCTTTGACTTTTCATGAGTTGGACAAGAAATAAGGCATACCCTCTGTTCTTCACAGAGTTAATGAAGTATGTCACAAGATTCATTTAAGTTTATTTTATTTTAAACTGTTAGGAACTTTTCAGCCTGAAACAGTCTCCCAAAGACAGCAACACTCCCTTCTTTATAAGAAGATGATGTCCTATAGTTTCCAATAACTTTGACATGTCTTTTTTTTTTTTTTTTCAGATCAAGGTGAGAGCCTGGGTACTGGAAAATAGCATTACAATTTTAACAAAAGGGAGAAAAAATTGCTCAAAAGTCTGACCAATAAAATGTTTATTCTTATTGCAACCACCAAGTGATACCTTCAAGGTATCACTCAGGCATGAAACAATTTTACTCTGTAAACTTCAGGAACTCTCAGAAAATTAAAAAAGGCGAGTTCTCAGAAAGCATTGTTAGGATTAAATGTGCTCAAGGCAGAAGGAGGCAAAGGATGTCTTTAGAGGTCCCACTTCGTTACCCAGTCTTATGCTTCACTCTGAGTAGTGATAAAATTCCTGGGACTAAATGAAAGCTTTGTATAAGCAGGAAATTCAGGAAAAACAGCTTGTTTTTCTAAGCCTCCATGATCAGTTTTCAGCAAAGGTAAGAGACTTTAAGCATAGATTCCAGCAGATTTGGGTTTTGTAAACAAGATACTGATGTCTTACCATTTCTCTGTGTCCAAGCTCACCAGGGAAGACATGGACAGGCACTGACAGCTGTGTTCTGTACCTCTTCTCCATTGTAAATCAGTCCTGATCCCACTGCAGGATTAGTTTTTGGCGTGCATTTTTCCCTTATGCAGGTAGCTAGGGATGTGAGCTGGAGCACTTGCATCAGGATTGGGCAACAGGGTCAAATCTGCCACTCTGCAAAACCCTTTCTTATCTAAAGCAAAGGATTAGAACTTCTGAAATGAGCCACATATAAGAAAACTCAGGGAAAAACTGAAAGAAACTCCTATTTCACACCTGTTGTATACTGAGGCACTATGGGGTTCGTGTACACTCTGCTTTTCCTGTTCTGGGCAACCTGAAAGGTGGTCAGGATGCTTTAGTCATGAGTCAATGTACTCCATTGATGGGGAAACCTACGGGAGTGAAATGTTAACTCTGAGGTTTCAGCTGTACACAGCTGTGATAAATCTTAACCTAGCCTCTCTACTCTATTATAGACTTACACTGACATCATCCCAATCCCTCCCAGCCCTAGGCCTGCTCTTGCTCCCCTTGCAGTCAGGAGTGGAACTCCGCACAGCTCAGTGGCATAGGTGAGCTCCAATTTATAAGGAAACTTCAAAAGAGACAAGCCCAGCCCGACATTATGGCCAACTAAAGCAGGCAAGCACATGGGAAGCAGCAAGTAGCCTGGTTTGAGGTGAAACCTGTGTTAGCAACAAAGGCAAGTTTGACACCTTTGTAATTAATGAGGCAGCTACTTAGATCAAGCCCCAGTCATTGGGAGGAGCCTTATAAAAAGCAGAGGAATTCAGGGCAGGCTTCAGCCAGCTTTCCCAAGCAGTTTGAGCTGGCCAGTCTGTGGTTCAGGGGCTTGCCAGGTGCCAGAGCTATCAGGCAATCTTGGTCATCAGAAGCCCTGACTACCACCTGTACCTGGGGGAGGATATGTTAACCCTTTGCTGTTGGGGCGTTAGATGTTATACTCCCACCTCCAGCACCCAGGTGGTGGTGCAGGAGAGCAGTGCTCCTCTGGGATGCTGCTGAGAGAACTTGCACTTCAGGCTCAGAATTTCGGTTTTGAGCAAAAATGGCCAGTTTAAAGGATACCCCCGTGTTTAAAAAAAATGTGTGTGCTACCTACTCAGCATGGGTGGAAAGGAAGCAAGGTAGTAAGGGTCAGATGGAGCTCTGCTAATAAAAAGCATTGCAGCAGAAGGCAGTGGGAATATACCTTTCCAGGGAGAAGATTTCAGATTTAAGATTAAGGACAGATGCAGCACAAGAGAAAAAGCAGGATGAACCAGAAGCTGTAGTGTGATCAGAAGATCAAGTCTTTTCAGTTGAAGTTTTTGAAGATATTTAATTTGCTGTTCTAATTCCATGAGTTGAAAGTATCTGGTTTAAAAAAAAAAAAAAACAACAACAAAACAACATTTTCATTACAGCCAGGCTTCTATGACAGGAATACAAATATTTTGCGGAACCTCTTTGGTTGAGAAAATGAATTTTTGGTTGTCTCTTCTATTGATAGCAAACTTCTTAGTGGAGTTAAGGGAAATTTATAATTTGCCAGACTTCTTGTTGCAGTAATTTTGCAGTAATTTTGGCATGTTCTGCACTTCCCTTGCTTGCATCTGAGAATACTTTTAGACACTGACAGACACAGTGGCTACATGCTGTCCTGAAGACAACTGCCCCCAAAAGAGAGTCCTCCAGAAGGGCATAACCTGGCCCAGAAAGTCTGAGTTTAGGGATGTGTAAAGGAAATATAGCCCAAATTAAATGATCTTTTAGGTAAAATCATTCTAAGCAGAGAGGGGACTTAGCTATGTAAGCAGACAAGGTAAAAGCACTGGGGAGAGACAGCAGTGACTATCTGAGCTCTCTCAATCACCTAACCTCATCAGCCATGCTGTCTTCAGCCTCATCAGCAGGTGAATGGGGGCAAGAGGAAGCCACCGACACTGTATTTTTTGGCTGTCATCCTCAGCTGCAGGATGGCCCCTGATACATGAACACCGAGGCTATGTCTCAATCAGCAGGCTTGGACAGTGTGCATCCTGAGAGGGCTTCCCTGGCCCTATGGAGAAGGGAGGTTCATTTTCTAGACACAGATAAGATCACAGAACAGATTCACTCCTCTGTTCTGTGTATACTATTACACTCCTATGAATTAAGCATGTAGGCAGGGAAAAGGACAACATCCTTCTACTAATAAATACAGAGCAGATAACTGAAGGAATGAATGTGAGAGATTCACTGTCTGAAAAGTTAAGCGTGTACTTGAGGCCTGCAGTATGTTTTTAATTAGCATTATTATTTAAAGTGAGCAGTAGTGAAAGGGCTCCTCGAGTTCTCTGATAGCATATTCATTAGCTAATCAACAGAGCTATTATTTTCTCTGAAGTATGCCCTACTTTGTGGTACTAAAGTGCACACACTGATTTACTGGTAAGGGTAATTAAAGGGCATGTCATAAACACCACTGACGTCATGGAATATTGCTCTTTAACCATCTTTCCAGTTAACTCTTCCACATGGAAAAATATGTTTTGCAGCTGATCCTCACCTGGTATCAAGTGTTCATTCTCCATCTTCTAGCATCACTGCAGTTTTGTGAACCCATGGCAGCAGAAGATGTAGTTTTACACTTATGGCTTCCCACACCCATCAAGTATATGCATTTGAAAGTGTTTCATACCTCAGAATTTGCAAAATCTAATGGAAATCTAATATATAAGGGGAAGGCCAGGTAGTTTGGAAGATCTATAGCTAAACTAGGCATTCCAAACATATATCTCTATGTAGCTGTACATATGGGCTGCAAAATTTGGATGATCTTCAGTACTGAAGTCTGAAAATTGGGGATGCTTTGCATCCCGTGGAGCCGCTGGCTTGTGAATGCTGTAGTGGCATGTGGGTGCATAAGTGAGCAAGAGAACATCAACCCAGGTGGTTCCTTCTTTTTGCTTGCTTTGCCTCCTTCCTTCTTCCACTCCTTCCCTTTTTTTCTCCCTCTCCCACTCTGTTCCATCCTATGCATTTTGGTTTGTTTCTTCCCAGCTACAGGTTTGTCTCCCATATATTTTCTGGACAATTGAGGGATTGGAAAAAAATCTTTAAATCCACAGCACTGTATAAAATCAATTCCTGATTTTTTTCCACCCCATTTATTAGATTCTTCAATACAAGAAAGTTGTGTCTGTCTTTACTGAAGTTCATGTAGTGATATGATTCCGCATAGCAGCAATAAGTAGGTCATAAAAATAGAATGGATAATCATCTTTCACTCACACAAATGAAAGAAGAAGAAAAAAAGATATATATCAAAAAGAAATAAAATGCAGAACACTTCATTTCAGATTATGGCAAAATATTTTTAACTGTATATTTTAAGGGTATATATTCCTGTTTATCTCAAAGATGTCTATTTCCAATGCAGATGACTGGCTTTATTTGTAATTTAAAGCAATAACCAAAGTTCTGTTCTGATTATGAATTACTCACTTAAATCAGTATTTGCTCTCTGTTCAGATGAAAATTATCAAACACAATGGGATAAACCTACTTGTACAGCTGGGGTGCTCTCATGTTTTCCCATTACTTTTAAGATGCAAAATGCTCTGTCCTCCCTCCATTGCTGAGACATACAGTGGGGTTTGTTATCTCCATTTTATGGATCAACAGGGATTAGAAAGCCTCTGTAGTTTCCCTAAAATTTCACAGGAGTCATTCATAGAGAAGACATTTACTGAGCACCTTCTGGGTCTCAGATGGTGTCCCCGATGGTGGACTCACCAGTGCCAGGACACAGGCAATGGTGTGTGCCAGCTCATATTACTATTTGGCATGGTTTTGGTTGGGACCACCTACACTTTCCCAACTGCTGCCCATGGTTAGGGAAAAGCAGCTGGGCCAGAGACTGCTCCTGCTTTGGATTGCTGCTCCCCCTGCTTTGGAGGGTGAGAGCTTAGCTAGAGGAACATGGGCTGTACTTCGCAGTACTCCTCCTTTAACTGTTCCCTGGCCCATTTTATTTCCCAGCATAGATACAGCCACTTGGCATGTATTTGTGGTGTGTGTCGGTCTGCTGGCACGGAAGTGACATATTTCAAGACTTGTTGGTGAAGAAAGAAGAGTAAACATGATATGAAATATGGATGAGTCTTATGTGACCCTGAGCCAAGCCCTGCCTCAAGACTGGGGATATGTTTTCATGAAGGCACGTGATTCTCTGCCCATGCAGTGTCAGCACAAAGCAGAGATAGGCCCCAACACGTGACTCTTTAGTGACTAGTTTGAATGGAAATGTGTGATTTCTGAACAGATTTATTGTGCAAGCAAAAATGTATTTGCTAAAGATTACAGCAGTGTGTTTGCTCTGAATGCTGAGCCTGAGAAATAAAGACTGCTCTGTGTGACTTACCATAACACAGTGAAATAAGGTCTGTGGTGACAAATACCTGTTTTAACTTTGTTAGCCCTGTCCCATGGTCTGTAGTGCAGGGATCAGGCACTGGAAGCAGAGCAGAGCGGGGGGTGCAGAGATCTCTCCATGGCTCAGACTCCAGCTCCTGCATCCCCTATGTATGTGGATGATAGACCTACTAACCACTCATATGGCCTCAGGGTCTGTGCCAGGAGTGGAACCTACATGCCCATTGCTCCCAGACCTTTCCAAAACGCTTCTCTGCACCATGTGTAGGGGGACATTGAGGAGCTCCTTGGCCCACCAGAGTCCCTGGAGTCCTTCCCTCATCTGTCCTGAAATTTCTTTCTGCCAACTCCCTCTCAGGGTACCAGGGACCCAGGAGCCACTACTGATGAGAACCAGGACTCAACCTGGTCATTATTGCTTCAGATAGTCAATATTATTATTATCTTTATGTTAGTGGTATCATGTTGTATAACTGCACAGGTTTGGAAGATTTGTGCAGGAGTTACGACTAGGATTCTGCTGCTGTGACCATTATCCCTGAAATGCAGCAGCTAAGGTGCTGAGTCCCTTCCTCTTCAGAGCTGTTTTGCAAGGTGGGCTTATGAGCATTTCCACTGAGGATAACTCGTAGGCCACATTTCGTCTAATGTGCAGCCAGCCTTCTTGGTTTGAGACCACGCATGTTCTGGGAGCGTGAACCACTTGGGTGGGTGGACAGAGATGTCTCAGGCTTTTTGATGAAGGAAAGTGTGCCATTGGGGGAATTTTCACAAGCCAAAGTCCACCGTGTTTCTCTTGACTTTTTTTTTAAGTTTTAAAGCACACAAGTGACTGATCTGCAGCATGTAGACCCCAGTTTGGTTTGGAACTGCGATTCAGACACCCTTGCAGACAAAAATTAAAAACCATGATCTTATAGGCGTACTCGGGGTCAGTCGATAAAAATAATTCATTTGCCGGTGTGTTGGATCCAGTTACCAGTTCCATCAGTCAATTTCCCTGGCAGAAACACTCCTGAGACTTTTTTTGCTGATACTCTGCCGCACTGTTTGGGAAGAGAAACCCAGCCAACTGGCAAGTTATCTTGGCGTTGTCCTTGTACAAGGGAAAATGGGAGTTGATTTGGTCTGGAAGTCTGCTAACATTTGCTGCCATGGCATTTTTGCCAGTCTTCATGACGCCAGCATATGGAGGAATGCTGCAGCACATGTATTTGAGGTGGTTTGTTTAGTGTAAGGGTGTCTGTAAGAGGAGTAGTTTCCTGAAAGGAACAAGTGGAGAGGCTGACCTTGCACCGATTCTGCTGACAGTTCCTGCTTGAAATAAGGTTGCCCTGGTCTAGTGCAACATCACTCACCTCCAGTCAGGGAGTTTCAAACTGTTAGGAGACACAAAAAAGCTATATAAGGAATAACATGTCCACAGGGATCCCTCTGTACCAAACATGGGATCTGAAGAAACTCAGCTCCAGACTGAAGGTTGCAGTGGGTTTATAAAAGAAGTCTTTCAGCTCTGCACATCTGCAGCCATCAGATTTCAAATCTAGCTCTGTATCCTAGGTCAAGTTAAAGGCAAGCAAGTGAGAAATATCCTGAAATGGAAACAAAATGATCTCTGAAATATGTGTTTTGCAAGGCTAGCAGAAACAGCATCTGCATAGCTGTAACTTAAAAAAAATGAAAATCAAAAAGCATGGTTGAAAACTGTTTTAAGGGGCTGGGCAGATTCAGGTGCAAGGCAGGAGACTGAATGTTTTGCCTCTTTGCTCTCCTCATGCTTTATGCCTTGGAAACCTACCTATATCCCGCCTGTTAATGAACATCTGCTTTTGATTGTCACAAACCCATATATTTCTGTAAAATAAATATACCTGATCTCCACTTGGGGAAACAGGCTATTGTTTCTGCTGTGCCAGATTCAAACATTGCTTTTAAATCAGAAATGGACTTTTTTTTTTTTTTCACTTCCCTACTAGTTACCTTTAAGTGCTAAATGAATCCATCAGGAATTAGCTTCTGTGTTTGGACTAGCTGCAGGACATGGGTTGAAATGATGCCTTTTCTTTGGTGTCTGATATGTACTGTGTTGAAGGACTATCTCCTGACTATATTGGCTGTTGGTGTCAGAAAATAAATACATCTTTCCTAAGCTAATTCTCTCTTAGTCCAGATGGACACTGGACTAAATGCAGATGACAACAATAGGGCTAAAAAGCATGGCCTTACCAAGTCCTGTGCATCTCACCTGGTAACACCGAGCTACTGTGTTTACTGGAGCCATGAAAGTTGTTACCCTTGTGGCTCTCTCTGTCTGTGTGACCTCATGCCTGATAAGGGCTCCAGAAACCTGCATGATAACGAAATAAGAAAAAAAGAATAAATGTGTGTGCACTGTCACCTTGAAAGCTGTACAGGGCAGGAGCTCCTGGCTTCCCAGAGCAGACAGACTTTTGCATGTCATGACATGGTGTTTGCTGCTTTATGACCTATTGATCTCACCATACAGTATTAAAATCACCGTTTCTACACATGGGAGAAATCAACATCTATTGGTTTCATGTTGATTATTGGACTATATAATAATGAGCATTTTTAGCATGATTATGGTCTTGCCTTATAACAGCACTGAGAGCAGCTGAGATTCCTCACCTTCACCTTTTCAGTCTTGGTTTCAACTAGTTTCTGTAACTAGTTGTGAAATAATGGAGGTATGAGTGATTTTCTACTTGAGAGACTAAAAGGTCCAAGATTTAATCCCTCTTATTTATATATTTATTATGTCCTATCTAGATGGCAAAAAAGCATTTAGCAAACATCCTTCTAGTCCAATACTCCGTCTATAAAACTGCATACAAAAAACTGGCTACATGCTTGGGAAGCATAGGAACAGGACAAGTATGTATGCTTTCTTTTAATTTCCTTACACTCTTTTCAGCTCAGAATGTTTTGGACTTTCCTAGCCCCTGCTGTTTGTTTACATATTAGCTTGCAATGGATCTCTTGTCCAGAGCTTGTCTTGTTCCTCCCTGAGCCCATGTAAATCATGTGCATCCACAGTGTCTTTTGACAAGAAACTACACAGGTCCAGCACCTGCTGCAAGAACAACCTCTGCCTTTGGCTTGCCATGAACCCTGATGCTATTAGCTTCATTTGACGGTTCCTAGGTCAACTTTTGAAGATACTCTGGACAGCTGATCCTTGCCAAGCCCCTTCTGATAAATGACTGCCTCTAATACCTCAAAACCTGGATCCCTCAAGAGCATGCAGTCCACATGCTGAGGAAGGGCTGTGGGCATTTGGTACATGCAAATGTAGACTGGGGTTGAGTTTGTTTGGGGTCATGATGACATATAGAGATACATGTGGCCCGGGATAGGGTCAAAACATCTTGGACAAAAGCGAGTGGCAAGAAAAAAAAATCAGACAATTTTTATTGAGGCTTCATTTAGGATCAGAAGAAGTGTGTAATTTTTTTCCCCCCCTTCTCAAGCATCCACCATTTTACACCACAATTCATGCAGCTGAAGAATACAGGGACTGTGCAGTGGGCAGCAAGGGAACACTGCCATTACTTACTATCGCAGGAACCAGGAATAATTCATGGAATGATTCCATGAACTATTACCTCAGAGTTCTCATTTGAGCAGCATAAGGGAAAGGCTAGAACAGCAACAGCCCTTACCTTCCCCCGCCCCCAAAGGCAAACGAAACATTAACGCTGCAGTAAAGCAGCAGAGCAAAGGTGTGTTTGCTACACAAGGTTGGTCTCATAAAACTGAACTTTGCCCAAGACTGAACAAAACTGTAAGAAAGACACAGTTGACAATTAAAGACATGTTTTTTATAAGGAAAAGTTATTTATGACCTTCATCTGACATTTTATAAAGTTTTAATTTTGTTACACAACATCCATTGCTTTCATGCTTTGGCAGGAGAGACATCAGGGCATTAGGACAGATGCAATAATCACATTTTTTTATGCTTACTTGTTAGTGAACTACCTTCTCCCCTTTAAAGTGTTTTATGGTCGAGTGTCTATATTTGCATAATTACTGCCACATCACCAGCCAATCAATTTTATGTGTTTCTCTCCCAAACCAATTTAAAATATGACACGTATATAAAAACATCACCCATGATTATACAGACTTCACATTTATTATTGCTTCAGGTCAAAGATATATGATAAAATTCCCCTCTGTTATTTCCCCCTCCCTTCCAGCTTCTTTAATTCACAACTCTGAACACTTCATTGTAGTATTGTTTATCAGCAATTTTACTTTTCTCTGACTGCAAGACATAAAAAAATAAGTAATGGAGCTAGTCAAAACAAAGCAAATAACTACCATAGGCAGCTACAAGCATGCTTTTTACAAGCATGTGGAATCACTATCAGCTGTACAGATTGATAGGCTTGTCACACAGACATCTGCAGGAAAGACAAAAGTACTCCTGCTTTCTGGGTAAATTCCAGCCTTGAAAATAAGTGACTTCAATGGAATCTGGGTGCCAGTGACAGACGAAACTTGATAGTTCTATTTTGCATCTTGGTGAAATATAAAAAACCAAAAAACCCACCTCAAGTTAGATGACATGACCAGTACAAGAGTCATCAGAAGCCAAGATGAACAAATTCTTTTCTAGATTTTATGTATCAGATGACACAATTAATCTGTGTTACGAGATACACTGGCTGGATCTTTCAACCAGTCCCTGTGACAGGAAGAAAATTCAGAGATACTAGAAACCATTTATAATGAGAAGAAGTACTTCTTGATTTCTTCATAGAAGAAGTTAACTTCCAGTTATGAATTATTATAGAATAAACAGCCTGATATGTTCTTTAAAATTTTTTTGCTGATCCTTGCTAATCTTTCATCCAAGGTACACCACAATGGGCTTGACTTTTCATCCTTCTTATTGTGGACTTACCGACTGTAAAAATCACTTCTGAACATTTGAAGGAAAAATGAAAAACTAGCTTGTTTCCTGGATAAAGTAAAATAGCAAGGATACTTATCAAAGTTCTCGGCTCCAAAAGATCCCAAACAGAGCCAAAAAATATGTAATATCTCACGTCTGCTGACAACTAATTTATCTTGTTCTTCTTGGTGTCCAAACTTTTAGAGCTGTATTTTTGTGTTTAGATTCAAATTCTTATGGATCAGAGCAGAGGAGTTTGAAGTAAATGGCAAAATTCCCACTTCTTTTCATTAAACAAGAATTTACATCTGCTTTAATATAAGGTTTCTTCATTCTCAGTGCCCTGGTCTCGGTGGTGTAGTTCTCTGAATCAACAATGAGCTAAAGAAGAGCACAAAGAAACAAACTATGCTCTTTGCATGCTGCTAGAAATTAATCCAGTATGCTTTAAATAGGAAAACTCTAGCAGGATCTGGAAGGTGAGCTGATTGTTATTTGTGGTTTTAAAGTAGATTCTTCATTGCTGACAAAATTTTTATAGGCAAATAGCGGTTTCTTTCAAACAGCTTTCATGACAGCTGTTGACAGCTTCCTTCAGAAAAGCCAAGCCTCACCGTTTGACAAATAATGTGTTCAGGTTTATCCTGACATGGACAACATTATCAACAAGCTCCTGTCTTCTGCTTGATAAAAAAGGTTTAATAAAACAGTATTTGTAAAAACCATGTAGTGACAAAAGCATACAAGCAAAGACAAGGTGGATCATTTGACTGACTCATATTTGAGTGGAGATTAGGGATAGATGCTGCAGTTGTGCTTACAGATGTCCATGCACTAGCATGCACTTTTTTCCCCCTCTCATAAGAGATGAAAGTCTGGCGGAAATGACGATTCTTAAACATCTACCATGAGATGCTGCTCTGATGGTCCTGAGATGACAGAAACATATCTATGAATTAAAGTCATCATGCTCCATCTGAGTTGCTGCTTTCTTTCCACATAGAGAAAATCGAACTTATTAACTTCTGAATTTTGTGGTCTGTGGTGTGTTCTGGATAGATATAACCTGCACAGTCATGTGATATGAAGGTGACATGGGAAGCAATGGGACATTGTGTCCTGTGGTGGCATAAGCACCTTTCTGACCCATCAGGTGACCCACCGGCTATCCCACACAGGCAAGGCAGCAGCTCAGTTCCCTTGCTGGGCTGAGACATGGCTGAAATGGCAATCCTGTGATTGAAAGATGAAGAGATGCTGGGCTGTGAAATTCTACCAGGGCAGTATTAATCAAGCATTGGCACAGGTTGGTTGTGGAGTCTGTCACCCTGGGGATATCAAAAGCTGTCTGGGCACAGTCCTGGGCAACTGATCTAGGGATGGCCCTGCTTAAGCTGAGAGTTTGGTCCAGGTCAGCTCCAGAGGTACTGTTGTGGTTTAACTCCAACTGGCAACTAAGCACCGCCCAGGAGCCCCTTCACTTTCTGCCCATCAGGAGAAGAGGGAATAGAACTGGAAGGGTAAAAGTGAGAAAACTTGTGGGTTGATGTAAAAACAATTTAGTAACAACAACAATAACAATATTAATAATAATAATATAACAACAACAATAATAGTGATAATGTAATGAAAAGGAAGATAAATTAAAAAAAAAAAAGAGAGAGCAAAATAAAACAGAAGAAAGACAAACGGTACAAAGGAAAACAAATTGCTCTCGAGCAACCAAGTGATGAACAGCCAGCCTCCAAGCAGCTGCCCCTGGTCAACTTTTCCCCCAGCTCTATAGGTTAAGCATGACACCATATGGTTTGTGATACTCCTCTGGTTAGTTACGGTCAATTGTCCAGGCTGTATCCCCTCCCAGCTTCTTATGCATCCCAAGTCTCCTCCCTGGTGGGGTGGGGTGAAGAGGAGGCTGTGTATGCACTGCTCAGCAATAACAGAAACATCCTTGAATTATCAACACTGTTTCCAGCACAAATCCAAACTATAACCCCATATTATGAAGAAAATTAATTGTACCTCAGCCTAAACCTGCACAGGTCCCTTGTAACCTCAGCCATTCTGTGATCCTGCAAGTACTTAATCCAAGAAATACCACTACCTTCCTGGCTGAGCCGTATGTTTTTTTCCTCTTCTCCAAGCAGTGTTTCCTACCATCTGCCAAATCTGAAAATGTTACCAGTGGTTTCACAGCCCTTCCTGGACCATGACAATGTGCTCGCTTGGTTATCCCTGAAGGCTGGGGTATCATACACCTATCTGTGCATATATAGCAAAGTTCAAACATAGCAAACATGTAATGCAAAGACTAATCTGTCTTGCTGGTCATTTCCAAGCATAACACAAGCTCCTCTCCTCTGTTGAGCCAGATTCTCCAGGGTGCTTTTTTGGACTAGTCTTTCTGGAGGGCTAAGCAAGAAACTGTATTAACAGGCTGTAACTCAATACTTCTCGGAGTAGTGGGCAGGGTCTCCTCAGGAGAGAATCCTTGATTCAGGGATTCACTTCCCCCTTCCTGTGAGAGAGCCTGAGTTTGTTGACTTTCCCAACACATTGCAGAGCCTATCTATTTACTCAGGCTTTTTCTGAATGGGTGGGTTTGGTGTGGAGGATCTTCGACATTTCCTTGTGCTTACATTTATTTGAAAGACATCCCTTTAAATGCTTACCAGTTCCCAGGCTTAACTAGTTGGCCCTGATGACTCCTAAAGAAATGTAGATGTACTAAGTTGCAAAAATAATAATAAGAAAATAATAAAAAAGATATAATTCTCCTCCCCACACGAGCCTCTGTATCAGTTCTTTTTAAAGGAGGAAACCAGACTTCCTCCTTCCTGGTGATGCCAGACATTGCAAGCCCAGTCATTGGCAGTGCTGGTACAGGAAGCATTCCTCTTCCTCAGGCACTCACATCCTTATGGTCTGAGGAGAAGCTGGCAGATGAGTGCAGCAGGGCCAGCCTTACCGACAGGAACAATCTCCTGTGGAGCACTCTGGAGATCATAAAGGATGTGCTGTTATTAGCTGTGCTCCCCACCAGCTGCAACAGGACAACATGGGCCAAGGCAGGACCGATCCTCCTGCCCAGAGAGAGGAGGGAAGAAGGATGAAGAGAGCAGGGAAAGAGAGAGTTTTGGACTGAGTTGATAACAGAATAAAATATTTTTCAAGCTGTAAATCTATTAGATAAACTAATCTCAAGCTTTATGAGATTCCAGATGAAATACAGGAATATGCCAAGCCTCTCATTTTTATTTCCAAATGTTGAGTTAATTTGGATCCAAACTGAGCCAAATTTCGCCTTAGTGTAAGCAGGTGCAACTCCACTGGCTTGAACAGAGTTACACCCACTTACAACAGGGATGGATTTGTCCTGAAGTGATTTAAATAGGGCAGAAAAGAGCACAGATGTTTCCAGTGTTTCATCTTTGAACCATGAGACACATGAATTAAAAAAAAAGTATTCTCAATCTATCTTACACCAATCTGTAGTCTTGTGGAAGGCTGTATTTAAGCATAAGAGCTTACTGTCTTTCCTTTTTTTGTTCATTTGCTGCCACTTTCACCCACTTTCTTTTCTTCCTCATCTTTGCTTTTAATCCTTTAGTTAATCTGGTATATTTTTTTGGGAAAGGCATACCACAAGAGTGAAAGAGAGTTTTATTGTTGATTTCACCTTACTTAGATGTTCTATCATTTCCTTCAGATTTCGGTGTAATTAGATACTGGTATAATACTTAATTTGTGATTTTCACTGCAATTTTTGTAGGCACAGTGCTTTTCCAATTTTCTGCATTATCTAAAATACAAAGCAAACTGTAATATTGGGAATTTCCCACCAAAACCAGTCACCGTTTCTTGCTTCCTGCTCATCTAATAGTAAGGCTGAACAGAGAAGTAAGCTTATGTATAGAAGATAATATATGATACATTGACCTGACACCACTACTTGTTTTTTAAACAGATAATAGGTATAAAACCACAGATAGGGTGAAAAACAGTGTGGATACAACTATTTCCTTCAAGATTTTTGGGAGGGAGGATGGTATCTGTTGACTATTTAGCTTTGTTTTGAAATTTCTCCCTCTGTCTCCTGCTTGTGTTTTTCTGATCACAACACTTGCCACTCACTGAACAGCCTGTCCCTTTGTCTCATGTCAGAGGCAGGGTGGCAGGATGGCAGAATGGCAGGATGGCTGGATGGCAGGATGATAGGTGCTGCCTAAGAGGTGCAGGAGGCACTCAGCTCCTGTGTATTCTCACAGATGTTGCAGCAGTGCTGGGAGGGATCTCTAGCCCCTTTTGCAGATCACCTGGCTTTTATTCTTCAACCCAGATATTCTCAGCTCACAACGTCTAACTTTTCCTCTGTGCCCCTTTGGTGCATGCAGGATGGCTGTGTGTTATCCGCTTCCTTCCTTCATTGCCCCCTGCCACGACACAGCCAAGGGAGCCCCACAGTCCACGTCCCATTAAGGAAGGAAACCACTAACCCACTGCCCTCTGGCTTTGTGGGAAACACTCTCTGAGCCTTAAATGGCTTCTTTTGTGCAAGGGGGGTAGTGGAAAAAAAAAGCGTATGCATTAGGTTGCCTATTTGTGTCTGGTAACAGGTTCTTCTGACTAGAGGGCCAGCTATTATTTGAATAAGTCACAATTTTTCCCATTTCAGCATGTCTGTGAGCAGCCCCAGAAGCATTCAACATCACAGTCAGGGTGCCAGCAGGTCCCTGCCTGACAGTCATGGGTGCACCCTGGGGCAAACACCTCCGTGGTCCAATGCCTGGGCAATTACACCAGGCAGGTCTCCGGCCAGTCATTGACTTGGTACTTCATCTAACACTGATGAACTTGCATCTCGGCCTGAGCAAAGGCTCTGAGTTCACCCACGGAAAACAGAAAGATACAGTTGCCCCATGGAGATGGTGAGATGTGCAAGCAGAGACACTTTCTCTACTCTGCGGTCTCCTGAGGCTCAGCTGACCCAGGCACTACAAGCCAGTGAAGCTGGCTGCTCCACTCCTTCCCCCTCCTCCAAACAGCATGGCTGTCTGATGGCCTGACTGGGTGAAAATCAGGACTTTCAGGGACACATTTTCAGGGCTTTCAGAGGACACTCACTGTTAAGGAATGAATCCTTAACAACTAGAAAAATATGGACCTTTACAAGGTTGCATATGAGAACATCTTCTGGGTGGTCTCATATGACAAGACACTCTTTTCATACTGTAACTCCAGTAATTTACTCTCCTTGAATTTCAAGTAATATAGTCAAAGCAACATAGATAAAGGCTCCTGTGTCCCTGAACTGACAACAGCCTCTTTAGCAACAATAGAAGCTTCGGCTGCAGAAAGTACTTTCAGGTCTGGAGGATGTTAAGCCTCATCTTGCACTTCCCCTTCAGCCATCCCTTTTGTTATTCGGGTTAATATTCTTGGCTAGAGCAGCTCATGCTGAAGGAAGAGGAACAAAACATTCAGTCTTTTAAGTGATCAGCCTTACAGTTGTGTTTTTTTTCTCATGCTGCAAAAATGTTACCTAGTCTGCATTCAGCACAGTACCTTAAAGGATTCTCAGGCACAAATGGGTCAATGCACTCTTGGACTTCAGTAATGCAAAACTGTGCATATGTCACATAAAAAAAGTGGTTAAAAAGAAGAAAGGTAGAAAAAGACCCCAATAGTTATACAATTTCTAGATTTTCTTCCTGTAAGTTCAATACATTTGTAATAATAAAAACTTATCAGAGGCTGGGCAGATATTCAGAATATGATATTGATCTGCTACCAAACTCCCTTGAGATAAGTTTCCTTTAGAGGCATCCATTTTTATTTTTTCTGCTCAAGATCTCAGCCTAGAGTCTTCAGAGAGTGTCATTGTTTGAAGGAAAACACAAGTGGATGGTAAGTCCTTCCAACTTGGGATGAAAAAATAGATTTGAGAGGGGATGGTCCAAATTCTACTGTAGAAGCCTCACATTCTTCTGTGACACTCAAATGATTATCATCTTGAACATGAAAGTAGCTTGATGATGTTATGATTTATGATAAGACCACCAGTTCATCTGAAAGCAATTGGTCCAACTTACTGTCATGCAGACTGCTTCAACAGTTACACTGGGAATTTGTTTATGCATTTTAATATTTCATATGTTTCTTACAGGCAGTGGAATCTCAGACCTGGGCAGGATGCTGGTGGGGAGAAACGTATGATATCTGCAACACTGCCACACAGCATCCTTGGTTAAGTAATAACTAGCCTTACTGCTCCATTTAGTTTTCAGCCTAATCAAACTCAGTAATTCTCAACTTTCATTGATTTGGAATAATGTAAATAGTATAATTTATTATCATGATGTAGTTTCAATTTCTATTAATTCTTCTAGGACCCTCAGTAGAATAAGCTATTGGCCTGTCAAATCTTGATTCCTGTCTACAACTCCATGCTTCAGTGACTCTACTTTGGGCAGGAAGCTGGGCCGGGCAACCTCCAGGGTTCCCTTCCAGCCTGTATGAATCTATGAGTCTAAAATGTGATTCTTTTAAAATGTATACATGCATTAGGCACTATGCAGGTCTTTTCTGACACCTGGGTGGGATTAACTTTTAAAGTCAGTCATATTAGCCCTCTCCTTCCAAATTCAATCGCATCATCCAACTTGGCTCTTGCAAAGAAATACTTCCTTTAACATCTTCTAAATGGTTCATGCTTTTACTTCAGTGACTGCTGCCTTTGCAACTTTGAGGTAAAAACCTGTCAGCCCTGAAGTTAATATGCATTTGTTCTTGTTTCCATTTTTCCTGTCAATAATGTTTTATTCTCTTAAAGACATGCAGGCTCTGGAATCTCTGCGGTTCTTATTCAGTAGGTAGTGTCTAGTCACTGGGAAAAGATTCCTGGCATAAGCAGGGCAGGGAGGCAGAGTGTCTCCAGAATACCCAAAAGTCAGTTTTAATACCCACCACAACATACACATGCTGTCTTCTCCTTCATTCAGAGCATGCTTAACAGGCAGAGCAATGCTGTCCTTTTCCTGTGAACACGTACAAAGCCTGTGGCTGGATTTTCTTCCCCTTAAACTCAGTCAAAAAGAGCAAGTTTCACTTTGCAAGTGTTGTCCAGCTGAAGGGCACAGGCAGAACAAGGAGTGCCTCCCAAGCAAAATGCTTGCCACTGCCTCTGGAACTTGTGCTAATTCGCATTTCCTTCGAGAGAGAATAAGGCAAACTCTGCTTTTAAAAGTACTGAGGTCCATTATATATGTGCACAGGTATTCAATTTACTGATAAATAGGTACACTTAAACCAGTAGTACACAGGCACCAATTCTGATACTCAAATAGGGCTGCCACAAGTGAAAGAGGAATTTAATCTCATATTTTCATAGATCTAATCTGTCCCGTTCCTCTTGTTTCTTTGAAAAATCTAATTACGTCTGACTTAATAAAATTGGAAAATATTTATTACCATCATTAGTAGCTTGGGTTGAAATCAACTGTGAAATTGTGTGCACATTAACTTGCAGAGAACTGAGCAAGCCAGAAACCCTCCGAACTGATTTTCTAAATGGCTGCAGAGCCCTTTTACTGGATACAGAGCCACTGACATGTGGTCATATAGCTGACCTGGGATCTGGGGCAAAAAAAGACACAAGAGAAACTCTCAGTCCTCTTTCCCAAGCCCTTGCTTGTGGCCCTGTCCTGGGCTAAACCATCTCCCATATTCCACTGGATATAGGAAGACTGAAGCTGTCGGAGAGGGATGAATCTCTGTTACTTAAGATTGGGTTATTAATTCTGTGAAAAGATAAATCAAAAAGACAGACTAAATTACTATTTTCATTTTACAGACAAGTTTATAAAAGAAAGCTCTGGGAAAGGGAGAATATGAAAAGATCCCACTTTCTCATGCATTTCAAGATAGCTAATGAGACTGAACCATCTGCGAGATATTGAAAAGATTATTATTCCACACCCTCACTCAACTGTCAGGTATCGTATTTATTCATTATCAATTGCTAAAATTCTTGAGCGTAGTCTTATTGCTGGCTGTGCTTCCATCCTTCATAATTCATCCATTAGGCAGTGTTTGATTCTTCCAGAAATCTCCTGCAAGTTCTTGTCACAGGGATGTGACAAGATGTCATAGACAACATCATGTGAGAGAATTAAAGGCGTACCCAGATACTCCCACTTATAGACAGCTGCAGGGGTAGACAGGTGAAAGGGTTTTTTATTTGTTTTAATGATCACTGCAACAGGGAAAGCGAGACACTTAGCAATAAGTAATTATCAACAGTTGTTCGAGTATTGCCTATGGGGTGAAAAACTAGTTACATACTTGGGCATTTTGCTGCAAGAACTGTTTTCCAAAATGTTTTCCTGCTTGTCTATACTAATGCCAGCAGCATTTCACAATTCAGTCCATGTTCATGTCATGTCCACTCCTATTTACTCCATGTCTCAGGTTGAAAAAAAAATGTCATCTGTTGAAAGAAAAAAAAGTCCTTTTGCTCTCTCGTAAAGGTGTTGGGAGGAAAATATATTAAAGACTAGGAGGCAGCATGGATGCTTCAGTTATTAGACCATACAAATCCCTCAGGAATAGAAAAAAAAGGTCAGTGAGCAGGAGGCAGAGTTTTCCAAGGTTTCACATTTCTGTTTCATCATATTTTTGGTAGTTTGGCAGTGTCATTAAACAATGTAGATAGTTAATTATTTTTAGTCATGCAATGTAACACAGCAATAAAATTTTCAAAAAGAGACCTGTTTTAAAGGTCGATGACCTCATATAAATTGCTAAGCGTCAATAAATAACTTTCAACACGGGTGGAACAATATTTGTATGCTTATGGACAGAGCTATAGAGTTTAGCTTGCTCAAGACCATTAAAGACCTCACATTTATAGCTGAACAATAAATGTCATCAATGCAACTCATAAAACTATGCCCATTCAGACTTGATTTTTTTTAGAAAAAGCATTGCCAGCTTTGAAAATTGAAAGTTACCATGAAAACAGAAAGCATCTTCTTTAGATTTTGGACTCCTGGAAGTAAGTTCTGACATGATTGCTTATTAAACTAGGAACACTGAGGAACTTTCTAACTTCAGTTCTCTAATATACTAATATAATCTCTTGGACAGGAGTTATTTTTTTGTAAGATGCATCTATACCTGCTTTTTGTGCCACTAGCAGAAATGTGAGGGAAAGACATAAAATGGTCCTTCACAAGGACTTTCCAGCTTCATCCTCTGTTTGGATGCACACCTGCTAGGTGATCAACAAGCGAGGTCTTTATGAATGGAGGACAACGTGTGCTGAATTATCTCATTGGTATTCCACACGCAATTTCAAAGCTAAACAATGTGTGTCTTTTATATATGATTCATCCCCAAGGAATTCATGCCTTCATAGCACCTTTTCTAAAACAGGAAATAAATACATGTTGCTAAGTTACTTTCATGCTTTGAAAAATCCCACTGCCGTTTCCATTGTCCAGTTTGTGTTCTGAGGGCTGTGCTCCATCACAGGGTTTTTTTTTTCCTTCCATAATGAATACAGGCTCTTTTTACCTTTGTCTCATTTTCTGGTGAAGGAAAAGTCACATAGATTCCCTGCCTGTTTTGCTTTTTGCATCTGTGCTCAATGTGCCTCACATCATGCCACTTTGCTGGGAAGTGCCTAGAAGATGCAGATGAAAATTCTCCAGGCACAAACAAAAATCCTTCAGGCAGTGAGGCACCAAGCCAGTGCTGGTCACCCTATACTCCTTGCTGGAGCACTCTCTCAAGAACATGTCGCTGTCTGGGCTGGAACACTTGATGTTCCAGCCAACGCCAGTGCTTTTGCCTAGCAGCTGAAGTAATCTGCATCTCAAGGATCCACTCCCCCATCTTTCCATCTTCAACTTGATTGCACATAAACTTTATACAGTGTGCAGTTTTTACAGAGTTACTTCCCATCCGTATCTCTTAAGAGTAGCTGTATTAAGGTTAACTAGCTTAGGAGTCATAAATAGGAATGGCTAATGTGATTGTACAAGCTTCCCCCCAGATCCTGGTCAATATTGTAACTCCGACCTGTAATGCACTCTCCCTGCAATTCCAGTACTGGGCGTCTCTTGAGCAAATATGGCTAATCACTTCAACAGGTTGCTGACTTTTATGAATTGAATTGCATAGCAAATAGCTGTGACAGTGTGTACAACATTGCCAGACAAGAAAACAACATCATTATGTAGGGAAGAATGTGCCCCAACTCAAGAGAAGAGGAGAAAAAAAGTTTTATACTACTTCTTTTGAAAGAAGGGTGTTACTTGGGATTGTTACTTGGGGGAGAGGGTGTGGCGGTGTGAGAGGGAGGTTTTTCTTGAGGGTTTTTGGGCATGTATCTGGGAAGCTGGTACTGAAACAATGGATCAGATACACAGAGATTTTGGGTCTCCATTTTCCAAGACGGGATTTGATGCTGGATGATGTGTAACAGTGCAATTAAGCAAAGGCAGACAAGAAGCAAATCACACAAGATACTTGGCTACCTCAGAAGTGGCAGAGATGAAACTACTCTGAGATGGTGGCTTTCTCCCAGTACCTGCATGGGTTTCAGCTGCCTCCCCTTCATGACCCCTCGTGTCATCTTCCTCCACTTCTGCCCTAACCTTGCAGGCTCAGGGGCCTGTGGCCCCTGTGCCCTAGACAGGCTTTAATGGTTAGGTTAACTACCCCATTAAATGAAACATCTTATTTCATCAATTCTGCCTTTGGTAAACTTGTCCCATTTCCATTTTCCACTTCTTCCCCCAATTAATTTCAATGACTTTAATTTTGTCACACATGAAATACATTTGGCCGCAACTTTCTTGCAATATGCAGACTGACTTTACATTATAGTAATTTAATTTTCTGAAGGCTTTGACTTAATTAGCCAGTCAGGCCAGCTAAGCTGTACATTGCTTTCTACTGTACGTTCAAAGAGCATCCCGAGCAGTTGGAATACTATGGAAGTCATTTCCCTGCAATTTTCAGCAATGTAATACAAATTCTTGGTAAAATGGTACATTAGTCACATATTACACAACTTGTCTCCCTCTAATAACTTATAGCTCATTTTAGCTGTACTAAAAATAGTGGCTATAGCCCTCATTAATTATAAGGATGTTGGATAGTAAATTGCTACAAAAAGCTCTCATGCCCGGAATTGAAGCTCCCTTATTTGTATTTGATGTCTGTATTATGAGACAAATAATGTTTCCTCTTCCAAAACCACAGGACCTGGTCCAGAAGGTCTGGCAAAACTCTCCTGCAAAAAACAGGAGACAGATCATGGGGACACACAGGCTTGCAGAGGTCTCTGATACCTGGAGTTCATGAAGTTCCTCTCCATTCAGCTGCCCTGAACACCGGGACACAAAGTTATTGCAGAGAAAGATTGGGAGATCCGGGAAATCACCCTGTGGCTTTGAAAAAGGGTTATCTCCAAAGCCGATTTTATCTTTTTATAATTTAGATGATGGAGAAAAGGATAGGAATGTCATTACAGGTTTAAAACCAGACTGAGAATTATCTGGGCGCTTTTTATCTCCTACCCCCAGAAATGGACAGTCTACTGCCTCAAGGCTTCTTGCACACACTGTTGTCCCACCTTCAAATTTTCCTCAGAGGGAAAATCAGGAGTGTGGCAGATGATGGCAGAAAGGGCTGCAACAAGCTCCAGGGCTTGCCCCTGGTTTTGTGTCACCTGCTTTAGCAAGCTAAGGCAGCTGGACCCTGGGATTGCTGGTGTAATTTGCAAGCAAGATCCTGATAATGCTGTAGAGAGCACAACTTTGCAGAGAACCCCATTGATTTCAGGAGGTTATCTTCAGCATGTGGGACTAAAGGTCATTATAATTGGCAGTGCTGCACCAAGATTAAACCAGCAATCTTCAGAAGAATTGTGTTTTGAAATCTGTTTACACCAGTGGGAACACAGGCAAGTGTGAGAGAGATGATATTAGTTTACAGAAAAGTGACTGATGTAAAAAAAGTGAAATAGGAACAGCTATCACATTTCTAAAATAAAGTTACACACCCACAGCAGCCTCAACTGACCTAAGACAGGCCTTGGCCATCCAGTCTTCTCCCAGATTGGAAATGAAATCAAGTGAATAGTATCCTGCTGGTTTAGCTCCATGAAGCAGCTTATCAGAAAGCTGGATGAGCACCTCCTGAGCTTGTGTGAGGCCAAGGCTGGGGCCAGGCAGAAGGGCAGGATATCACAGTCCTGGTGCCTCCCCCTGCCACTGGTGAGACCTGCCCACCCTTCCATGTCAGCAAAACCTCCTGGGCAGATGGCAGTTCAAACCCCTTGTAAAACACATCCGGTGTAAAGTCCAAGAACAAACAAACAAAAGGGGATCCTTTTCTCCTGTAGAAACTCAAAATGAAATGGTGGCACTTTTTTCCTGAGAATGTAATGAAGGAATGAAGTCTACAGGTCTGGGCAGGGTTAGAGAAATTCAGGGAGGACGTGTCCAGTAGCCAATTTCTGAAAGCTGAGAAGTTGTGCTGGGAAAGGATGGTTTCATAAGATATCTGCTTTTTCTTGTGCATCAGTCCTTTTGGTAACAGGCCAGGGTGTTTCTGGTGGGACAGTTCAGACACTGCCCTACTCATTGGCACCTTCTCCTTATTCGCTCTGATGGCTCAGTCTACTAAGGCACACACAAAAATTCTGTGGGTCCTTTTTCTGCAGTTTTTTTCTCCTTAATTCAGCTTCATCCTATGTCTCATGACATAGGGGTCTTCGGGTGTGAGTAGGGTTCTGCCACATTATGGTATTAATATACCATAAGAGAACTCCCCAACCTAATGTCATTACGGTAAATTTCCTTGCTAAAATACAATGGTATAAGTTGGTATAATAAGGCACTCCAAACTTTATTGTGGTTCAGGGCCAGATCCAAAAAACTCTGTCACTGCATTCTTCTTCATCTCAGATTTGATGGATTTTTCTCAATATTTTGGGGGGTTTGTTTTTGTTTGGTTTTGTCATGTAAGTATAGTGGTTACAAAATGCAGTATTTATTCCTTTCCTTTCCTTTCCTTTCCTTTCCTTTCCTTTCCTTTCCTTTCCTTTCCTTTCCTTTCCTTTCCTTTCCTTTCCTTTCCTTTCCTTTCCTTTCCTTTCCTTTCCTTTCCTTTCCTTTCCTTTCCTTTCCTTTCCTTTCCTTTCCTTTCCTTTCCTTTCCTTTCCTTTCCTTTCCTTTCCTTTCCTTTCCTTTCCTTTCCTTTCCTTTCCTTTCCTTTCCTTTCCTTTCCTTTCCTTTCCTTTCCTTTCCTTTCCTTTCCTTTCCTTTCCTTTCCTTTCCTTTCCTTTCCTTTCCTTTCCTTTCCTTTCCTTTCCTTTCCTTTCCTTTCCTTTTTTAATTCCTTTGAGAAGACCAGTAAAATCAAAACTCCTTCCTGGAAACCTCTCCTTTTGTCTTAAAAACCCAGAGGTCTCCTATGTTAAAATAGGCTAAGCATTTGCAAAACAAGACCCCAGACATTCTCTTCATTAAAAGTAGTCAAAAGACACAGCTCTGTCTTGGCACGTGGTGCAGAAAAGACTATAACACTCCAAAGCCTACTTCACATAAACCTCTTAGTTAATTGACAATATCTGCTAGGGCATTAGAGTAATGGGACCCATTCATGGACATCCAAAGTAGCCTCATTAGTTCTGAACTGTCCTATCCTGAAACCCTTTTAAATGCAAGGAGTTAGCTGAAATTTGAGCGTTGTGAAGTTTTCCAGCAGCAAGTTCGGAGCTGAGCTCCTCCTGCTCTTTACCTGGGCACAGGGAACATTCCCAGACTCACTCCAGTGGCGGCGACTGTGAGTAGAGTAGCTTTGAGGAGAATTCCTCAAAACACCTGCTCAAGAGCCACTTCAGCTCCTCAGTCTCCCACTGCTCTCTACATCAGCGACTGGGAACAATTGCAAAACCATTGCTGCATGTAGGCAAAGGATCTGCTGAAATCTGTCAGATCTGGTGGTCCCTTGCAAATAGGCAGTGAACAGTAGCCCAGTAGGAGGGCTAGGTCCTGTCCTCCTGCATGCCCTGCAGCATCACACTTGTCAGATGGACGATACCAGCATTAAAAGCAGGGAGTATGTGAGGAAGGAGCTTTCAGGCTTTGAAAAACACCTCACAGAGGAAACTGAGTGCTCCTGAAGGCTAGCAAACAGGTGTTTGCTTTTTCTTTTCTGCAGCCTGGTACCAGGGTGCTGGCTAGCACATAGGGAAGCTACTTTCTTTATTTGTTCTTCCAAGATTGACCAGGTTAGTCTCCTCATCCAACATGGTGAAAGAAAGTCATCTGTGTAACAGCTCTTGGGGTCAGCCTTTTACTCATCCCTAAACTGTTAACCCTGACCTCATTGGATCCGTATCCTGACCTGTCTGAGAGCCCCGTCCAGGCTGGTAACAATTGCAAATGATGTTGCCAGAACTTCTTCACAGTTAGAGCTATTTCCATGCTTTCTGTGCTTTCTGGCACTGTACCTGTCACAGGACTAAGTGGTTCAGCCTTGGACACAAGTTGCCTAAAATTTTAAACACAGGAATCAAATAAGATGTAATATGAGAAAGGAATATAAGGGTTGCCTTTTCCACCAAGGGAAGATATCTTAGTGCTCCGTGATGAAAATGTGCCTTCTGGTGTGGCCTTACCCACATTTTTGTGTAGTAACAAGCCCTTTTTCTCCCTAGATGAGCTGAGCAGGGAGGGTACTAAAGAGACAAGCCACCAGAAGAATGCAGAGCAGTCCTCAAAGAGCTGTGGCCTGAAAATTAGGCAGAGGATATCTTGTAGCATTGTTTGTTTGGTATGGCTGCTGGATTTCCCTTCACTGCAGGATTTGTGGAGGCTTTTCATTTGGCACAACCAGCAAGGAGCATCTGGGGCAGTGGCTGTACCAGTTAGCAGTCCCTGAAATAAAAACTCCATACAACCTATTTATGTTGACTGCTTTAGCTAACAGAAATCATGACTTGCAATTCATTTATCATGTCATAAGATGACCACTGCCTCTTCCCAGGCAGCAAGTTATAAAAGAGTCATTCAGCAATTCTTTGCCATTTAGGATAGCAAAGTAGGTCAGTTCCTTGTTGATGATGCTAAACTATCATATAAATGAGATTAAACTCATTATGGGCAAGACATTGCCAAATCATGTTGTTACGCTTAAGTGACATCTCCAAAATGAACTGGAGCATCTCAAGCTTTTAAGCCTGAAATTTTGAAATGGAAAACATGTATGCAGCTGCTTAATCCTAGAGACCCATAACTGAAAATCTTCAGGCACCCAGGTTCAACGGGTCCCTGTGGGGCTAGCAGCACCTTATCACCGACCTTAAGTGAGATACCTAAACCCCATAGGTGGCAGGGAGGTGGTGGATTAGGGTTTGGATCTACCTTGTGTGAGTGCTTTCTGCTCACAGGCATCTTCCAGCTCAGGATGAAGGGATTTTTGGACAGTACTTCGGAAGTTCTAGTCATCTTCCCTCATGATATGTTCAGTTTTAATCCCCAATGGCTGCATTCTCGGTTCTGCCACTACTACCCATTACATATACTTGTGGGCAACTAGTCATGGGTGTTTGCTAAGGTATGTTAATTGCATTGCATGAACACTATACCACAAATGAATATCTTTAAATGACTTTATTTGGCGGGTTTTGTGTCTCCCCTTTATTGACTTTTTGTAAATGATCTCCTGGCAGGCAGAATGAGACAGGACATGACACCGTAAGCCTTCTTTGCAGTTCGTTCACACCACAATTCACATGCTATTCCAATGAGCCCGGGGGCGTGGGAGGAGACAGAAAATCCACTGGAGTAGGGTGCTGGGAAAGTGTCCTTTCTTTACTGTTAACTTCAGTGAGGGTAAGGCAGTCTGAGAAGCTGAAAACAAGTCTTATAACATGTGCATAACATTCCCTGCTGCTCGCTGGAAAAAATCTGCACTTATTAGAAGGAGTAAGGGATTCCTGACTGATGGAGGAACATGACTCTGCTCTCTGCTGAACTTGTAGTATTGCAACTGGTCAGCTTTAGAGAGTCAAAAATAACTCTGAGACATACCTTTCTTACTGCCACCTTATGCTACATCAAGAACCATGGATTGCCTTTCTCCCTCACTTTATTCTCTCCAATCCTTACTTCCTTTAGAAACTAAGAGACTTATGATGCCTGTTTCCATTTGCCCATTCTATCAGACTATTATCAGTTAAAACCATTTAGAGCCATTAATGTTTCTGCTTTTACCATAACAAACAGCTTACTTCATGAGCTCATTCATGAAAACTAAATTAATTTTAGAGGCTAATAATGACAGATAGAGTGTGTGTTATTTTTACTGAAGGAAAGATGTCAAATTCTAGGCTTACTGATGGTGCTTACGTTTGAGCTGAGCCTGGGTCTCAGCCACTGGATGTTGGTGAGGTTCCTCTGATGCCATGCCAGTTTTTCCCCAAGGAAAATTTGTTCCTCCTTTTAGGTACAAGCATCTGCCTAATATGCTATTTATAATATATTTCTTTCACAGAATCTCATTTAGAGCTACAATTGCACTCAGAAATGCAATGAACGAAGTTAATATATTTCTGAAAATATTTTAAATGTTTTGGGAATGATAAAAGTACAAATAAAGGGATCTTTGAATACATTACTGAAATTAAGTTAGCATAAACAAGATCACATACAAATTCACTGGTTTCAGTGGCATTCAGACTTCGATATTGATACTGGTACAAGCAAGAACAAAAGCAGGTCCTCAATGTTTTCCAAAGTTTGGAAGGACATCATGCATAAAACTTAATGCTTTTCAGACTTTGTAGTTGTGTACACTCGCCTGAATTCTTCTTTTCTAATGGCCAAGCCATTAAAAGGAGACCTTTCCTACCCCTCTAGCTCATAGCAGCATTAATAAATCAAGTGATTTCTTGCTGGCCAAAGTAAGTTGGCCTGAAAAAACTTTGTATAATATGCAGGTTATAAAGCTGTGATCTTCTTTACCCTAATAATATGCTCCTTTAAACTGCATATGTATTAGTTGTTTAAAAAAACATAAAATTAATATTCTTTTAGAAGACAACTTATGGTTGAAAAGATGTAGCAATAGCCATGCATGTAATATGGTTTAACAATCTTAAATATTCCAGACAGGAAAAGTTTTTTGTCAAAGTCTCTGACAGTTTAAACTTTAAAGCTTCAGCAAAACTTTTAAACTTTTAAACTTTGAACCTGTTTGAACTTCATTTGATTTATGAATTATTAAATGTACCACTGAAATTCACCGTCTTTATTTTCATCTAGTAAAGATTTTTTGTTTAAAAGCTACAGATGAAGAGTGGGAACTAAGGAAATGCAGCCTGAGGAGATTATAGCCCTGTTTTATCAGAACAGCATTCCTCTCAGCTGTATAAAACAAAACCCCAGTAAAATATTTAGAAGTGGGAGAGATAAAGGGCTGAAACTGGTATATACAAAGGGTGGGGAAAATGAATGCTAAACTGGAAACCCGGATTAGGCAAGATTTGGAAAATTAGATACCTCTAAATTAATTATTTAACTCTTCCTTAGCATCCTGCTCTCTTTTTCTATGTCAGGGTTAAGAGAAGGGCAGCACCAGGTTAACAGTGTCTTTAACATGAAGTCGAGGGCAGTGGGAAGGAGGAAGGCATTACTTTAGTGAGTTGCTCTGGAGGAAACAAACCTCTGGAAAGGGAAATGCCCTAAATGGCTCCCAGAGTCCTGCGCCAGAGCGCCGGCTGTAATTTATGTCCCAGTTGACAGGGAACCTACTTAAATCACAGCACTGACACCATATAGGTATAAAATGGAGAAGGTAAGTGGTCGGTGCCTCTGCCATAGCAGCATTCACATGCTGCTAACCACAGCTCTCAGGTCTCGTCCCAGCGTGGTCTGGGCACTGCAGAAGGATCTTTCAAAAAATCTTTTGGGAAGTCTGCCCTGGAAGAGGCACCCAGGGAGCGTGGCGGCAGTCTGTGCACAGGCGGCGAGTATTTATAGCCTGTGTCTGAATGAGTCTGTACAGATGCAGTTTATCTGGGAGTGTTAGATACTGTCTGCATGTTGATGATCCCTCACTAGCAGGATAAAAGGAGAAATAAATAGAAGACAAACCTGCCCATTTGCTGTTCAATGAACTGCAAAAGTCTGCTTTGCTGGGCTGCTTTGGGGTATCCTTAGCAAGGCCAGCTGAGTTCCCCGAGGAAGACATGCACCTCTCTGCCAGGAGCAGAGCTGCACAGGCTCTCCTGCTCTCTCCTGCTGGGGTACAGCACCAATGTGAAGGCAGTGTTCATTCAGCAGCCACCGGGAAGCACGGGTTGCTCCAGTCCTCCTGTATGTCTTCCAGCAACTGTTGTCATAGGGCAATCACATTAATAGGGCCAAAGATAAAAGGGATAAAGCACAGAGGGAAAACTGAATGAAACTGGAGCTGCATGAGTGCTGTAATACCCAAACTTGGCAAACATGTAATGTCAACAACATAAGTTACAACTGAGCTTCTGAACTTGTATTGAAAGAAATAGAAGACACAGGTAAAAATGGGGAAAAATTGGGTAAGAGGGAGGGCAGAAACAAAGTACTCCTCAACTTTGCATGCAGCCATTACAATAATCCAAGCAGCATCCAGCATCAGGTTACGCACTGAAAACAAGGTCTTAAATGGGAGAGAAACTTGATACATGAGCATTTTTCTCTAATAAGGAGTTTTCTGTCTGTTTGTTTCCTTATACCTTGTTCAGGATGATGTCATCTTTCGTGAGAAAAGGTGAGTGATTTTACCTGCTTCCAAGTGGAGCACAAAATCAAGGCTATTCACCAGTGAGCTGAACAACACTGGGACACTGCACATGAACAGATGCCCTATGGTGTGTCTAAGGTGGGAGAATCAGGAGCCTTGGGAGTTGATTTAAATCAGAGCACTTCAAATTATCTGATGTTGAGTAGGTTTTACTGATGGGCTGCCTTCAAAATAGGACTACTTGGCATTTTTTTACTCTGGAGTGTATTTGCTTAGAAATCTGAAAAACTGGAAGGCTTATGGATAAGGGAACTGTAGAGAAGTGCAAAACCCAGCTACAGGACACTAAATCACAGACAGAGGTCTGGACACCAGTAACCACATTATTTCTGTAAGGGTATCCATGAGTATAATGCTTGCAATCACAGAACTGGGTATTTGGCACACATTTGCTTATATTTCCAAAGCAGAAAAATAATAGCTCCATTCTTTTGCAGTGCCAGATGAGTTTGTTCTATTGTCCCAAGCCAGGGACTAGAGCTTTTCCTTAGCAAATACGTGCAGAGGCACTGGCTCAGGTAAATTAGAGAAAGTACTGGGCAGCCTACTAAAGGTGCCACAGTTGCATCCTCTACACAGCTGAAACTCAGCACCCCATGATTCTGTAATGTTTCAGAATTAAATGACTATATGTGGTTTCCAGCCTTCAGCAACACTTTTAAAAATATAGCACAGAATGCTGAGAACAGTTTCTTGATTTCAGAAAAAGTCATTCAGCCTTATGCTGAAAATTAGGTGAATTGGGTAATACTTGTTTCCCTCAATAGCTGTTTTCACAGCTACTTGCACCCGGCCATGTGAGAGGACTGACTGGGTACACCACGGCAAGATCCTCTGTGGCCATTTGTTCCATCATATTTCACTTGTCCTATCTTTAGGGATGCACCAAGACAATAGTAAACTCAAGACAGAGACTGGATTTAAAATCTGTGTTTTCTATAGAAGCTGTCAGAGAGAAAAAAATTAACTAATGCCTAGCTCCAAAGCTCAGGAGACTGGCTACCTTCTCAGCTCTCAGTGTGGAAAAGCAGCTATCTCACACCCACACTACAATGCACTCTGAGCAGGCTCAGATAAAAGGGGCTTTCTAGACAAAATCATCATGGCTTTGGGTATAAACACATCCCCTCCAATCCCCAGCTGCTCTGGGATCAATTTCTCTACCAGCAGTACCATTCAAAAGGTGAGCCTGTGAACAGTGACAGAGGCTTACAAACTGATCGATGTTACCTTAGCTGTGTAAGTGTTTGGCAGTTCCACAGCTGAGGAGCTATTCCCCACAGTTTCACCCATGGTGTTATTTTAAAAATATATTGTCACTTTGGCTTCCCTGCAGCCTCACTGTTTTGTGTGCAGCCTGAAATTTCCATTGGTGCCCTGACCCAGCCAGAGTCTTCAAATCAGCTCTGAGGGAAATAGGTCAGTCCAGAGCAACCTGGTCTCTTGCTAGAAGCAAGCCTATACTTCAGGAAACAACTGGACTGGGAAAAATAAAACCAAATCACAAACTAGAAAGCAAGAAAGAAGGAGGAAAAAAAAAGGCTTTGCTATTAGGATTTTCTATAAAAATCTGTGGCAAAACTCAAGGAAACTGTGTACATTACAGATATTGTAAAAGAAATATTTAACAGTGGAATTTTTGATTCACAGAAATGGATTATAATAGTTCTTCCCCAACACAAAACCAGAGGAAAACACACAGTCAGGGCAGGTAGAGAGTGGCTACTTGGCTGCTCTCAGCTTCATCCTTGAGCAGTAGCAGAAACATGGATGTCAGGGATTAGACAACACAGCAAAAACTTGGAAGTAGCAAGGCCGAAAGACTGATAGTGTGAAAATTTGACTCATAGAGGACTTTTTTTTAAACTCTGAGACCTTTCACCTTCTGTTTCCTTTGCCTTTTATAAGCACGTATGGTTTTCTAGGGACCCCTTTCCATGCTCCTTGCCCAAGAAAGCTGGCAGCCACTGGCATGGGCCCCTACAAAGATAATCTAATGCACCCATGGGTGCATGGAGGGCTGAAGGGATGGGAAAGCAAAGGGACCGGTGGCGCCCAGAGCTCCTGGTCCCCGAGGTGCTCCAGCCAGCCCACCCAAATGTGCGTGAATTTGGACTTCAGAAGGGTGCGGGTGTGACAGGCTGGGAGGGGCTGAGGGGGCAGGGCGAGGGGCAGGCGGTCTCGCCTCCCGCAAATTTTGGCCCGGCAGCCTCTCCCCCATCTCCATCCCACGAAGCATTTGAAATATTTCCACCCTGAAGTGGACCCGTTTCTCCCACCACTTCTAGTGCTTGGCAAACAGCGGCGGCGGCCCAGCACACCCCAGCCCGGCCAGGCGGGACTGGGGAAGGTGGGTGCCGTCCCCTCGCGTCCCTCCCCGGCCCCGAAGCCCCCCCGAAGCTTGGCGTGGGCGTGCGCCTCCCCCAAGTGTGTGTTTTGGATGAGGCGGCGCATCAGCTGCCTGGTATCAGCGCTGCGGCTCCGGCGGGGCGGGATGGAGGCTGAGCAGAGCCAGGCTCGGGAGGGTCAAGTACAGGTTGCTGCGCAGGAAAGAGCCGGGGGAGGGGAGCGTGGGTCACTCCTCCCTCCGCTGTCTCTCCCTTTCTCTTTTTCCTTTTTTTCGCCCCCCCCTTTTTTTTTTTCCCTCGCCTCCCCTTTTTTCCCTCCCCTCCCCCCTCCCAGAGAAGGGGATGTTGGGACTATTCCATCAGTGTGGTATGTCTGTGTAAACATCATTAGCTCCTATGAGCTGACACGCTGGAGATTTTCATTTCTTCTTACAAATCGCTCCCTTCCACAATAAAAATACCATGCATATTAGGCTGGATATGTTCGGAGGGAAGATGGAGATGTTTATTCTCCTTTGATCTCTCACAAAGCAAAAAACAGTCTCAGCAGAAGAATACCACGGGAGACGGGAGGCGGTGAGAGTCTCCCAGAGGGCACTGGGCAGCCTGAGGGTTGTGGTGTGAGGGCAGGTCCACCGGGGCACAGTGTGATGAGCCAGAGGTGTGGGGCTCAGCATTGCCTGGGGGCACCATTCCAAACTCCTGCCAGGACAGCTGATAGGCCCTGGACTTCAACAGGGCTCTCTGGATGAGCCCAGATAGTCCGAGTGAGGCAAGGCTATTTGTGAAAAAACTCATCTCCAGAATACATCTGTGAAAAATGGCTATAACTTTTTTCTTAAATTCTCTAGGGTGTCCAGCTGCCAGTGGGGTTACTCCACGCAAGGAGCTGTGCACGCGCTCAGCTTGGCCAGGCTCCGTACAACAGAGCAGAGCCCCGCAGAGCCCAGCAGAGCCAAGCCAAGCGTGCTATCTCTCTTGATCCATGTCTTATCTCCAGGAGCAGTTGTAGCAAGCAGGGAGCTCCAGCAGAGAAACTTCCCTCATCCACTTCCCCCTTCTGTCTGTTTGCCCTGGCAGAAAAACAGCACTTTAGTAACCAAGAGACATCCACACCCCCCTTCTTCCGAAGTCCTCTTCGTTTTGCTTGCCTTGATGGCTTGGAAGATATTAGTTGCTTCCCTCTCCTTGGTCATTTTTTTGCAGGGGGGAGGAGGAAATTGGTGGGATATTCTCTGCGTAGCAATAATAGAATCAGTGAGGTCCTTGCAACTGATTTTAGCATTATGGGGTTTTTTACACAAAATATAAAAATGGGTAATGTTAAGGGCACAGAAGTCTGAGAGACCCAGGCCTTTCAGAACAAGACTCTCAGCTGTGCTGGGCTCGTTTCTCCAGCTGTGCTTTGCCCAGCTCACCAGGAGAAGGCAGCAATCTCCATATAGCTGTGGGAGTTCTTGCAAACCTTTGTGGTGAGACTTCAGCCAATTTTTCTACATCCCACATCCCAAAGGCTGTTTTGTTCCAGACATCCACCCAGATCTCAGGCTTCCCAGCCTTTCTCTATTTGTCTTTGCTAACATTTGCTTTTGTCTCTTCCTAGTGGTGTCTGTGCACCAAGCCATTGGAACAGCTACAGCCCGTGTAGTCAAGGCCATTCCCAGAGGCCAAGTGTATGGACACTGGTCTGGACTCCTTTGTTCCTACCTGACCCCCCTGTGGGGAGAGGCAGCCCTTCTGCCAGGCTGCTGGGCTGAGTGGTGCTGGCTCATATGGTAACACAAAGCTGGTAAACACCAAACATCAGCCTCTTCCCCTTCGCAAAACTGATTCCCTTCCAAGAGCATGCACGGCATGTGACACAGTGCAAACCCATTAGTCAGATTGCATTGGCTAATCTTTCCTATTTGTCCTTTCACACCTCAAACCTCCTCTCCTTAAATCTCCAGGATGAGAGATTGGGCAGAAACCCCCTTGTTCTCTTGCTCCCTTTCCAGTTTCCCCAGTTCATCCTCTCAGTAGCTGGGTAGGGTTGTGTCAGAGCATTCAGCTCTTTCCTCCCACAGGCTCTTGCAGTGATTAATCACTGAGAGCTCAATCAGGGACCTTTGTTCATCTTGGACATTGTCTTTTCCCAGGCAAACTGAAGTAATTTGTATCAAGAGCAAATCTTGAGAGGTTTCTCCCCAGTCTCCATACATAATATGGTTGTGGGACGTGGAAAATCCATGACTGTGAGATAGCAGGCTACTACTGCAAAGAAGTTTTGCTTTCAATTCTACCTATGTGTCTGGAGTTATTTCATGGCCTTCAAGACCTCCATTTTAGGGAGTTAACTGGCTAACTAAGGAGAACATTTTGCTTAATAGGTGTCAAAAGTCAGAGGTCAAATGAAGTTATCATTTTTCCAGTGTCTGAGAATCTAGCCCTCGTTCTTCAAATACATTTATATGTGATGTGATTGCAGTCATGGGACCAACAGGCCTAGAGCCCAAATCATGACCAAATAGTGAGGGAGTTAGAAATCCCCATTTCTGAGCCAGAGATGAAAAGCTGGAGGCTTTCAATCTGCATAGAAAAATAAATTATGAAAAAATTCATCAATTAGGCAGAACAAAGTCATGAATCCAAAAGTCTTTTTTGAGTTCATATTATTCCTTTTATCCAAATAAGTACAAATGGAGAGCTCAAAATGTAGTTCTCTAACTGTACAGGAGGAAATGCCCATTTCCAGATCCATTTGGAGGATCTGTTCTCATGTGGCCAAACTTCTGATTCGTTTGATGTAAGGTTTTCTTAAAGGATAAACGTATTCATTCCAGCATCCCTAATACATTAATTGTGTAGTTAATGCTGAAATTTTTAGATTGTATGATTTTAAGACATCTGTTTTATAAGACCAGATGGTTTCCTTCCCTTCTAGGGCATGGAGAGTGACTTTACTAACCTGGCTACTGCACATGCCACTCTTGGTGTCAGACTGTTCAGCCCACTGAGTGATCCCACAGTCCAAATACCTTTGCAGCAGTGATAAGATGTCAGTTTTTCAATGCTGGGCATCCATGAATGACATCGCACAGAAACAATGTGCCCTCTTTTTTATCACCAGAGATGCCTGAATACCTAAAAATTATCTTGAGTAAATAAGAAGTGTTCACCTTTTTTTGTGGCTTTTGGATTTATTCAATGTTAATAGCTTAACAAATAGTTAATTAGTAGAAGTCTGAAACAGTAAATTTTTTAAGATACTATTGATGGAAAGACAATTTTTAATTCGCTTAGGCTGACCACCACATGAAAATAAGACAATATTAAGTTTTTCCTAACCTGGCCCCAGAGAAATCAGCAGCAAATCTCTAGCCAGAACTAATGAGATCTAATGACAGATCTGCAGTGGAATCCCATATAAGTAACTGTTTGCTAATATTTGTACAGACCAAAGTTTCTTCAAAACGTACAGAAAATAATTTTGGAAAAAGGTTCTTAAAAATCTCAAAACTGGCAAACAGAATTAGCCAGGCCCTCTAGAAAAATTATTTGCAATGAATTCTTTGCTTGGATCTAATACTCATCCTCCTCCTCCTCAAGCAGTATTTTTAAAGTGAACAACCACAGATTTGTTGGTTTTTAATCTCCAGAGTTTTGGAAAAAGGGTTCACATAAATGAGTGCATTTTTCCTCCTCTTAATTTTGTATGTTGTTGTGAATTCCAGTATAATAAATTGTGATTGAACTGGGCTCATCAAGCAGATCATCTATCACTTCTGTCCTTAGATTAGGAGTTGCTGGCTGTTTCTCCTGAAAGGGTCACTAGTGTGAACTCTTCAGGCAGTGGAAAGTCTTGTGGGCAGACTTATTGTGCTGGCCACAAAGCAAATTGTAAAGAACTAAGAAGGCTTTTCCCAAGGCTAGCTACCAGCACATAGCTTATGGAACACAAAAATTATGGGACAATCAAAAACTAAAATGGAACATTTTAGACGTGATTTTTTTCAAAATTATGTGAACATACATTAAATATGAAATATGATAAACTTTTCAATGCATATGTGAAAAACTACGAACTCTTATTTAGAGAGTTGCCTTTCAGTAACGCATTCCTTTTCATCAGTGCCAGATGCAGAGGGGCTGTTGTACCCTTTCACCTTTATATTATTTTAATTTATTCTTTGGTAACTGCAAAATCACCAGCTACCTTGAGGTTTGTTGTGTGTCCATTTTATTTTAATGTTTCCTGATTACAACTATATAAACTGTTTAGTTTCATGTTGTTTTTTCCTGGCACAAAGCTATTCAATATAACTACTAGCTTGGAACTGCTATTCACATTGTTGGGAGTGTTTCACAGTAACCCAAAAACCCCCCAGTTTTACCATGTAAACAACCCAATGGCTTCGCTAAGCTTTGTTAGGATGAACTGCTGAGCATCTCCACCGTTGCCAGCCACACCTACACTGTGATCCCACGTCCCTTGTCTTCCTTTGTGTTGCTTCAAGTGGGGTCTGTCCACATGCAGTCTCAGTTCTACCAGCACATGTGCTCTAGCCCAGAAAACGAAATCATTCACTCTTTAACGGCTTGCTTGGCATGGCAAGATTGGTGGGAGCATTAATTTACAGACAGAAAACTCTGCCTTTTCTGTGGCCCTGGATGTTCTAACATCGTGCTCCCTGAGGATGCCCAAGCCTTTGTGTCCCCTTGTGTCTGCACTGCCTGGCATCCAGATGTGAGGGTACCTCTCGGCTGGGATCCCCAGCACTGTGTATCCTGTGGCTGTGGAGCTGGCAGATGCAGCCCAGGGCAGCACCATGCTTCCCTTGAGCAGTGCTGTAGCAGAATCCCAGACCTGTAAGTGCCATGTGAGGTATGGATGCCCAAGGACTGAAGGCCTGACTCAACAACTGCTGAGGGGCAGCCAAAAGTGGTTAGGTAATGTATGCTTTGAAGACTCCAAGAGCATTTCCTTCCTAACAGGGAAGGGGAGAATGCAATTCAAGCTATGTATAGAATTTAAGGACAGAAGAAACCACACAGCAAGACGTTGATAGGTTATGTAATGTAAAACATCATCATATGCAATCAGCACCGGTGATAATGGCCTTCTATATTGCTGAAATAACATCATTGCATTGTGTTTACAGAGCAGATATCAAAAGCAAACTTTAGAAATACGGTGTGGCATACCTCTTTTGTGAGGTAAAACCCACAAATGACAGGGAGAGAAAAATTGCGCTTTTCCACATCTGCCTACCAACATCTCAGAGCAGCAGCTGAGATAAAGTATGTTCTGCTGTAAGCAGGAGAAAACAGCATCCACAATACCAGTGAGTTCTGGTACCTTTGTAGATCTGGGTGAGAGGTTTTCTCCGTGTTTCATCCTGCAGATGCACAGCCAGTCTGAGTGCTCAGTTGGAAAGTGGAGAAGCTCTCAGTTGCACAAAGATCCCTTGAAATGACAACCACATACTCCATGCTCGGGAGCTCTCCGCAGAGATCATATCCCATAAATGGGGATGTTTTCCTCAAAGATAGACGTACTTACTTGCTCCTACTTTCAAAAGATGCTGAGAAGCATGCTCAGGCATTAACTTCAGTTTGACTTTTCGGTGAACTGATGAATACACTGCTTTGGTGCAATTGCTAAATACAATTTTCTTTGTACCATTTACACTTTATCTTGCCCCTAAATCACTCTTTGCTCTGATGTCAGAGTCATCAGGCTCAGAATGGAAATATAAAGTGATGGTACCATTGTTGGTGGTGACAAAACTCCTGTGCACTTTGGAAGTGGCAACTGGGTTACTTCTATTGTCATTGGCAACATTTGTCAGGGCAATCATTATTTGGGATTGCTGACAGCATTGTCTGAAATCAGTTGTTTGTGCCCTGGTCTGGGTCTTCTACTTTGAAATGTCTGGCAAGACCTAATCCCTGGTGCAGTATTTTTTAGACACCTCAGATTTCTCAATAAAATGGTGATAATTGTACTTTTCAGGTACTTTTCAGGGCAGGCAGCTCTCAAGCACCTAGAAAAACAGCTGCTGGCTGATACCCTCTGTGTGCAGTGATTGGCATGTCCACAACAGCCTCAGGCAGCACTGCATGAGGGGCTGCTCCAATCTGTCTGAACAACAACCCTGCTTGAAGAGGTGTGACTTTTGATTTAGCTGCCCTGCCAGAAATGGTAAGTTACTCACTGAAACTGCTCCTACCCAGATTTCTGTCCAAGTTGTTATCTGGGCTGTTGGCCGCAGATGCCAGCACATGGAGCATGGCATCTTTCCTCTCCCAAGCTCATCTATTTTTCCCTGTAAAATTTTGTTCACATCTAAAGCTGTTTTTAACATTTTAACTGGCTAAAACATTTTTGCTCCTTCATGGAAAGCAAGGAAATATCATATGCCATATACTCAGAGGTGATGTCTCCTGCTAGTGAACTTCCCTGACACGACAGGTAGTCTGGGCAGCAGAAGGAACCTACAGCCACAGGATGCAGCAAAATGCCCTAGAGCTGACTCTGGGGCCATTTCCTACCAAACTGAAAGCTCCTCTCTCAGCTTCACAGCATGGTTTTTCAGTTACAGGCAACCTTCCACGTAAGGCAAGCTGGCAAAAAGTGAGGTCTGATGAAAGCACGGCACACTGCTGCTTCTCTGTGTGATGTGCCAGAACAAACAGGTGCGAATTTAGACTTAAACTCAGTTTTCACTAATTTTAAGGGACTTAAGGTGATTTTAATGACAGTTTGTTTGATTTGAACTTATTGTTCCTTGGATTTTCATTTGGAGAAGCATGAGAATTACCTTTTCAGTGAGGACAGGATACATGTTATTACAAATGGCACTAGAGGATGGCACATAGCAGCCACTTTTTCTCCCTCCTCCATCAGCTTCCCTCTGTTGTCTCAATGGTGGCAATTTAATGCTTGTTAAAATATTATTTCCTAGATGGTTCCAAATACTGTTTCCTAGGGGAAGAAATACTAAAATAAATAGAAAACGCTTCTTTAAAAAACAAAAAACCTTTTCAGGCAAGCAAACACTAAAACCTGCCACATTCAATTACGCAGACAACAGAAAAAGAAAATGAAGCAAAAACATATACTTAATTTTAAGCAAAAAAGTAATCCTGGTGAAGGGCTGTAAGCTGTAAACCACAGGGTATCTCACGCTGTAGCAAGTGAAGCCCAGGCCCAAGGGGATTCTTTGCAAAGGGTATGAAATGCCTCTGCAGTTAGGATGGTTTTGGTTTTTTTTCACATCAGAGTCCAGGCAATAGTCCTCTATCATTAAGTTTTTCTAAATTCTTCCAAACAATTTTACTGCAAGTACAACACAACCTTGGGAGCAGTCCTGGAAGATATCCGAATGTCCAGTTCTCAAAACAAGATTTCAACATGCGTCACGTCCCTCCTTGGACTATTTTGGCCAAGGGTGACAGGATCAACCAGAACTCCAGGTTACAGTTCATTAGTACATGACAGCTAGATTATCTCTGTCTGCAAGCGGGGCAGTTCTAGCCATACACATTAGGATCATTTAAACATTTCCAAAGGTACTGATCTTGATGCAATTTTTTGTGCCCCTGAACAACAATAGAAGCAGTTAGACCTGAGCTGTAGATGTAATCAACTAGTTAAGAAGCTGACAATTTATAAATGATAAATTATGCCTCAAATGCAAAATTTCAGATGTGCAAGAGAAGAATCAAGTCAGGCCTAGAAAGAGCTGGGCTATTTCATATAATTTGACTTGGTTTTGTGTTGGGCTGGGAAATCAGAAAAAAAATGTGCTTTAAAATCATCTAGAGTTAGTGAAACAGATTATCAAGAGCATGGGTGATTAGTCACTGGGAATGCTTTACTCTGGGAAGTGGTGGAGTACTCCAAAGCTTGATGTCATCAGATCAAGGCTGGACATCTTTCATCTCAGACAAGAGAAGCTATTGGGCTCATCTTGGGATTGTTTCTACATCTGAATTGGGAATGTTTGACAAGAAACCTGAATGAAGTATGATTTGAAAATGCACTCTTCAAAAAGAAGAGTAAAAAGGTGATTTTACATCATCATCAGTCTGGCTATCACCATGTGTGGCTGCACTGAGCTGATCCAATTATCTCTTCTGTTGTTGTTAAAGTTGCTTTATTTTTAAGAAAAACTAATCCCGTCTTAGAAGAATTAAATTTCATTCTCGAAATTAAAATGTTGACACAGATAAGGAAAAGGACTGTTGGAAAGGGAATAGACAGTAAATTTTGCCTCTTATTTAATTCTTTCATCCACATTCCCATGGGAAATGTGTAAAGATGAGAAGCAAAAATTTGAACAATATACAGAAACTGAAAAAAAAGTAAAAAAGATAAACAGAAGTGATATGTGTCATTGAAAAATATTCCAAAATGTTGGAAGAAACAGATTTTTTACCCCCCATTATCCACAGGCATTATTCTGCAAAACCAATGCAAAAATATTTCAGCCTGTTCTAGCAATGACTTTGTAGAATTGACCCCCACACAGAAATCCAAAGCAATGTCTGGGACTCAGATAAGACACTAGTAGTCCTGTTTTGAAGGCAGCCTTTTGCAAAAGATGAATTCTAATGTTTAAATAGATGCAGATATCCCTATCTGAGACAGACATCTTAGTAGAAGTGCTATGTCTGAAGATGCTCTTTCCTATTTTTGCATACATATCATGGGTTTGATTTGGGGTCCATTGGGCTAGGTACAGTGTCAGCTATACCAACAAGACAAAGCTTTGCTTGCATGTTTTTAGTGGCCTTTACATTTATAAAGTTTTAAATATATAGACAGTACAGAAGAATGCCATTTGCTTTTAGTGCCAATTTCTGTAACAACAGGGCAGTCAGTATTCAATGAGAGAATAAAAAGCTGCAGAGTTAGATAATAGGGTACACATGGACTTTGATTTATTTGGTGCAACTCCAAAACTGTATTCCAGAACTTTCTGAATTCTCCCAGTCTCAGTAGTTCATGTTGAAAAATGTGCTTGGCACATGGTAAGAAATGTGATTTAGAGTCACACCTCTGTTACCAGGTCTCCAACCACAACAGCTGTCAAAGGTGGATTCATATCTTCATTTTCCAGGTGCAGACAGGTTACATGAGCAAGACAGAACCCATGGTTCTACTCCACTGAAAGAAGTGTCCCAGACTTTTGTGGTCAAAGGCACAGGAACTGCATGAGAAGTCTGACTTCAAACAGAGGAATTCCACATATGTACCAGAAGCGTTCAGAGCAATACACAACTATCACAACAGGCCAAGTTTCCAGGGATGTGTGACACATACATCCACTCAAGGGGAGATTTAGTGTATCTGTTGTTTCTAAGGAGGTCTCAGTCTAGTCCTTCACTGCTTTATAGAACATTCCATAAGCCCACAGGACTTCCTCATGCTTCTAAAACTGTGTATTTTCTTCATGGTCTTTGCAAATGCTGCCGTCACCCCTGCCCAGAAAAGCGTTACCAGTCAGATGGTTTCCTGAAAACAGCAGCAAGGTTTGTCTTGTCTTCCATTTATCACCACAGTTGATTCTACATACTCAAAGGGGCATTTGCAGAGGTACTGTACTTGCGCAGATCATGGTAATTCATGGGGGTTTTGAGAGTTTGTATGTCTGAATGGAGTCAGAAAACTCAAAATCTGGGGTACAATCATCATTTCATGGATGGAAAATACATTTTAGATCCCAAGTGGACTCTAATACTATAATGAAACTCTGAGAACCACGCTAACATAAAACTCATATGTATGTACTGCAAGGGCAACATTCTTTACACAGCATTTATTACTGCAACTGTGTTTTAAAGCAGGGTGGGAAATCATTGACTATCTCAGGTTCTCATTCCCACCCTTTGAAATGTGTATGCACATCCCAACACACGCAATTGATGTTGCATGAGACCTGCACAACAGAATCACATTGCACAGAGTTGCACAGAGCAAGGCTGGGGTGCTGCTTGCTGTTAGCACTCTCCTAAATTCATTTTTCTCTTTTCATTTTTTTTAACATTTCTCCTCCCACAGCTTTGCCCTCTTTGCTTTCTGAACTCTCACAGATACTTAAACATTAGCTTTGGTACTGATACTGGGCCCAGATCTTATGTGAAAAAGAAAGGAAACCTTCTAAAGGAATAACCTAAGTGTAACAGCAGATAAATTAGAAGTGCTCTCTGCTGTCATTCAGCAAAGCCATGTGCAGACAGAGGATTTTCACAGCTATTAAAAAAAAATGTGCTATTCAGCGCAAACTTGCCATCTGGCTCCTAGTGCTGGATTCCACTACAGTGTGCTTCTTGAGATTGCACTCATCTGCCATCTTCCCCCTCACCTCCCAAGGCACTTAGGAAAACTCTTTTGGGAATAGGAAGTGAATTATTTTATCCCAATCACTATGCAGCTAACTATAGATGGTAATTAAACAAGGAGATATTCTCCTTCTGTGATTGGAGGCAAAGGTTTTCTTGCTAGTCATAAATAATGAGAAGATACTTATTGAACAAACTGGTATACTGTTATTGTGCTGAGTTGGGCAAAGATGATAAATTATTAAAATAGAAAACAAAGTGAAAATATTCTAAGCTGAGGCTTATGCTGTTTTTAATGGATGCAGTTGTTCTGGATGATCACAAACATCTTTTAGCACAGAAGGGAGAGGGAACATTTATCTCTGATTTAAACAGCCATGAAGCCAGGTCAGTCCACCTGGAATGAATGTGGTTTGCTGGGAGAACTCACCTCCTATGGACAAGGGAGTAGCTTTGTTAAACCCAGCAGCCTCAATAAACAGTGACTTCGATATAAATGTTTGCAGGATGAAGCCCAAAGAACTGGCAAGGTGGGGGACTTTTCTGTGCAGTTCCCATTGTGTGTCTGGGAAATATTAACATTCAGGCAGAGGAAAGTGCTCTTGCTTGTACCAAGCACTGCTGAGTTCAGCTGTGGGAGACCTGCAAAATGCAAACCTCCCCAGGGGCACCCACTCACTTGGCAGCTGCCCTCTCCTGTCTGCAGTCCCAGATGACTCACACTCTCCTCACGCCCTCTCTGCTGCCGGCCCAATACTCCCTCCAGGCTCCAGACAGTTTGCTGAGCTAGAAATTCCCAACAACACACCACAGTTCATGCAGTTCTGACCCCGAATCTGAAATTCCCAGATGGCTTAAGCTCTTCTTTTTTTCTGACCTGAAAGTTTAGCTCCCTGATGACTCAAATGCACCCAGCCTTTTTTTAACATGCATTTGAAAAGCTTTGATAATTTTCATTCACCTGCAGCTCCTGTCTCAATGTCAGAACTGTCAGCTCTAAATGACAAAAAAATATCATGAGGCACATGCTTCCAGCTCTGTTCCACTCTGTAGTCATGATGCTTACTTGAAGAATATAATGAGCTTTTAATTTAGTGTTTTGGAGCCTTAAAATGAACCAAAGCTATGCTTCCAGGACCTTAAAAAAAACTCAAAGAAACCTCAAACCAAAGAAACCAGAGATTCTGAAAATCCTCAGGACTTCTGGCACTTAGCATCTGGTTAACCATTCAGTTAACAGGAAAATTGAAATTCTTCCTTGGTTCAGCTGATTCTTCTTCAAACTTAAAACTACACCAAAATTTGATGTCTCCACCTTGCTTTCCCGGGGACCTTTCAAAGCTTTCTGGATCTAAAATTTTGTATGCATAGCTCCTAATGGAGCAATTCCTTGCTGATCCTAAGCTCTTGCTTGAGTTCTCAATTGGCTCTGCTTCTTGCTCCCAAGACTGAATTTATCTTATCTCACATATGGAGGTTTCTACTGGCTCCTGCTCATTGGTTGCTTTTCCTCAAGAGCTGACACTCCCCCATGGTTTTGTACTCTGCTTCCCAATCTGCCAAGTAATATATAGCATGTTATTCATAACTCCATAAGTGTGTTTTGATAGACCAGTTCATTGAATATCTTTGGTCCTGCTGATGTCATAGATCTGGTAGTTTGTCAGGCAAACAATCTTCCATTTGCCAAGACTTTAAAGTTTAATGATTAAAAACGCGTTAGGAGAACTATATATCCTTGTATCATTTTGAAACTCCTCCCCATCTGAAGGATACAGAATTTTATGGATTCACATCAGTTATGATTTTGGTCCCTGGCAAAATAAACTGCCAGAATGTGTCTATCTTGTTAGCTTGCTGAGTTTCTAAGCTCATTCTCAACATCAAATTCAACAACCCCTAACATTGTGAGTCTTCAAGGTTATGCTAAGAAACTGCCAACTTTTGAAGTCTGCAAAAGAGAAAGCCCGAGTCTGCTTTATGTATAAGGGATGGAATGACTCTTTCTCAAACAGCTTAGCTCCACCAGGCTTTACAGACTAGTCCTCAACTGCTGCTAAGCCCAGTAAAAATGCTGTGACATGGAGTGGACACAGGCTACAGACAGCAACAAGAATGAAAAGCAAGTGGGTATGACAAGCTCTGGCTCCTGCTGAAGTCCACCTTCAACACTTCTACAGCTGACACTTTTCAGTGTCCCTTAGCTAGCTGTCAGCATCACTCTTTCAGTGATACCCCTACTGCCTACATGACTATGTTGGGGTAGAGCAGAAACTAAGAGAGAGACTAGACTGCTGATAGTCCAAACTTGGCCCTAGTCTGGTGCTCTATGATTCACTCCCTCACTATTGTTGCCTATTAATAATATGCTTTTTCCAAGACACAGAAAATGAATTACTCATAGATAAGACACTGAAAATAAAATCTTGTCAGCACTGTATATTTAGAAAGTGACTGTGGGACAAATACAGGTCAGTTCTCCATTCAGTATAGAGTTAACACCTGAAAGGATTTGCCTGCTGCAGGGGACAGTACCCAGAAGTACTCACCACCTTTCCCTCTTGCCATACACTGGCTATCTGGACCCATGGCTGCAGCTTCATGAATAATTCCACAACATGGAGAACAAAGCAGACAGGTGAGATACCAACACTTCTGATGTTTTCATTCTGACTATGGGCAGTGAGCTTCCTGCAGGAGTTTCAGAAGTTTACTGAAGCTTTCCTGGTCTTCTGCTCACCTCTCTTCCTTAATCCAATGCTCTTATGTTCCTTCTCTCCTCCTCAAGGAGGACAGAGAGGGAAACAGGACTTCTGCATCTTCAGCACCCGATGTCTAACTTGAACTGATGATTTTCCTCAAAGTGTGTGTAAGGATTGCCTTTCAAATGCTGCATCTAAGGGACTGTTTTAGTGACAAAAATGGTAGATTTACTGGGATGATTGTGCATTGAGATTGTGGTGGAGATGTGAAAACATTAACTGCCCCTCTAAAATGCAACTGGGGACATATTTCAGGTCAACATTGTAAAGTATTAACTGAAATTAACTTTCACCTATTATTGAACAAGTCATTTGTAGGACTTCAATGAAAAGTCTTTTCTATGCATTTTGCCTCTCCTAGCCCAGAAAGATGAACTCAAAGTAAGGAAGGTAAAGAAAGGCAAGGAGGGCAATCAGGGATTAGGGTACACTTCTTCTGAGGGAAGATTGAAAGAGCCTACTTAGACAAGCAGGAGAACTCTGAGAAGAAGAACATCTACATATAAATACATGAGGTAAGTACCATTAAAGAGGAACACCTATTTAGAATAAGTGGTAATGCTACTTCTGATGGTTTTCCCTGCAGTAGTACCAGATCCTGAGTACCTCAGTCTAGGCCAACATGATAGGGTCAACTTCAGAGTCATTGTTAAGTCTAGATGTGCTGAGTGGTTGAGTCTCAGCTGAACCTACCGGTAAGAAGTGAGTCCTGCTTCTCCTCACTTCCCTGCCTGCCCATCCATCTCTGTGTATGGTAGACTTTACACACAGAAAACCCATAAGCAGCAGTCAACAGCTCTCTGCTACTGATTTCTGGCCCTTCAGCATCCCATTTCTTCCCTTCAGCATGAGTGATGGTGACTGATCCTGACCTCACTAAACCTTTATCACCTGAATAAGTATATGGCTTCCAGACTAACCACTGCAGCCTGCTGTCATGTTCTGGATATGGCACTGAGGACAGCTGATCACTCTGCTTCTTCAGCCCTAGGTGTAAATCCTCCTGGCATATTGCATTGGTAAAAACCAATGTTAAAAGGCTTCTTTAAAGTATCCCTTCATGAATTACCAAGGTAGATGGTGGTCTGCTCAGCAAACAGGGTAACATTAATACCATTCCCTTTGTACATGATGAGGGATTGATGGTGTTTTGACATTATAGATTGTTATTGTGACAATACCTAAAAATGACAGCTTGGTTTGTCTCCCAAACAATTTACAAACATTAATTGCAGGATCATACAAGAATGATGTGCTATGTTTACCAGAAAATGCGAAGAATCCTTCTAAGATCAACATCCTATAAGTAACAGATTTCTTCAGAAACAACCATAGAGTGCAATAAGGAGTGTTTCTGGCAGTTGTGTCCATAGAAAGCAATGGAGCAAGGCTGGGAATTTGTTTATTTATGAGTGAAGTGTCTTTACAGTAACAGTGGAAACACGGCAACTTAAAAATAAAAACTACACACAGAGACACCTTACTGGAATGTATTTTAATTTAACATGAACTAAACTGGGAATTAATTCCTGCTGCTTCTTTGATGTGGCAATAGGCAAGTGAAAGAATGTTCACAGTTTATACATTTATCTGTGGGAGAGGCAACCCTGAATCCTTGTGAAAAAAGTCTGGTTTTGCAGTGGGAATTCCTTTTTCTCCAAGACACTATTAAATTTTCTTTGCCTGGATTTTCTGTCCATCTCATGCACATGAAGTTCTAACACTCATGTAGAATAGAGGGACTTTTACCTACCCATGATCAGTTATGCACTGCATTTGCGATGTTAGCTCCAGACGTTGACCTTGGGTGCTTTGGGAAGAAAGGAGATGCAAACCTAGTGCTTGTGTACTGACAGGGAATGGACAGCCAGGGAAATCCCACGAAGTCATACTAGGCACACAGACTTGTCCTAAGTGGGTATGAGCTGCTTCTGTGACAGAATTATTATTGGAGTACTTACTTGGGAAGTTAAGACCTTGAGCTGCAAAAGTATTGACACATCCACCTGCCTCTTCTGTACCTGTGGGCAATACCTTGGCACCTCAACAGACATTCCAGCTGCCGTCAAATCCTGCAAGTGTCTGGATCCCTTAGATGCCTTGATGACCCTTATGTCCTCTGTCTTGCTCCATTTCAGGTGACACAAAAGCACCTTCATGCAAAAGCCACCCAACAAAAACCTCTAAGAAATTGGTGGTAATTTCTGTGTTCTCAGCCAGTTCATCCAGTCACGCTAGCGCTTCCATTTCTGTTTCACAGGGTGGAAAAGAGGAATGTCCAATACAAGCAGCTGACCAAATTTAGACTGCAGCAGGATTTTTGCCTTGGAAATTCAATATGGGGGAGATGCCATCTCTGACTAAGTAAACAACATCACACTCTCAGGTCCTGCTTCTTGCTTCATTTTACTTTTTCTGAGGTCCACATTCAATATCTATTCCAAAACCTCTTTATTGCATATATGTGTGCCTCTTTTTTTTACACAGGGACACTGAGCACTGATTCATGACTCAAGTGTAAATAGACACTGTAGTGACTCTAAATCTGCACCAGTTTCCTTTGTTTTCATGTCATCCAATGCAGATGACGTATTTTTCACACCTGACATGTGACTTTAAATCAGTGGTGATCAACTTTTCCACATCCAGTGGCAGGGGAGGTCACAGATCCTGTCCAGACCTCCATCCCATGAACAGTACAATTGCCTGCCCACATGCTAGAGACCCAGTATATCTTGGAAACATTGATCTTACCCATGAGCATATGGTATGACACAGGTATCTCCTTGCCTGCAGTCTGAGTTGCTGCCTGGATCTGAGGAGCACCCAAGCAAAGGTGGCAGGAACAAGTTGCTCCTGTCTTTCCCAAAATCTCCTGTGGGCTGAGTGAGGAACAAGTGTGTGTGAACAGTATGTGTTCACATAGAAAGCTTTTATTACCATACCCAGGTATAACTGATACTCACCTGGAAGGATGTCTATTCAGATGATGTTGTGGTGCCTTCACAGCAATGACCCAAGTGCCCTGCCTTACAATATCCCATCTGAGCCCCTTGGGCAGCAGGCACAAGAACCATTTTTAGCACTTGCTCTCAGTTGTCAATGCTACCTCAGATTACCCAGATTACCTAGATTACTTCAGATTCTGATTTAGGCAGACCTTGGGCTTCTTCACAAGAGACAAAAAATAGGGTCATTTCAAATCTTACAACACAGAACCAATTGTAATCTGTCTTCCAAGAGAGGCAGGGAATCACTTTGTTCAATGTCTTCCTTTTCTGACCTTTCCCAAAATCTCCATGTAACCCCTTCTTTTCATCCCAGACTGCTCCAATACCTTCTCTGTCTGAAAAAGCTCTCAAACAGAAAGTTAGGTTTCTGTTCTGTGGATTTGCAATGACCTCCAGCTGCTTCCTGGTGTTTTGGTGAGAAGTCGGTGGTTTTAGGGTACTAATCGCTCCTCATGAACTGGAGCCCAATGCCATGCTTCCGCAGGGGAGCACTCAGGCTGCGGTACAGCCCAGACTAGAGAGTGACAGAGCATGGCAGTTACAAACCTGCAGTTTCATCAAAGGTAGAACAGGAAAAAAAACAATAAAAAACTTCTATACTGTTGCCTCTTCAAGTTCACACTGCCACCAATAAATTATTAACCTCGATGATTAAATTAACATTTAAAAGAGTGCACTAAAGCAGTAAAGATGGGCTAGTTGTTGTAGTACAATTTCCTCATTGCGCATCCCCTCCTTATCCCGGGTTTCCTCATTGCACATCCCCTCCTTCCCGCAGTGCCAGCCCTGAGCGCTGACTTCTCGGCAAAGCCCTTTGGTGCGCACGGGCAGGGAGGAAGGTTAGGCTTGTTTTGGCAGTTCCAGCTGCATTTATCCCGGATAGCAGACGAATTTTATCAGGTGCTTTAAAGCCTTTGGTCTTCAAGAGGCAGGCCATTCTTTCACTCCTCTTTACAAATAAGACCGAAGTCGTCAGTGGGCAGAGGAGCGCGGCTGCTCGGGCGGGACAAGCGGGGCCGTGGCGATGCCGGGAGATGCCTGGCGGTGCCGGGAGATGCCTGGCGGTGCCGGGGGATGCCGGGGCCGAGCGCCCCCGTGTGCCGGCCGCCTCGCCGCTCCTCGCCCCGCGGGGCCCTGCCGCGGGTGGGCACCGGCCGCGCCCCCGCCGCCTCTGCCCCTCGGCTCCTTCGCGTGCCCTCCCGAGAGGCGAGTCCGAGTCAGGAGCCGCCGGACAGGTCTTCTGATGGGGCGAGGTTGGCATCAAAGCCCTTTTCTCTGCGAGAGGGGGCATCAGCAGCTCACGATGTTGGTTTGTGTCTGGGCAAGGAAAATAAAGTTAGTGAAGGATAAAGGCAAAATAAAGCAGCAATAAAGCCAGTCCTCCCTTCAGGGTGAAAGATAAACCAAAGAGCATCTTAGTCTTCTTACAAACTCCTCTCCCGGTCCTGTGAAGGGTATCTACAAAATCAGGTGGTCTCAATAAATTAATTTAGTTAGAGTAAAACTCAATTTCATTCAGTCTTCTCGGTGCCAGTGGCTTTGTTTGCAGAATAAGAATACAGGCTCTGATTATTTTTCCTAGGTTTGTTTGAATTTGTTCACCTTGAGCAAGCTTTCTTGCATCTGAGCACAGACCTGCCAGCACACTCGTCCAGCAGAAAAAGGTATGAAGTTTTGTTCTTATTAGCAGCTTTCATACTAAAATCAGACAAAGTCAAACACAAACTCCAGATATGGAATATAAATAACAAACAATACCCAGATTGGAAACTTTCTAGAGATTACATTAGACCCTGGAACGGGGCCCCTGACTCTGTCAAAGTATTATCTTGAGATTGTCAATGCATGCTTCAGGGTAAGAGTGACTTTGTCCCCAGAGACCCAAGGGAATATAACGAGTGACATCAGTCATATTTTGGCGACTGCAGAGCCTAGTGTCACTAAATGTCAACTAAATCTCTGTACATGGCTCTCTTCAAAGAGTCATTCCCGAAGTGCTGAAAGGTGAGAAGGGCTAACTAAGCCAATTAAAGAAACATTTACTAAGTAGGGGAAGGGCACGATGATCTACAGACCAGGTATATACCAAGCTATTTTGTTTTCTTTCAGCTTCCATCAAGACCAAAGTGGGTGGGAAAAAATGCCCCTTTACCAGAGGTAGGACATTAGCTGACAAAAGGCAGGAGGCTCACGCCAAAGCAATGGCCATTTCTTTTTCCCCTGGAGCTGATGTTCTGTCTGTTTCACCTCAGCATTCCTCATGAAGCCAGCGACAGCACCCCGGTCTGCCCAAACACAAAAATAAAACACCAGACAGGCTTCTTTGGGAAAAGCAATGTTACAAGCGAAAGAGAAATTGCAACTGGAATTTACAGCAATGTATCCACTTAATTGTAAGTAAAGAGCGGTCCCAGGGACATGTCAGCTATGGCAGCTCCTCATTAGGCTCTTTATTAATAAGTCTGAGCTCTTCAGAAAGAATTAAGTGGAGAGACATTTTATGGTATTAAAAACAAACTTTTGTATTTTCTTGGTGAAACCAGTGTTTGTCCTTTTGCAGAAACTGACTCATGTAAAAAGTATCCAAAAAGGAACCATGTGAATTTACTTAGGGATACAAATAGACTGGGCTTTGTCAATCAGTCCCCTGTCAGTTACAGATGGGACAAAACTGTGTTTTGGAGTAAGTCAGTGGCATAGTTTTGAGCACCATGGAGGCAGAGGCACTCTTGCAGGTCTAGCTGAACTAGTTAATGAAACAAGCCCATATTCTCTGCCCCTGCACAGGGGGTTACCCTTTCCACATCAGCATCCGGTCAGGCAAATGGAAATCACATCCAGGAAAACCACCAGCTCGGCTCAACTAACCTTCTGCAGCAGCTCAAAGTGACTTTGCTGACTTGGTGCTGAAGCTGATTAGCACCAGGTCTGTTCACTTGGCTTAGCTGAGGACATGGCAACTTCCCACCCAAAGGCACTTGCAGAAAGCAGATAGGCAGTAATACCAAAATTTAGGAAACCCCCTTTTTGAAAAGATCATAAATCTAAACTTTAGGAGAAGAATTTGCACATGACATCCTTATCTGGGATCTGAGTTCAAGGCTGTTTGTATCTCACTTATTGGTTCAGTTCGGTGTGGAGGTAAGTCCAAGCTGTGAAGTTTGAATCTGGACTAAATTTCTCCATGATTTGAAAGTGTTTGGCTCCATCATTTTGAAAAGGGCCTGTCCCTGATACTAAGTCTTTTAACCTTCACAGCAGATATAGACATAGTAAAAAGAGAAATGAAGATTAGGAAGTCACTGTAGCTGCTTCAGCCTGAATCTCCAATATTATCCAGAGACACTAATCTACAAAGAAAGAATAAATAGTAAAGCATTAACAACAACTGAAACACATCCAACATTGCAATCAGCACAGTGCACTTACTACATATCCACTATAAATATATTCTGCTAATGGAGGAAGTTTGGGGCAAAAACAAGAGCAAAGGCAATTAGCTATACTTGTTACTATTACAAGACATTTGACAAAATATTGCTTGATATTTGCGTATAGAATTAAAAAATAAGACCTACCTCAAAACTGTTTAGTATAATAAATGTGACAGCAAATATACATTCTGCATACATACATATATGTGGCAACACCACATCACTGAGGTATAAACTATAGATTATGCAACATCAGGTGACATAAGAGACAACAGAACTGAGACAGAAAGTAGAAAATATGAAGAGAGATGGAAGCCAGTGGCAGCCCTGTTTAGTCAGCACACACTGTGAAAATAAAAGATAAGTCTGACAGTTGGAGTCATCATTTCAAAGAGCCTTTCCTGCTTGGGCCTATGGAAGGGCAGCCCTTGGGGGCAGCCTTTGGGGACATTCATAGAAAATTTGGTTTCTTGTGATAAACACCTAAGAAGTTTGGCCTCAAGCCTACAAACATTAGGCAAAGGCAAAAAAAATTACAAACCTAGAGTATGTTCCTGAGCCTACTGAATTCCATGGAAGACTTTATCATCATCGTCTGGCTTTTGTTCAGGCTTAGAGTCATTATTACAATTACTGACAAGAATGTAATACCACAAAGCAATGTTTTAAAGGTGAGCAAGTGCAGCTAATCTTTTTGCTGCATCTCAGCTTTGATTCTTCTTCTAGGGATAACCTTTCTATGCCGTCATCTAGTTTCTCTTGGTTGCCAAAAACTCAGCTATTGGACATACACCATATTACCCTCCTTATCATGTTCGTTTTACACATACATTGACATCATCCAAACTAGGTGGGCAAGTGTTTGGCTTCAGTTTAAGAAATGTTAGAATGTTAAAACACAGCTGAAACTGAAAGTATCCAGACTGGTTATGTTTTGACAGTTCAGCAGTGGGTACAAATATGAATGTGAACTGTAGTGAAATTAGTTAGCAAAATGAAGATCTTAGGAGAGGAATACAGTAGCAAACCCAACTAATCTCCAGTACAACAAGCTTCCCAGGACCATAATATTTCAGCAATCCGTGAGCTTTACACTATTTGTCCTCTCAACATGTCTAGGAGCTAGGTGAATAAAAGACATGCAGGTGGCAGGCTTTGCCCGGGATGTTTGTGGTTGAACCCTGGTCTTCAAAGCCCCCAAGCAAGGCTCTCATCCTAGACTGGGCAGTGCAGTTCCTGGAAGAAGCAAAGGCTGTTTCCCACTGCTACTTTTTACTTTGGATTAAAGCCAAGGGAGAAGGAGCTTGGAGGGTAGGACACAACCAGGGCCAGGAGGGCAAGCATTACAGAAGAAGAACTACTGGAAAGCTTAGAGAAAACCTAGCACAAGTATGCAGTATTTTTCTTCCTGTTTTCCCCGCCTGCATTTGAGTGATTCAGTCCTCTACGCACGGAGGCCTCCCCACGCTGTACTTTCCTCTGCAGTGATTTACAAGCTGCTCTCCTCTACTTCATTCTCCTTCTTGGGGAGATTGCCAGTCCTGTCAGCATTATCCTCTCTGACACTTTGCTTTGGAAATATTTCAGGATCAGGCATGCTTTCCTTGCTTTCGCTGCCTATATTTCTGGAAGGTCCATCAACCAGACAATACTTTGCACCCGAGTCTGATGCCAGTGCCAGAACAGGAATGAGTTAGCAGCCACTTAGTCTGAAAAGTCTAGTACCAGCCTCATTCTACAAACAGTAGCAAACCTGAAAATCCAGGGAAACAGGAAGCCTCTTGAAGCGCAAACCTTTCCCTTATTCGGACCTTCTGGCTGTAGTTGATGATGGAAAGGAATTTGCAGCAGGAATTGCAGATCAACCAAAATCTCCAACTAAATATAGTCTTGTAGTGGTGGGGGGAAGGAGGGGAAATATAGTGGAGAGGGGGAGAGCCAGGAATACTCTTTTGACACACAAACCCCGTGTTGAGAGTAGTTGAGCATAATTAATTAATTATGAGTTTTAATAGCAGGGTTTATGTGTTTAGCTTCTGTCTAAGTAAAACTGAAACAAGGGAGATTCTGTGTTCAAAAGATATGTTACCAAGCTGTGCATGTTACAAAAAATAAAAACCACGTGTAAGTACCAAATATTACTCATTGAACAAAAATAAAGCGAATGAGTCATATAAAACAACTCCATAAACAAAAGTTGCAAAATGCCTGGGAAGGCTTAACTAATTCAATTGCTAGGCATTATGTTCCACTCATGTGGTCTTTCTCCAGCAGGCTTGAAAAACTAATGGGACACCAATGGGACTTCAGTGTGAACTGCAGAAGAAGAACATGTAATGTAAGGGCTAAGTGTGCATGATAATATCATTTTCCCCCAAAGAACATCTGAACAATGTGGTTTCACCTCTCTCATCCCCTACACAAACTTGCTTTGCAAGGAGACATAGCCAAAATCATGGATGTCCTGCAGATCTTGGGCAGGAACAGGCTCCAGGGAAGTCTGAAGAACTTGAGATTTTCATCTTAGCTTGCATCAAAAGAATCAGGAACATAAAAGCTGCTTTCATTTCAGTAAAATAACAGAGTACCACCTGAAATAATTTTGCAAATATGTGATTTATGGCTGATACTGATCTTGACAGGACTCAGCTCTGTCTAATCCTACGCATCATTTGGAGCTACTTCCAGTGTCAGTGCAGGGTTTGGAGAGTGCTCAGAGGGTAGCGAAGGTCTCGATCAAGCCTGAACATGGGATGGCGCAGCTTCAGGACTGGAAGACCTCCAGACTCTCAAAGGTTTTCACTGTCTCTCTTAGGGTATCTTCATACATCTCCCCTCTGGTGTGACCTCACTGACCCTCTAAAACCAGCATGTCCTCCTGGATTGTGGTAGATTCACTCTGTGAGAGGTTTCAATGGAGCTGCTGGGAAGAGCTCTAAAGTCCAAAGAGTTTCTGAAATGCGAACCATGTCTTGACATGTACATGAGTGCTAAAAGGTACTTTTACCTCTACCATTTCCATGTCCATTTAGAAGAAGAAAAGATCCTTCAGATCATGAAGTCTAGGGGACTTGAAAGGTGAATTTTGAAGGTTTGAGCTACTAGGGGTGGGATGAACTCAGAACCATTCTGACTTGTGCATTGCTTCAGTGTTCCAGCTTATCTTCTACATGTCACACAAACATAAACCCCAACAATGGTGAGATATGTGGTGGGAATTACACTGTAATTGGGACTGACTAAATTTCAAGCTAGAAATTCTGTAAGCAGAAACTACAAGCCTGCAGTTCTACCTTACACAAGTAATTTTGCTGGAAATGTGAAGCTCAATATGTGCAACTGCAGACTGGTTAATGTGAGGCTCAGCTTGACACGGTGATATGAAATATAGCAAAGGTGACGAAGTTATCTCTGCCCTTGTTTATTGCTTGAATTCAGTTCCAGTGTTTATAAGAAAAAGAACAGTATTCCAAAAGCAGAAAAAAAAGAGACTTAATTCAGTAGTGCATATGAATAATACTTGAAAAGACAAATAGTGTTTGGTTTAGTTAATATATTGCTCATTAGTGAACCACAATACAGACATTTTTTAAAAGACTGCAATCACCATGACAACCTGATAACATTTAGTCACATCATTTCCGAATATGATTATCCTCCTTAAAAACTTTTCTCTTTTATGAAAACAGAGGGCAGATTTCAAGTCTGTGGTCTGTTCTTAAGATAACCTGTAAGTTCACTCTTTGAAAAGCACTGCAATACAGTGGGAAAATGCAAGGAAAAGTGAAATAAAGATATAACCGGAAGAGGGGGAATACGTAATAAAATTGTAATCCCAAATTCAAGGAAAATCATGCTTTCCTACACCCTAAAATCCACACAGAGCGGATGAATTTCACATATTATTTAGACTTGATGTGTTAATTTTAATAGGATCTTCATCATGGTGTTGTGATTCCACAGTGGAGATGGGGGATCAGGAGCAACCAGGTGGATGTCACTGCAGGATGAAAGGAGATGGAGATCAAGACCTTTGGGGACACTCATCCTTGCAGTCCATCAGTAGCACAACAGAGAAACTTGCTGCTAGTGCAATTGTGCAGGATGATCCTGGGCAGGACTGTCTGGTCTCCATACTGATTTGTCCCTGAAATTCTCAAAGATTCGAAATGCCCCGGGGTGCTGAGCAACAGATCATGTCAGGGGGGTGCAAAGTGTGTTGCTATAATAGAAAGAAATGGATGTCTGCTTTATCTGCTGTGGGCTGCAGTCGGTTCAGGTGATGGTCGTACTGATACAGAAGGCAAGGTAGCTGTGGTTCAGCCCTGGTGTGCAATGCTAACACAACAGAGACAGATCAGCCCTCAGTAATTCCCTTCTGAGACGAAAAGAGGTCATGTTTCCCTCTTTTTATGTGAACATTACCTACTTCATTTTCTGAAACAAACTACTTTAAGAGCACAGTAGCCTACGCCCGCTTGCAGCTAACATAGCTAAATGACGTGGCTTGATAAATAGGTTGAATTTTATTGGTAACCTTTGCTGTCTAACACTGATTTACTATCATCATCTCAGGCACTGCCAAATTATTATTTTATTGGGAAGGAAAATAGAGGTACCACAAAGTGACACTTATTCCTAAGAAGAATTTGGCAGGCAGCCGTGATAAGAAGGACTCAGTGGCCCGTGTCTGAGCCTCCCAGTGGGACTGCTGCAGTGTGAGGATTCCCTTACTAGGATACAGTGGGAGTGCAGCCTGCAGCCCCCTTTGGCAGGCGTCCATGGCATCTTGTTAGCTTAACACTTTTTGGATGAAATGTTTGCAAACTTCAAATGTGTGCAAACTTGCAATCGCCCGCGTAATTAATTGTGATTTCCTGACAGAAACAGTTACAATTAGTTGGTCAAGCACATGTGCTTCTGGTCCAGGCAAGATGACTGCCGGCAAAGCTGCTGGTCAGAAATCTGCAGAAAGCCAAGGAAAAAGCGTGCAAAGGCTGTCAAAATAAATTTGGTCTAGGGGTCTGAATTAGTTGAATTAATATTCAGGGGGGAAATAATGCACTTTTCTTGACCAAGTGAATATAGATAAAGGACCCAAACCCATTACTTCAATTCAGAAAACTTTGGATTTAGGGATTTGGCTTGATTTATGAAGACATTGGGCCAATCATCTTGAATATATTTAATACTGAAGCTTTGCATCATTATTTCTGACTTCTGTGCCTCACAGAGCAAAAAACACTTCCAGACTTTGTTTTCATGGGAACCTAGGGTGTGATTCCCCTCTGAAGTTGGTCGACATTGGTGCAGGGCTGAGCAGCCTCTCCAAACTGTTACCCTGCTTCATGCCTTCCCTGGTTCCTGGTTTTACAGAAGAATGTGTGGGATGGGGAGACTTCATAAGGACTAATAATAATGGAGGTGATATGTAAGACCTTCACCATTGTTATCATGACTGCAAAACGACCTGGTCAAGAGATTGAACATGGAAAGGAAAGTGGGCAAATGGTGTTGAGGTTGCCAGGGTTCAGGCTGAGAAGGGTCTCTGGGGAACCCAGTCTGAAAAGCCCAGATATCCAACAGGTTTAGTGCTCTGCAGTGCTGCAGATGACTTGCAGGTGCTGGCCATTGCCCTCAGACTGATCATTGCTGGTATAGCAATGTAAAGTATCCCATGTCTCAAAGCAATTTAGCAGATTGCCAGCTTTCTGTGACAGGAAGAAAACACCTCCAAATAATCATCTTACTGTTATCTATGCTTTGTGGAGAGAGCACAGCTCTGCTCAAATGGCTGTTGTTTGAACACAGGAACACCTGTGGCAGAGGACTGGGCCACAGGGAGCATTTGCAGAGCCTTCACCTTGGCATTAGCTGGGGACACACCATGAAAGGCTGCCCACATCCAGGTCTTAGGGGCTTTGGTGTGCCTGCAGGTGTTCTCAGTGGGATCGCGCTGCAATATGAGCACAATTAAACCACAACACTTTTGATGTTTGTCAGAGATGGTGGCAGAAGGCAAGCAGCGAACAATACCGTGTTTCTACATCTGCCTTCCTTGCAGGCCCTGGCAAACTGCTGATGCGAGTTTCCTCCCCGGCACTGCACCGGCATGGTATTTGGGAGTGTGTGATCTAAGGCAATGCAGCTCCGTGCCAGGCACCAGCCTCCTACCTCTCAAAGAGATGCTGAGCCCCACTTGGCCCTCTGCAGGGTGGGAGTGAGAAAAAGGGCCAAGGTTTCTTATCTCTTATTTCATAATTTTATGGAAATATTGTGGCTGATTAAGTACTTGAGAATGACTCTTCATGCAGTTTTGGTTTTGCAAGCTCCTTAGGGGCAGGTCCTTGTAACTTGTGTTCTCCATTTCAGTATGAATAAAGGAGGCTATATTAAACTGACCATCAGGAATTACAGTTGTGAAAACCCCGTAAAATTATTCAAAATTGCCCTCCATACGCTCTTAATGCCATCATGCTAACCTTTTGGTTTTTAATGATAAAAATCTTTGTTCCTTAACTAAGGACAAGCACCTAGCCCAGAACTACACATTTCATAGGAGTTATAAACTCCTTAAGACAAGTGGCTCTAATGGAAACAAAACCAGCTCTGTAATGGTAGCAGGTGCAAAATGAAGCAGTACATTAAAAATAGCCTGGCTGCATTCTCCAGTGACATGAGTTCTACATGCATATCACTCCAAAATAATCCATTTATCCTTTCTCCCTATGGTTGCAAGAAGCCGTGCTGTGTATCCTGGGGCTCTGCAGGCACGGCTGTGAGAATTGAAGCAAAACCACAGCCCGCCAGCCAGGCGCTCCCCTCTGCTTTCGTTTTAGCATCAAAACTTTTTCCCTGGCTTCTCCCTGATGCAGGTGGGGGAAGGACTTTGACAAGCCAATGCGTGTCTTCAGCTTCTGATAAGTGCTGACTCTATTCCTAAGAGTATAAGGCTAAGTTAATTTGCATTTTGCTAAGCATGAATTTGGCTCTGGAACTGTTTCTAACGCAGTGTTTAGTGATCATGAACCACTGTTTTGAGGCTGAGCAGCTTCCTAAAGAAAAAGAAGCACATTTCTCCTTTAAATTGCCAGCATTTCAGGAGCAGAACCCAGCTTTCACAGACTCCACCCAACCTTTCTGCAGCTTCTGTCTGCCATTTCTTCTCCAGGCCCAAACCCTCACTCCATCCTAGGCTTTCTTTCTTTTCTTTAGGATTTATTTTTGGTGTCATCTGGTGACCTCACAAGATATTTTTTAAGAACTCCTCACCATGTTTGCATTTGCCAATCAGATATTTGGGCCAGCTGACTTGAAAGCAACGATGAATGTAAATGCTGCCATGGTCATGGTGTTAAAATGATGGAAAACAGCCTTGGAACCTCTGGATCCACTCTGTAGGCATCATCCAGCTTCATCCAAGTGAAGCTTTTTTTTGCCCTCTTTGGTGAGGATTCCTCTGGGTCTTGCTTGACTGCAGGGGTATTCATTTTGCTAATGAGTGGAAGCATCTAAATCAAAAATTTCCAGGCAAAACTAAAACTTTCAAATAGTTCATGAGGACGGGCTAGTTATTAGGCAATGGGAAGAGTTAAAAGACACCCTTTCAATACTGTTAATAAAAGCAGCTTTTGGAAGTTGAGTTGTTGATTGCTTATGTTTATTCCTTTTCCCGTGGGTTGATTGTCATGCCAACCTGTTGATCTCAGCAGACAAGCTTATAATATCAGAGAAGATCCTGAGTAGACCAACTGAACCATAGTCCCAGTAATTTTGATGAGGGCAGGGTTAGTCTGTAGACTTCAGCCTCTTAACAAGCCAGCTTGTGTCTCTGTTGCTCAGTATGAGGTGTGTCAGGCCATGGATTCAGAGGATGTCAATGAAGTCCATCTGCTGATGGCTAAACATTATTTTATCTAGATAAATGTTTCACAGGGCATTTCTCACCAGCTTCTGAGCTGCAGTTAGTGAGCCCAGAGATATGAGGCCCTTGTTGCAGTTGGTTTATATCACCCATCATAAATCAACTCTTTTAGTGTAAATCAGTTTGTCACAGCTTAGTGCTGTCATTTATGCTGACCTGGGTGACTTGCTGTCACCCATGAGAATGCAGATGCCCTGGCTGCTTGGGGACCTGCTCCTGGCCCTATCCCAAGGGTGCATACCACAGAGCTTGGGTCTGGCAGCCCCCAGTGAGCTGCCTTTCTCTTCCAGGGATTGGCTGACGTCCTGGCCAGTGTGAGCAGGTCACTTGGGGAGCTGCAAGAGGGGTCACTTTTACAAGCTGTGGTTTACCCATAAGCAGCAAACATAGCTAATGTGCCTAAAATACTATCTACCTTTCAAGGCACGTGTTTCCTAAGTTGTTTGGAAGAGAAAGTTCCATTCCATGACTGGAATAAAACAGCTTAAAACACTTTGTTTTAAGCTAGAAGATGACTCACTGAGGAGAGTAATGCATATTTTTTTTCATGTCATGTACTAGCTCACAAATGTCTAGGAGGGTAAACGTGCCAAGCCCTACAGGAAGGGGAGTAAAAGACTCTCTTCCCTGTGGGGCTATTCTCCTCTGATGGCTGGACTTTGCCTGGTGAACTCAATGTTTATGATACCCTACAGTAGAGAGGAAAAAAGGCTTTCCCTGCCCACATGCTTTGGTCAGCCAACCTCACCTGCAAGGCATGCTCTTCAAATGCTCAGGGACTCCATAGAGTCTAAATCAAGAATTTCATTGGTAGCACCAGTCTTGCCCATCAGCATTTGCAGCCTTCTGGAGGCACCAGCAAAGTGACTAGGGACACTGGCTGGCACTTGGTTAGCCAGGCTTTATTGGCAGATGGTTAACATAGCATGGCTCTTCCCCATGGCTGAAGATTTCTGTGAGCTTGGAGGCCTTGCTCATATTCCAAATCCACGCTCTGTTTATATTTTCTTTGTCCTGAACAAAAATTGGCTCCATTGTGTGGGAGCAACACTGGAAAAGAAAAACAAGAAACATCCACTGAGAGAAAATGGATATTGTGGGAGCTGAGGAAATGCACATACTTCGCTGATTCCATTTTCTGATGATGTCAGAGTCAAAGAATATCTCTTAAAAAAAAGCCCTCTGCAACTTGGAATCAAAAGCTCTGTTCATCACAGTCTCTTGTTAAAAGAAGAAATGTAAACACTCTCCTTGCCATCCCCCTTTTCCCCCTAACCTCCAAGAAATTAAATATGTCTCCATTTGGATGGACCCTCAGATGGAATCAAGAGTATGTCTCCAGGGAGGGAGGCGTTAATGTACCGGGGGAGGGATGGAACAGTGGAGGGACAGGAAAATTTGATTGTGCTATGTGAAATGCAGGGATTCAAGCTGCTGCTTTTCATGGAGGCTGAAGAAGGGCAGCCTGACACTTTACAGATTGGGTGTAATACACAGGAAATTTGTCCTTTCTGCCAGAGCAGTCTAGGGATAGGGCTACCCACACCCCTCCCCAGCCACTTTGCTTGGCTGGTAAAAGCTCAGGAGAAAAGGGTTAAATAAATGTTTGTGATATGATAAGGTGCTTGTTTATTCAAGGGATGACAGATTATTGGCTCCCAAGGCAGGGTTGAAAAATAGTACAAAGGAGCTGGCGTTCCCTTCACTGATGTGATTTCCTCCTAAGGTTTTGCTCTTTGGTAGGAACAATATGCGCTGGGAATTAAGAGGGATGACTTTATTTCAGACTGGAACAGACAGGCTAAGAGCTGTTTTCTGGAGTCACTGACTCTGCTTTTGTTTTTATGAGTTGGGGGCATTTTTTGGTTTTTGGTTATTTTTTTTAGGTTTTTTTTCCTCTCTGCTGAACAACTTCTCCCAAACTCTTTGGAAATGGGGTTATCTCTGATCTGGGAGGAACACCCAACATGGCAAGCTGACTAGAACACTTCAGATTAGGGGTTTGACCCTTTTACTTTGTACATAATTTTCTATTTTATCACCACGTCTCTAAAGCTAGCTCCTGCTTCACTGCCCTTGGATAAGAGCTCAGGTCCTTGCCGAGTTCTGCACATAAGTCAGTAAAAGCTGGGCATTACAGCAGAGCTGATGGCTGCCAGAGGACTACATGCATGCCTTGCAGACCAAATATTCCTTTCACAAAAATGCTGGTGAAATCCAAAGCAACCTTCTTTGATTAAAGTATAGCAGACACTGAACCGCAGGGTGCGCCTGGCCAGGTGCCTCTGTGGCTGCACCTCTGGGAGCGATGCTGCATTAGGAATGTGGGGCCAGGACCCATGTGGTTAACCCTGAAGATCAGAGCTTTGAGCTGATCCTAGACTCATTTTATAGATAAAGATAGGAAAGGTGCCATTTCAGATGCCCTACGATTGTCTTTCGTTGCTCCTCAGATATGGACTGGGGTGAGCTTCCCCCTCCACCATAAAATGTATGTTATTCCAAGGGGCTGAGGAGGATATTAGGGATGAGGGTAGTGCGCAGGGTCAGGGTTCTTCTCTGTCACCACAGAGCTTCTTGGGACCAGTGGTGATGGCAGCAAAGGCCTGACCTGCTGTGAGAGCTTCTGTGCACCACAGGGAGGTGGAGATTTGGGTGACATCAAATGTTTCTCATCACTTATGTCACCCACAGAACAATTTGCCAGCCAAATGCCTGAAGCCCCAGGATGACGCTTCATCAGTGCCATCAGCCAGGGGAGCAATTCACATTGAAACTTCACATTATTAGGACAAATACACATTGTCTCCTCACAACACATCAAAGGCGAGGGGAGGATTTCTCACCAGCACGAGAGAGAGTGCGTGACAGCTCGTCAGCCCGGATGGCAGTGGAGACGTGGCCGTGCTGACATCAGCACTCGGGCTGTCACACAGAGGCGCAGCAGTGATGTTCAAGCTGCATCAAGCTGGTCAAGTCAGTGTGCTTCATATACGGCGGGAGAGCTAGCGGCTGCTCATTTGGAAAACCAGGCAGCCGTTCCCATGATCCTGGAGTAAATGACAGTTAAGCCACACATTTGTTTTCAATGCTTGGATCTGGCACTGGATTCCTTTTTGAATGAAAACTATGCCAAACATCTTTTATAATTTTTTTTCCTCAAGCAAATATGCAAGCAATCCAGCAGCAGAGTGCCAGAAACATTTGCTTTCCTTCCTAAGAAGTGGGGCAAAGGAAAAAAACCAACTACACATGCACACAACAGATTTTATTTAAAGGCTTAAAAGGGGCCAAATGGCTTTAAACACTGGTAGAACTAGGCTGTTGAACTCTGCTCCTCTGTGTGTGTGTATGTGTGTATGTGCAAGGGGAAAGTAAATATGTATGTGTTGGGGCTATCCATGGAAAGACTTTCACGCTGTCTAGTCCTTCCAGGTACTGCACTGCCCTGCAAATAAATATATATGAAGAAAAATAAAAAAAGAAAAAGAAAAAGAAAAAGAAAAAGAAAAAGAAAAAGAAAAAGAAGAAGAAGAAGAAGAAGAAGAAGAAGAAAAAGAAAAAGAAAAAGAAGAAGAAGAAGAAGAAGAAGAAGAAAAAGAAGAAGAAAAAGAAAAAGAAAAAGAAAAAGAAAAAGAAAAAGAAAAAGAAAAAGAAAAAGAAAAAGAAAAAGAAAAAGAAAAAGAAGAAGAAAAAGAAAAAGAAAAAGAAAAAGAAAAAGAAAAAGAAAAAGAAAAAGAAAAAGAAAAAGAAAAAGAAAAAGAAAAAGAAAAAGAAAAAGAAAAAGAAAAAGAAAAAGAAAAAGAAGAAGAAGAAGAAAAAGAAAAAGAAAAAGAAAAAGAAGAAAAAGAAAAAGGAAAAAGAAGAAAAAGGGTCTGAATCAAAGCTTGAGATCAGAACTTGGCTCTTGGAAGGAAAACTGACTCATTACATGGGTAAACCCAGGAGTAAGCAATGTGAGCTAGCAGATCCACATGTGTCTTCAGTGCTGCAACAGCATGGGCCCAAGCAGCAAAGACACCACTCCTAAAATCCTTGGAGCCGTACTCATTCATGGCAAACAAAGATCAAGCAGGGTGCAGGCTGCACTAGAAGGTGGATTAGTGTTCAAAGGCCGAGTCAAAGGAGAAAGGAGATAAGGTGAACGGCATCATACCAAAAACAGCTATTAAATGTAGTGGTAATCTGCTGAGCCACAGCCAAACAGAACCTTTTCGCTTTGTTGGACATGAATAACTCAGGAAGAGATGGGGGCTGGGGTGGGGTTGGTGGGGGGTAGGTTATGGAGGGGTGAAGGTTTGTCTGAAGGCTTGTTCCTCAGCATTTCTAGGCACGCAAAGTTCCTTTCTCCTTTACTCAGGCTGGTCCTGTTAGACCTCCTGTGCTACCTGAGGCCCCCACTTTTCAGGGGACTTAGTTTAGCATTTAATTTGGAAAGCACTCACCACTCCCCAGTCACTCATGTAGGGAGGGGAGGCCCCTTCCCAGCCCAAAACCCTAGGGAAAAGGGGTCTGTAAGCCTTGTCTCCCCTACAGCTCCTCACTGCAGCTTCTGCATATTTAACTTTCCTATTCCTAACAGCATTTCATCATAAATGCTTAAATAATTTGTACTGGCTTAAATCTCCTTTAACTGTCCTGTCAAGATATTTCTTCTTAATTAATATTTCGTTGTTAATATCTTAAGAGAAACACTTTGTCAGGTTTTTGCTACAATATTGGATTAGCCCCTGTTTGGATCTTGTTTCTTTGTGCAACCTTGATACCTCTTGTGATCCCATTACACGTCTGAATGGTATTTTAATGCACTTTCAGGCTCTCGCTGTCTCTATACCTTCTCCTATCCTGCTGCAACATTTAGGAGGACTAGGAGGCCAGATCATCCTAAACCCAAGTCCTGTGCTTACTCCCACGTCTGTAAAAAGGTATTAGTATCATTTTAGCTATACAGGAGCCATACATCCCCTTCAAAATGCCACTTGCTCCCCTGCACCACATGTCCATGATGTTTTCATGGGCAGTTTACTCTCTTGTGTGCTGCCAGTCAAGTGCTTAGGAAGGAACAGTTCTTACATATCCCAGAGAATTGTCTTTGGCATTTTACAGCAGGTATTTTTAAAGTCTTTTCGAGATGTATATCCCTAGTGCTCTGAACCTGAGTGGCGGTAGTGCTTCCCCAATTGGGGTACAGTCCTGTCCCTGTCTGTGAAGTCAGTTCACACCAGGGCTGAACTGGTTTGAACAAACATTGTAAAATATCCAGCTCTGCAATGTGTCAGTAATCTCTGCCAATAGAAATATTCTTACACATGTCCTTCAGTCTTTCAGCTGCCTTTATGTTTATCCATAAAAAAAAGAAAAGGGGGGGGTAGGGGTGGGAAATTTACTACATGCACATGCTCCTGCCCCTACCTCTATGAACAAATTATCCCAACCCAAAAAGCAACAGCTCAGGATGCAAACAATTTCTCCTGTACAAGGAGAAAAATAGCGCATCAATGGGATTGCATATTTTTAGTTCCAGCTTTTGTTTTCAGGATGCTCTTTCAATTTGTGGGTCAGGTTAAGTCAAATATTTCCATTCAGTGTTTTGCAGAGAACAGACACCCCTCTGGCTGCTGAGCCATTTCTCTTCTTGGACATGAAGTTGGTCTTCAACCAAGCCTGGGTAACAGGTTAACAGAAAGTCAGGAGAAGGTCTTGTAGGATGCAATAATTCTTCTCTAAGAGACTATGTGGAACCAAAGGAGAAGGAGATTATGTCCTGAGGCTGCATCTTTGCAAAGGCCATGCTGTCTGCTGGCGGGACCATTGGCTGGGGCTGAACATTAAAACCCTCACCAAGGATACTGTTATTCAGCATTGGGTGGATTCTGCAACCAAAGACATGCTTGCCAGGTTTGCACAGGTCACAGAAAGTGCCAGGCTGTAAAACCCAACACCAAGGCACATCCAGGGCTGTTTCATCACACAGGGCCAAGAATTAAAGGAGCTCTTGACAGAGTTGTTTGTCACATCTCCATCTCTCATCCCTACCGGACATTTTTCCAGCCTCAAGCACAGTTTCACTACCATCCTGCTGAAAAACCATGCCATTGATTGTTGCATGTGCCCTGTCTGCCCCTGCTCGCTGTGGCACTCAGCCAGTATGTCCTTTCTTTGCCCTGATTGCTGTGACAGCTGATAGACCTTCCTCCTCCCTCATACTCCCCATCCAAAAGGATCACATGCTGAAAGCAATGATAATTTGGTTGCTGATGCAGTTCTGCAATGATAGGGATCAGAACCAGTGAGACTTCGATTACAACTGTTTGAAGATGAGGCAAAGGCTGCTGTTTACCCCATCCCCCAGTTGCCACCAGTCACATGGCTTCCTGGCACTGCCTCTGGGGTGATGCACAGCCTCTGCTTTCCCAGCACAGCTTCATCCTGTGCGAGGTGTCATTTTGCCCAGCATAGGGGTAATTCCTTCAGTTGCAGGGAAGCAATCGATCAGGGAGGCCGCCTGCCTTTAGCTCAGTGGCACTAGCCTGGCCGGGAGTATGCCCAGGCCCCTCCCTGCCGGATAAGGACAGCACTGCAGGAGAACTAATGATGCTGTAGCAGCCACAACTTCTGGAATTTCCTGGCTTTTCATAATCTTAACATCTCATTAGCGTTTATTTGCAGATGCATATCCTTGTTCTCTTCTCACACAGGCTGCTGTAAATCACCCGCTGCCTCTTCTGCAATCACTGCAGTTACCTCAGAAGGGAAAGGCCAGTTCCCAGAGGCAGGGGAACTGCTGCAGAAGCAGTGTCTTCACCACCATGATCTGAACCTCCAAGCTAATTGTACCATCTCCAAAGGCTAAAGTCAAAGCCAACTCCTCATTCGAACTTTCCCCTCATCATCTTGTCAAGCATTGGAACAGGCTGCCCAGATAAGTGGTTGAGTTGCATGTCTGGAGGAATTTAATAGATGTGGCTCTTGGGGGCATGGTTTAGTGGGGAACTTGGCAGTGCTGGGTTAAGTCAGATTTGGTGATCTTAGAGCTCTTTTTCAATGTATGAGATTCCATAATCTCAAAAGCTAAACTCACAGAACGTCGTGGACTTGCCCTTTGCTAGCTCCTGCTTGGAAGAAGGGCCACCATGTCACCTTTCATGGGAGCAAGGGATTTTGCCAGCCTTTTGATAAATGGAAGAGGTTTTGGCAACATGCTTTGAGCAAGCAAATGCTTTATCTGAATGCAGAAAGTGATCATTAGTATTATACGCATTTTAAGCTAAGTAGAAATACTGATGTTAGCACGGTTATTCCAAGGATGAAGATCAAGTGGCAAACTGGTTAAAGTGTAATCAGGACTGGAAAGAGAGGAAGCAGGGAGCATCTCTCTTCTTATTTTTTCATGGTGTTCACTTATAGTCAATATTTTTGCTATGATGATAAAGCTGCATTTTAAATAGAGATTTGTGTTTGATGAATTGACCTCCAGTTATTGTTAAGAGTACACTGATGTTGACTCATAGCACACAGTGTTAATTATCACACCAAAAGTAGATTATCAAAATGAGAGGAAAATCTCTTCTGATGGGGGAAAAAAAAACCTATACCAAACACTGTTATAGGATTTAATCTCCTCTTTACCAGGAGGCCCAAATACCCAGCAGTGGAGGAGAGAGGCAGAGGCAGAAGAGATCTGATTGATCACTACCTTGAACCACAGGTGGTCCCCACTGCCCAGCTCAAACTTTTCAAAAGATCCAAAAGACTAAAGCACGAGCCAGTTGGCCAAGCTGCTTCTTTCCCCCTATGCTGCTGCTCAAGCTTCCCTAGATTTTGCCAACCCATCCCCTTAAGCTTCTCTTGGAGGGTGGCCCAGGTACCTGGTGACTGGCTTGCTACCACCCCATCATCCGTTCCTGTGGCGTGGCCAAAACTGCCTCCTGGAGATGCACGAGCACACAGAGATGCATCAGCCATCCCTGCTGCCAGCATTTGCTCACATTAGACCCTCACAGCCAAGACCTTGCTGCTGAAAACTGAAACTCCAGAGGAGCCTTTTCTGCTCCACAGAACTCTCTTTCCCTCCCTCCCTCCTCCAGGCCTTCCTCAAGTCATCATAGTCCCGCCCCAAGGTGGAAAACTGTCCGACACCACTTCACCTTTGTGGCAGGTGGCTGGAGCACAGCTACAGGGGGGAGTGACCACAGTGATGTGGCTGCTCATCCTCCCTGTCCCTGCACCCCTGAGAGCAGGACAGACAGGGTGTTTCACTGCCAGACACTACAGAGGTGTGGGACTTCAGCTCTGAATCCACATCCACCATGAAATACCATGCTCTGGAGAGAAAGCTCAGTGTGGGACAGCCTGGCATCCAAGCAGTTCCTGTGGCCATGCTCTGTGTCCCGGTGTGTGCTGCATGGCTGCCTGGAATGGTGTCCCAGCTGCTGTTCCCCATCGAGGCAGAGGAGGATATTTACCTCTCATGCTCCTTGGAGAACATTCCTCAGATAAAACTGGGCTCATAACTCATCAAAATATACTAAATTGCAGGAAAGCTGTAAAAAAGAAACCTAGAAACTGTATGCAGATACAAGATACACTGAAAGATGTAATCATAAATCAATATACACCTCATAAGAAATCTTGCTATACTTAATGTGTACAAAATATGAAGCAAATAATTATATGCCATTGTATATTTCTACAGGCTGTTTTGGTTTGGGAGTTTTTTTCTCTTAGCCTGAGATTAAAGCTATCATAACAGATTTACTCTAGTGGAAATGCTGATACTTGTGTGAAGTGAACTCCTTTATTTATGTAACCCCAGGTTTTCAGCTACTTTATCAAATAACTACCTCTTCATATTTTCTGGCATGCAGAAACCCTTAGCTTTGTTCCACAGCTCTAGTTAAGGTCAGGATGATACAAAAAGCACATAGTTAAGGGGATATTAAAGAAAAATGCCCTGTGAGGGTTCCTATCTCTAAAGGCAGCAAACTGTGGTGTGGTCTGTGGGATAAATCTCCCACAAAGGAGGAAGGGAGAAGGTGATAGTTAAAGACTCTCAGTTATACAATGCTTTTCTCTCCGAAAAGATAATTCTCTTAATAATATGCTTTAATTTTTGATCAGCCCTGAAGTGGTCAGGCAGTTGGACTAGATAAAGGTTGCATTTCCCTATTCTATTCTATTCTATTCTATTTACCATCTTATCTCTACCTTGTGGTGTAGCATGACATGACCTCCTGAAGCAGAAGAGTTTTTATTTTCATGCTTTTGCACAGACTGAGGAGGAGACTTTGCTTTCCACTGTCACCACATCACTTATGCACTAGAAAAGAGGACCTGTGAGTACAAGCAGAACACCAGTGTTGCAGAAGGTGATACGAAACTCGGTCCATCCTCTCAAGTTTACTCCCTATGCAGGTTGTCCTGTCATGCTCTGTTCACAACCCTGCTGGATTCAGGCCAATCTGGACCCATAATTAAAGATAAGATTAGTGCCAAGGGCCAAACCAACAGAAGAGGTGTTCTGAGTGCAGTGAGCATTTCTGGTTCATGCTGCCCACCTAGCTAACAACACATGTCCTTTCCACTCAGGTTACAAAGGGAAGTCTTACAGAATTAAAGCCTAATTTTTCTGTGCAACAAGTACAATTCCTGCAAAACTCTGCAGCCCATTTTAAACAACTGATTAGCAAGCAATATCAGGGCACTCTTACACCATTTTTATCAACGTTTATGTAAAACCACCTTTCATGTGTATATATCTCTAATCGCTACTTACTGCCCCACTCATTCAAAAGTTCTTCTTTCTGTCTCTGGTTTTAACATAATTTTCCCTTTTTTTTTTTATTTCCTCTCTAAAACAATAGAGAGGAAACCTGCCTTTTTAACAGGTTGCCTACTGAAAAAAAAAATTTTTCAACACCTTGCCAAAAGTTTTCCAAAATGAAGCAGTGATAGGGTCATGTAAATCCACATATGTCATGGCTGTAAGGGTAGTGGGGAGGGAAGGCTGTCTGTAAGTGGGGGGTCTGATTCATTTGGATAACAATAGAGTCCAATGCCCTCTTCTACCAAATGTTTTCAGTTTGCCTCAAATAAGTCATTGTCTAACTTGTATAAATCTTTCCATCATTTCTTGAATTATTGTTGGATATTTGGGAAAACAACTTTTTGGTTTTTATAATGAAAAAAAAAAGCTGACTGCAATCACTTCCAAATAACACTTAACTTCTTGACACGAGGTCAGTGGGAGGGTTTGTGCGTGTGCGTGTGTGTGTGTGTGTGTGTGTGTGTGTGTGTGTGTGTGTGTGTGTTTTCTTTCTAATCTGTGAGCTGTTCCCTGAGAGACACATTGGGAACTGGGGCTTGTCTGCTGACATGTTTTACACAGCTGATCCATTAGGATCCTGCTCTTCCTAGCCTCCCTGGCACCGCTTTGATCAGCGACATGTTTGAAAAAAAAAAAAAAAAAAAGAGAAAAAAAAGTAAAAGGCACTTCTCTGATCAGGAATCCCTCCCCTCCACTAAATCATCCCGGGCACTTTAAAGCCATAGGAACCACTGAGGGACTCTTCAGCTCTGCGAGGCTTCACGACAGCTCTACACTAAAACATCCAGACGTGAGCCAGCAACATCTTTTGCCCAATGGCCTCTTCTGCCCTGCTCTGTTATTAACCTCTTCCCAGCCCACAGGGAAGAGGTTAATCATAGATTCCTCTGCCAGCCCCCTCTGCCACATCTGCCTTCCCAACGGGATGCATCCAGAGGGACTTTGCACACACCAGGCACGAAGAGCAAATGCCAGCACAGCTTCACCTCCCTGCCTGCTTGCAAAAACTTGCCTTGCCTGGAAAATTTGGCTGCTGCAGGATGCTGACTCTGCCTTTCCATTGAGAAGAAGGGTTTTCATTTAATTTTGCTGAGCACCTTTGCAATGGTTGGTCAGAGAAGCATACGGCATGTCTCTGTGGTAGGTCACAGAGAGGGAAAAAAGAGAGAGAGGACACTATGAACAGGGATGGGTGCAGATGTGTGTGTGTAGCCTACCTCTGGTGTCCAGGCCAGATAAATATGAAAATGCAATTGTAGAGACAAGCTCACGGTATATCTCAGCCAGACTACCAGCTGACATGAGGCACGAGGAGCACAGAGATTATGGATAGTCTGTGGATGGCACAAAGAGGGTGGGTGATGCTCTATCCATGTGGAAACATCCTCTGACATTACACAGGGTAGACACAGGTTGTGGTCATGTCTGTGCCATAACCCCTTACAGCACATACACACAGCACCAGGCAAGACCTCACCACGGGGTGAACGAACTAATGTGGGTTAATCCCAGGGTCCAAGGCCAGGTCCAGCTGAGCACATCATCTTACTGTGGGACAGCTGTTCCTGTTGCACTGGGAGGCACCAGATGCAGCAGCGGTCAGAGACTGCTGACAGATGTCACTACTTTACTTTGTGGCAAACTCTGTATGATAAAGACCATTTCTTTTGCTGTTTGGTACCACTTTGGTGTATTAAAATCCCAGCATCTTCTTTGGAAAGAGAAAAGGGGGACAGTTGTACAGAGGCCCGAGGGTCCCTGGCAGTGAGTAGGGAGCTGAGGGCAGTTGGGTGTGCTGCCACTGCTGTGACCATACAGATCAGCCTCCTCATCTCTCCTTTTTAATATCCCTGAGCCTGGTGGGATCTTCACCTTGATCATTTGCTGGGCAACAAGTCAGTAATAACCATCTCCAGGCAGGGAGAGAGGAACAACTAACAAAATATTCATTGCTGCCTTCCAAGGCAAAATTAAAAGTCTTTGTTGTGCTTGTTCCTTGTCACATTGACAACTCAGTCGGATAGAGAGCCAGTGAACCCAGGATAATGTGATGGTTTGAACCCTGTATAAGTACTCTAGGGTGTTCAGCAGCAGCAGGTATAGTACCATAGTGGTGCTAGCATACAGTGGTACTGATTGCTCCCCATTGTTCAGGTCTTCAAAGTCACTGCAGTTTGCAGGAGATGGAGCACATACCAGACATTGCAGAGATCCAGATGAGTTGTCCACTGCTCAAGGAAATCCCCTAAACCACATTTCTAGCTGCTTCCCTTCTCCTCACCCATCTCACCCCCCCCCACATTAATTCCTTGCCTTTTTTGAGCATTTTTCACTGCTTGATGAGAGGGACATTTTGCCCTTGAATGTCCCGTGCGTCCTCTTTATTTGGTTTACAGAACAAATAGGGATAGTGTGATGGAAGATCTGCTTTTGACAGCCTTCTTGAGATTGAAATTTTGGCAGCGCAGAAGTTGAGGAATCACTGAAATGTACTTTCTTTTTTTCCATACTCCTGCTGCTGGCTCATACATAGCTCTGTGATTGCCACATCCAACTCTGCAAAACATCCGGGTATAGAGGCTTGTCTTTAAGGCAGGTTTGAGAGCATACACCTTTGGCATGAGACCTTTGAAAAAGTCTGAAGGTGCTGTCATTTATCCTGTTTCAGGGAGTCTTTACCATGTCAAATAGGGGTAGTAAGACTCCCGCTGTAGTTCTCATTTCACCTCAAAGTCCCTGCAGCCTGGAGGGCACCCCTAATCTGGGTCCCCATCACCCCATTTTTATCTTACAGGCCCTCTCTGACATGGCACTTGTGTGCTTTGTTAAGCAGGACAGGCTTAGCAGGCGATTTTAAAAAAAGTAAAAATATAGTCTCAGCTCACTTACACTTCGGTTCAGACTGCAGCTGGAGGAGGATCTCTTCAGCTCTAGGTTTTCCTCACAGTATAAATCCCTGTGACTGGATCCCATAAAACAGTCTCATAAGCTCCCTAAGAATTTGTCGGGATGCCAGGTCTGGCGGACCTAGCCCTTACAAAATGGGGTAGCTGAAAGCAGCAGAGTGAAAAGACGCCAAACACCTTAGTAAAAGCAAGAATTAAGGGGGGGGGGGGGAAAGCCACATTAAAACAACATCCATTTTTTTCCAGGCCATTTGCAGATAAATGACCTCTGTTCTTCTAATTAAAGAAAATGTGCAATTAGCTTAATCAGATCTGTGGGAAGAAAAGCAGTCGCTGAGTCCCAAAAGGCAGGTTCTGAGAAACTGCAGCCAACTTTTCCTGGGGCCAACTGGAGACACTACATCAGAAACAGCATAAGCCCTGCCAAAGCCTTCTTCCTGTGAAAAATGATGTTTCAATTTAGGCTCCTGTATATTGTTTTCGTTAATCTCTCTCTCACTTGCTTACTCATTTGATCTCTCTTGCTCTTTGACACTCTAAACAGAGGCATGAAGAGGTATAGCCTTGTACTGATAGGGGCATTGCATCCTAATTTCCCAATGAAACAAAATTGAGTTTATCATCTCACTTCCCTATCAGCCTTCATATTCTTTGTACCTTGTGATCCTAAAATGCACTATTTCATGATACCGTGCAAGGGTCAAAAGCATTCAGGGGCTACAAAATAGGACCTTCCTTCAGGAAACGAAAACAGGACTTGTGCAATGGGGAAAGGTCTCGAAACCCTTAGCGCTTGTGGGGGTGAAAGTCCTGAGAGGCTATTGGTAATCCTGGTGAGGAAGCTGGGCTCAGAGATCAGTCCCTCCTCTCCAAAGTGGGAATTCGTGCAAACTGCAGGGCCATTGCCCTTAACCCTTTGCTGGGAGTGTTTGCCACTAACATTCTCTGTCTTATTCCACAGGCATTTAAAGAACAGAAAGCAGGGAAGGAAGAAACACATGCCACATTAGAAAAAAATTAGTGTTTTTAAAGCATTATCTATTCAAATAGTTTTGAAGTGCAATCTTCTTCCTAAAAGTCAGGAATATCCCTTTTAGTCAGGCAGAACAAACAGCCAGCCCTACAACAGTCTTGCCAAACCCACAAATTGGACTGCAACTGGGCAAATGGGGACACAACTAGTTATCAGAACAAATAACCCTTATTCTGTCCATTCCTTACCATGCATTTCCTAAGAGTGTTTTCAAGCTTGTTGTGAGCCATCTCTGCAGCCAAGTAGGTGTTTCGCATTTCTCTGAATGTTGCTCCTGAGAAGTGAGAAAGGGATACAAAATCCTCCCCTCATTTAACTGCGGCGGGCAGTGTTTGATCAAAGTTTGCTGGTTCTGCTGCACTCCCAGTGCAAGAGTTGAGGATGACATCAGCGACTATGGCTCCTGTTTCATTTTCTTCTTCTTTCAGGACAACTGTTCCTCAGTGTCTGGCCAGTAACTACCACTTACTCACAAGTGCTTGCTCTTCATGCCCACCTGCAGTTCAGCTTGTTGGTAACGTGCCTCGTAAGACTTGGACTGATAATTGCACATGGGAGTTTTCCCTGTCACAGCAGCTGGCAATGTCCTGGTTTGCCCAGTTCAGACATCCCTCTTCTGTCCCATGGGAATGACCTTGACTCTTCAGAGAGTGACTGGGTTTTGTGGAGAGCACAATTCTATCTTTACAATCAGTGCAGGTGCAGTTATGAACTGAAGATGTTGTGCCAGATGAGGTGTCTCCAAGACTTCTATGTGCTGGCAAAACTCTGGTTGCTCATATGAAGGCAGCAAACACTCACAAACCCGGGGTTTTTTCCTCATTCTTGGGGCATCTTTTTTTCTAAACCTTTCTGACCCCAAGATTTTCAGTCTTTATTTTTGACATTTTTTAGGAAACACTTTGATTTTGAAATGTTCATGTGATCTTTTTCCTTTGCTGTTTGAGATTTATTTTTTCTTTAACAAGTAAATGCTTTGTTTTCCAGCTTTGGCCTGGGTTTTGTTTTTGTTTATTTGTTTGTTTACAAGTTTCCACCTAGAGAAAAGTGAAGTATGCTGTTGCCAATGCTTTCTTGTTGACTCCTAATTTTTTTCCACCATTGGATAAGGGGAAAAAAAGTCATGGTTAAAAATAAAGATGGGGCCCTAAAATATCTCCAAACCAACAATAGGAAACGGATGTGTTTAGTTTTTGGTTGGTTTCCAAAAATCCAAAGGAGGTAATACTTTATGTTAAAAATATTTATTAGCTCGAGAAATGAACACATTCAGATAAAGAGCCCCTTGCCTGAAGTGTGAGGCAACAAATAAGCTAAACTTTGACTATTTTACATAATTTAATGAATGTTTTGGTGTAAAACCAGAACCTCTTGACCAGTGAGGAGGGAATAATGTGCAAGTCTGTGTCACACAGCTTTGGATGCTGGGGGTGTGATGGGACAGGCGTTGCCATCCCTCAGGATGGATTCGGTTTTGCTTTCACCCCTGGGTTCATTTTAGGGAGTTACAGGGTACATAGCAGGGGCTGCAGCCACCAATTTCTCTCAGCCACCAGCCTGTGAGGTGGCTTGAGAGAGCAAAGTTTTCACTGGCATCCACGGGTCCCAGTGGACCCCTGGGTATTTGCTTGGTGCGGCAGGGGCCAGTGGGCTCCTTGCCAGCAGCTTCAAAATGTTGAGAGCTGGAGGCTGGCCCGAGTCTCTGAGAAACCCCATCAGTAACATTTATGACAAGATAAATTGCATTTTGAATGTGGAGATGACCTTGGTAATCAGCAATAAATCAGCAGGATAATCAAAACTGATGGGTAAGTCAAATCTAGAAAATTTATATACTGGAGCCCTATAGAATAGCTTGGAAATCCCCATAAGTCGGGTCCTGGCTGAAATTTTCGTCCCTTTGCTGCAGTAATTTAAACTTTTCTATTTACTTTGGCAGTCCTCAGTTCAGTGACTTGGCCTGATCAAAATGCTTTGATTTGTCCAGCAAGAATAAAAAATAAAAAAGTCGAAGGGTAGTATCTTGGTTTAGGACAACTATGAACGTGAAATTTAATCCTGGGCTTTGCAAGAGGGACTCTCTAGAACATACTGGGGGGGGGGGAGGGGGGGGAACAATTAATACTGCATTAGAAGAAAAGAATGGTCCTTCTTTTTCACTTTGCTTTTCAATGTCCTGTAATTTGGGCCAAAGCAAACAGTGCTTACGCCACTACTGATGTTACAAGTTCATGTACCGCTGCTGATGTTGCGTACATGAACACAGCAGTCACTGGAAAGGAAAAGCAAGTGTAATTTGTCCAGAACATGGACAAAAGGAGAGTACAGAATTAAGTCGATCCTCTGATTACTTTATTTTATTCCCTGCTGTTAATTGCTTTCTTAGTACACCATTGCTTCTGTCCTTTTGACACGTAGGCTACCATCATGCTGCATAGCTACCAGAGCCGAAATTGCTTCAAGACTCATTATCCCCTAAACACTATCAAATCTGCAGGCGCTGCTCTGACACTCTTCTAAAACCTTTTAACTGGCTACAGGGTAGTTAGTCCTGCTTCATATCAGTGAAAGGAAAGTGAAGTCAGGCCAACTCTCTGATCTACTCAAGCTTGACATGAGGCTTACGCTGCTTTAATATCAATCAAGAATTTGGCCTTGAGATCTCCACACTCTTGGTTTGACCCAGAAATTAAAAAAAAAAAAACAAAACACATCCAAATCTGTGCCTCTCTTTTCTGTCTTTCCTTCATCCTTTCCAGACCCTGCTGTATACACTTCATGTCTGCAAAGTCAACAAAAAGTCCTGGACCTCTTACAGGCCGTTTGTTGCTTTCTATTATATTTGGTACTTGAGTTTACACGTATCTCCCTTCCTAAAAACATTTTGGAGAGAAGCATCACTTTTTTTGCAGCACTGGTAAATATTTTTCCACTGAAACTGCTCTGAAGTAAAGTTGATTTTAGCTAACAAGAAAAGATGTTCTTCATAAAGGATGACAGGGAACACTTTCTGTTTTCCATTGGTGGGACACTGATACTTGAGAATTATGTATTTCAGTGTCTGCAGCTGTCATTTTGGTGTCCAATGTTTCTGTTTCCTTCCAGGTGTCTGTTTAATGCTTAAGTCATATCTTTGATGCTGTAACCTCACAATCTTCTTTCAAAAGCACTTTCTGACAATTTGCTACCACAGGATCTGAGCAAGGAGTCTGACATGGCATAACATGACAGCTCCCTCAGAAGTTCTCTGATGGAGTTTCCATCTCATTCTTCCTTGTTTGGGACAATATATTTGAACATTTAATATTCAACCTGGGACCGAGTGGTTATTTTCTGACCAGCCTGCTTGGAAATTTTTTAAGCCCTTAAAAGTAACAGTGGTTAACTTGGGCAGCTGACTAACAAACAATACCACCAGTACTAACCAGCTGATAGCGAAGATAAACAGTCAGGAAATGAGGTGAAGGACTGGGTGAAGGATATCAAAAGAATTACAAACTATATTTTCAGTATGTGTATTGAAGATTGAAGATTATTGAAGATCAATTCTGAGGGGTGATGTGGGTGCTAGGTATGATGTATCAAAGGGAAGTAGCTAAGTTCATCAACAAGTGTTGAAGATGGAAGCTTAACGGTTAACAAAGAAGCTGGAAAACAGCTCAGGAAGACTCTAAGAGAGGTATGGCAGCACATCAGGGGAAAAAGGTCTTTGCTTCCACACCATGAATTGCTTCCATTTCCTGGTTTCATAATGTGGAAGGCCCCATGAAACAAGTTGTGCTAATGGGGAATAACACAGCTAGGCCATATGAGCATTCTGCATCCAGGTCTGAGCCATCTAACCATCCTCCTCCGAGCGTGGAGAAAGACCTTTTGGATGGCACTTTTGGGAGGACACATCAGGCATAACCTCAGCAGAAGGATCATGGAGCAGAAACTTAGGGATCATGGAGCAGAAAAAAGTCAATTCCACATCTGCTGCTGCTGAAGGAGATACAGGCTTTAGGGAAATGTGATGGGAGAGTCAGATGTACAAGACTTCAGCTCCCAGTGTAGACAACTTGATGATGATGATGATTATTGTTATGCCTATAATTATTATTGCAGAAGGACCCCTGCAAAGGGGTCTTCTTGCATGGAGACCAGATATGGGTTCAGCCACTGGACATGCAAAGTTTGGAATCATCTCAGTCTGCTGTCTCCAGAGCCAACTGCTGCCTCCAAGCAACCAATTAAAGGACTCTCTTCTTAGGATTTAATAATTTGTATTCTAACCTTTTAAAATCATTGATTGTGGCATTTTACCATCTTCTTACTGGTTTCTTTCTTTCTTATTACTCTTCACCATGTGAATCACATTCTGATGTCATACGATATTTTTCTGCATTGAAAAAATATGAAGGCATTTTTAAGTTGCTGTTTTTATCTTCCAGATACTTATCACTGGTTAAGGGGGGGAAAAAAAAAGGTACTTGACAGCTCAGGACTTCAAGCAATCCCCTTCCCCACAACAATACCCACAACTATAAATGCAGCTTATTTTGAAATAGAGTGTACAGCAATATACACATATTAAGCAGTTCAAATTCTGGTCATGATCAGACAGCAGTTAATGCCATAATTTTCTGGCTTTGCATTAATTCATTGAGCAGAAGCCTTGGCTTGGTCTTAGCATTTTTTCTTGTCTGAAAGATGATCTGGTTAATAGAGGACAAACAGTGGAGCTCGTCCGTTCTTTCCTCTTCCCTCTCCCACATACATATACATATTAACATGCCTATATGTCTGTTATGCATAGATGCAACACACCCATATATATAGAACACTCACATATACATATATGATACGGATATATAGGCAGAGAAATGAATCCTCATACTCTTTTCTGGAGCCAATATGTGTGAAGACTTGAAAGGGCAGTTTGTTTCTCTGCTGTAGTTTTTTGTGCTTTCATTTCCAATAATCCAGCAGATGCCCTTGGATCATGAGGAGGGTAAATAGCTGCATCAGTTGCTTCTGGACAAACAAAAAAGGGTTTTGTGGCTATAATGTAATGTTTTCCTTGGAATACATGTTGTGCCATAGGTGGCATTCCAGGCTCTTGAAGGAACATACTTTTTCGTGGAGTTCAGGTAAAGTATTTTCTATCAAAAACCTAAAAATTATCATCAGCAACAGCAAGGAAATTAGGCACGTGCAAATAAAAACAGTCAGAAACCTGGCTCTCATCCAGGAGACAACTGATTTCTGCTTCTTTCAGGAGTTATGCACTGATGGTGAGACTGTCAGTTCACACACAATAACACTAAGTGGCTTTCTGAACTACAGTAAGTCTTCAGGGTTTGACTGCAGGTATGTTAGGCTGGGAGGACATCAGGCCAGCCCTGGTGCAAGAGACTGCACTCATAGCAAACTTCCTGTCCCCACGTGGGAAATGCCAGAGGACCCAGAGAACAGGGTGATGTATCAGCTATATCTGCTCCCACAGCACGATAGAGTTGACCAGGCTCTTAGGACCAGCTCATGACAACAACACTGTCTATGTAGCTGCTGCTTCCCTGAGACACATGGCAGCCTCTTTGCTGCCATGTTACACTAGTTAAATGAAATTATTTAAATTATATTACAGATGTGTTATGCAGAAGCACCTTATAACCCAAATTTTGGCTGACAATAAATGAACCTGGGGAATGTGATTTGCTGAGACTTAAGCTGTAAAGTTCAGGAATAGTCTAAAGCCATTCAAGCCATCACTGAAAATCACAGAAATCAGAACTTGCTCATCACCTCATGTAGAACTTTACACCGCTGCAAACAGGGTAAAACAGATGTAAAACATCTGACACTATTTTAAAATGACTGCACAAGCTGTGAGACAACTGAGGGGTAGTACCTGGTGTTGCTGAAGAAGGTGGGGCTGGTCACATATTTGTAAGAGCAGCTGGAGAATGCAGAGAGCTGATTTTAAAGACAAAAAATTAGAGGAACTCTGCCTGTCCCAGTTCTCTAGGGGTGGCAAGAAATTCTTGCACACTGCTGCTCTGGGAGTCTGTTTTCAGTAGAATACAGACTGTTATCCTAAAAGTAAGAAAGAAAATCCATCCAGAACATGGAGCGTCCCTGCATGAGAAGGCGAGGAAAGCTTGGAACAGTAAAATCTTGTTTGCTAATGACAGTTCTGAGAATTTAAAAAAAAAAGTGAAGTGGAAAAAAACCAAAACCCCTCCATGAAACACTGATTAGATGCCAGTTCACATAGCTCTCTTTGGCTACTATGTATTATTATAATTTCTTTTAAAGAGTAATAGATCCTATTCTTGACAAGCGCAAAGCCAGGAGGTGGGCTTTTATCCAGTATTTTCATTTTTAGGCCACAAGAGGCAATGATTGTATCAGAATATTATTTGTCTGCCCAAATCACATTCACTGTGTGAACCTCTGCAGAGGACTTCCATTCTCAGGAAAAGCTGCTCTGTCAGACAAGAGTGTAGAAGAAACACTCCTCATTCTGGTTAAGCCACTTCAGTCAGGATAGCATCTCTTTTCCCAGGCTAAATTTCCAGAGCTAACTTTTAAATTTGCACTTATAGTTTTTACCTGAAAACCCCTACCCACAGAGCAATTAGGATCTGGGATATGTGAAAAAGCTGAGTGCTGGAACAGCTGAGTTATGTATGAAGGGGTTAACACAGTAAGGTGAGGATCAGTAGAAGGCTGATGGAACAGAAATGTGGTTGAGCACATCTGATTTCCCCTCACAACATGGGAATCATGGCTTTCACTGAATGGGTTTTTGAGCAACCAAAAGTCAACTCATATGTAAAAAAGCTTTGACACTCTTAATATGGAGGTGTTTTAAGAAATATGGGGGAGATCTGCTGGACAGATTGGGTTTAAAGCTTCCACCCCAGTCATCCTATAAAGCCCTAGAGACTTCCAGACCAGTAATAGGACCCCACAGAGATCTTCGTGTTCTCAACTTGTCTTCTGGATGACATTAAAGCAGAGGCAGTCCCAGAAGGCAGGCACTATCCTTAGCCTCATGCTTATCTATCTGTGCACATTTTCTCCAGCACTTAACGTTACCAGATCCTGACTCATAAGACTGGCTTTGGTTTTTTATGAAGCTACTAAAGGGTCCTGGCACTAGCATGTGTGTGAGTGTCCTGATAAGGGTATGACAGCATGTGGGAGGCCAGAGGCGGATAATGCCACTGGTATGTTGAGTAGGGAATTAGTTGTGTGTGTGGAATGACCTCTTCTTCCAAAACCTCTCCAACAACAGTGACCAAGGAGAAAAAGCAGCAATGACATTCAGGGTTCAGTCTACCCTACCAAATCTTCCCATCCTCATGAATGGAGCCATTCACTGGATTCTGCTTCCCATTTTTGTCTTTTTTCATCTTAAAATAGAGAACTTCCTCTCAGAGGAATAATCATAGAATCATAGAATCAACTGGGTTGGAAGGGACCTCCGAGATCATCAAGTCCAACCCTTGATCCACTACCACTGCGGTTGACCATGGCACTAAGTGCCACATCCAGTCTCTTTTTAAAAATCTCCAGGGACGGAGAATCCACTACTTCCCTGGGCAGCCCATTCCAATGTCTGATCATTCTCTCTGTAAAGAAATTCTTTCTAATATCTAACCTAAACCTCCCCTGGCACAACTTGAGACCATGCCCTCTTGTCTTGCTGACAGTTGCCTGGGAAAAGAGACCAACCCCCACCTGGCTACAACCTCCTTTCAGGTAGTTGTAGAGAATGATGAGGTCTCCCCTGAGCCTCCTCTTTTCCAGGCTGAACAGTCCCAGCTCCCTCAGCTTCTCCTCACAGGACTTGTGCTCGAGTCCCTTCACCAGCCTTGTTGCTCTCCTCTGGACCTGCTCCAGCACCTCAACATCCTTCCTGAACTGAGGGGCCCAGAACTGGACACAGTACTCCAGGTGTGGCCTCACCAGCTCTGAGTACAGGGGAAGAATCACTTCCTTGGACCTGCTGGCCGTAGTGCAGTCCTGGTGATGTCAGTGGAGTTACATCAAGGCTGATGTTGATCCCCGTGAATCATTGCCAGCAGGTCTTCTGGAGTTAGACAGTGGGTAGCACAACTCTGAGAGGCATTTGCACTGTTTAGGTCTCAGCTTTTTTCCTCTGAGAGCACAGAAAAGAATTGAAAAATAAGGGGAAGAACACACAAAAAATGTTGCATTTTTTTCTGCACAGAAGAGTTTAAAATGGAACCGTATTTTGTGGAATTTTTCACACACATCCTCTCTCTCCCTCAGATTTCAATGTTCCCTTTTCTTCTCTTCTCCCTGTTTTTGACATATTGCCACTGAGTGAAATGAAATGAGAAATAGCCAGGGGCTTGCTCTGACATTTTCTTCCCCACCCCATCCCTCTGTCCACCCAGTCCTTCTCAGTTTTGGTTTTGTTTTTTTTAATAGTATGGAATGGTGAATGGGAACTGTAAGCTGTGTGTTCTTACTTGCTGTAACCCACCCATTCTGCTGCCCTTTCTTAGCTGCCACCTTTCTTAGCATTCCTTCAGCATTTTTTTGGACCATCTGAAGCTGAAAAAAATAAAATCCCTTGCCTGCAGATTCACTCTAAATTGACAGGGAGGGAAAAATCTGGCCCCAACATCTGAGATCAAGAGCTTTATGGTCTAGTCCTGCCTAATTTTAAGGGATTTTATACAGCAGAATTGGAAAGAACCAAGAGACACTTAGAGCAAATCTTCTGAAATACCAAGAATAACAAAGCACAGGCTTAATGAGTTCCAATGTGTATGTCTGCTGTGAGTAATGAGGCTTAATCCTGCTGCAAAATAATTCCTTTATATGTTCTTCTGTTTTTTAAAAAATGCATCATTGCTGCACTGGGGTCATAAAAATTACGAATATGTTTTCCCATGGCATGAAGCCATAGCATACTGTAAGGCATTGTGCTGGGCCATTATACACAGCCTGTAATCAGAAACAAATGTATTAAGTGAGATGATGTGATGCTACATGAGAAAAGTGAAAATAAAGCAGGCAAGTGTGATAGACAGTGACTTGGACCACAACATCAGCTCTGAACAGCCCCTTTCTCTTCAGAAATCAGAGGCTATGCCAAAAGAACTTGTGCTTCTAGATATTGGTCTAGAAAACAGAGACATACTTCTTGGAAGGAGGGGGGGAATAAAACTTGTCTGAGAGCTGGGGTAGTCAAAAAAAATACTGAATTTCCTGTTCAGAAGGACAAATACCTCTATGCTGGTGAGGGAGATTCTCTGTGGTGTGCATTAGCACAGGCTTGGTAGTGGGCTCAGAAATGCAAAGAAGCCCATATCTCCACTCCTCCAACTTACAAGTTTATTGCAGGGGTCCAAATGTTTGAAGAAAGTGCTCTTGTTTCTTTGGAGTTTGTGTTTCTGAAACTTTGCACCAGTACTGCTATTATCAGATTAGAAATTAAACTTGACTCAGATTAGGAGAAATAGAACAAATTATTTGTCTCTTTGCCAGTGTTTATTTACTAAAAAAAAAAAATTCTGTTTGTGACAGCTGCTTTCCTTTTCAAGAGTATACCACAATTCTTCAACATTGAAGCTGGATTTTAATTTATTGACTTAACTTTGTAGTGCACAGAGCAAAAGGTCAAGTAAAATGAGAGTCCTTTAGAAAAATGATAATTGCTATTAAGAAGCATATTGGTCATTTGAATGCTCTGACACTTTATTTCCAAGCCCCTTAGAAAGGCTTTTAGAAACTCTTAAGGCTCAGCCAATTGTAGCCTTTGGGAGATGTGCAGACTGGGCTGTAACTGCAATGTGCCACTGGGAAAAGTCTTCACCCCAGCAGCAAACAAGTTATGCTCCTGTTTTCCAGATGTGGGAAAAACACCCATGGGCCCTGACATTAGAGATGAGCCCAGAATTATCTCTCTTCTACCCACTGACATTTTGCTCTGCTGACTCTCCATGACCCAGGACCCCCAACACACAAAACACAAGAATTTTCATCTGATTCAGGCAAAAGCTGCATCAGCCATAGATCCCTGCAAGCCAGCCTAAGACAGAGTGAGACCATCAAAACCTAGCATTGGAACAGGCTGCCCAGAGAAATGGTGGAGTCACCATCCCTGGAGATATTTAAAAGTCATGTAGATGTGGTGCTTGAGGACATGGTTTAGTGGTGGGCTTGGCAGAGCTGGGTTAATGGTTGGACTTAATGATCTTAGAGGTCTTTTCCAACCTAAATGATTCTATGATTCTATTGCATTATGAAGGCAGTAGTTTACAAATTATCTAGAAAGCAGATTGTTTGATAATACTTCCTTCTCCATTCCTTTTTTCCTTAAAACTGTCTGGTTTTATCAACAGAGTAGATAGAGCACAATAAATAGTATCAAAGCACCTAGACAAATTAATCCTATCTAAATATTTACAATCATCTCCAGAATTGTCTCAGAAGTAATCTTAGAAAAGGTTTGGATCCACTGAAATCTACAAGACAAGTGGTTGCTGCTTCTATGCCTTCTACAGGAAATGACTGCTTAGCAACAGAGGACTTGCTCCATTTTTTGCTCTGGAATTTAGAAATACTTAATAAAATCAAGAGAACTACACCTCAGGCTTTATAAAGCAGGGCCTTTCCTCCCTAGTGTATGGATCTTGAATGAGAAATTATTTTCTTTGCAATAAAAGAAATGTTTCTCAATATTTGATGCTTTTGAACTGTGGAATACAAACACATATTTATGAACCACACCAGTGAGCCAGGTGACTTTATTGTAAATCCTTATGTAGCAGCATTTGCTTCTTTTCTATGCCTGTTTCCACCTTATGAAACAGTATGGCTACTTTAAACCATAAATAGACATTGTTAGGGATTTACCATAAAAGAAATTTGAAAGAAACTCTTTGCTGATTCCAGTTAACTTCCCTTTCACATGAACAAATCCCCTTAGTGGATGAACCCCCATGCACCTAAAGCTCTTGAAACTCCCAAACACAAGAGGTAGACCATATGCATTGTGTTTGTTTTCTTTAATGAAATGATTGATTTATTGGTCACAGATTCCTCAAAAACATTTGGTTTTATCCCCCGGATTCTTATCAGAGAGCTCTGAACATCCGTCAAAATCACGGCTGTCGTTCACTACCACACAGTGCAACTCAAAGGCCTTCCCAGTGCTCTCTGTTAGCAGAGAGCCTTCCCCTACCCTCCAAGCACATTCCCTGCCAGGGCACTGATATCCCCCTTGTCCTGCAGTTGTTTGCTTCCTAGAATGGCTAGGTTTGAGATGAGAGCCTTCCTAATGGAGCTCGAGTGCATTTGTGACACAATAGGTCATTTCTGGCTCACTTGCTTTCTTTTCAGCTCATGGGACAAAAAGGGACACGCTTACACCATTTGCTTACATTGGTAGGTAAAGAAAACTTTAAATGTCGCATGAGTCACTTGCACTCAATTAATTTCTGCTTGTGTTATTTATTCACGTCTAAGATATGACTTTTATTCTATATGTGACCTTCAGCAATGGAACTGATAACAAGAACATTACTTTGGAAAAGTGAAAGGTTAAACATTAACCAGAAAAATAGTTCTAAGACAAACATTTTGAATGTTTTTTCCTTCATATTTGGAAATAACTTGTCACTTCCCCTCATACCACCCTCCCTTCCCTCCTCCCATATTGCTGTTGTGCTGCTGTTCCTGATACTTGGTAGATGCAGTAAGCACTGTACCACCACGTGATGGACTTCTCTTCACCTACAACAAATCACATGGGTCTTTGAGCTGGCTGCTAGCTCCTGCCTGAATAGCTTTTCACTAACAAGTTCTAGGCTTTCTCATCTCCCAAGAAGTGCACCACAGAGAAGAGCCCTCATCACTATGCTCCAAGACAGGGGATCATCTCTGTGCTCTCTCTTTTACTCCTTGTTGCACCTGGGGAGGAAGAAAAAGAAAAAAACAATAGATGAACAGGGGAATGGTGTGAGGGATTGCCTGAGCTTCAAGAAAAACTGTATGAGTTTGAAGCACAGATTTTAGCAGATATCTTTTTCATCCATGACCCACAAACTTCACTCAGGCACAACCACTGCCCCTAAGAATTTGAAATTTATTCTACAGTGTGAGTCAGCTGAGTGGAGGATGGTTTTGTGCAGCTTTGGTTGTTGAAAAATTTTCACTAAAGTCTTCAGTTAAGAAAGGACTGAAAAATGAAAAATAGTCTTTGCCTTCAAAGCTGAGTGCCTATTTACCTGTGTATCTATCTTTTTCATGTGGAGACACACTTGTGAGCTGCAAATCTGCTCTGAAATTACTTCAGCTTTTCTGCTCCAAGGCAGTCACCACCTCAGTCACAACAACATCAATTGTTAAAAAAAAAAATCTATAAATCAATAATGTTACTTCTGGTCCCACTCATTTTTCGAAGACCAGAACATGGGACATACATATATTTTACTTACTAAAACTGCCTAATTGCATGTTGTTTGGTTAATTTGGGTAGCAAAAACAAACTACCAAAGTAAAGATAAATGAAACAGCTAACATAAAACCAAGGCCAAACAAACATCATCAACAACAAACTAGGCGTCTGGAAAAGGGTAACTCCTGCTCCAGGAGTCATTCTTGGGGGTTGAGGCTCTGTCTCAGGCCACAGCAGGACAGGAGTTCCAGGGCATGGGACTGCTGGACTGCGGGACAGTGGAGGCAACCACCATCCCCTTTTGCTGCTACCTTCTCTGCCCTTCCTGAACAACTGATGCCTCATGACATGGCTTGGGGTTGTTCCATCTCCCTTTCTCAGTGCAAACATTGCTCTACTGACAATGTTTTGATCTGTGCAGAACAAAAATAAAGCAGCAAAAACTACATCAAACCTTCAGACAATCCCATCCCCTTTACTGACATTTAATACAACAGATTTATAAAATCTTGCTACTTGTCCATATATCTCGCTCTCTGTTCAGTCCCTCAAGACGTGTAGACAAAGCAATGGCTTGTACCAAAGAATGACACCAGGTTAGACTGTGCTCTATGAATAAGGATTTCCTTTCATCAGTTCTTACTTTGCCATATTTCAGTATTTTATTAAATGTCCTCTTGTACTTTGCCGTGAAACAACAAGGTGAATAGAAACCTTCTGTTTTTCTTTCTTGGGACCATTTATTATTTCGTAAGATTTTGTCATGTCATTCATAAGATTTGTACCCCTTACTTTTGTCTCCCACAAGGTAATCTGTGCTGGAATAACAGTCTGCTCCACCAGTGTTCCTGATTGCAGCCATTGCCAGAGAGTACCAGAAGCCTCCCATCATAATTCCTTTGCAGAAGATTTGCAGGCAGGGTCACAGACCCATAAGGCGGGCTTAGCAAAAGGCAACTGGGGCCTGAGCCTACCACACCGTGCCTTCTCCCAGCCCTCCCAGCCTGCCTTGCACCCTTCCCCCTCGTTCATCCCCCTCACTCAGCTCCCCATGAAGCCCTTCTTCCCCAGACAGATGATCCCTTCCTGTCATCTCCCTGGGATGGACTTCTTCATTTTGCCGTAGCCAGCTCCCCTGGACAGACTCTTGGTTTCTCACTGACTTGTGTTGTTAAGGTTTCTTGGCCTGGGTCCCAGAGTTCCTGCCTTAATCCATCGCTTCAAAGAGATTTGGATAAGTCTGGATAAGCTTCCAAGCCTCTGGATGCTTATTCAAAGTGCAAGGCTGGGGGAAAGGGGGAGCATCCCTGAAGGAAGCCAGAGGCCATCTATGTGCAGTCAAGCAACTTTTTTTTTTCTGAATCAGAGATACCTCCCCAAATCCCTCAACACCTGTGTGTCAAGATCTGCATTTACATTAGTGAAAAAACAAACCCTGGCCTGTGCATCCTGAAGCTGCATGCCTGGACATTTAGACATACAGATGGGCCAGCATCTCATCAGGGTGTCTGTTGCAGCATTAAAAACTAGGATTCCTTTTTTCAGGAGAGCTTGGGCATGTTTACATACCACTGGGTATTTTAATGGTGACTCACTACAGAAGTCCCATTTGAAACCAAGAAAGATCAGAGTTTTGAAATTAAGTGCACTGAAAAGGTATGAACACAACAACAGATCACAAAAAAATGTGAGGCTGGATTCTCCAGCCTGCAGGAGTCCTGCTGGGCTGCAGCACGGAGGGGGATGGTCCTCTGCTGCGGCCAGCCACTGAAGGAGCATGGGAGAAAGGGTGAAGCAGTTGCAGGAGCTGGGCCCAAAAAGAGACCTATTCTGTACTATCTGTCCTCCTCCTTGCTTCTGGTGTTTCGAATGGACTGAGAAAGTGCCATTTGGAGATATTTCTGCATATGTTTTGTGTGGCTATGGTCCTGGTTTGAAGTTGCCAGCACCTGCCATGAAGTTAGGTATTTTCACCCAAATTAGAATCAGATTTTAGTCCCTCTGGAATCAAAACCAACGTTTGCTAGAACCACAATTGCTCCAGTCCTTCCCATTAGCCTCTCAGCATTCAAGATACATTCATTCATAGTTTAGTTTCCTGCTCCAAACATGTTCACTTTGGCAAAACTGATCTTTATTTTCCATCCAAATGAAGCCCAGTTGTGTCATGTCCACCAAAAAACAATCTGGCTTAAAGCAGCTTTAAGAAAACCACTATCTATTGTCAGTAAATCTCTGTCTATGCTATAACTGCTTTTAGTCAGGAAGCAGTGGGTGTGCTCAAAACAACACATAAAGATAAAAGATTTGCAGTGCCAGGAACATGGATGTGTTTTGGAAGAAAACACGGGGGGCATTCTGCTCAGGAAGAGATGAAAACATGCATCAGCCTGCAGAGCCTGCCAGTGCCACAGCAGACACATGCCGGTGCTCTGGGGAAGCCACATCTTCAGATGGAGAGAAGGAGGCACTGGAGAGTCCTGTCCTTGGCACACACACACACAGAATGGCTGCTGCTATTATTTGTTTCTTTGTCTTGCAGCAGGGCAGTAGGTACTCCTCTGTCCTCTAGAAGATGAAGGAATGCATCAGAAGACAGATCCTAGCCCCTTCTCTTCAGCAGGGATGGATGCTGAACAGTTCCTGGAGGCAGGAGAGGATTTGGCCATCCAACCATGTTGCACTCCTGGACTCCCATAGGCACCTACCTTCATCTTCTCCTGAGCAAAAAGGGTGTTGCCATAACCAAATCCTTACATATTGGTCACAGTTTGACCTTGTAACAACCATAGAAAAGCCATTATAACATGTGATGCTGGAATAATTTTATCAAGGCCAAGGATGAAATTCTATCCCTTGCCCAGAATGTGTAGGTTGGAAGGGAAGAGAGGTCATTGCTCTCTGTTAAATGTATACTTGATTATCAACCCACTTCTTTGTCTTATTGATAGTTTTCCGTTTATTTACAATGCAGAAAAAACAAACAAACAAAACAAAACCCCACACCAAAACAAAAAAAAAACCCAAAATAAAAAAATGCTCAAACAAAAAATGGAAGTGCATGTCCACTTTGTTAATGAAGCACTCTTCTTTTCCAAGAGGTTCACAGGGCATCACACTTACAGGAAAAGGAATCAGTCCTCTGACTCGTTCCTTCCTTAAAAACCATAACTTTTCTCAATCCATGAAGATACACACAGCAGGTAGTAACCAGTTTAGAGGGTATTTTCACTCAGAATGGTAGGCACATCACCTGCATCCTTTACTCTCAATGCTACTTACACAGCTTCTTTCTTCCCAGAGTATTCCAAAGCTAGTCATATAGTAAAGTGCTAGCAATGTGAGTTCCACTGTCCATGTATTATTTGCCATTAGCCTTCCTCAGACAATTTTTGTTGTTCTGCATAGTTCTTTTGGAAGGGAAGCAGAAGCATAGTTCTTTCGGAGGGCTGCAGCTCTCCTGTCACTCCTTGCCAGAAGGGAAAAGGCAATGGCATAGGGACACAACAAAGGGTACTGCTTTAGCTTGGAGTGTCTGTGTCCCACACTGTGTCACTGAGATGTTGTGCTGTGCTAGCAGGACTGTGGTGGCAGAGATTGCACCTTCTCGTGCTGTGGAGTACTGGATGTCCCAGCAATGTTCCCAGGTCACCCCTTAGGACACAGCCATGATCACTGACAGACTGCCTTTCAAAAGGTGGATAGGAATGGTAGTACTTATGGACAGCCACTCGAAATCCCATCCACAGTAAAGATATGTTTTAAAAAAAATCTAGTTTTCTGAATAACAATGGTTTTGTGTGACCTTTGTACGTACTTCTTGTCCCTAAGGTTATAAAGGCTTTGGGCAAGAGCCCTCTGTGCTTGCTCTCTCCTACTCCATATGCAGACGTGCTTGTGAAACCAGCTGCATAAAATCATAACGGATTTAGACAGATCTGGTCCCAGAGCATCACACTGTACCCAGCATCTCTGGGGGAAAACTAAAGAGCAAAAAGGTCCTTCTGGGCACAGTACCTGCTCTCTGGCCCCCATAAAGTTACCCATTCCTTGCTGAAATACAATTGCCTTTCCAAAGCTAGGGAAAACAACTTATGTGTTTAGGAACACTTATGAAATATAAACAATCCAGCATAATTCTAGTGAGCTCAGCTGTGGTAATGGGCTGCTGCCAGGTGTCCAGACAGAGTAAATAGCAAACACAAGAGAGCAGAGCTCATGGAAGCAAGGGTAAGCAGTGTGTTAAGACACAGAAGTTAGCCTGATGAAGCCTGGCTTTTCCCTAGGAGGAAAGCAAAGCGCTGTCCCCTAGAGCCTTCTAATGCTGTTGCTTACAATAATAATGAAATCTCCATGGGCCCAAATGAGCCTCCCACACACATCTCAAGTAGGAGCTTACCACACAAGGAGTCCTGTTGAAATTAATGGGCTGTGTGTGGATTAAAAGATGCTATTTGGAATAACTGAGGGTGACCCCTCAGACATTTTCCCATTGCTGTTCCCATTGTCCATTTAGTATACCTGGCTTTAAGTTTAACTGCGTCTCTTCGTGAAGGACACAAAACATAAGGAAGGAGAGAGAGAGAAGCATATTTATATGGAGAAGCATGGTGCAATAGCTGAAGTAGAAGCCTGAAAGACTTGGTGTCCAGCCTTGGCCCTGCCACTGATTGCTTCAGGCATATGGATGCAGTCATCCTATCTCAGCTCGACACATCTGCCAAACGGAGCCTCTCAGTTGGGCACCTTGGGTGACTTCATGTCGGAACAGTGACGTGGCGTGGGAGAAAGGATCCTCCAGGATCCCACTGCCCTATGAATTGCTCCGTGTGGGTACAGTCCTTGAAGGAGGTGATGTGGTCATAGCTGTAAAGGAGGGAACAGCAGTGGCCTTTTCCTGTTTTCTTTATTCCCAGGAGTTATTTCTGGGCTGGAGGGAGGCTGCAGTGTGATGTCAGTGTGTAAACAGGGAGGTGAGTGTCGTCAGGGCTCAGGGGGTGGAGATGAAGGCACGTCTGGCTCCCCGGAGGGGGGAGCAGGAAAAAAAATCAGCTTAGATAAAGAAACATAAGGGAAATGGCAGTGGAGCCACAGAGGAGGCGGCGGAGGGGAGAGCGGGAAAAAGGCTGCCGTCCCCATGCAAATCGTTTGGGAAAACAGTGCACCGCCCTCCGTTAATTCCCCTGATTAAAACAGCATTAGTTTGTAGGTGTCAGGGACAGGCAGCTGTTTTCAAGGAAGCCCTGGCTCCACCAGGTCCTTCCTCGGCGGGCAGCGGCGGCTCTATCTGGAGGTAAATGTCAGCGAGGCGCGGAGCTTGCCGGCGCTTGTCCTCCTCCTGACAGGCCCTGGCCAATGTCCTGCTGCGGAGGGTCGTGGTAATTTACGTCCCTTCTGTGTACATTAACTTATCTGCAGCAGAGCTGGCGGGGCTCTTTCAGCCAGGCTGTCTCCTCCGCAGGCTGGGAGACTTTTCCTGCCTGTGGGACCCGAGCGGGGACCGGCTGCGCGCCCCTGCCAAGTTCCTGCCCCGGACCAACAACAACAAGGAGCGGCGCGGAGCCGGCGGCCGCTCGCCCAGACCCCCCGGCATCGCCCGCGCCCCCACGGACACCGTGTTCCCCGTGCGCCCTGGGGACAGGGGAGACAGGCGGCCGCTGGTAACCAGGCGCTTGGTTGTAAGCCCTCCCGCCCCGACTCCCCTCCCCGGTTCTGTTCTGCTGTTGCTGCAACAGCTCAAATGGTTATTTATTATTTTCAGCTCCCCCGAGGCTCTTTTCCCATCCCTCCTCCCCTGCCCCCTGTGGAAGCAAGCAGCCTTCTCATGCAGGAGGCAGATACTTCCCACTGGGCTGCAAATTTTGGTGTCCTGGCTGGGGCGACTATATCCTTAGGCTTTGGCTGGGACGAATGTTAACATCCAGGTACACTGTTGTCAACGGCAAGTTCACTCTTAGCCTGAGGAGACGAGTAGCCGCCGGTGGCAGGCATGAAGGCACCATTTGAGCTTTCCTCTGGGCAACACTTTTTCCCATACAGCAGGCTATTCTCTCAGATCCACATAATTAGTTTCTCTGTCATCCCAACACGCACAACTGAACACATTTCATCATCCACTAATGCTAAGGAGGTTTCCCTGATTTGGAAATTATGGGACGCCATTGCCTTCAGACTCACTTTTTGTGTGGTTTTTCCCTTGTGAATCACTGAGATCTTGTTGGAAACCATAAAAGATGAAACAAACTCTACCCGACTAGGTTAGGCAAGGTTGTCCATCTCCATTATGAAGCTCATAAAAACACTGAGAGCAGAAATCAGCAGTGGCAGAGACTACATGGTACTGCAGCCTGAACCCACACCAGTTCACTCAGAGAGAGTTGATCTGCCAACCTAATCGCTAGTAGGAAAGAGGGGAAAAAGAGTTGATATTTATAACAGTATCAAAAAATGTGCCCCTTGCACAGTCTTTCAAGATCCCCTGAATGACTCCCATCAAATGGCTTGCTTTATTATATGCAAAGAGCTGCTCTTGTATCAGGTGTTATCAGAAAGCCACCTACAAACTCTCAAAGTGTCACAGGAATGTGAACAACCACTACTTTCTTCTTCACAAGGATTTAAAACTGCGTCTTAGTAGCTATTGACTCAATCCTCCCACCGTATCCTTTACACGTACATCACAGCCTAGTGATGCCTGGTGTAGCTAGTAGGTACTACACTGACTGTGAAGAAGATGATGGGTAATTGTGTTATGTTTCCAAAGCTCTTGGTGAGGATTAAGCTACACAAAACAGAATAGAAATATCCTGGGAGGATCTATTGCCCAAAGTTAAGCATCTATAGCATCTGTATAAGGCAAGTAGAAACTTAAGCACCTCAGTTCTGAAGCTACCTCAGCTCATTAGGAAAAATACTCAGACGATTACTTTGATTCAAGCTCTATGCATTTAGAAACTTTAAGCCATGGTTTAAAAGGGAAGATCCTGTTAGTCTGAAAGATGAGGGCCATTTTCTGAAGACAGTCTGTTTTTAGAAATTGTGATGGCAGTGGCAATAGCAGTAGAACCATTTTTTGAGCCATCACTCTGGATATTTAGGCATTTTTATGTTGAATATTTCTTGTATCAAGTACTGAACCTTGATTTTGCTTCCTCAGGCCAACTCCATAACCACTGAGCAAGGATCCCTTTTTTCTCTTCACCTCTATACTGTGAAAGTAGGAAAATATTCCTTCTAATTTTGGTCCCTCACTGGTTATACAAAAAAAAGATTATTAAAATATTCACCAACAGATGTTTCATTAAATATCAAATGAAAGTTTATCATGTTTCCATTTCTCCATCTACAGCCTTTTTCTCCTGACAATAATTTTCTTTCACCTCCCATGATCTCAGTCTTGCTGGAGTGAACAAGTAACTCAATCATCTGCATAGATAGGGAATAATTCCTTTGGATATTCCCAGAAAAGCTGCATTACCCCTCAAATTTCACATTGGTAAGAAATACTGTAAGTATAGATGAATAAATTAGGATGGAATTCATCCACCTCTATCTTCCCAGGTATAAGTGTGAAGAAATTTGAATTGGAAAGCTAAGTGACTTGCTTAGCCCTGCATCCCTAGTTGACTGGTTTTCCTCACAAGGGTCTTCCTTCAGGTGCTGTATTTTCATTTGCAGTGTAGGGTAACACCTGTCCAAGGCACCCAACTTTGAAATAGGTACCTGCACAGGAGAACAAGCACTCACCGAGGATATTCTTTGTGATTTTTTTTTTCTGTAACTTCATGGAATTCCCATGGGAAAAATGAAAAAGAAAAAAGACTGGACTGTAGCAGGTTCTGTTCAGCAGAACTACTTAGTGTTTAGTGAATATCCTAGGGCTTGATGTGATATTTGTGAAGTTCACTGTACTGCAGACTGTGTTGTTTGCCCCATTTTGACTGAAAGCTCACTAATCTCTTACAAATTCAGGCTTTGCTTATAGACTTTCATTTTTAAATATGGCTCAGTCAACACACGGAGGCGAAACCTCCCTAGGGTTTTCCACATTTTGTTCTAAAGGCGATAACACAAGAGACTGGGATTTTCTGTGGAAAAGCTGACAGCTTTTTTCCATGTGTAGGACTCTCTTTGTCAGTGTTTTCTGCTGAGGACAACACAAACACTTGAGTCATGAAGCACATCCCTTCCTTCAAGCAATTCCAAATCATCATTTGTCTACGTACATTGCTGTGTTTAAATCTAGCTTTATGAGTTTTACAGATGGGCAGGAACAAGGGGTGGGGGATGATGGAGACCCAGAGCCAGAACAGAAATAGAAGGAAATGATCAGCTCGCAGCCCAAGCACACATAGATACATGTTTCTCTCTGGAAAGTGCTAGAACACATTAAAGAACAGATTTAATCACGTACAACTGAGTTTGAACAAGTGTCACTTGGATGTTCCTCTCCTGAAACTCCAGAAAAGATTTTGAAACAGCCTCACACAGTCCTTCTGCTGGTCTTTCGTAAGCCAAAAATCACTGCCAAGCCATGGGCACAATGTTATGCATAGGACATAATTTTACAGCCACTTGAAGCAAATACTTATTGTTAAGAAAGAGCAACAGAAAAGAGCAACAACCTTGCCTGTTTGACATAGACGTTTCCATGCACTTCAGTTTTACAACGAGCTTTAGAAGAAGAGCAATCAGTAAGAAATATATAGAAATATATAAGTTTAGATATCTTTGTGTTCAAGATAGGGCAAGTATAAACATTACTGCAAACATGAAGTGCCAATGCTGTCTATTCTTCCAGTTAAATCAAAACTCTAGTTAAAACTAAAACTCCTGGGTTTAGTTCTTACAGCTGTGCCTCACAGAAACATGTGATTATATTACAATCTCAACTTCTCCATCTTCATGTTTGCAATGGAAATCTTGAAAATACATGCCTGTGGGCTACTGCATCAGGATGCATGGGCACATGCCCATTGTAACAGTACTTTAAAATCTCCAAATTTTTAAGAGGATGTCACAATTTGAGGTTAGAAATATCATGATGCCTAGCGCCGTATTCTGTTAATTGTAAGCGTCTGTGAAAGTTCATCTCATGCCTACAACCAGCAGCAAGGGAATAAACTGAGCAACCCACACGTTCCCTTCTCATCCTGTCAATGAAGCTGGGAGTCATGACTATGCCTTGATCAAGTCCCACACAGGATGAGATACTAGAAGACTGATTCCTTGTTTTCATTTTGCTATAAAAGACCCTTATCTTTGTCAAGCAAGAGCAGGAGTTCTTCCATTTGCACACACGCAGCAGAGATCTCTTGGCTCTGATGGGGTCTTGTAAGCTTTCCCCACCTGTCAATCTTAACCCAGATGTATTTGCATAGACCTGTTGATTTTGTGCAGCACTAGTTGAAATTTGAAACTTTCCAAAAATCATACAAAGAAAAGAACATTTCTGTCTGAAGTACTTTTATGGCAAGTTTCACAAACCCTTCCAATAGCGTTTGTTCTTGAAACATTGGCAGCTGGTTTTTTGTTGTTTTCTTTTCTCTCTCTCCTCCTTCTAGTGACATTGCCAAGCTGTGTTCTAATCTGGTGGGCACCGGGAAAACGAAACAAAAACATAATTGAAGGGCTTCTGGTAAACTTGAATTTCTTTGAGGCAAGGACTTGTGCTGTGAAGCAGTCAGAAATCCAAGAGCTCTCTCCCAGTGCGTGCACTTTGCCATCGAGGGGGCTATGTCATTTCTTTGAAGCAGGCTCTATTTTGATGGGCAAAACACCAGAGGGTGACGTAAACCTCTAAGGATGATTACTTGGGTCCTGTGTCCGGGTTAGTCTCAAAAAAAATGCCCTGAAAATCTTTGAAGCTGCTGGTCTTTTGTCTGTCAGCAATGAAAACAAGGAAGATGTTACTAGTCACAGAGCAACTGAATCAAATGACAGGCATTGTGCTAGGGAAAAGTTCCCTACGTTGTTTGCTCATGCTCCTTACAATTAGTCGTCCCTTTTTTCTGGGGAGGTCTTCAGATAGAAGTGCCAGCTTGGAGGACACTATGCAAGATCTCAGCAACATGGTGTGCAGTTTGTCTTGATCTGACACTGTGAGTTCAGTGCACTCCCCAAGGTGCCAGTGGTCCTCAGGGCTGTCACCACAGGGAGCTGGCTGTCCAGGCTTATAGCTGGGTTTTATAGCTGCTAATGCACATTTGAGAATGACAGTGATGCTATATGCTTTCCCTCAGCATCTCAGGCAGCTGGATCCTTGCAGGCACAAAAGCCAGTAAGAGTCTGCAGTAGCCCTCTGCACAAGCCCTGTTGCAAAAGTCTGAAGATTTTGACAGTCACATAATGAAGGTCTAGGTGCTCTTGTCATTTTGATGATGACAAAAAAGAAAAATAGAGAATCTGAAACATGTCTGAGATTCATTATGTGTCTTAAACCTCTAATCTTAATCTCTGTCTTTTCACCCAATAAGGCCTTGATTCCTTGTAATGTCCTCCTACGCCTGCCCACCATTCCTATTCCCAGAACAAGCCCCCTGAATTCCCATCAGTCTTGTGGCAAAGTACCAAGATCAAACTAATAATCTGAGAATTTTTCCACTTTCCCGAAATTATTCACAATGTGATAATTGCTGTAAGTAACAAAACAAAGTCATACTCATACTAAAATGCTGGGGTTAAGATTTATTTATCCTATTTGATTCTGTACGGGCTCCAAGGTTACATTTGTCATGGAAATATCTGAGCTTCTTCCAGTGATGCATCTTCCTTTTCCAGCAGCAGAAAATATTCAGGGGAAGGTAACAGAGAAAAAGACACAAACACAGAAGCAACACAGAAAGTGTCACTGGTACCAAAGTGTAGAGCAGTAAGATCATATTTTGAAGAGGTCATTTAATTCCCTGCTACTGCTCAAGGCCTGAAAAGTCCCTGCCTTCCGTACAGACAGTTTTCCCTTTCTTATCAAGGGTTCTGTTAGAGCAAAGGACATTTGACCACAGCTCTTGTCCCCAAGCTTAAATGCAAGCCTTTTAGATTCTTTACGCAGGCCAAGAGGAGATGGAGTTAACAAGGTCATAGACTTGATTCAAATCCTGATGGGATGACATTCAAAGGAGTAGAGGACAAACAAATCCGGAATAGCCTCAGCTGTTGAGAAAATGCAGGACCAGTTTCTGCACACGCAGGACCAGTTTCTGATTCACTGAAGGCTTTCTACATTTCTGTAGACTGGCCAGGAAATGGTACAGCCATGAATTACTGGAGCCAGACCAACAATTGTCAGTGGGAGAAAATATCTTGACCAGCTCCAGACAGAACTGGTCATTACTCTTGCTAAACCTCTTCAATAACCCTATATACAGGAAGAAAAAAGAAAGTAAATTACGTGGCACATTACTGAGGATATCTATAAAAGGAGCATCACCTGCCACAAAATGTGGCAAGAGAAAATTAAAAATGTTAAGGCAAAGCATGACTTCCAAGGGATGTAAAATACTAATGAGACATTATTCTGCAAGTACATTGATCCAATTTGTTGTTTTGTTTTTTGGGTTTTTTTTATTTCAGTCTTCACTACAAAGAACTGTGAACAAATGCTGACTGCAGCTAACACCACCAGACTAAAACTCATTGGTCAAAGGTTTTTAGTACACCATTAGTCAGGGGTAAAGAGGGAAATGTCAGATTGGTACCTGTTATGGAGTTAGATATTGTCAAATAGGTTTCATCTGATGAGATTCATTAAAAAAAATTTAGAGTCAGTCTCAGTGACCTGAAAACTCCAGATAGATGAAAGAAGTTTTAGAGTACTAGCAAAGAGCAAATATAGTACTTTTTTTGTCTTTCTTTTTTTTTTTTTTTTTAATAAGGAGAAGTCCATGAACCATGTCTTGTCTTCTTTATTTTTATTTCCAGAAAAATAACAGAATGTAATACTATGCATATCTAGTATAGTATAGCCATATATATAGCGAGAAGATCAGATGACAGTCAAACTACTTGGGAGATAATAGCTGCACAGGAACAAAGGATTGTAAAACGCTAGCTCTCTTAAGCCTAACTTAATTTTCCTCTCTAGTAGGATGTGGATCTGGGTACTAGCAAGGCTTTCGGCACTGTCTCATGTGACAGTTTCCTAAGGAAACTGTAAGAAAATGTGATGTAGTCAAAACTATTGTAAGGCAGGTGCTCAGCCACTTGGAAGCTGTAGCTGGAAAATAGGTCATTGCAAGTAGGTGGAAATAGATTATTGCTAGACTGGAAAGTTTTTTTGACTGCAGTTCCACAGGGGGTCCATCTTGTGTCAACATTTTTATTAAAAACTTGGAAAATATCAGAGAGGATTTCTCACTGTTTGGAAGAGGCTGGAAACATTTGGGAGGCTAGATTAGAATTCAAAAGATCTTTACACGTTGAAGAAACAGTATTTAAAATAATATTATCAGTAAGGACTAAAGTAAAGTACTACAGCTAGAAAGACATTCTCAGCTGTCAAAATGCAAGTGCAGGGAAGAACTGAATAGGCAACAGTTCTTCCAAAAATGAACTAGAGAATGTGGGGACCACACATTAAGGGTGAGTCAATTTTATGATAGTAATGCAAAAAAATCCTCCAAATTATGGAAATTTTTAAAAGAGAAGCTTTTATTTAAGACTCAAAGAAGTCCTTCCACTCTACTCAGCACCTAGAAAGCATCTGCTAAGGAACCGTGCCCGTACTGAACAGACATTTCATAAAAGACTTGAACAAACTGAGAAAAGTCATGAATAACCAGAGGTTTAGACAACATGACTTATAGGGAAAGAATGACAAAAAGATGGGCATGTTTATCCAGAGGGAAGATTGATAATACTTTTCAAATACATAAAATGCAGCTGCAAAGAAAAAAAAGTCCTTTTTGTCCATTGAAGATAGAATGAGAAAATGTGAGCTGAAACTGCAGTGTGTGATATTTTTCAAAGATAAGATGAAAACTTTCAAATTGCAAGGGCAGTTAAATGCTGGCAGAGGTAGCTAAAACTACTATAATTGTCAAGAATGTCGTGTGCTTCTCTCTTGCAGTCAAATCAAGTTGATATCTTTCAATTTAGTGGTCCCTATGATTCTGAAAAGAGTGAGGAACACAAGAGCACCCTTAGTCCTTGTGAGTGGCTGACCAACTCTGGTTGATGCCTCCCATCAAGAGGAGCACATCTCATGCCAACTCTTCAAAAGAACTTTCTTCTGTCAGTATATTCTGGGTCATAACTGGCTTTAACTTTCAGCAAATAGCTTTAATGTATTGCTCTCATCCAGATAAAGTCACTTTGGTCACATTAGCCAAACAGCCAGACTGTACAACAAGAAGGTGGGTCAGAACCATCTGAGTGTGCTCAGAGTGCACATTATCAGACTGGCAGGGGATAGTGAGCAGGAGAAAAGAGAGTATTGATCCTTTGGGGACTTGATAAGTACTGTTGTCTTCCAAAAGCAGAAACATAGCTTTCTACCTGTAGTAGTCCCTGGCATCCCTTCAAGTGGAACCTGGCCATTTAGTACATTACACTGGTCCCCTGTCAACACTCTCAAGTGAAATAGGAGTATCTTCAGGTCAATAGTGTAAAATATTGAAGAAAGATCCAGGAGGATGAAAATGGATGGCTGTTTTCTATCTATTGACAAGAAGAGATTGTCCACCAATGCCACTAAAGTGGCTTCACTTCAATGTCTTGGCCTCAACCCAAATTGTGCCAGCTCTAATGCTAATTAATATTCCTGTTACATATTCCATACAGGCTGCATTTCATCTTCCCTCAGATACTGGCCTGAGCAAAAGGATGTCTATTCTGATCTACAGTGTGCCTACAGTCATTATATGTTTTATACTTCTTTGTCCCCTTCGGATGTCTAGTTTTTTATACAACAGATGTGCTAACACAGCTTATTTCAGAAGCCACATTTCTCACAGTTCTAGAATGAAATTGAGATATCCCATTGGAAATAAAGATGAATAAAGTTATCCAATAAGACTATCAGCAGACTATCCAATAAGTGAATGCCAAGGCTGTAAAAAAAGGTAGATCCATTATGCCCTAACCTGCACTTTGTCACCAGTGTTGTTCCACTGTCAAGGTAAAGAACCGAGGAATGTCCGCAGACTTGTTCTGACATTAATCATATTAAACAAGTCATATGAACAACAACTGCAATTAAACTGTAGCAATCAAAGTCATAGGAAGCATTTACATTTTGGAAGAAAATAAAGTGGTATGTTTTACTTAGAAATCAAAAAGGTTGTGTCAATCTGTAAGACAGGAACTATATACACACCCTTCCTGAAAACTATCCCTATCTTGGGCAGAATTTGTCTGCATTTCCAATGAAGACTCAGAGAGTTCAACAAGGAACTGAAAACTTGGCCCTGGTACACAGTGGTATAGCCTCTTCAGACTCTAATGAAGTATAAACAATCCAATTGTATCTCCTATCATCCCCTTCTCATATGGCTACCAGAAAAATGCCCAGCAAACAGCCAAGGTAAAGAATTTTTAGACTCTTTGTACAGAACTATAATGCCTCCAAACTGCTATTTCACCACTGGGAATACTGATGGGCTGACACGAATCACTGATTGTAAACATATCTGCACTGAGGAATTAGGGGGTTTTTTTCCCCAAAGGGTTTTGCATTTCTGTGTTAGAAGTCTGAACAGCGAAGTCAAGGTTCCTATGCTAATGTGGGATTTCTTAGGAGCTCCAGAGAGCTCAGGTTTGTACTTAGGGCAAATCAGAAAATGGTACTATGCCACCCCACCTAGATCTTGGTGATAACCAAATGCTCCCAGACTTCTAAAGCATTCAGTCCTTGGCCATAAAATAAGAATATTTTGGGAATAAACCTTCGGTGACTATACACAGCAAAGTCATTGTCAGAATACTGGACCTCTAACTTCCAGTCATAAAGGGGATCACCAAGTATGACTGAAAAGTACTTCACATATTCTACTTTGCAACATGCTTTCCAGGGATAACACTATGAGAACCAACTTGTTCATGTACTCTTTTGGGCAACAGGTGAAATCCTTACAAATAGGGGAATGAATCATGTGCATTTGGCTACACTTAGGCATGCATCTATGCAAGGCATCTGTACAAGTGGCTATTGAAACAGGAAGATTCATTAACTTCACTACTAGCATTTGACCTGTGAAGATGCTGCCCATTGCTCTGGGATTTGGCAAATTCAGGAGCTGAGTGTCAGAATTTCATCTGCTGTGTCCTCCTGTCACCAAGGCTTGGTTCTTTACTATACTAACTAAAAAAATTTTGAACATACATAGCAGTTACTAGCCATATTCCAAAGACAGTAATAACTTTCTTGGCTCTCTAATGCTTAAAAAGCACACGGTGCTGTCGGTACTGATGTGGTGATTACAGCTGCCTTTCAGTCGCAGGTCAGACAGACCTGCTCAGTGGAGTCTCTGCTCTCTGGTTCCCCAGCTTCAAGGACACTACTAGCAATCTTTTTTCTCTGAGGTTAAGCTGGCCTACTGCCACTGTAAACACAAAATCTCACTTACATGGTCGAAAGATTAAATATCTGATTAAAATTTCTGGCCACTAATTTGTTGAACTTGGACATAAGGGTAAATTTGAGTTACATGATATTCAATGCTACATGCTTATCTGTAGGGGGAGAAGAGAGGGGTGGTGTCATATTTCATGGAGCAGCAAGCAAGTTACTTTTCAGCTGAAAATCAAGATGGAGGATATGATTCAACCATGTCTAAAACAAGAGGCAAACTGAGTTTGGGCAGGTTGTCCTCCTTGGAGGAGCCTCTACAGGAGTGGAATTCCATGTAACCAAACCATGGTTTGAAGTCACTGCAGCCACTTAATGTGCCTTTTTGAGATGCAGTGCCTGATTCCAGCAACGTGGCTGTAAAACCTTGCCAGAGGTAGAGTTTAGGGATAGTCAGTATTTGAGGGTGAATTCAGCAAAGGATGTCAGTGGGTTGGATCAGAATCTTCTCAGTCTCCATGAATAATTTAAATTACCACCCAATTCATCACACTTAGGAAATTACACTGGTGTTTCTGGTGGCAGATATATCAGTCTCCCTACCCAGTTTCTTCAGGATTTGTCCTCAGTAAAGAGACCTGGCCAGCTCATTCCCTTGTCAGAGTCCTTGAAGGGGCTGGGGTGTGCTCAGCCAGTGTTGCATGCTCAGTATTACATTCAGACAAACTCTATAGGTTATAGTAAAATACAAAGAATGGGTTTGGTTTTTTACATTACAAGGCCCACTCAGGCAATTCTGAACAATTTTATTTTTTTTCAGAGACAGCAAGCAGCTCCTTCCTAGCTGTAGATCTGACCCTTGCCAAATCTCTGTAAAATAAAAATTATTGGAGTTTCTTTTAATGGGAAAAGTTAGGTAACATTAATGTAGGAACCTGTGGTGCTCCTATACTAACTCTTTTTTGTTGTGGCTTAATTTGACATCATGGTCTCAGTACTGAGCCTCATATTATTTCCTTAGAGCTGTTCTTACAGGACAGGAGCCTCAATCAAGCATATTTCCCCTCAGATGTTATCATTCACATAGTAAGTATCAGAAAAAAATATCAGAAAAAAGTATCATAGTAAGTATCAGAAAAAAAACATAATCTACTTATAGCAAGGACTGCAAGGTCCCCATGACTTCTGCAACCAAAATCCACTGAAGTGGAAATGTTTAGAAAACTACAGATTATAAAAATGCCATGGGTTTGTCCTGACAGTTCTGGTCTGTTTTACCCATCCATCTGTAAAGACCTAGTGTGTTATATGACTCCTCAAGCATGACTTTTCAGCATTATTTTTAGTGTATTCCTAACAGTCATGTTCTTTTCAGACTCTCTTTTTACTGCAGCCTTTGTAGAGACTTAACACTGCAACAGCTACTCATACCAACCACGTTGCCTCCTTCTTTTTCTATGCTGACATGATAGAGCTAGGTTTTTCCCAAATGTGTGCAAATCCCTGGCATGTGTTTTATCTCTTCAAATACAGTACAGTGAGGATAGATCCTGAACAATCTTAACTCAGGGTGGGCAACAACCAATTTGTCTTAATTGGTGAGTGAAAGCTCATGGCATTGCTTCTGCTTCCAGATTTCATTCAACAAAGTCAATGAGACACATCCACGTACTTAAAGTTAGTAAGTGTGTTTTTGAATTGGGTTTGGTTGTTCTTCAGAGCAAATATTGACATTTCTCCCCGAACTGGCATTCCATAGCACATTTATGCCAATAAATGTCACTGCTCAAATGGTAAACAAATACACAAAGGTGCAAATACAGCCAAAGCAAATTAATTCAAGCATATACCCCTGGGTAACATTTGTTCTGCCATCAAATGAAGGCAGTGACTGGAAGGGAGCCTGATGTGCAAGTTAATGGCAAGAAAATTTCTAAATACTGAGGAGATGGGAGCACTGGGAAGCTCTTCACAGCCACTCCACCACCGTCAAGACATGAAACTTGACCTCTCCAGAATTCAAGCAGACAGAAAAACTCAAATAAAAGGGAGACTACAGAGGATGCCTGTGGAGGCAACCAGCACACCTTATACATTTGCCACCCACAAGTATCCCTTCTGCAAGTGAGAGAAAACCAGGGCAAATCCCAACAGACAAGTCAGGGGTCTGAGTTTCTACTGCTGCTGCTGCATAAAATTAATTATCAAAGTATGGCCTATGAAACCCTTGTATCCTAAAAAGGCTTTTGCAGTGGTAACCCAAGAGGTAGTTTCCATCGTGATCATCCTACAAACTAAAAAGGCCCAGTTTTGCTATGGAGGCCCCAGCAGAGCATCCTACTGCTTAGGTGAATATTCATCAGCAAATCTTGGAGGCTCCCATTCAGATGAGGCTTTGTTTGTTTGTTTGTTTGTTTTTCATTGGTCCACATTCTTTCATAATACTGTCATGTCCTGTTATATTTATCCCAGCAGTTGCCATACCCAAGCATGGCTGGACAAGCCTGGTCTTTCTGTCCCAGAGATGAAAAAGACACTGGACTGTGCTGTTTGGATCTCTCTGCACAAGGAGGGGGAAACCTGCAGTGCAGAGGGAAAGCAAAGCACCAGACCCAGTATCACACTTCTGAGCAAAATATGCAATTTGATAGCCTGAAAATGTCATTGGCTGGAAGGCAGCCATTTACCTTTAAGAGTATTTAAAGTATGTTAACTACAGACCAAAAGAATACATTGTAAACACAACATAATAACTCCTCTAACAGAGGAGAGAGGTTTTTTATTTACCTACCAGAGACATTTGATTATCAAGCAAAATTGCCTTATGAAAAGAAAAGCACTCCATCACCTCGCAGCCTTGAGTGCCAGCATACCACATATAACTTTAATGTGGTCCGTACCTGTTCATAGGTCACTTAAAAGGTAACTGTTTCAAAAAATGCATTCATATAAACATAAGTTTTAATGCCTTTTGTGTGAAATGCATAAGTTGAGTCTTGAATGCCAGTGCTCGTGAAAGATCATGTAGTATTTTTAGCAAGATTAAAGGGGTTAATCCTGGTCAAATTCCACTTTGAATACTTACTCGGCTACTTTAATTCTGAAATTTCCACTGTACGTTGTGTTCTCCTTGGCTTTTACCCCAGCATGTCACCATTACCTAGATATGACTGCATTTCAGTAGCATGCCCAGTTAAGGGGCTCTCCACTCCAGCCCACTCGCTGCTGTGCAGCTCTGCACTGCTCCTTTTCCCTCTTCTGACACAATTACTGGGTCCTTGTGGACCATTTCAGTCGGACCTGTGAAAAGTCCCTGAACAAAACAGGCTTATCCAGGCCTGATGTACAACAAGGGAGGACATTTCACCTTTATTTTTTTTTTTCCATTGTTAAGATATCCAGGAAAAAAAAAGTGGGAAGTAAGGAAGTAGGAAGGATCATTGCCGTTAGTATCAACAAGTAATAGTTATATCTAATGCCTTCCTTTTCACTTAACATTTTTGGTGATAAAAGGATTCTAATTAAAAATATAAACAGGTCTTTCACTTTTTGTTTTATACTTATCTTTCACATGTGCTTGTAATAATCTGCCTTCTTGCCAACACCATCTTGTAAATGAGATCCATATCTCAAGGGTTTATCCTGGTTAAATAAACTGAATTCAATAAAACCCATCTTCAGATATTTCACATGTGAGAGTTATTACTACACTAACATGCTACTGTTGCTTCTGTTACCTAGTGTTACAGATGCATTAACTTCTCCCCTTTGCTTGAGTTATGCTCCACTGTATATCTAAGATAAGAAAATGGAGTGCCTGGAGTCTGTTCAGTGTTATCGTATAACAAACAGTGACTTTTTTATTGAAGGAGCTCCACGAGCGATGCACGTTTTATTGAAACTAATTCAGAGGGAAAAAAATGTTTAAAGATAAATGTTGAACTAAAACCAAAGTAAGTAATGATGTTATTTGCCCCCTTTCTCTCCCCTTCCCTCCTCTTTGCCCCCAGCTCGTAAGCTTTGTGATAGTGTTGTGCGGGGCTGCACAACATTTCTTTGCAGTCAAAGCTCAAAGGTTTCAGTGCAGTATTATAGCTGCACCCAGTAAAGTTAGCATCAGTGTTTCCTGCCTCCTAAAATTCATTCATTTATCAGCCTCCTTTCTATGAGCACCTCTGTGGAGCTTGCAAGCTGGATTCTGCTCAGCACAAACCTCAGAGTGAAACAAATGGTTGTAATGGTCGTATTTGAGCTCCACAGTGCTTCTTTTTCTTTCTTTTTTTGTTTTTTTTTTTTTTTTTTTTTTTTCTGGATGACTACTTCTAGCTGTCTAGCTTGAACTTCCTGCCTTGTTACTGCAAAACGATCTGATCCGCTGTGAGACACCAAGCCCCCGGTGTGTTTTCCTGACAGCATTTCTTTCTTAAAAGCACCCCAGGCCATCCGCTTATCCAAGCAAAGTTAGATACCCATTAAAAAGTCGCTGCATTTCTTCCAGAACCCTTCTGTTGTTGTTTGGAAAAAAGTGCAGTGGACATCTGGGTTTTCTTCCAAAATTAGGGTACAGACCCCTCTTAGAGCAGGATCCCAGAAGAAGAGTACAAGGAAAAGATCAGATACAGCCCCTCTTCCTGGGTCCCTATGGCCAGGCCTCCCTTCATCTCCATTTCTATTTGTTTTTTTAATCTCCTTTTCCTGTTGTCTTCCCAGCAAGGAATCTGCTGCATTGCATCACAACCATCAGATGGAAATCTTCAGTTGAGTTTGCAGGGACACGTACAGACTAAAGGCCCAACCCTGAGATATACAGTTGTTTTGGCTGGCAGTGAGAGCTTGATGTTCAGAATGATTCCAAATGATGCTTTAGAAGTACAGAACCAAGATGGCCACAAGGCAACTCTTGGCCCATCAGAAAAATAATTAGAACGGCATTGCAAATAGCGAGGCTTCTTTTACAACATTTATAGCAAATGGAGGCCTCTCAGGAAAGATTTCCAGGAGCAGAGCCAAATTCAGAAATAAAAGCCAAGGAAAGGAAGATTTACACTTCCCTTGAGAAGATAGCCAATAAGATTTCAAGGTGGATTTTGAGACTTTGGCTGCTGAACTACATTTCTCAGATTTTTCTCTTTGATTTTAATGAGGTGAACTAATGTGTTTGTTTACTTAAAGGAATGATAATAATAACAGAAACAAATACCAAAGAAACATCTTTTCTGAGTGTCAAGGCCCAATTTCAGCATTTCATCTCCAACTACCCTCTCCTATTGGTTTTTATTTGCCAAAGCACATCCTGGTGATGGGATCAGGGACGCTCTGTGCTAGGAACTGTTTAAACAGCAGAGCATAAAGTCTTTGCCCCAGAAGGTTCACAATGTCTGTTTTGGGAAGGGGAATAAAAACGAAATTAAAAAAAAAAAGGGAAAAAAAAGAGAGAAACTACAATTAGTGCAACATTAGAGTCCAGTGTCCTGGTATGAATCATACCTGAGACCCAGATGAGCATATTGTATAGAAAGAAAACTATTGCCATGCTCTCCTGCGCTAGTACTGTTGGAGGGTTTTTCTTCCCATGAACTACTTCCTGTATTTTTATCCAGGAGAACTATCTCCTCTTTGTCCTGTCTGTACCCTCAGCTACTTTTTCTTTACTTGTTGGCTTGGGGTGCCCCAGCTCCACTTATTTCATTCACTGGTCGCATGAGGAAGTGCAGGATTCAATGAATGAGTGAATAAGTCTGTTAATCAGGTAATCACCTTTTTTCCTCATGGGTTTCCTCCTTATCTTAAGTAAATACTAAAACCGATGTCAGGAAGAAAAGGTTTCACACATCTGAAATAAAAAAAAAAGGGCATGATAATGTCTTTTTTCTTGAGACTTTATGTATTAAACATGAAATTACCTCAGGCCTTTGTTTCTTGCATTTGTAACCCTGGTAAATAAATATGGCATGATCAGAAAATGTTAACTAGCAGTTGCGTAAACAGAAAAGGCTTCCTACATATAGGACATAACATGGTTTTGGAAAAGGTTCAGTAGGCGCTTTGTGAGTGATACTGTTTTGAAGCTTTGTACCAAGCCATATTTTTCTGGCATAGCTCAGAAGTTTTTAAGTGGAAATATCATGCTGGGAATTTTTATCCAGGCTCAACAGCCTGTTGTTACATGAGGAGCTGGGACCTGAGTGGCATTGCTGTACCATGCCACTGCTGTCCTCTGAGGTGCTCTGCTGGGTTTCAGAGCAACTGGGTTTCAGGATAACAGGGTTTCAGGCCAAGAACTAGGACTAAGAAAGGAAATTATTTGAAGACAGTGTACTAAAAAACACCATCTTTTGTTTGAAGCTAGTACTTGATAGATTGGTTGGATGCAAGGTCTCAAGCTGGGAGGGGCAATAATCAATCTATCTGTTTCCCCTTGCCCTGTTACCAAGGCCTGTTTAGGCTCTGGCTCCAGCTCTCCCTTGGTAGTTTCCTTCACAAGTTGAAAAGCCTTGCTCACACATTCGTGGAATATGTGGAAACCTCTTCCACTCCTTTAGCCACCTTCATTGCACTTGTTGGGACCTGCTTCTCTTCTACAGTAGAGATGGAGGAGGGATTCAGACCTGCATTTTACTCCAGGTTCACAGAAATCATAGGTCTATACAATGTGGCACCATCATAGTCACTGTTTCGTTCTGTACGTTTTTCCTAATACTCCCTAACATCTAATTTGCTTTTTTCATTGCTACTGAGCACAGGACTGACTTTTTCATGCAACTATTATAGCCCCAAGATCTTGTTCACAGGTGATAGCAACCTGGTCTTTAGCATTTTACATTTAATTTCCAGATAATTTTCTCCAGCGTGCACCACTTTATCTTTATTTGCATGGAACTTCATCTACCATTTTACCATCTGGTCACACAGCCTCGTAAAACCCCCTGCAATTGTTCACAGCCAGCCATCATCTTGCTATCCTGAATTATCTAATAATGTCCCGAATGTTATCTGACTAAGCCCCTTTCCAGATCCCGCATAAACATTTTGATCAAGGGTTTTAGCACAGGTCTTCAGGAACTCCACTGATAATAATGGATGATGAAAATAGACCATGTTTTCTGCTCTCTCCTTCCCATCTTCTAAGCAATTATTTATGCATACAAGGAACTTCTATCCCATAGTTTTTCAGTTTCTCTAAGAGTGACTTTTGTGGTCTTGCAGGAAGATTTTTAAGAATTCAAAAGATTGAATCAATGGAATATCTCTACATATTTGCTGACTCCTTCAAAGAAGTAGTATTCAATAAGTAAGATTTTAATGGAATTTCAATAATAGACCTCCCTTTGCAAACATCATATTGGCGTTTCTACAGTACAGCATATTTATCCATATTTATTAATTATGGTACTCATTATGGTTTCTACTGCTTTGCCCAAGCACAGACGTCAGGATTACTGGCCTGTAGTTCCCCTGAAATTCCCTTGAACAAAGTTCTTTTATAGCTAACACAATAAAAATTTGGTATTAGTTTGCCAACTACCAGTCTTCAGCTACCACACTAGTTTTCAGTGTGAGTTTAAATGGTGCTGTTCAGTTATTTCATCCTTTGATTCCTCTACAGCCGTTGGGTAAATACCATCTGGTCCTGATGACTGGGCATTGTTCATTATGCATATGGAGCCCATAACCTCTTCCACCGGCACTTCTCGTAGAGACAGGTCCTCTGATACTCCCTCATAAATTAAGATCCCATTGTAGGAACCTCCCCAGATCTTTCCACACCTTCTTTTTCAGATGAAGTCTTGCATTCCTGATCTTAAATAACACACTACACTTGTGCAACAGTTTCAACAACAAAGGCTCCTAAATTTTTTTTTAAATTTGCAAAACAATAAATTCCATTGTGACTGAAAAGCAAGAAGGGATGCAAAAATAATTTCCAAAGTCATCTACCTACCAAAAGAGCTGCTGGTACAGTGATTCTGCATAGGAAGAAGTTTTGGTATGTATAGTGATTTTATCTTGAGTATATGTCATGGACCAAATACAGTCTGTACTGTATGCAGACTGTGGGATCAGTCAGCCTAGTACACAAGGTTTTCAAAGCTGACAAAATCATTGTGATTTAAAGGCTAGTATAAGTTTTACTTACATACTTTTATTTGCTCAAGTTACACCCCTCCATGGATCAGGACTGTGACAACAACTAAACTGATACTGTTGCATTAAAATGTCAAGAAAAGCCTTCCCTCAAAGAAAAAAAATAAATAAATAAAATGAAAAAGAGGGGTTGTCAGATTTTCCAAATAAGTGTAGAAACAATCTGGTTTGGAGCAGAAAGAAAGAAGGCAATAAGTGTCAGACAGCTCATGGTCACTTATGCAGAAGTTTCTGAATTGCTCGTGATAAGACAGCATGCAAAGAGTGTGAATCATTAAAAAGATCTAACACAGCTTGTAAGAAAAAAGCTCTTGAAATGTTTTTCATTGTTAAAACACATGAAATCACAGAAAACAACCAGTTGGCTGCTAAGGAAACAACTAATTTATAACAAAATGCTACTTGCGCTTATTTCAGGAGGTGAATTGACTGTGTACAGTTTATTCTTTTGAGGAATATTTTGTACTGAGTAATTCGTGGGCATCTGTGTACATACCGTAAGACTTCTGCACAAAGAAATGGTGAAAGTGAGATGATGTGATTTCCCAAGATTCACTCAGAGCTAAAATCACATACATCTCTTTGTAGGACAAACACTTCTGTGTGTTGCCAACACCAAATGCTACCAATTGTATCATTTTTTTTCAAATAATATAGAATTTAAAGCTTTGATAAAAAGAATAGATTTTAGTTTGTGGCCATTGACTCCTCCACCATTGTAATATCAAAATGTTTCAAATAGCTGTTGCTCACTAAACAGAGAGAGGGGAAATTATCTGTCATCTGCTGGACTGCTTTCAATGAGGTACTGTGACTGCACTAAAATATCCCATACAAGCGAAAAACATGGTATAATCACAAAGGTCCTTGGCTGCATATCACTCTTTGCACTGATAATGCTTATGATAACTCTGCAAGATACTCTCTAACTAAAAAGTAATGAAAAATGAAAAGGATTATTGACTTGCAGAGCACTAGTGAGCTTACGTACTGCATAATACAGTAATGTATCGTTGAGATAAGTTACCATTTGGTCTGGAAAATTGTGAAACACAGTATTTCAACACTTTTCCTCTCCTGCCAAGAGAGCTTCAGAATCACAGAAGACAGTTTATTTTGAACATATGGAAAAAATGAGGAGTGTCCTCCCACAGATAACCATCTCTATAACCTGCAGTTGAAAGGATCTTCAGACCTTTTCCAGCTATTAGGTGAGCATTTCCCACTTGCACTTTTTTATGTTTGAAGGGAATGGAGAGACATTTAAGTGACTGAATACTTCTTCCATGTCTCATACAAAACAGGCTTAATGCTTTTATGATGGGCTTAAAACTGGAACAATCTGATTTTGGATGTGTTTATGGCATACAACTACAGGGGAAACTGCAACAATTGATGGTAAATTACTTGTTCATAAATATAACCCTCATCTGATATCATTGCAAAGGAAAAAAAATGGAAAATAATTTCATCCACGATAGTACTTCAGGTCTCTGAAATGCCTGACTTTACTCTCCACCTTCATGAAATTGATTTATCTTGATTTAGACTTGATTCTTTGGAAACACTGCTGATTTTTGAGAAAACTGCAGGCATTGATAAAAGGGTAACACTTGACAAGAGGCTGGGTCCTGATTATTTTTGTGAGAAACACTTTGTATTGAGACATTCACAAGTATGTGTGTACATACTCCAAAGAGTTGTGCATAAAGATGTGGTGAAATGTTCTATTTTTACTTACTACTACTTTCAGATTCTTAAAACTTACACAATTTTTTGTACCATTCCCATCTTAAATTCAGCAGTGACAAGAAATTTTTATCTCTGTTAACAGGAGAGACTGCAGAAGCCTGTTGAATGTGTGCTTTTAGCCTGAACTTAAGGTTAAAACTAATTACAGTTGTATAGGTAAAGAATTTTTCTAATTGATTTAGATCTTAACTAATAACTAAGCTATATGGAAATTTTAAAAAATATATAACAGCAGGTTTATGATAATCACTATGAATCAATAGCACCCTGGTGCTATTTGCCTCAGCTACGAATATGGGTAGAGCTACCTGGAGTTCCGTGGAGGCCGTAAAAACCAACCTGCAAAGGTGAATAAAGGCAGTTTTTCCACCTGGAGGTCAGTGACACTGTAAGCTGTCTGCTAGCAATGCCCAAATGAGGTGTCATAAAACACGGCTGACGACATTTGCGTGACCTGGTGCCGGAAATATACCTGGCACCAAGGTGCTCTGTAAAAGTCTCCCCAAGGGCTGTGCCCAAGTAGAACAATGGTACTAATGTCTTTCCAATGAAATGTCCTGGTGAGACACACCGGGTGTGAGAGGCAGAGCACACATCCACAAAGCGTACCATGAAGTGAGCTAAACAAGTTATGGCTCTGTGTGCTTCATCATGCCCAGTCTGAGTGTCTGTAAGATCTGATCCTTGGCAGTGTATTGCCCCATGCTATGGTATTTTAGTTTCTCTTTGCTCGCAAAGAGCTAAAGACCCCTACAGTGCTATATAAATAATATGCATTTTAACTTGCCAAGGACAAATCAAGTGTTTTAATTTCACACTCTAACTTAAGATAAGAAAATAAACATGAGCTGCTGGGGAGTTCAGTAAACTTGCTCATGAACTGGAGGAGTGGAGTGGAGGAGGGGCAACAGTATGTGAAATTCTTCCATTCAGTGGGAATTGGATAGAAAAGCAAATAAAAAGTTATACTGCACATGAAAAAATCTAGGAAACTATACTGAAAATATCTGGCCATCACTATAGAACCCAGGAATACATTTTGACCTACAAATTGTATTTTGTGTTCCTAATACAAAAAGCTCCAACTATCAAAATACAATAATGCTGATTCAAAAAAAAGAAGAAAATTTCTCTGCCTTTCACTCCATCTTCATGTTCCCCCAGCAATTTTTTTTATATTAAGCCTGGTGCTGAGGAGAAATCTGGTTGACAACATTGTGGCAGTGGTAGGTTTTTAGGAGGAACTGCAGATTTATACACTCCGACAGGGATTGTGATGCAAGAGCACTGGCTGGATCACAACATATTAGAAAGACATTTGTTGCACTGGCAACTTTTCTCTCTTTTTTTGGCAATTCACAAGAACTTTAGAAGTCTTCAAGAGAAACAAGTTTTTCTTTTCAATCTTGATTCTTCTCAATATTTCAAGGACTCAGAAAATCATCTGGAGAGCTCTTCAGCAACCGTATCTCTAACACCTACTTTTCTGTCCCATAGGGCCATGAACTGCATCTCCAACAACTAAGCTAGCCACATCTGGGGAAGCAGGATACTTAGAATCATGGAATCACAAAATGGCTTGGCTTGGGAGGAACCTTTGGATATTATCTAGTCCAACTCCTCTGTCCAGGGCAGAGTCACCTCCCTTGACCTGCTGGCCATGCTGCTTTTGATGTAGCTGAGGACGTGGTTGGCCTTCTGGGTTGTGAGTGCATGTTGTTGGCTCATGTCCAGTTTTTCATCCACCGGTATCCCCAAGTCCTTCCCTGCAGGGCTGCTCTCGAATCAATTTTCTAATCAATCAATCAATCAATCAATCAGTCAAACAAACAAACAATATTTTAATCAATGAATACTTGTTGATACCTAAATCTTTGTTTCTCAGAACTGTTTTTTTGTAAGATACCCAGCTGTGGCACCATTACTAGCCTAAGTGTAGTTCCAGTTTTGCTTAACTAATAGCCCCAAGTCAAAGCAAAGATGTTTTTGATTCATACTGATCACAATACAAATTATTCCGGGGACCCTGGGAAGCAGGATGTCAGCAGAACAGGAGGATCATCCTTATCAATTTCCGTCATATCACTTCTGAGATAAATTGCTGGGCTCTCAGAGGTAGACCTGGTGTCCTGATATCTTGTACAAGTAAGAATTGATCAACAAGCCTGTTTCACTGTTAGCAGGCCAAAATGATGGATAGTTTGGATTGCTTCAGGATGTTGTGCTCATCAAAGAGAACACGTATGCAGAGCCTCCATTTTTTTTGCACATTTCATGAACATGATGGCATGATCAAAAGACCAAGACTTCCAGAAACGATGGCAGGAAGTGGTGATCTGTTAGCTAATAAATTCTGGAATCAGCTAAAACCATGAGGATGTAAATTCCTCTGGAGGTGCCTTTTGATGACACTGCAGTATCGTCTGGTCCTGTCTGTGGGTGTCTGCAGTAGGAGTGCTGGTCAGGAAGCAAGAACAGTCTTTTAAATCCTTTTCTGAACATTCCTGTTGTATAGAGTCCAGGAGAAAACTCAGGCATGAACATTAAGTGTTTATTTTCTTGGAGCAACCATTCTGAAAAAGGCAACAGTTTTATTCATTGGGACTGCATTTGATCATATTACTGTGGGAAGTTTCATTAGCTCTGATTCCAGATGATGTATTACACCATAAATTTTTACAACTGGAGTAGATTGGCTTGGAATTTGGGAAACAGATGCTCCAAAATTATTTTTCTCTAACCACACGAAAAAAGGGCAAAAGAGGAAAGGAGTTCATTGCCTGTCTTGCTTTTCAGATTTTCTATGCATTTGCTAGAAGTCTTCAATTAAATTAATGCATCTAAAGGATGGAGAAGCGCCTAATTAGAAAAAGACAGTCACAGGGCTACCTGCCTTGGTGTAAACCATATCTAATAAGCAGAGAAAGTATTTTTCTCCTCTTCTATGTAATGACAGAGCAGAAGTTGTCCCTCAGTTTTTAATAGAATGGGACCATCCATAAGAGGTAGCTCTGGACTATATACCACAGGGACACTGTTCTCCTGAATTAACTTTGTCACTCCTGTTTAAAATGCTTGGTGACACCACAGAGCCACTGAAGAAAAGAGGGTATGACTAACATAACCAGGTGAAGCTGTGGAAGATAAGCATGACTGGTTGCATTTGCTGCTCAGTTCGTTTCTTGGGACGAGATTGGTTCCCAAGAAAATGCAGCTCTGATTTAAGGTTCATGCAAATGGCAGCACCAGAGTACCGCAGTCTCTCTGAATGATGTGCCAGACCAGGTACTTGTTCAGCACTGACTCAGAAAAAAAAGTAAAAATCACCTCCTGAGTAAGTAACCCCACATCCTGAAGGATGTAGGTGTATAAATCCTCTGAGGTTTCCTAGGAACATTTTTTTCTCACTTTTCAGATGTGAGAAGGTGTCCCTACCTGAGGAATGGTGTGTCTGAGACTGGTAGGTGGCCTGCAGACAAGGCAATGAAAGAGCACAAGGACTTGGACCCATCCTGCAGCAGCATTCGCAGGATGTGATAGGCTCTGCTTTGTCAGAAGAGGCAGGTGGAGTGGCTGAAAGCTCCTGGTCTACAGATGGGACTGCAGATGCTTGAAGGAGAATGTAAAGTTTCTTTATGCTTTAGTAAGTCCCGAGGTGTCAGAGCTGGCATGCTCTGAAGTTGGGATATTTATCTGTGAGAGAGGTGAGACCCGACATGACCGTGGGGGGAAGGAGGTCAGAGGAGAGACAATTTGCTACATGGATGGCATGGCTTTTGGCATATTCTTCTTATTTGGATTGCCTTCCTTGTCCTGTTTCCTTGCTTCCTGCCTCTCCAGTCATCTCATTGCTATTCATGTACATGGTGGCCAGAAAACACCAAACACTTCCATCCACCTTGCACACTAAATATCTTTTTTTTTTTTTTTCGGTAGATAAAAGGGGTAGGTATCGCTGTCACATTCATGCCAAACCAATTATTCCACTAAGGGAAACAATAGTAAATGGAAGTTTCATATACTGAGGGGAGACTTCATTGTGGTCTTCAACATCCTCACAAATGGAAGCAGATGGTCAAGTACTGATCCCTTCACTCTTGTGACCAGTGACAGGACTCAGGGAAACAGCATGAAGTTGAGTCAGGGGAGGTTTAGGTCAGATATCAGGAAAAGGTTTTTCACCTAGACTGTGGTTTAGTACTGGAACAGGCTCCCCAGGGAGATGGTCACAGCACCAAGCCTGTCTGAATTCAAAAAGCATTTAGACAATGCTCTCAGGTACATGGTGTGATTCTTGGGGTGTCCTGCACAGAGCAAAGAGTTGGACTCAATGATCCTTGTAGGTCCCTTCCAGCTCAGCATATTCTACAATTCTATTATTCTATGTTACGAAACAGGTCTTCATTTTTATCTTCAGAATACAGCAGCTTTTTTTTAGATTTATATGGAAAAACTGTAATATAATGGAAAAAAATGCTAAATAACTAAAGAAACATGCTCTGAACAGTTTGCAGCCTGTACCAGCAGTATGAATTAAAGACCTCACATAAAAGAAAACCAACTCAGTAGTGCAGAAAGAGGAGAAAACTTGAAATAATCTCTCTAAAATCTTGAATTACGCATTCGACAAAGACCATTTGTTATATGGTCCATGACGTAGATCTTTTAAGATCTTTTAGCTCCCAAGAATCCCTACAGTTTCTGTAGTTAGAATCAAGTCCTATTTTAAGAAACAATTAACTATGAGACAACTGTAAAACTGATGCAGTTTCCTGTTCAGTTTACAAATAGAGTTTATTCAATTCTCAATATATAAGATGAATTTCTCTTCCTGTGGATATCTTAGATGGTCCTATAATGATCACTACATTTTTTTATTGTATTTATTTATAGAGGACTAGTTCCTAAGACTGAAACCCCCTCACACCACTTCTGCTGCTTCACTAATTCTCTGTGTTCTCTACAGATGGTGAACTGGTTACAGCAGAAACACTAGGACAGCTCAAAGGAGACAGGAGGATACCCAAGCAGTGTTGGAGGTTTGGTATGGTCTGTACATTTTGTCACAGTTTCTCCCACTGCAGAACAATACCTGCCCTCACTGGCCATGAGAGACATTACTCAGGAGGGATAGAGATGACAAGTACTTCAGCAGTTCCCTCTCTCTGAGGGATGCTGCTCTGACAGCTCTCCCTCCCATTTCAGTCTCACTGCCAGCAGCATTTCCATGAGAAAATGCTAGTTTGGCCAACTGCTTCAGTTCCACCAAAAACACTGAGAGAACCCACAGTGGATGTCCAGCCCTGATGGTGTGCAGCCTGCCTGCCTCCTCGCAGTCCCAGTGTCAGACCAGCTCCTTGGCTTCACAGTGCTTTTAAATTTCAGTTTCTCTGGAAATGTTACATTACTGAACTAAAATTCAGAAGGTCTTCCACCATGTGGAAATACAAAATTTTCAGCAGGAAAAAGGAATGTTTCTCTTGCATTTTTATTTCTAAACATTGCAGTTGGAGTGTTTAGTTATTTAGAAGAGCAAGACTTGAACTGGACAACAAGTATCAAGAGGCCTAGCCACTTGGCAAAAAAACGGATTTGCAACGTTGTCACAGCAGTAAGACTAGGGATAATTCTTTAAATCACCAGCTGACTATTATGTGAAAAACCACTGTATCATAGAATCATAGAATTCTTTAGATTAGAAAAGATCTCTGAGATCATCAAGTCCATAGATACACAACAAAGTGTACAACAAGCTATGTATTAAAAAAAGGCATGCCGATTATTCTAAGATAAATAAATCTGTTCAGGTTTACTGTTTTGAGAATGTTTCAACCATCATCTGGTGTGTAGATTCGTTTGTGAATCTGCTTCCAAACTAGACTTACTAAATTGAAAATCGAGTTCCTTCCCCACTTACTCTCTGTGGATTTTTTTCTTTTTCTTAATTCCATTGGTTGTTGAATTGTAGTCTGAAACAGCATCTCCCAACTGTCTCACTGAGGCTAACTGAATTTATTATATAATCTCATCTCCCTTTCAAAAAAATTCAAGATCAATCTCAAAGAGCAGTCCTCTGAATTTGGCAGACACTCGTGTGGGAAAGTCTTTAAACAAAAACAAAATTGTTTATGTGCTGGGAGAAGGAGCTCTGCAAGAAGATAACACATGCCATGAGCCTACACTACAGCAGCAGAGCTGGGACGGCTCTCACAGTGCCAGCACTGTTGTCAAGCTGCAGCCCCTTCATCAGCTGCTCCCACCACAGCCAGCCCCCTGAGCTCCTGTCGGGCAGAGGGGACTGCTTGTGCACCGAGGAAGAGGTGACTGAGCACAAAATAGGCAGCCAAGGACATCTGAAGGGAGAAATGGTTTCATACAAAGTCACTTTGAATTTGTGGACTTTGGGGACATTTATTTGGGATTTTTTTTTCCCTCAAAAATCGATTAAGTACATGGCACCATTGGTTTCCTGTTTCCTGTGAGGGTCGATCACAAACCTTAGGAATTTTCTTACTTGCAATGTAATCTCACTTCTGACAGGTCACACAGTCAAATTTTTTGGATGGAAAAAAAAGCATACACCTACTCAGGGTGCCAAAACAAGAAGAAATCCCCCAGTCAATTCCCACATAAGTGGTGTTTAAGGACTTTCAAAGTGTATCTATATGATCCACTACACTGAATTAGTTAGCCCTAGAGGTTTAGATTATAGGTGTTTTCCCAAATATGTGTATTGTTACCTTTTCTGGAGAGAAAGTTAAAGAAGTTTGGCCTTGTCACATGACTGAGAAGAGATGACCGTGTCCTGCACTAGCAGGTGAATCTTTTGTTCTGAAAGCATGTTCATCACATACCTGCTGCTGTATTGTAGCACAGTCCAACAATACAGGAACCATGCTTACCTAGTCAGTAAGGCAAATAAAAGGGCTACCCAAGATCGTTTTACTAGTTTGAGACAGGGGAATAGTGTAAGCAGGCAGTGAGGGATTTGCTAGACACATAAGGGCTATTTTTGCCATTTGCATGCAGGTGCATTTGCCAAAGACACTGCAGCTTCAGGGCTATGCAGCTATCTCTGGTACGCAGATGCCACAGCAGTCACTGCTGTGATTGCAGGGTAGAAATATCCTCTGTCCCACAGGTTAGGTCTCTGAGCTGACCAGCAATAGTAGATGCATAACTTCTGAATGATGCAATGGTAAGAGCTTAGCATAAGTAAGAATTCTAAGAATCTAAACCTAAATGTTCTAAACAGTCAAAATTTTTATCTCAGGGCACAACAGCTGAATATTTTTTTTAAAAAAAACATATCTTCTTTGATGAGAATTAGCTCCCATCTTGATTGGTCTTCAGTCTTGAGAGACGCTGATCTCCTCTAAGTGCTGTGCCAGGTTTGTCTGGTGAAAGACCTGCATGTGGTCTTTGAGGCTGTGTCACTCAATAAGCCCAAGAATGTGTTGGTGAGAAAACAAGGAACTTTAATGTAAGCAAAATGCAGATGTCCCCCAAATCCAGCTATCTATTAGCACATTTGTCCTGGAGCTTTGGAAGCAATCCAGTTCAACTGCAAAGGCAGCTCCCTAAATATGAATCCATCAGAGACAAAAGTGGAGTTGATAAGTAGTGGAAGGTAAGGAGGAAGGGAAAGCACTTGCTTTGAAGAAAACAGTGTCCAAGAAACTCCATTTTATCTATTGTCCAAACAACCATAACTAAACTCAGATTCTCTGAACGTGACACAAAGGAATGACACAGCCAGGCTCTCTTGACAGAAGCTTTCAAAATATCCCTTTTTCCAAGCCTCTCATGATCATCACTAGTCACACAGATACTTTCCAGATTGCCCCTGCATGAATGATCTGGAGCCATAATATCACAGGAAGCCAACACATGCATGTGCTAGGATCTGTTGGACAGCATCACCTGAGGATGATCCCATCTGCAAGGAAGGAGATAGACTAATTAATTAATTAATTAAACTGATGCGTGAGACTGCCACAGGAAAAAGGCCCAGAGACACATTGTGTAGCCAGTTGACTAATGAACAGAACCTGCAGTCACATGAACACTGAGGGAGTAGATGGAAATCACAGTGCACCTTGAGCTCACTGCTCAGGCTGTGGGTTTTGTGGGGAGCTGTGGCAAAGGATGTTGCATTATGGAGTCCTTACCCCAAAATGCTGCCTTCCACCAGGACCCATGTTTGGTTTATGCTCAAGGCAAAATGAAATGGAGTGTAGTTTCCCACTAAATACCAGTGCTTACCATCCCTTAGGTGCTAAACCCCTGACCTGTGTCACACTTTCAACACACTTCACAGTTATGGGACCAGGATGTCTGGGATCGTGTGCAGTGCAAAGTATAGAAGGGGAAAAAAGTTCCCTTCCTGTGGAGCAAGGGGAAACCCAGCAGAGGGATTACGAGGGCATGAGTCACCATGTGCCTTTTCCATGACTCTGGGGACAGGATGGCCTCTTGTTCCGGGGCTGGGGCAAAGTCACAGCTTTGCCTGTTATTACTGTTAGTCACAACCCCAGCTATACAAAGTCCAGCAGAAAGCACACTTGCAAATGCCTCAACCTGAAATGTAAAATAAACACTAGGAAAATAGCTGCTACTTGCTTTCTCTAAACATACCCTGAGGCCAGATCTACTTCCACTAAAGTCAAGTCCAGTTTTGCAATCAGCAGCAGGGGAAGTGAGATCCAGCCCTTTATTTGGAAAGACATTAATAATCAAATTGCAGTTTTAATTTGTCACCAAGACAGGGGTGTGATAAGACATTTTGGTTGCTGCTATAAGTAGCTCCGAGAATTTTCAGGGGTTGTTGTAGGTGCTAAAGACTTTATGACACCCTGGCATGGTGAGGAAGGGACTCTGTGACTCTGGCATATGTCCTCGCTACAGGGAGGTGAAGAAATCCCTCTGGTCCCCCTCTGAACACCAAGGAGGGGCATAACTGGGTCTGTGAAGCTGCAAGAGGAGTGGGCATAGAAAAACAGGAAGGTTGGAAGCTACGGATCAGCTTCATTCAGTGACTTTATCAATTTCAGTGACTCATCTATGACTTTTTCCCCTCTGAGGTTTTTATGATGTATTCATTTCCTTCATTACCATATAAAGAGGGGGAATTTAAGCAGAAAAGGTGAAAAAGTAAGGCAGTTAAATAAACATAAATGTTTTTAGCTTTTGCAAACTGCTGGGTCAAATCCTCCCACACTCAGGGATTTCTCCAATGTCATGAACTTCATGGTGGTATATGCCGGACTGTGCTGCTAGAATGGATGATGCTTGCTCTAGATGGTCATTTCCCAAGAACTATGTATCTGTAACAAGCACACTTCAAATGTATCGTGTCATCAGCTGTGTATATAGCACAGTTTTAATTGCTGTGGCGTCACAGGCAGGGCAACGCTAGTATTTTGGGTTGTTGCTGGACCTCAACTGGGGAGCAGGGCCATTCTCCTGCACAGAGAAAGAGAGGGAGAAGGGGACTGCTACATTTCTGGGTTTCAACTCAAAAGGGGCTTGGGACAGACTCTGGGAGGCATCCAGTCTTGAAGCACAGAGTCACTCCCAAGAACATAGTTTAGGCACAGCCTGTATTATCTTTTAGCATGCTGAATGTGTTGAAAGTGAATACTGGTCAACTTTGTGATTGACTCCAGGCAGAGTTTAGCCAGACTTATTAGCTCTAATTCGGCAACCTGCTGTTTTTGCAATCTCTTAGGTATTTCTGCACTCTGCTCCAAGAGGGTGTATTAGCTAATGTGCAACCCAAGGTATGTTTGCAACCCTGCAACCACAAGGATAAATTTTTCTGGAGCCAGGGCATACTGAGGTGTTGCCACACAGAGTTCACTATAAAGCTTTGGACTGAATCTTGGAACACTGTGCTTGAGCACATGAGTGCAGATGGACCTCCTTGCACAGTGCCAGCAAAGTGTCAGGGGCTTTGCGGCACAGTTAATCCACGACCTGGATAAGCTGCTTGTGAATAATTGAGAATTCATTGTACACCCACCTAGCACCTCCCTTTTATGGCAGGATAAACACTTCTTCATAAAAGTACTTGTAAAAGTGAATTCTACCATTATGAACATGCACATTTTATATACGTTTCCTTGATGTTTGGGGTTTTTTTTTTAATTGTAACATGAATCATGCCTTTTACTGCATTCTATGGTACAAACTCCAAACACTGTAGGAGCAAAAACATTTGAGCTGAAGAGCTGAGTTTGCAGTGCAGGGCACACCCAGGCAAGTAAGCAGCAGGATGCAAATCACAGCTTTTCAAAATCTAATCACTGGAAGGTAACTCAAGTTAATTGAAGGCTTAATTTTCTGCCCTGGGGTACTGTTCTCCCGATCTCATGTGTCATTGAGCTGTTGGGACCTAGACAGTTGTATGTGATGATTTACAGTTCTGTGTCTGTCCACTGAGAAACAATTTCCAAATTATATACATTATATAATATAAATTATTATATTATATAAATTATTATTATATAAATTATATAATATATATAATGTAATACACATAAAAATGCAAAATTAACAGCCAGATAAAGGCTTTTCTTCGTTATCTGTCCAATAGCTTTGAACTAAAATCAGTGGTGGAAATATTCTAGTGCTCTGGAAAATAAAGTTCAAAACCAGTTTGCAATCTTCACTTGGTCTGTAGACCCAGCAGAATCTGAGCCTACGGCCTCTTAGTTTCCAGCACTTCCAGAGTCAGTGACCTTGGCTCCTTAGCTGCATCCATAGCAGCTGGGATTTCTAATCATTGTCCATGCAAGGACCAAAAAGGATCACTCAACTTACTTTCCAAGTTTAGAAAAGATGAGGAGATTCAGCCCAGAGTGACTAGGTGACCAAATCTCCCACAATACTAGGGTGCAGCAACACAGTCACAGCCCCTCTTGCTCTCTCCCCTGTAGCTGTGAGACTCCAGCAATTTCCGTAAGGACCAGGAATTTCCAACTGCAGTGATGACGTTGGATGGGTGACTTTGGTGAGCATTTTATGATAGCCTTTGTAGTTAGTAACAACCTGACTGAGGATTATAGCCCATAGCTCAAATACACACCCCGTAAGGATAAAAAAAAAGGCACTATTGTGCCCTGGCTAATGGATTTAACTGGGAACAAAACAGTTAGAGGAACATGCCATAAAAAAAAAAAGAGAAAAATTTCAGTGACCTTGTGAAGACATCCATGGTTGTATCCCTTGATACAGCTGTGAAAGGAAGGTAAGAATGAAAAGAGACGGAGCAAGAGGTAGCCTTTGGCAGTTAACACCATTTAAGTGGTTACCCTCAGTCTTCACAATTTTCTGCTTCCTTATTTTCTATGCAAGGTTTGCTCATATACCCATTGCTTCTTGCAGTGAGGATGAGGTAAGGGGAAAAGATGTAAGTCAACTTTCCTAGAGTACAAATTGTTACAAAAAGCTCTGAAACAGACTAGCAGTGGTGGCAGCTGAGGGCATGTCACCATATGTTTTCAGCAACATGGTGGTTTTAATTCGTTCTGTTTACTCTCACCACTATTCTCATCCCCATAGAAAAAAATCAAATAAATGCCTTTGTTATTTACAGTCTGCACTGAGGGCAGGCATCAAGGTTGATCATGGGTTTATGGTTGCCAGCCAGCCTCCCTGCTCCAGCAGGTGCCAGGCACCCTGAATTACTCCCATCACGCCCTGCTTGGCAGGGCAGTGAGTAAGTTGATGAATTCTGCTCATTTTGTCTGGGAGGCAACCGCCCCCCACCCTCCACAAGGAACATCCCACGTATAATAAAGGTTTATAGTCAACCACAGCAAGACTTCAAACTCATTCCTTCCAGATTCATTCATGACAAGGGTGGGGATGCTTGCTCAACTGCTCAGTAACGTTTAACTCAACAAATACTAAAATCTCCAGAGCAATGGCCTTTTTTCACTCCTGCTTTCTCTCGATTTAGAATCAAAGACTTAGCAAGCATGTCCTGTCAGCTTGTGGTTATCAGAAGTGAAACTTGATGCTAGGTATTTAGTAAAACCCACACTAGGAAATAAATGCTATATGTTTAAAAGAATTACCCTGGCCACCTAACAAACTTGGGAGACCTATCACAACAAAGTCCAAGTACCACTTTGTGATATATAAAGAGAATTTAACCTAAAAGACATAGTAAGTGCCAGCCAGGAGTAATATGTTGAGTTTGGGGTGTCACAATTGAAAAAAAAAATGTGGAACAACTCTGGAAAGTGCAAGATGAGAATGGTCAGAGATGCTGAAAACACAAATCAGCCAAGGACAGCTGCGAGAACTGAGGGGTGAAAAAAGATCAGGAAGGAGAGAAAAAAGGGCAACCATCTTCAAATACATACATAAAAAAGAAGCTGTAAGAGAAAGGGAATGTTATATTACTCTATTATATGCAAGCTATGGGCTTAAATTATCATCAAGAAGATTCCAACTGGATAGTGACAATGAGAACAAACTCCTGGGAGAGTCTGCAAGGTCTCAGTCATTAGAGGTCTCTCAAGACACACAAAATCTGTCAGCAAACTTCACAACTCTGCAAAAGAGAAGCAGTGTACCATCAACCAAGATTTTAGGTGACAACATTAGTTTTCAATCAAAATAGAGTAACACACAATAGAGCTACTGCAAGATGCTGGAGTGGGGCTCCTGCCTTAATATGGAAAGCAAGGCAGTCTTTACCCAAAAAGTTGATTTTTAGTTAGTTGTATAAAATATAGTACTTCGTCCATGAGAATAGGCTCACCTGTCCTACCCCACAAGGTGAGGAGACAACCAGACAACTTGCTAAGGAGAGTGTTGATATGCTGCATCAGACTCAAGCACCTGTATCTTGCAGATCTGAACCATTAAGCCAAAGTAAGCCATTATTGCCTATTACTCGCTATGAATAAAAAGCAGTATTTTATCTCTTCAAACAAAACAGAAAGTAAGACTATCTTATTGCATCTGAGCAAGATCGAGGATTTTCTATTGCAAAAGATTATTTCCCATGGCCATTTACCATGTCCTCCAGAGAGGACTTGCATCCCTAAATGTCAGGGCAAATAGTCAAACAAACCTCTACACTATCTTAATTCACACACCTGACATAGCTGCAGCATGAATAATTTCTTTAAGTATGACTTTGGAGATTGCAAGCAGCAGAACAGGCTAGAGAGAAGGGAAATGGGTGTTAGTATCAGAAGGTCTGGATGGAGAATGACTGCACAGAACTGAAATAAAACTTCTCATAAACATTTTCAGAATTTCCTACTTTTGACTACTCACAGAAATATTAGAGAACAAGAAGTGACATGAGTCCTTCTGGTATGTATTATCCAGGATTTTTTAAGTAGGAAAGTCTCACTAGGTGAACAGGAAATCTGGGGGAGGGGGAGAGATTGTCTTGTACTATTTTATATGTTTTATATGAAAAACTGATTCACAGCTTCTAAAAATAAATGTTTAGCAGAATTGTTGACCATTTGGGGTTTTGAGCCCAGAAACAACTGGTCTCAGTGTTTTCCTCTTCTGGAAATTGGCCTTTCTTTTCTCCTGAGACACTCGTGTATTTGACACAGAAAAATCATGGATCATGGACAGCATCATGGTTTGGGCCTCTTGCCCTCAGTGCTGGTGAGGCCGCACCTTGAGTGCTGTGTCCTGTTCTGGGCCCCTCAATTTAGAAAGGATATTGAGGTGCTGGCACATGTCTAAAGAAGGGCAACGAGACTGGTGAAGGGACTCGAACACAAGTCCTATGAGAAGCAGCTGAAGGAGCTGAGGTTGTTTAGCCTGGAGAAGAGGAGGCTCAGGGGAGACCTCATCATTCCCTACAACTGCCTGAAAGGAGGTTGTAGGCAGGTGGGGGTTGGTCTCTTCTCCCAGGCAACCAGCAGTAGGACAAGAGGGCATGGTCTTAAGCTGTGCCAGGGGAGGTTTAGGTTAGACATTAGGAAGAAATTCTTCACAGAGAGAGTGATCAGACATTGGAATGGGCTGCCCAGGGAATTCACCATCCCTGGGTGTATTTAAGAAGAGACTGGATGTGGCACTTAGCACCATGGTCTAGTAGGTAAAGTGGTGTTAGGTCAAAGGTTGGACTTGATGATCTCAGAGATCTTTTCCAATCTAGTTGATTCTGTGATTCTGTGGGCTAGCACACTGCAAGGCCTCAACACATTTTCCATCTCAATACTTATTAATTTTGCACATTAGGAATAACTGAAAAACACCAATTTAATTTTACAAATAATTATGAAATTCATAATTTTGAGCTTCTGGCATGGAGTACAAGGAGGGCCTTGAAGATGTGTCAAGAGACAGTCACCTACCCTAAAGAGTCAGTGAAACTGGACTGTGGTGTAGGAAAGAACCATATTCGAAAAACCTTACATGCAACAGATTTCTTGAAGTCTTGAACCTGTTTCTGTCAGCTCCTAGGAGAGGGCCCTAAGGAAGATGTGATCTGTATGTACTCAACAAAAAAAGGTATTGAAATGGACACAAGTCTTCAAAACACACACAGGTTATCTGAATCAAGGCTTTAATTCAATAAGGAAGGGTATCATTAGAAAATTAACTTGGTTCCAGTAGGAATCTCTTTGAAAAAAAAAGACAAGCGAGCCAAGTTTCTTGGTGAATTAATGAAATGGGAGAATATCGCTCAATACCTATTGAAAAACCTTCAAAACCATTCCCTTTACATAAGCTGGACTTGAATCAAACTCTCCAGTGTGTTCATGAAGGGCCATATAGGAAAGTGTCAGGCAGGAATGAAAGATTTGCTGACAGATTTGGGGAGCTTTGTACCAGGAGCAGTAGGATGTGGTATAAGGTCTTCTAAATGACAAAATTCCTCAGGGCCATGTGGGCCTGCAAGATGAAAGACTGTCTTAGGTACTCTCTCATTTATGTGCTTTCAATTGCTTTTAACCTTACAGTGCATTTTAAAATCACAGTTTACAACTTCTAGAAATTAAAAAAAAAAAAAAAAAAGATAATTTCTTTTGAAATTGGCAGCTGTGCAAGTAGGAGAAAGCATTATCCACCCCACCTTGCATTGCTTCGTACCTGGCTCTGGGAAGATCCTGGCTCATTCCAAAGGAAAGAGTCAGTGAGCGTGGCATTTCCTAGCAGAGCTACCCAGGCTAAGCCTGGGAAAACAGCACTGACCAGCGTGAACTTCTAAAGCAAGAAACACTGCTGCATTTTTTTTCCAAGAAGTCCTAGAGTTTCTTAATTTTCATTTGCAGAGCATCAGGAAACCATTCCTGCCAAAACTAATCAGCAGCTATCACCCGATGTTAAGGGTACCTCTAGACTCCAAGTCCTTTGGACTTGGCACCCTCCAGACTGGTTTGTCAGATCCCATAAATTTAAAAGAAATTTAAAAAAAAAAAGGAAAATAAAATAATACCCTGATGAACTTTTCTGTTTTGCTGTTCTTGTAACATATATGAAACAGATCTGACAGGAGAGTTTCCTTCAGCTCATATCTCAGCAGTAAGGGTATGGGCTTTTTTTCTTCCTTTTTTTTTTTTCAACAACTTTTACTAAAAATAGCTCCCTTAAGACTATGGAAGGAGATTTCCAGCCATGAAAGTTCAGATATGCCTGTGTTCATTCAGAAGGTTGATCTGGATTTAATATGCACAGCCCTGTCAATACCGTGTTAAGCCCTCTGGCACCAGAGGGTCCAGGGCAGTCTCTCTGTATTGTATCCCAACCCCAAGCATCAAGAGGGATGTAATCCATCACATCAGCTCTTGAACCAAAACTGCTGCAATTATATGCTCTCAAAATGGGCCCATTAACCTATCAAAAAGCATTTGAGAAGGACTGTAATGTTGTCAGTTATTGTTCATGAGGGAGGAGTGAAGATAATTCTTATCTCGCAAATAGATTCATGCAAAACCAATTGCAGTTTGTGTTGCTCTAATTGATTTAGCCCATTTTCTATTCTATGAAAATTCCAGGGTGGGGTGATCACACACACACAAAAAGGGTAATGCCATTTCCCAAGAGTGGATTAGAGGTGCAGCCTGTGCCTGGCCCACTACAGGAGTGCAGGGTTGAGTCAACCACAAATAGCAGAGCATGTTCCCAAGGAGGGCAGGAAACACTAAAGGACATGGAAAAAATGGCAAAGGCAGTGCTATTTATTATAAACAGCAATAGATATGATAGTGTTAATATTCATATCTCAGGTGCTTTCATGCATCAACAGCTAGTTATAGGTACCTCGAGCTAAGCTGCACCCACAGCACTTTTTGTTTCTAGTGAGGCTAGAGAGTTCAAAAGCCTACAATATCCTAGTCAGCCTCTTTGCAAACAGGATGACTCCCTGGCACTCAAAGCAGTTCCCTATTAGGAAATAATTGCTACAAGTAAGAACAGTAGTTTGCTAAGCTTCACTGAAACAAAGACAAAGGGCTCCAAATCAGGTAAGCCTGGATACAAAAAGTTCAGAAAATTTCCTGCACTGTTAATAAAGTGGGAAATATTCCTTGTAAGTCCCCACTTTAGTGGAGATCTGGAAGAGAAGATAACTATGTGGTGACACTCCTTATGCTTTCTGAGTACTCAAGAGAGAAAGCGTTCATATAACTTAAATCTCTAACATGATGAGATAGTGAACATTAGCGGAAAAGCACTCCTTAAACAGAGACAATAGTTCTCCTAAATTAGTCACCCAAATGACTGTCTGCAGTTAAGCAATATGCATGCCTGTCATCTGCACCCAGGTAATCCAGGGCTCTCTGAAGTTTTGCCAGTGCTGGCTACAAGATGATCAAAGCAATGATGGGCCTGGGTCACCCTTTCCCAAGAGGCACAGGAGAAGAGATGTCCTGTACAAAGCCAAGGGAGGGTGTAGCCATTTCCATATTCCCTACACACCAGAGAGACCCTGGGGGAACTCAGCTGCTCATCAACACTGCCCTCAGCAGCATCCAGAACTTCATCAACTCTGTGTCCCACAGAGAAAATATGAGGTCCACTGGGTCGTTTTGAATGACCCAGAGCAGTGTCTTGTAAATGGAGATGATACATTCAAGTCTCTTTGTCTCTCTCTCTCCATTGGCACACCATACTGCAGAATCTCTTTCCAGGTGACAATCCAGCCTCTGCCATGACTACCAGCAGAGAGTGCATGACACAGCCTACATTTTCAAAAATAAGACCCTGTCCCTCTGTCTCTCCTTGTGACTCCTCCCAAACCAAATCTCCTGGTGATTTTTTTTCATTGCTGAAAATAATCATCACTGGATTCATTCTGTTCTGATTACTTACACACGTCAGAGAGAATGCTGCTCCAAAAATAACAGGACAGATTATTCTTTGAATATTTGCAGTCTTGCAAGCCATTTTCTCAGTTTAAACAGTGGAGCAGTAAAACTGTGTTCCTCTTGTACTTTCCCCCAAAGCGGCTTGTACTGACCACTGCTGGAGGCCTCCTGGGCTGCTGGAGGGCAGATCAGACCTACCAAAGCAAACCTTGTCTCCATTCTTCTGTCACTACATCCTTCCTTGCCCATGTTCTAGCCATGGAGGACTGCACTTTGTTCTTCTTCTTTTAAATCTAGCTAAAGAAAAAAAATTGCCATAGCTAATATATTTCCATTTGCTGCAGAAAAAGACTAGAAATACACACATTTGGAAAATGAAAGCTTGGAATCTCTTTAAATTCATAGTTCCCTCAGATGAGTGGGGCCGGTGGCTGCAGACTGCATGGAGCCTAGAGGCCAGCTCTGTACAAAAGGGCAGAGGCAGTTCCTGTAGGCGCTCCATAACAGCATGACACATAGCAGGGCTTTTGGATGAAGGGATGTGTTTTTTATGTGAAATTGTTCCTTAGCTGTATATTTCTTTGTCCTCTGCCCACGGGAATAATGCTATCAGGCCAAGAATGAAAGACTCCTTTAAATTTCTCGGTGCAAATAGGTTTGCTGTTAATATTTCTTCCTGACTGGAGAGTCTGACAGGTTGAGGCAATACTAAAACCTTCATGGTAATGAAGAAGGGTACCTGAAATCCAAATGTTTTTAAACACACACAAATACACACTCTATTGAGAGCCACCCTTTCCAAAATGGGGAGGAGAGGAGCAGGGAAGGGTGTTCAGGTAAAATTACTTCATTAATTCCTCCCTGTCCTATAAACAAAATTGATAAGATTTAAGCTAGCATTTCATCTTGACATTGCTAATATATGTGTGTGAGCATTCAGTTTACACTTTCAATACAGCCTGTCAGATCAGATCTGTATACCTGCTACCGAATAACAAGGGTACTATTGATTTTTCGTTATTTTCAAGTATTTGTTTTCCCTGAGTTGAGCACATTCTATTTATTTTGGCACGGGTAACAGAGAAACCAAAGCAATTTAACCTCTTTTCAGAAAGATTTAAGACTTGACAGGCATCAGAACTTCGACAAACTGTTTGTTCCCATGGTGGTCTGTAACAGAGTATTATCCTGCTTATTACTTTATTCACTGTTCATTCATTTAATTTTATAACTAATTCTGCAGTGCAGAGTACAGGCAGAGGTGGTGTACAGGTTATGCAGCAATTCTTTTCTTCCAGAAAGACTCGAAAAGTACCTGAAATGTGGGTGTTTTGTGATCTTGTGGCTCAGTTCTCAGACTCAGTCAGGTACACACAAGTTTATAAAATCATTTATACTCGGTAGGAGTTTATGTATGTCTGTTGCCAGGTGGATTCAAAAAGGAAAAAAAAAAGGATCCCAAACCTGTTTGTTGTTTTTTGATAAAACCCACTATCTGACAATTAAATATTCTTCCAGCAGCAAGTACTGTCTGGTCATGAGGCTGCTTTCCAGTTGGATGGAAGCGGACAGGCTCTGTCTGTGTCAACCCATTTGGGGCTCACATTGCCCAGAGGCACTGGGGACCACCCTAAGACTAAGGCAGCCAGGTGCCCTCTGGCCTGCTGCATCTGACAATTTAATAGCAATATTGCCCGGGGGATGCCTTTAGACACTACTGGCGACTGCATGTTTATTGCATATTCAGAATTAAGTATAAACTGAGAACACTAGAAACACATATATATTTGACAACACATGTTCAAATACATGTATGTTTGAAAAATCTTAACTATGCCTTTTCCTCCCTCCCTGAAGCATATGTGCAGTGATGTGCTCCTATACTGGCACCTAGTGGGGAGCGCACGGGTGATGGGCAGATGGAGAGGGCAGGCTGTGCCGACAGGCACGCTCACCCCACCAAATGCCGAGGACACTTTTTTTTATCCTGGTTCTTCGAAAGCCCTTCCGGATTAGCACACTTTTAGCAGGCTTCCTGTGCACTGCTGCTCTCACAGCCTTCCCCCTCTGTCCAGCAGATATGCCGATGTGAGCCTCCTGTTGAGGATCACATCCCTCTTGCCTGAAAGCTTTCACCATGCCAAGCCTACTTCATAGAAGCTGGGATCCCTACCTGTGGTTCCCTACTCCTGCATTTTCTTTCTGGATCACCTCATAGTAGCCAGTCCACTTCTGCTCCCCTGGGTCACCCTGCCTTGACCTGGGTCTGACAGGTCGCTCAGGAAAGTAGGCAACTACTGGTGTTGCTTCCTGCCTTGTAGCTTGTGCTCCTGCTTTGGCCTCAGAGGAAAGGGCTGCCTCTTACCCGGCAAAGAACTTCCTCCACTAGTTCCCATCACCCTCAGGAGTCTTGTGTCCCACAATTGTCCCATTTTAGCTGAAACAGCAAAAGGCTTAACCTATCACTTCTCCCAAGGTCCACCCTGTGTCATTACAGCATCTGAAAGGAAACACTGGAAAGACGTGACGTTCTGCCAAAAAGCATTTATCTTCGTCTTACCAACTATACAAAAAAGGATGACTCTCCTGAGGAGTCTCCAAGGTTGGTCTCAAATACTACAATCGAAATTAGACTTCCTGAGCATCCCAGTGATACAGACTGATCTTACATGTTCTGTAGTCCTCCTGACTTATACCACAGCAGTTAAGGCAAAGATTTTCAAGAATTAAATACTCTTGCTGCCCTTAGACAGCAAGAGTATTTTCGAGCTCAGCTACTTCCATCAGGGAACTGGACAACAGTGAGTTGAGGTGTACTGACCATCCTACAGGAAAGCTGATCACCAGACAGATGTCCTTCCCATGCATGGCCTTATGCACTGCACTGTTTTGCTTCTAAATTCAACAAGGGGCAACAACCTGCTAGATCCCTAGGGTTATTTCTTGTCCCACTAAGGATTTCCTAAAATTCTTTCACTCAAGCTACAGGTCTAGTCAGATGGTGAGATCTGTCCTTTTGTCTACCTATTCATTTTCCATTGTGGATGAAGTCTTTTCTTCCATCTTGGAGGAATCTTATCATTGGTGATGTTGTTAAACAGCCCTCCATACTGTATGGCCTGTAGCCATGATTTACAACCCATTTGTAGTTGCACCATGATTCAGCTGACTTTTCCATTGAGAAGCTAATGTGAGTGCTAAACCTATTCAAGGCTTGCAGTATTTCTGTGATTCATTCAACTTGAGGAAACACTGGAAATTTATTAGGATGTTTTTACAGTCCCGGAAATTGCTATGGGATTCTGTCACTAACAAAGGAACAGAAATGGCTCACAATTTTATTGCGCTTTCTCATATGCGTTAGGTAACGTAAGCCTTTGTAATTCATTTGGTTTTTAAGTCAAACTCTGTCAAGGGCTGAGACTCTGTGAGACTTCCTGATCTTGCAATTTTATCACAAGCTTCACCAGTATTTGTCGCTTTCCATAATGTCACTTGGTTTGTCTACCTGACAACCTGAGTTTTATGAAGAAACCAAAACACAACTCCCTCCCTTGCAACTGTGAAGAGCAGACACAAAATATCAACTATAAAGCTACTAAGAAGCCAGATGGCAAAGGAAAGCTAGATCTTGTATTCAAGTTTGGGGACATTTTTATGCCACTGATTTTGGTTTTTGATTTCTGAACCTCTGAGCTGTATGGGGGATGGAAAACAGGGCAGAGGGACAAGAAGATATTTACAGCTCTTTGTCCCTCTATTTGCAATAGCCTCAAGCCATCTTAGCACACTAGCTGAAATCAGGGAGTGGTCAGCAAGTCTGGCCTAATTTTTTCCTTTTAGACTCAGTCCTAGCCAGCCTGCAGAGGCAGGTGTCAGCAGAGTCAGATACTCTGGTGTCAGCAGAGAGCTGCTCTGCCCTCACTGCAGTGCATCACAGGGGACTCCTCGCCCCTGGTGGCTGCCAGAGCAGCCATAGCCAAGTGATAACAAGTCTTGGGATTAAGGTAGAAATTTTTTCCATAGTTTGAAAAAGATGGCTGCACCCAAGCCACAGAGTACTGTGGCCCAGGGCAGTACCAGGAAGTCTACCACTTGGGCTATTGCCCTCATCTCACCAAGACAGCGCTGTGCTGGGTGTCAATCACACCAGCGCCAAAGACTCTGTCTCCTGACACACAGGGACACAGGTAGGAAACTATGAGCAATGGCCATGCTGCAGCACTTAAAGCACAGTGGGAGGGCTCACTCTTTGCCCTTGTTGAGTTCCCAGATCTACTCCAACAAATGCCCTAATGGGGAAGATATCTTTGCATTTAGCCAGCAAAGGAGGAGTGGATCCCATTACCACCTTTCCCTTCCTCACTCTCACTAGGAGCTGGCCTACACCAGGGTGTTCCTGCCAAGGCCATGCAGCGGGTAGGCAGGCTGTGCTTTCCCTGCCTATACATGGTGAATGCAGTGTCCTACCTCACCATGAATTTCCTATGTGTTCAGTGGGGTTCATTTAAGCACAGCACACAGCAAGAGAGGAGAATGTGAAGCAGCCTTAGCAGCCATGGCAGGGAACTACATCCTTTACAACACTGAGTCAACCAAGTGCTCAGGAGAAAGGTACAAACCACACGTCAGTTCTGGGAAGGGGATCCTTTCTGGTGACTGCTCTCCTTCCAAAGTACTCGTAGAGTGATATAAGGGCCAGTAGTGCTTTTGTTAAAACAAAAAATTGTTCTAGAGCAGTGCATAGTAGCACACAGCCTTGGCCCAAAGCACTTGTAATTTAATGCAAGATATAACAAATTGGTGTTACAGGCAAAGGGAGGGAGCAGCAGAGATAACAGGATCACACTTTGGATACTTATGTCTTAAGCTTTATGGCTATGAATCCTTCAAGGTGGGATTTTCAAACAGCCTTAGGTAGTTAGACTTACCAAAGGGTGAACTAACAAGGAAAAGGGTATTACCTTGTTTTTCCCTTAGCATTTGTACAATATCCATAACCTTCAAAACTCTTTACTCACATCCATGACTGCAGATTCCAACAAGGAGTCATGTTATGTGCTGCAAAAAAAAGCCTGCTTGTTTTTAAGACATGTGGTTGTGTTTCAAAATAGCATAAAGTCTTCTTAGTTGCTGATAGAGAGAGGCCACAGTCAAACAAAACGACTGATGGGTTGGAGCTCGAAGGAAAAATCAGCCTTTGGGAATACCAAACATTGTTCACACAGCGCTCAGTTATTATGTACCAATTTAAATTCATACATACCAAATGTTCCTGAGTCAGCAAAACAAGTGGGACTGCCTCATTCCAATAGATCTTTTTTCCACCCTTATGATGGATTTTTCAAAATAAAGAATCATCAATAACCCTGACAGGGTTCCCTCAGTGGACAGACATCCCAGCATGCCATGAAGTTGTCTCTCCAGAGAAGCATTTCCAGAGGCTTGAGGGAAATCATAAACTATTTAGAAGGAATGAGATTCACAAAGCTCTCCCAGCCAGCTGCATCACTGCTTGTGAGAAGTTCCTGGAGGACAACTAATGACTCAAGAGTCCATCAAGGAAAGTCAGCAGGAAGAAACCTTGTCCAGCTGTGAACAGGTGGGAAAGGGAAAGGAGTAATCAGAAGATAAAAAGGAAGAGTGGGGAAGTTAAAACTTCTCATGCTCTCTAAAGATTGACTTTGGGAATACACTCTATGTATATATATTGCTTACAATATAACAATACTTGTGTCCAAAGCTTACAGAGGCAGTCACTGAATAAATTGAAGGGAATTTCAAAAAAAGGACAAACTTGCAGCTCTGAGGAGCCTTTGCTGGGGAGCTGCACCAGTTAAGGGTGGTTAACATCTTTTACAGGTACTGCTATGCTGCATTAGTTATTGCAGCTCACCATCAGCAGTGACACATGCCAAAATTTGTCCAAGAGCTTGACAAAGGAGTACAACAAAAGAACTCATCTAGACTGGGGCAGCCATAGGTTTAGAGGCTAAAGAGTTTGCCTCTCTGATTTTGAAAGTAGAGAGGATTCACTTATATATGTGTGTATATATAAGTGTGGGCGGATAGGTAGATAGATAGACGATAGATAGATAGATAGATAATGTATAAATAGCCCAGAATTGTTTTGTGGCTGGGAAAACAACTGTGCTCAGACAAGAGGATTCTGGCAAAGACAACTCTCAAAAGAAGAGAGGAGCTGTGCCTCTCTGTGGGCTAAAATTACAGTGGAAATGGGCAGCCCTGAAGCACAAAGCCTGACTTGCCACATACAACAGCCTTTTCAAGTGGATTGTGGAAGTCTCTTCCTCCAGCTGCCTCTACGTTTTGCCCATGTAGGCTCCCCACTATTCCCTTTGGGTAAGTGTCTGTACCCACCTCTCTCTACAGCTGATCCCTCCTCTCACATAAAGAGCAACAGCTCTCTGACAAGATAATCAAACCAAATGGCTTGTATTAGGAAGCAACTTAGTAATTTTTTTAAAGAAAGCCACTGAGTTAGGCACAAAACTAGCATCCAAACAGGCAGCCAGCTTTTCAAGAACTACTAAGTACCATGTATATGTCTTGTATAGATCCAGAACATACAAATATACATGTATATATATCCCCCATATATATCCTGTTTAATTTCAAGGGAGCTATAGGTTGCTCCTCACTTTTGCAAAACAGGTCCTTGGGTACCTAAGAATATATTTGGAAAAGTAACTTCAGGCTTTTTTTTTTTTGCCTTTTTTTTTTTTATTAATCTTGGCCATAAATTCTATCACTTATGAGTCAAAACCCCATCTGCTCTAAATTTACACTTGATTTCATGCACAAACAGGGTTCACACATGTAAGTCCTGTCATTTGTGTGCTCCCAGAGGCAGTGCATAAATTACCTATGCACAAAACAAGAGGTCAGTCAGCTTTACCTAGTGTGCTGCTGAGTAAATGCACATCAAAGGGCATATTGTGTTCCTGGAATGAGAATGAGGAGTCCTGACATGGGTCTCCAACTCCATACAGAAATGCTGCTTTCCTTGGGCACAAAGAAAACCCCTAACAGCTTTTTAAAAAATCTGCCAGAATTAATCAGCCAGTGGAAGGTTCAGAGGGAGCCAGGGTTTGGGTTAGCACTAAGACAGTAGATTTCTCAAAGTTGTTTGAAACCTGGTTTTGATCTTAGAACAGACAGCATTAGATCTTCCTTAGAAATTATGCTCAACTTATAACATGGCTGTGAGAAGCAAGCACTAAATATGAAGTTAAAATGTTTCTATAGGATCGGTATGAAAGGAGGTAAGACATATTCAGAAGCAGTTAGATGGAAACTATGAAACTCCATAGAAATCACAGGGTTAATGCAGATCAGCCAATGTGAAGTTAATACAGAGTGCTCCTTTAAAAGTGCTAGCTGCAAAGGGTGTTCAGTAGCATGATGTGTCATGTCACTCCTTTGGTTCCTCTTCTAGGTGAATTTTCATTAGAAGACAAGTGCTTCAAAAAATTGGGAATCTTACTTTAATTGCTTTATACTCCAGTCATAATCTGTATAAAAAGTAGGATCTTAGTGAGAATTAAGAGGAAAAAAGACACTGACTCTGGGTGGATCCTTCCCAGATAAATAAATTAAAAACATAGTAAAACACAATGACTACCACAGCTTGTAAATTAAGGGAGTAACTGGTGCATAGTGAGGCACTGATGTGTAGCCTGGAGGAGGGACAACTTCATTTGAACTACAAATAATTCATTAAAAAAAAAACCACTTTGAAGAAAAAAATTGTCTTCAGACCAGTTTGTGAATAAAGCATACAAAAAGGCAACTCTGATACTCCATTAGCAGCATAAAAAATGGAACTGTCCTCGCGTCTGGCATAAATATTAATTCCTTTTCCTTAAAAATATAGTTGTTTTGACATCTCAAGTTAACTGTTCTAGTGCTGCTAGGACAAGCATGGCTCAGGATAGCACACTACTCTGCACCAAAAAATAAAGTGCCCTTCACAGGTATCTGAAATTGTTGTGAATGGAGCTCAGGTCAGACCCTGTTCTGAGCCCTGAGGTGCAGGCAGAGGACACTAGCCTGCATCACACTTCTGCTGCCTGACCTGAATAATCCTGACCATCAGATAGCATCTCCAAACTGGGACACCTCAGCCTTGTCAGAGCCACCTGGTTGTCTCTGAGCAGTGATACCCTGTGAGGTGCACATCACGTCATCTGGCCATGTGGAAGAGAGAAAGAATTTTCTTTGTTTTAATTTTGTCCATCTTTCCATCCCCTAGTCCAAAGACAAAGCCATGACCTTTAAACCAGCAGGATCCCTCTGGTGACCCCTAGGAAATGTGAGTCATGGCTTCAGTGATCAGAGGCTCACAATCAGAAAGTGTGCAGACAACAGACCTACAGCTTCACCAGATTAAAGGGGGATGTGGGGTGGAAATGAGTCTAACATCTCTTCCTCCAAACTGGCCAGAGCAATTTGGGTTAGAGCAACAGTAGGATTTCCAGAGTGGTCATGGGAGGCTAGGCACAGCCCTGAAGGCCTCCATGAAGATCTCAGTTTCTGGATGTCTTTTTGGGAAGCAGTTTTTTATTTCCCTACTTCACAGATGTTCCTTTTTTCCAAAATCCTGGGGGATTTTTTTTTCTTTTCCCCCTTTTCCACAAGGATAACAAACAGTCCCATTTGCAGTTTCCTGTGTACATTTTATACTTGTTACTTCTAAAAGATAGGGCAAAACTGCCTTCAAGTCTTACTCAAGATCTGGACGAAGTTTCCACTCTTTTAAAAAAGTAGGTTTTGGCCTAAACTTACTTCACATTAAGAGTCAGACTGGTGATTATTTAACCTTAAGTCTCTTGCTTCCTATATGAGCAGGATTTTGGGAGAGCTACTTTAACATCCAAATGGGGAAAAACATGAAAGTCCATTGAGACAAACAAATTTTACAGGAGCAAGTTCTAAGAGTGTCTGCCCTAGAAGGTTTTCTTAGATGTCCAAGAGATGCACACATGTACATACAAGTGCAGGATGCAGAGTCAAAATCCACATCTCAGTCTTACTCAGAAATAAAAATCAGAGTATAATAGGCAGAACTTGGCCAGATATTTTCCGGAGTTAAAGCAAGGAAGACTTTTGACAAAGAATGTTGCAGTAAAGACATGTCTTAAGACTTTTTTTTCTCTACTTCTTCAGTCAAAATACCAATAGCAAATCATTTTTTAATCGCTTCCCTGACTTTGTAATACACTGTTCACTTACAATGTCTCTGTGCTAGGAGTTCCATGTACAAAAATGATTGATTCCTCAATCATTAAGAAAACATGCAGTACCAGCATTAGCTTGTAACTTTTAAAATCTTGGCAGAGCTTGCACTCAACCTCTCAGCTTCCACTCAACTTTCTTGTCTTGTTTTTAAGTTTGTTTCTTTTAAGCACAACTAAAGGAATCCGCTCTCCCTCCTCCCGTCCTCAAAACCAGACTTTTGCATCAATCAGTCTCACTGGCACCTTCACCACTAGGCTTCATATATTTCTATGCTGTGATTGCAGATAAGTTCTTTAAAACAGAAACTTTTGAAAATCTAAATTTAACAACATCTGAAAGTTAAATACTGTGCAAAGCGAGAGAAGACAGTGACAGGAGAGCACTCAATCACCATATAGTTTCTCATCTCAATGAATGCATCCTTTGAGAGTCTGCCTAGGTGTTGTCTAGTTTATGTGATACAGTGCAGTGCCCATCAGCACTTCTGTTTGAAAGTTTGCTGCTTAGAAATCACCAGCAGGCTCATTATTCATAAATCAGAAGAAGACTTTCAGTCAGGCCTGGGAATCTGGAGACACTGCATGAAGAAGGAGTTCTGTCTGCTCCATGAGTTTCAGACCTCAGTGGGGGTTGGCTTGGCTTCCTATCCTTGTGCACTCAATCAAGTGAATTGCACAACCATGTTGCTTGGCTCTATTTAATGTAATGTTTCCTGAAATGTCATTCGTGAGTAGTACAAGTTAAGGTTGTTGGAGGGGGTGAAGGGGTCCACAGTTTAATAAAGTGATACAAGCTATCTAAGGCAGAAGGGAAGACAGGAGGGTGTTCTTTCCATTGGATAGATTGAAAATGTAATTAAAATATACTTTTATTGCCTACAACATCAGGTGGGAAGTAGCTTCTCGTGTCTAGAAGGATTCTCACTGATTTTAGGAGTAGTGGGACATCTTCTTGCTGCAGTTTGATTTTGCAAATCTTGACCTCAGAATTTGCATCTAGTTCTTCTTTGTTAATATTTAAGTAAGTCTCACCCAAACTGAAATACACCCAAGAGAAGAAAACTTGAAGAGAGAATTCTTGTCCTCAGAGGCTCTGGAGATTCTTCATCCCATCTCCTTTGACAGGACACAGATTGAAAAAAAATAGATTGCTCAGGGTCTGTCTTTCAATATGATTTCCAAAACAAGAATTTCTGCAGATGCAGAAGATACCATTAGTAATAATCCTCTCACCGGGTCAGGATTTTAGACTCCAAAGTTGTCTTTCCAAAGGGAAAGGTCAAGGCACATTTGCAGTTGTCCATTTTGGAAACGTATATGTAGAGACCAAAGATGAAGTCTCTAAGTCAATCAGTACACAAGTCAATTTACTGTGTGGGGTCTGTATCTCAACCATCCAAGAGCTTCCATAAAAATTGCTGAAACTAATGGGAGTTTTCCAGTTATATCAGTGCATTTTGGAGCAGGACATTTACCTAAGAACCCAAAGGTAAGAAGCTTTCTTGTTCTTCTCTTATCTACTGAGGAAGACAAGGTGAATTTTAGTGCTAGTGCAGGCTGATATGTATGTAGTTGAGGAGCATCAGTAATTTAAAATATCAGATAACTGATTTCCACCTGGGAGGATTATTATATGAAATACACAAGAGACGTCTCCAACCTCTCTCACTGTAGAAATGCTGAATAAGCAAAATGTAGTAAGCTGGGTAATAGCATATTCCAGAGGGAAAGTACTATTATTCATTCAAATCCATTAACTGTGTTAAGAAAGAAGGTGATTCACCCCAACTTTTCTCTACTTCAGTACAAAGCAGCTGGGTTTTTTTATCATCAGGGATGTTTTGTCACTGAAATAGAGACTGCTATCTGGATTACCAGAAAAACCTGCCAATTAATTAACTGAGCTCTATATAGCCAAAAATAATAGCACTTAAAAGCAGCTTGGCCTATTTCTGTTGAGAACGGACATCTGTCTGCTATGATAACTATGAAGAACTAGAACCTTGAGGACTAAGAATGTAATATATTGACTGATATCTGTGCATTTTGGAAATTTCACTGGCCGATCTTCATATTCTTCACGTTTAGTTTTTCTGCCTTTCAGTCTGTACTTGTATAAGACCTTCGCATAGATTTAGACTCAGTAAACTGCATTATTAGGGCCACCTCCAGGTACAGTTAATGTCAGCAATGCCACAGTGAGGCAAACACACTTCTACTTTAGAATAGCATAAAAAACACCATTTGCCACCATCATAGTATAGGCATTATAGCTTACAAAATCTATAAGCACAAGACAACCTGTGTATTGTATGTCCTATTGATAAGACAAAGCAGCATCCTCAGAGGATGACAAAGATGATGCTGGGTATTTGAGTGCTCAACAGCTGCACCTCTCAAGTCAATTTAAGTCTATGTGGCCAGCAATCTATCATGTTTCAAAAGTGTTTTGGTAGGAAAGCAGGGGTATTAGTAATTATTTTTCAGTAAATCCTACAGAACCGGGACTATGACTTCATATTTGTTTATTTAAAACTAAATGCTTTGACACTGAATCAGTTTCTGAGAATTATTAGTGATACTACAGACAAAAGTCAAATGTCATTTTAGTTGACAGTATTTCTAAAAGTCTAAAAGGAGACTGGGATGGCTTGGGCTGGGATAGAATTATTTTTTTTCACAGTGCTGGTAAAGGGCTATGTTTTGGATTTGTACTGAAAACAGTGTTGATAACACAGGAATGTTTTAGTTATTGATGAGCAGCACTTGCACAGCATCAAGGCTTTTTCTGCTTCTCATCCAACCCCACCAGTGAGGGGTTGGGGATGCACAAGAAGTTGGGTGGGGACACAGCCAGGACGGCTGAGTCCAACTGCCCAAAGGAATATTCCATATCATATGGCATCATGCTCAGCACACAGGGCTGGGGGAAGAAGAAAGAAGGGGGGACATTTTGGAGTGATGGCATTTTTTTTCCCAAGTCGTTGTTACATGTGGTGGAGCCCAGCTTTCCCAAGGATGGCTGAACACCTGCCTGCCCATGGGAAGTAGTGAATGAATTCCTTGGTTTTATTTGTTTGTGCATGGCTTTTGCTTTACTTATTAAACTGTCTTTATCTCAAGTCACAAGGTTGTTCACTTTCACCCTTCCAGTTCTCTTCTCCATCCCACTGTGAGAGGAGTGATTGAGCTGTATGGGAGTTGGTTGCTGGCTGGGGTTAAACCATGACAGAGGTAAAGATTTCTTTTGTTTCTTGGGTACCTTTTCTGTGTATTAGTCTCTCCTGGAAGGTTTTTATTTACTGTCTCAGTAAATAAAGTCTGTCACTGTCTCAGTGACTTCTTTGCTACTGAAACTTCCTTTGAATCCACATGTGGGGGAGAATAAACATTACTCCCTACAGCAAAATCATTTGTGTGGACAAAAGATATTCAAACAATGAACACAGATTTTTTTGCCTCTCTTACAATTGTCAATAGTTCTTAGAGATGTTACCCGGATCAAAAAGAGGTCTGCACGGGATTTTTAAAATTTTTTAGTGAAAAAGGTTAAACAATTGGGATGCTACATGAAGGAAATGATTGCTGTCCAGATTCACTGGTTTGTCTGAAGAACTGTCTTCAGTGTGCTAATGAGAAACAATGCCAGGGAAAGATAGAGTAAATCTTGCTTAGTCAGTGTCTTCCTGATATGTTTTATAGCAAAATAGAGTGTATGTTGCCTCCAGCTTGCTTTAAAAGCACAGTTCTGATCAAGTCTGGGCTAGAGTTTTCTCAAATCACAGTGTGCTCTTTGGAGCTAAGTTTTGCTTAAATTTCACCCGTTTGATTAATAGAGTGTGTTTATACCCCTTCCCTCTTGTTTGTGGATGGAAACAGATCTGATTAACAATATGGGAAATTGGTTTCATCAGGGACTAATACTATAGAAAAAAAACACGTGTATGAGAAAGAGCATTTGAGTGGGAAAAAACGCTCCTATTTCCTGTCAAGCCGATGGCGAGACTGGAGAAGACCTAGTTCCTCCAGGGAGTTTATTTAAACTGTAATACAAAAGATATTCTGAAAAGACAGAGGGACCTCTGACAGCACTCAGCTGCTTTATTGACTGCAGGAACAAGTTTGCTCTTGGTTTGAACCCCCAGACTGAAAGGCAGCTTGAATGAAGAAGCTAAGCTTGAGGAGATGCTAGAATCTGGGGGAGGATTTAGGATGAGAAGAGCTGCAGTTGACATGAAGTTCTGTGCTGCCCACTGGTTAAGCTTGCTGTGTCATAAAGCATTTTGCAGCATGGACACAGTGGAACTGAGTTTCTCAGTCTGCGGCATGGTTTGCAGGTATATCCTTCGTCACCTGAACTTCACACAGATTTCGAGAAGGGGCAGAAATACAGTTTTACTCCTAGCAGGTGCAGCAGAAGTGCAAAGCCAAAAGGAAGCTTAGCTGTGAGCTTGTGGATTGTCCTTTTGCTGTGAGTGATGAGCGATTTTTTATTGAATCTCCATCATGATAAAGACTTAAAGCTATGTCCTTAGTAGCCAGTAAAGAAGACCCACAGCTGTCATCTGGCCTAGGATTTCAGTAAACTGTCTTTTTTCCTGACACTCTTACCCCATTTCAGGAAAACTTGGCCTTGCCCACACGTCCTCTGATGGGAACAGTCTTGTCCCACACCCCTGAATGAGGCCTGCATATTGTCTGCACAACTATCATGGCCAAAACCACACAAGGACTGTGGTAAGAGATCATCTCTACAGGCAGGGATGTGCCAGTGCTGCTCTTCTGCCCGGAACCTGTTTTTGTTTACTAACACAGATGTAAACCAACAGATGTCATGCAGGATGACTGATGTACAAGATACATGAGGAAAGTGGCCCAAAATAAGCAGTTTAGCCTCATATCCAAGAGAATTTCACATGCTCTGTACATAGCCTGTATCCCTTCCACATAAATCTTGGATAAGTTGACCAGCAGGTTAGAGATGACGAACAGAGTCAGTTCCCAGAAGCTTCATGACAAGGAGAAGAGCAAGGAGAGGCAGTGCAAACAGCTAAATCAGGGTTCCCACTGTGATTAGACCAGGACCTCAGCCATGTTAGAAACCAGAGGGTCTTCCCAGCAAAAACATCTTACACTTGTGCTACTGTTTAAGCTCAAACTCCAGCCTTCAATCAACAAGTGCATTCATTCCAGGATGAAACTGAGGAGAAAGTGTGCTTACTTAATCCCAGTTCTCATGCAAATATGTATTTGTCTCTAGTGTGTACATGATTGCAGGGAGGTTTTGTGTTGTCTTGCTGTGAATTCAAAGTTCTCTGCTGTTGTGGGAGCAGAAGCCCCTTAAAGTGATGACTGTCTGAAGGACTGTGATATGGAGGAGTTCGAGGTGCTTGTTTCCAGCTACAAGTTTCCCAATGAATTATCAAGGTTAAAATAGTTGCAGTACAGCCTCAAAATTGTCAGGATTAAGTTTACAGGTGGGAGACATGAAAAAGTGTCTCAAAATGTTGTTTCCAGCTGAGAATCCTTTTCTATTTTGAAATGGATTTTTTCTGATAGCAGTTCAGAGTGAAGAAGCCAACCATATGAAGGACTATATTGTAGCCATTTCTTTTCTTCAGGATTTAGAAGCTTGTGACTCTGCATGAAAAGCAACAACAAATTTTATATTTCCTGAATTTGGTTTTAGGTGGGGTTGTACTAGCTATTGTAGCTGGTTGGTAGAGTTTATGATAATACTAGGTATACAATGTATTTAAAGTTACCATAAAAAACTTCCAGGTACTTACTGCAACTCCCTTTCATGGTATTTAGTCGTCCTCGCATTCTGAGCATCCCAGTCATTTTGCCCATGGTCCTTCCAAGCACTCTGGAGTTAGGGGTGAGATGAGGAAAATTCATACATCAGGGATACCGTAAGGAGTAGTAGACACTTGCATTTTGTGAAACATGGACGGGAGGAGAGATCCTTTCCGAGTACGGAGTTACAGATCAGTTGGGAGAGAAAAATCTTGATGGTCATGGTGCTGCAGTGCTGTGTATTGGGAAATCAATTTAGGAGGTGGGAAAGGACTGAAAGGAAAATTGGCAAGTCTAGTAGGTTAACACAGGACTGTCTAACACAGGAGGTCAGGCTGAGGATGTCAGACGCCCCAGCTGAAGAAAGGTTTTATCATGTCCAAATTCAGTGTGTTTTGAAAGCATCAAAGGAAAGAAGGTTTCTAAGGAAAATACTTGAGCTGTGGTAACTGAGAGGGCTCTGCAGAAGCCTGAATAAGTTTGTATAAAGTTGAATTATTTTGTCTGTCCTGAGAAAATACCATCAGCAGGTGGAAAACTGTGCTAACAAGGGCTAGCAGGAATCTGGAAAAGAGCTCTGTGTCCTTGAGATGGCTCTTGGGGACCTCAGAGCAATGGAAAGTTTATTTCTGTTCACGAGGACAGACTATTTTCAGGCAATGAGGCTTGTATACTCTCCACATCCATTACTGGTGGGCAAGGCAGTACAACCTGTACTGCTGACAGATTTCTGCTCTTCTAGTAGGATGGACAAAGAGACGAGGAAAGAGTTTTTTACAGTTACAGGTATTTATTAGCATATTGACAACTATTTCATAGACTTACAGCAACCGGCAAAGTCAACTGATGAAGTGCTAATGAAATCAGAGAACTTGAAGATATTTCCTCCCATGTGATGCCATGGGATTGCAGTATATTTTGTATCATTTTTGAAAGAAAGCCGCAGAATGAATTATCTAGGAGGATATTTGGCATTTGCTCAGCAAGGACATGTGGGAAGCTCAGTATAATAAGTTGAGAGTGGGCAACCTAGTCTCCCTGGTCCTGACATAACTTTAAGTCCCATAACTAAAGGAGAGCAACTTGTCTTTAGCACTATGGGAAATTGAGGTTATACTTTGATGAGTAGTACAGTGATGTTTCTGGATCCACACGGGGTGAGAAAAAAGTTTCAAACCCTTTACTTTCATGTTCTCTCCATCCTTTCTGTGGCATTTTATAATCTTTCAGTGATCCCCTACATACACGCTTTTTAGATCATTATTTCACCAAATCTTTTTAATCAAGGAGAAAGGAGAGTAGGACAAGGGGAGCTAGAAGCAAGTTGTCCTGAACACAGACTGCAAAACATCAGCCTCCATTTTCACCAAGAGACAAGAGGAAATACCAGGGAAAAGCAGCTAAAGGTCATGGAATGGCACATTTTTTGTGTAGTTTACCAGAAGTATATGAAAACAGCTGTAGAGAGAACGGATAAATTATGTTTTAACTTTGGATTGAACTCAGAATTTTGAACAAAAAACATCTACCTACCCTATTTATAGCTAGTTCTGTCACAATATTGTATGCTATTCCAAATTTATTAGCTGGCAATGTTTTCTAATAAATCAGTGTGCAAGGCATCCTTGTAATAAAGATGCTATAAAGAGAAAGATTTTCACTTGAGTTCCTTGTCCTTTTTTCTTGGGACTGTTTATCTCCTGTCCTATTAGGAAATGTCTAAGTTTATATGCCCATATACTAAGAGAATGAAATACCAGCATGCCAATGGAAAGTTTTTGTTCATGTGGATAATGTTACAGTGCTGGTGGCCTCTGCAGAAGATAGGGCCATATTTTTTTGGCATACAATTACTCAGCTGCCACCAGAGCATGAAACAATAAAGAATTATTATATATTATGTATGGCAAAGCAGCTTTTAGCCAGACACGGACTTAGTCACATAAAAGTTTAGCTTAGAAGCAGTTTTGCATTCATTCTTGTGCCAGTAATATTTAAGAGAAAATAAAATGTTACTAAAAAATATTTTAATTGTAAAAGTAACGCATCTGTAATAAAAAGGACTTGCAAATTTATACACAAGCAAGTCTGGGTACTCCCTTTTGTAACTATGAATTTTCATTAATATTAAAAGATTTAATATCATATGTAGAAAGAAATCACCTTGCCCTTCAGTGCAAATATTTAAAGAATGTAAGGCCATGAACAGGCTCATCAGTGAGTTTAACTCTTAGTTTTAACTATTTTGTGGAATCTTAGAAATCTTATTACAAGAATAGGCTCAGGAAAATGCTGATATTTGAATCCAAAGTCAGATTTAAATTCAAAGATTTTCACAGCTATGAGCTGCTGTCCATTTCTAATAATACTGCCTTCTTTTTTCTCCTTTTCTGAATACTACGAAAAATTAGTATTAAATTTGAACATGCCACTGGTAAACAGCGTACACAGACTACCAGCTAAAATTCATGATCCATAAGCCATGCTTTCTTTTGTATTTTTTTTAACCCTTCTACCAGTCTGACTTACATAATTAAGGGACATTCATTGCATGCAGAGTTTCACTGTTGAATATGGACCATTTACTGTTGGCAAACTACCTATTAGGCATGCAGTTTCATGAAGAAGTTCAATAAATAATTTCAAATTTCCTAGAAAGGAGATGTGAATTTTAACAAATAAGTTTTCTCAAATGGTTTCCTCAGGGGAGATTTCAGATTATGAAAACTGAATATTATCATGTTTCTTATTGCCTTTTTCTTCTTTAATTATCAAGATGACAGAGCTCTCAAACACAAAAGACAGTGGCTGAGGAAGCCCAGCAGGGCACAGTCTTGTTGTACAAGAGGTAAAAGACACCAAGCCTCTCACAGCAGGATCTTAACTTCAGTTCCCAGTCACTTCATGGAAAAAGAACTCACTCCACGTCATTATAGAAACATCAGTATGCTCATTTTATTTCATTTCTTACAAACTGGCAAATCAATAAAATTTCGTCTGTATACAGAATTGGATCCAATTAACCAGAAATCCATTGTGTGCATCCAAGAAAGGCAAGTAACTGTAAAGTACATGAAATTTCAAGGTAGTGATTACATGCACTAAACCCAGATCTTCACCAGCAGAGCTCCACTGATGACAACAATTGCTTCAGTTTTACAGCTCCATGAGATCTGAACCAGACCTGGGATGGTTTAATTCTTCAGGGTGCCATAGAGTCGTAAAGTGGGTAACTGTGAGCAAAAGGCAAGGTAGACAGAGGGGGCCAGGTCAGCTCCTTGTGTAGGTGGGGAAAATAAATGTTTTTAAGTGAGGTGGTGAAAGGGTTAATGTTTCCCTGCCCACATACTATCAACAATGTTATTAATTTGTTTTCATTCCTTTTTTTTTGTTTTCGTTCCCTTCTAATGTTATTGTTCATTTTCAGATTCCATATTTAGTATTTTTAATTCGGTTTTAATATTCTCCACAGGAATTTAAAAACAATCCACTCTTTAAAACTTAATTATAGCATTTGTTATTTCATAAAAATACATTTTACATTTTCAGAACCAATTTTGTGAAGTAATTGGATAATAAATGAATAATGAGGACAACAAGACCTGTATTAACTTTTTAGTCATTAAAATGACTTAAAATCTTAGAAAAAACAAAAATTTTTCCAATAATGTTCCAGAATAGTGATTATGATTATAATTATAATGCGCCAAAACAAATGTATAAAATGATGCTGTCTTTCTTGGACAGTTGGATGGAAATTTGTAATTATTTACATTTTCCCCAAGCAGTATAAATTACTCTGCCCACTCCCACTGTAAGGAACACAAACAATCATCTAAGCATTAATAAGCTGAGCACTGAGCAGCACTGCCAGTCAGTCCCCCTGCAATGAACCTCCTTCTCCTGAGCAAGAGGGTGAGGCACCAGTCAGTACTCTGGGTACCTGCTCTGGGGTCAGTCTGGGACACAGATGGTCAATCCAAATCCCCCACTCATTTCTGCTACTGGGACAAGGCCCCATAAAAGCTCAGGAGATGCCATCAGCTCAGCTGTCAGCAATGCTTTAGCAGCATCCCTGCACCAAGCTCAATGGGCAGCCTTTCCAGTTTCCCTGGTGCCAGCCCAGGACAGGAGAAGATGCTCAAAATGATGTAGGTCCTCCTCCACAACTTTCCATCTAACAAAGATCCCACACACAGTCACTTGGCTTGGGCAGGGTGAAAGCTGAGGCATGGCAGGGCTCTCGGTGCCCAGGGGAGTCTGGCCAGCCAATACTGCAGGACACCTGCACTCCATCCCAAAGAAAGATGTTAACAGAGTGGTGTCACACTCTTGTGACCTCCCACACCAATTAATACAGTTTATCATGATGGGAGAGCCTCATCTGGTGCAGAACAGAGCAGCCCTGCCTGGCAGTGGCCTGCAGAATGGCCACAGGTGGGACCAGAGAACGTACTGCTGTGTGATTAAGTACCACTTTGGCACCTCGCACCACTTTACAGCTTATTCAGACCTGTCAATCCATCATCCCAATCACCTAATGCTCCCTCCTTAATTCAAAAAATCCAGGTGAAATCTGAACAGCAAGAGACTTGAGCAGCACTGTAGAGCCCCAAATTATTTGTAACACCTTACAATGAAACATAAGTGAGTGCTCTGACAAAGTGTTGACTAAACTTTTCCTGTCGCCTAATCAGCTGGAAATCCACCAGTACAAAATATCTTCTGTCTGAGTAACAGCTGTTTTTCAGCCCTCTCAAGCAGTCCATGAGTACTGGGCTTCAGCCTGGTTTCTCATCCCAGTTCTCATCCCTCATGCTGCCAACACAGTTCAAGAGGAGACTTTAAATGCCTTTGAAGTCACAGAGGACTTAATTTTTTAAACACTTCTCTTCCACAGTTCTAAAATAGCCGCTGATACAATAAGCATCAAATGACCACGGTATTTCTTGAGCTGCACTGAGTATGCTGGTTGTGTCTCAGGCAACACAAACTTTGGAGAAGTTTGTTTTCAATGGGAGAAAGAGCACTGGCCTGGTTGTACAGGACAGGAGTTTGTTTTTTAACATCAAGTAAGTGGAATTCATCTTTTCTTTAAAAAAAAAAGTGGCAGTTGTCCATGGGCTTTCCTATTCATGATTAGGTGTAGTAGGTTGAAAACCAAGAGACAAAAAAGGACAGGTGACAACAATCTCAGCCCAGTACTATTGTGTTTGGCCCAGCTCTGCTGCCCCAGCCACAACACTTGGAGGAAGTGCCACACAAACAGAGGAAGCAGGATTCGGGCTGAGAAGGATTTAGTAACTGCATTACTACGCTCTCAGCATTGATGCCTGTAAAAGATAAAACCTGGGAAAAGACCTCGGGTTCCTACTCCTTATTGTTGCTGCCTGGGATTTGACTTGTATGTCTGAACTATGTACATATTTCACTGATTTAGGTGGGGCGCCATGAACGTATTTGTACGGGCTGAGACAGTGACAGGACTGCTGATGTTTACAGTAACAGGTTAGAGAGACTTTGCCAAAGCATTCTTAATTTTTAAAAGGATTGGTCCGACACAGCCCCCTTCCCCCCCTCCATTGTTATTTTGTCTGCTGGATTTACGGAAGAAGGAAATGGTAAATTACAAGAAAAAAATAGCATTTATCTTGCCAGGACGTGTTGCTTTGAACTTGGATGATATTAACATATCAATCAGATTCAGTGATATGTTAAACAAGGTTGTCCCTGGTTTATGGTTCACCAAAGCTGGGAGTTGAACCATGGCTTTGTCTGCATGGTAGGCAAGGAGCCTAACTCCACCAGTTCAAATCCTTGTGGATACACAGCACTGACACCGGGCACAGGGAGCCACTTCTTTCATATAAGTTATATTGACCCAAAATAAAGTCCAGTTTACAACTTAGTTTGGGTTGAAAATTTGCCCAGATTAAACAATTTTAATACAGTGACTATGGTTGAAAATCCTTGAAGGAGGAAAACACAGAACAGGGAATATAATGACAGACTACAATCACTGTGTTTAGAGTAGCCTTGTAAGAGGAAATATTTTTGGATGACATTTCCAGTTCTCGATCAGAGCTTGGCCAATTAGATGGAAAATGAACTCAGAAAGGAAATATTAATTAGGTCTTGATACAGATGCTAATTCCAAAATTTCATGAGGATTCAAAGATTTGCCTTCTCTACTCCGCCATTTCCTGATTATGGAATATTCATTATTTCACAATAACTCTTCAGGCTGGGGACAGCTTAATTTAACTACATTGCTTCCTTTGGGGACAACTAAGAACTTGTTATTTAAGGGTTAAATGGCAGTACTGAACTGGATAGTGATTTGAACTTGACTGAATTGGATTTACCATACAAAGAAGCATGTCATGCACCAATCTACTGGCTACAAGGAATTCAAAAAAGAAAAGAGAGTGAGTAAATTAAGTAATTCGCATAGTTAATATCTTGGAAAGAAGTCTTACCCTCTTCCTTTTTCCCTCTTTTAGAAAATAAAAGACACTGAAATGAAAAAACATACATAAATAATATTTAATCTTGCTTGTTCTGCTTTTGAAATGACACTTTTCCTCCCATACATAAGCCAACAGTAAAAACGGACCTCACTAAATAAATAATACAAAACCCAAATAAATAATCTAATAAACAATAATAATGCCCCAAAAGTAAATTAATGCTCAGGGCTTTAAATAAATATAGACAATTTAACTCAAAAGTACAGTTTTTTCCTCAAGGAATTGTAAGCTGAGAGCTATCATGAAATCTTGATGCAATCATAACCGTAGCATCTACTATAAATAAGTTGTACACATATTATTGTTTGGAAAATTAAATCAGCCCTTGGAAAAGTACTTTTACTTACTATGTTTACAAAAATTGAAACTCTACAGTTAATTAGCAGACAGAAGTCAAAAATACATTTTTAATACTCAGACTTACTACCCACATTTTACACAATTAACTTTTACATCCATGAAGTATTACGAACTAATGGAAAAGGAGCTGCAGTTAAAAAATAAAGATGCTGTAAGTTCAAAGACCAGGACCATAGCACAGTAATAATCCTCTGGAAGTGAAGAGAGACAAAAACCCCAAATATTCTGATTTAAAGAACAAGTAGCTACAGAAAATGAAGTCCAGTTTCCTGTGGCTTTGTGTCGTGTGGTTGGATTATCTTGTGTCTAATAAGATGCAAACTCTGATTGAAACTCTTCCTGAGGCTGAGGCATCTATCAGCTCCTTTTCTCTCCCATGAGGATTTTCTGATGTCCAGTAATAATGTTTTGCTCATAATGAAGTCTTTCCCTCAGCAGAAAAATGAGTCAAACCCCCTCAACTCTGCTTGGCTACTAATTTTCACTAAACACAGAAGAAATTATTGTTAACTTTCCTTCATCAAATGAACTGAAATTAGTCAGCAAATTCAAAGATGGCACTAAAGGAGGTTCAGTTTAGATATCACGAAAAAAAATTTCGCTGAAAGAGTGGTTGGGCATTGGAAAAAGTTGCCCAGGGAGGTGGTGAAGTCACCATTTCTGGAAGTGTTCAAGAGGCATCTCAAGGTGGCCTCTGGGGATATGGTTTAGGGGTGATTATAGGAGTGCTAACTTGACGGTTGGACTAGATGATCTTGAAGGTCTCTTTCAACTGTGATGATTCTGTGAGATTCAAAAGTTATAGAGGACTGAAATATAGGCCCACAGGCAGTATGACGGTAATATGCATTTCTGTATGAAGCAGGTTAAAAGTGCAAGTATCTTGGGTGCACTTGCTTTTGTATCAGATCAAGTTTTCCCTCTCTAAATACCAAGTTTTCCCTCATATGCCAATTTCATATAGACAAGGTGTATGTTCTTTCTATAAGTAAGAAAAAACTGTAGTAATAGTGGGGGGGAAAGAATCCAGCACAGCCAGGTCAAGACAGGAGACTAAAATATCTGTGAAATTGCTACTCAGTACAAGCAATTATGATACCAAGACTAAGAAAACATTTTTTTATGAGATATTCTGATGTGCTTTATTATCAGCAGGAAACCAATGTTCTGAGAGGAGCAGAGGAGTTGGGTTGACGGTTGAAAATGAAAATCTTTTTTTTTCCCTGTATGGACACTGAGGCCTATCTCTGAGCCAAACATCACTGTACCATGGTTGCTAGCCTCCTATTAACTAAATATCCTGCTATAATCTATATCAGCAAAAAACAGGGCTAGAGCAAATAAATCTTAATTCTACCCTCTTCAGGAGCTCTCTTGTACTTAAAGTGAAGAACAAGGTTTCTAGGGCAATGCCAAAAAGGGAAAAGGAGGACATATCTTCTGCTTCAGCCTTTCATTATGTCTATATTCAAGCAGATAGTTATCACTTCAGCATTTTTGTCCTGGAAAAAAAATTTTTCTTTGCTCATCTTTTGCCTAGAATGTAGTTACATCCTTTATTGAGAAGAGCATTTAAAAGGACAAACGGCTGTATTTGCTTCTAAAAGGGCTTTAATAGAATATCTCTACAGCAGGAGTAAAGGCTGTAGAGCGAAATCTTGAGCAGCTCCTCTGCTGTTGCAGGGCAGCAGTGGCACTGCCCCTTCTGCTCTCTTCTATGCCAGATCACCCAGAGGGTGAATGTGAATTTACTGTTGAGTGTGGATGAAGCCTCAAAGACCTTCCATGACAAGACAAAGTGACACCAGGGTCTTATTTGCCTACTCAAACAATAACTCAGTGTATGCTTTTAAAATTAAAGTCATCTGATGAATTTAAACATGTATTTGTTCTGGTGAGACAAACTTCTACAATAGGGAAGGATTAGCAAACTTGTAAGAATATCTCTTTGTCACAAGAATTTCCACTATTAACTGAGTCTAACAGATTTTGGCTACGTTCCCCAGAAAAAGCACTAGAGGTCATGCATATTGCAGCTATGGTTTACCTCAGCCAGTAAAACCAATTATTCTTCACATCCCTCTCTTTGTTTTTTCCTAGGGAGATAATTTCTTCTGGGACTGTTCACTCATGGCATCAGGCTGGAAGCTAAGGATATATTTGAAAGTCCTTAATACGAATCCTTAAGTCAGCATTAGCTTACACAGTGATGCAGAAGTAACCCATCAGAAACAAAAAGCTTTACTCATCAGCTCAGCTATGTTGACAACACTTTTCCATCCAGCTTTCTTTGAGAAGAAGGAATCTAATGAGTTAAGGCAAGTCTACCACAAGTTTGAGACCCAGAGTCCCAATGTTGGACTCTGTTCCTGAGTATGCTCCTCATGCATACATTAAGGCATGCAAGTCCTCTCTCCGATGAATCTCAGGTGGCACCTGGATCTCCATTAAGGAATCTCTAAAAAACATCTCTGTTATGGCATTTGATCCTTTCTGAGACAACTACATCTTCTGGTATCTTCATTAGGAAAGACCAAATGGGACATTTTAAATAGCACCTACTTAAACCTACTTGACTCCAGTGGCCCAGAAAAATCATGAATAAAATTTAAACCTTTCACATACTTTTTTGTTGAGGGTTTGAAACCAGTTGCTGGAAAGGAGCACCTCAAGGACTCTGCTTTTCATGTGCTGTCTGCAAAGAACCAGCAAGTACCAGAGTCAAACCTCCATAGGTTTTGACGGCTCTCATCTGACAGGAAGCTCCTATCTCTTTTCTCCTGCTTGATCCATTTGGACTACTCAAGCCAAAGAGGAATAAGACAGCACAAATATTCCATGTAATTTACCCAAGATTTCAATTACAAGCCAAACCAAACAGCAGAGGGTTCAGGCAACACACAATTCACTTGGGAATTCACCACTTGCCTTGTTCAAAAAGCATAAGCAAACCCGCACTGTTTTCTATGTTTCAAAAAGAGGAGGATGAAAAACAGCAAGCATTTGATTGCTTTTGCTTCCAGAAATATTAATTTCTGTTGTAGCTGGATTTTAACAGAACTAGCAAACTGCAACTTTTCAGTGGCCCAGAATGTAGCTTTGGGTCCATCCTCTGCATTTTCCCAGAGATGAGACTGATTTAATCTGAGAATACAGCCCATCCTGTGCAGTTAAGGACCCTGAGGGAAAAAATCATGTAAATATCATGAACATGGAAGAGACAAATTAATGTAATGCAGACAACTTATTTCTGATATTTTGTTACTTTGCAGTGCTTGACTTGCAAGCTAAATAATGTAGTTTTCACATGCAATTCCATTAAAGGGAAAAAAAAAAAGAGGGAGAGAGTACTGGAAAACTTCATGAGTAATCATCAGGTCCCAAAAACTTAGATCCATAGCACAGCCTACGATTGTCCTAATCTGCTTGAGCATTTGGTGACACAGTAGAAGACTATTGTCTATGCCCAGCCACGGGAGGGAGATGAGACAGAACTTTAATGAGTATATTCAAAGCTATTTGTTAGACAGCAAATGAAAGATGAAAGTTGGGAAAGCACAGTTCAATCACAGAAAAAAAATGTATTTTCTTTCTGGAAAACTGCTGTTCTTGTTCTCCCTGGCTTGTCTCTCCATCCCCACATCTGTTCCCACTTACTCTGCCCCATTTTCTCACTGGGAAGCATCAGACAGTCTTTACTGCAGGCACAAGTATCCGTTCCAAGTGTCTTCGAGGGAATGCATTCTTAGTCATGCTTCTACTCTACTGGGTGTCCTTGCCTTACATGCAAGTAGGGGTCCACATGTGTCCCAGGCTTCGACTCAGCAAAATACTCAAGCGGAGATCTCACAGTACAGAAGTGCTTAACCCCCCGACTGTTTAGCATGCATTTAATTTTGAGAACTCGTTCCACTGAAGCTAGCAAAAGTACAGTGTTTATCACTGTCTTCTCCTAAACTTGGGCCTGACACTTGCATATGGCACTTCCTTATGACACTGACAGCCAAAAAATGCATATTAATTATACAGCAAATAGAGCATTTCTGTTTCAAAAAAATATATGGCAAGAAAGACTGTTATTTCCCCCATGCTTTCTCTAGATGAGCTAATTAGAAGTTTTCTTCCTCATTTTGTTATACACTCAAAACTCAGACTGCTGTCAGTTCTCCGTGTGTCCCTTTTGTGTCTCCCAGGGAGAACCAGTGAGGCCCTGGGGGGCTCTTTCTCACTCCTTCACTGACCTTCTCCCAGGGAAGGCTCCTTACCCTCAGCCCTCTAGGTGGCTCAGGTGACCTTTACAGACAAAGCACACCACAAACACTTAGATGAAGGGGGGAAAGATGCCCAAAAACATAACAACACCCATATTTGCCTATTGTTTGTGGGTAAACGATTGTGATCCATGGGAGGAATAAAGAACTGGCACAGATGAGGGAACAACACTATAAGGTAACAGGTTGCTATGCAAAAGAGTGACTTAATAGGCAATGCCTGTAAGCATTTGTTGTATTCATTAATTGCAATTAACGTGTTTCAACTACTAGGAAGATTTTCATTCTGTTAGCAATGGCAAGTGTTCAGTGAGCAATGAAGCAGCCAAATGTAGAAAATCATTGCTCAGAAAATCATAAATCTGCAAGAAAAGAACATTGTTGCTGGCTTTTATTTTTTTTTCGGGAGAAAAGGAGCTGACATAACAGGACAGGACATATCCCACTCAGAAAACATGCATGCTCAGGCAGGCTGAAGGACTGTGTAAAGCAGGCAGATGTGGAGAGATGAGTAAGTCCCATCCCATTCATTCAGAGATAAAACAACTCTTTTTTTTTTTTTTTTTTTTTTACATAGGATAGTCTAATGTGGAAACTGACAATCCTTCTCCTCTCACTACTTCTTTGATGTTCATTTGCTTTAAAATTTTTCCCTGTGATGAACAACAGAGATTGCCACTAAGTATTTGCAAGCTCAGCAGCAAAGTAGAAGGAACCAAGGATTTGTTGCTTAAAATGAATCCTTGAAAATTACTGACTACAATAATTCCCTTCTGTTTGCTTCACTGTTACGGGATAAAGGGAAGTAAACAAAGTATAATGGCAATAGCTATAATAATAATAATAATAATTCATTAATGTTTGCAAAACCTCTGTTGGAGGCGTGTAAGTGAACAAAGTATCACTGTGAAAGGGATACTGAAGACGACATAATTACTTTCTCACAGTCTGCCTCTTTTTACTTACACGTTTTGGTTTCTGATAGCGCTGATAATTTTTGACAGCAAATTTCAGGCTGTCAAAAATACCATGAGAAGAGCAAAAAGTGCACCTAAACCAGTACACTGTCCATGAGGGTGGGATGCTTTAGGAGGAGAGCAGGAATAGAGTCAGAATATTAAAAGATGGTAGTACTGCCTCCAGACACACTCTCCATCTCAAACCATTGCATATGCTGCACGATGAACATAGAGAACTTGCTCCTCCAGAAGTTAGCTATTCTGGCGGCTCTCCTTGCCTGAGATGTTACTTGCCCGAAGCAGGAGGGCGGGTGGCGGCACTAGGTGGCACTGGAAGCCCTGCGGTTAAGGCGTTTTTAGGGTTATTCTGGGCTTTAAGCGCCATCTGGCGTTATTGCCGACTTTTTCTTGAAAAGTCTGATTATGTGATCACTGGCAACCACCACTTTTCACGTTTTAAGCTACATATACATAACTAGATATCAAAACACAGTACCATCGAGTTTTTCTGAACTGGATAGTATTTCCCCTCCTTTCTCATTTTACTTTTGGAAAGGAGCTCAATATGCAATGTATTTATCAATTCTGATTTTTTGCCAAAAACATTTAATCAGAGAAAATTTGGCTTAAACGCATGAATGTGCTGCCAGATGCATTCCTGCTGCTGGATGTAAGAGAGTTTCAGTGTCCTTTCCTTCACAGCTTCTTGGCTTCCTCTTGAAAACTCAATCAAATAGGTAAGACAAACCAGAGAGACTGCCATGGGAGGCAAAAGAACAAAGATTAAACAAAAAAAATCACACATCCATATGTTCTTCCAACTCCCCTCCACTCCACCACCTAAAAAAAAAATCAAAAAAAGCAACAATAAAGGACTAGTCCTTCACAATATTTCCCAAAGCTAGGAAAGTATCTAATCATCCTTCAAGATGCTGCACGAGAATGCTGACCAACTAATAAAGAGTTTTCTTCCATGCAAATTTGTTGCAAATCTGCTCATTCCTGGCCCCATTCTTAGTTTGTTTGGCCTGAAATGCTTTAGTAACAAATAACAACTCATTTTATATCCCTAGAATATTGCTTCTGGATAGAAGAGTGTATTATTTGTGTATGTAAAACTCTACATCCTGCTTTGCCATTTCCTGGACAGCATCCATTCCTGGGTTGAAGGCAGTGTGCAACAGGTACACACTGAGCTTCCCAAAAGCAGGCATCTGTTTCACATTTTGAAAGACTTTAGCACTATTGTAAAGGCAGTGGGCAAGCGGGGAGTGCAAGGGGAGGCTTCATTTCAGTCTTGCTCATGTTGAGGCTGACAAAGTACCTTTTCACTTCTTTAGGGGCATAGAGAGGATTTTGTCTTTTGCTTCTATTTTGGAGACTGATGTTGGAACACGAAATTGCCAACACAGTGTGACAAAGAGGAGCAGCTCTGGCCCTGGGAGCTGGTGGGTGGCTGGTGCTGGGGTAGCAGACAACTAAACCACTCCAGACCCTGGCTACAGACAGGGCAAGGGACTCCACTGGCTCCACTTTGAAAGGCAGAAGGGCTAACTTGTTCTTCCTGGGATTACCAACACTGGCACACTAAAGCCAAAACTCAGATTACCTTTGTAAAACTTGCCAACAAGTCATTTACAAGTTATTATCCTACATCCTGGGGGCGAGGATGGAGGGGGGTGGCAGGTATACACCAGGACATAGGGTGGGCACTTCTGCAAACTGCCAGACCAAGCAAACTAGCCAGGGGAATTCAGAGAGGAGTGTGAAACGGTTGACCTACCTAAAAATGAATGCTCTCACACACATAATTAAGACAGAATTTGCATTAGAAATCCATACAGCTGTTTGGAAAGGGGAATGTTGCCCTCAGGGACAAATCCACTCCCTAACACCCAGCCTTAGTGTCTCCCTCATGCTTGGCCAAGGTCCTCCCCCTCATGAGGAAGAATCCTCCCCCTGAGGCGCCTAAGCAACAGTGGAGCAATCCCGAGGAGGCTGCTTTATTAAATTAAATGTCCTCGTGGGAGGATGCAATTCAAGGGGGTTTTTTTCCTTGCTTTTTTTCTTTTTATTTTTTTCCAAAATGAAGCTCACTTCTCAGGAAAGAGAGCTTCATTTGGAAAAATGAATTCTGAGTGTCAGAATTCAAACTGAACTTTATTTCCATGTTGTTTGTTTTTTTTTTAAGTCAAGCTCCATAAAAATTAATAGATTTATAAAATCAGATTGTCTCTCCCTTCAGATCCGAATACTTATTCCAAGTTCATCATTAGGACAGTGTAATGTGGGTTCATGTTTTAAGCAGGACTCTCCAGTGAAAACAATGAGGAGTGTCCTGCCTAAATTAATAACACAATATGTCCCATAGAAAATAACAAAAAGATAAATCAAGTCAAGTTAGTTTCATTTAGGTTTCATTTAGGCTAAACATGTGAGTTTTGCCTTGAAGTAAGAATATAGCAATTTGGTGTTGTTCTGTTCTAAAAGAAATTAAGAAATATATCCTAAATAATCAAGACAGGCAAGCATTTTGTATATAAGTAACCAGGATTACATTCCTGAAATACAGATGAGGATTCTTTGCAGCTTTAATATCAGGTTTTCTATACAAAATACTGAGCCTAAATTCTCAAATCCAATATTCTTCTTTACTTTTTATGATTAGCTTTTTTTTTTCTTTAGTCAGTGTAACTCCTTAATAGCACAATCCTTTTGCCTCTACTATTCTGCTGACAGTAGGACCACAAAAATAAAACATTTTTGTAGAAGCACCTTAGAAGGTTTGTATTTTTGTTGGGTAAGTGCATGCTTTACTTGGTGCATTTGCACCATAACTAAACAAAAGCAGAAAGTCACATCAGTGTGCACCTATGCAGCTTCAGTAATGGGATTTGCACTATAGTCTGCATGGGTGTGGACACCACCATGGTTACTTTTAGAGTGTATTTCAAGCTTGCGTCCTAGCACATGCTTAGCTCAAATTTGTTTCATGTCCAAATAATTTCAATACTAACACCCAAAATGCAGGAATTTCAAACAACCAGAGATTTAGAGCCATACTATTCTTTAGTCCACATTCAAACATATGCCAACCCATAGGCCATGTTAACTCATGTTATTATTATATGCTCTTATTACTATGCAGCAAAATTACATGGTCAGTACAATGCAGACAAGTCAGTGTAGGAGCCTTCTAAAAAGGCTGGTGTCTTCAGCAAGACACTTTAGGCTCATGAACTGTACTTTAGGACCAGAACTGCAGACACACAGATGAGTGCACTTAGTTTCAGGCAGCTTTCTGGCTTGTGCTCCACCAAGTAAGGGAGATGCAGCTTATGTGACCCAAAATTACCTGATTCTTCTTAGAGCAACTGCAATTTCTGCCTCTGTCTTAGGTTACACAGAGCAAAAAAAAAATGTACTTTTGTCAGAAAACTGACATGTAAATGTTCCCGATTGCAGCACAGGGAGCAGATTTGTGGAGTAAGTTCCACTTTTAGCCAATGGCTGACTCCATCTCTGCAAGATAGTCCCCATTTTAAGATCACTCTTTTCACAAGATGGAAAAGACAGTTAGGATGTCAGAAGGGCCTTCCAGCCTGCCTTTGTTCATTATTTCTTTACAGGTCTTAAGGATGCTGAACAAAATGGTAACACTTGTTCTGAGAAGGGAGAGGGCATCAATAACTGACAGACAGCACGAACTCTTCTTCCTACCAATCTGTACTCGCTACCTGTGCTCTACCATCTTGTATTTACATTGTTCAGACTGTTACAAAGATGTTTCTGTCGTTCTTCTCTAATTATCCTCAAAGCTTTCTGTATAGAGCAACTTCATGTAGAGCAACTTCATAATCCACCCTGTTGAGAGAAAGGTGTACAGGTAAAATTTGCACTACACTATAGACTGTAAAAATGAATGGAGGTCAGACCTCACCTACTCATGTTGTACAAAGCTCTTATTCATGTAGGTAAGGTCACTGATGTGGACCAGGCTTTAAATTACTTGATAAGATGAAAATTAGTATCATAAAAGTAAACAAAATTACAAATTTATTTTCTCTTCAGCTTTGTTGAGATCCACAACCTCCTTCTTGTGCCCTCTTCCAAACATGAAAGGTACTTTAACTTTCTTTTGCATGAAAAAATTCTCATCTGTATGAGACTCCAGTGACTTGTCTCACTGGCCATTTAGGGCATAAATACCTCTTCTTAAAAGAAGAAAAAGGTCAGATTCATTAAAGACTTCACAACCCTACTCATGACTACCAGGCTGTTGCAATGTAATGACTCCAGGAGATAGGTCTACAGTCCTAGTGTTAAGGAATGCAATTTGAGCTGTTGCCGGTACAGACATGTCACTGATGCTACTAAAACAAAACTTGAGCTAAAATTTGTTTCAAGTCTTTACTTGCTTGCAATGGAAAGTTTGCTGGCAGCTGTTGTCATCATTAGCCTTGTGGCGATGTTTTTTTTCTGAAGTGTCTTGTGTCTTATTGAAGCTTAAGGCTTGTTAAGTTGGGAGGGGACTTTGGGTGATCTGCCAACAGCAGACAATAAAGTGTTCTTTTCTCCTGTTGTAACAGAGTAGTAAGTTCTGGTTTATGGATAATGGCAGCTACACACAGTAAATTAAAACACACACAAAAAAGAGGAAAAGATGTGGGCTTTTCTCTAAGTAGTCCATTTAGTCCATTACAGGCTTCCCTCGGGTTTTAAATGCAATCATAAAAACACTCTAATTTTTCACCATTAACTGCTTTCTTTTCCTAGTAGGCTAAGAGCAGGCATTTTTATAGCAATGTCCCTCTCCAGGGACCCCAGCTTTATAAGCTTTGAGCTGGATTCCTACCACCTCCATTTGCTGTGGCTCCGCAGACCAGCAGGAAAAGCTGTGATCTGGAGAACACCTCCTCCTCCCTGCCCAGCTCTCTGGGAAGGAGCTGAAATTCATCATTTGCTCATACACTGTCCTCTGGTTTTGCCTTCTCACTACGGATTGCTGGGACAGATGGTGGTCTAGCTTTTAAATATGGACCATCATCTTTATGGAATATCATCTTTATCCTGTAAACCAACAGAGAGCTGTATCTCAGAGTATGCCAGAAGTCCACAGAAGAACCACTGAAGCAAACCATGCATCTCAAAGCAGACTCAAGTACATTGGTTCTACGCAGTGAAGCCTCCCACGTGGCTTAGGGAGCTCTATCAGGGCCATGGGACCCACCACAGGACATTGGTAATTTGTTGCCATAAAACACCAAATGCACCAGAAACACTTAATTCACCATCTTCTGTACAGAGGGCCTGTAATGGGTCCTGTAAGCAGGTCTGGAGGTCCTATATCACTCTACAGAATCACACAGCAGCCTCAGACTGTTAAGTTTAGGATCATTACCAAAAAACAGGTCCAGTGAAGACTAATCAGATGAAGACAATTAAAATGAAACCAGGCACCTTCAGCAGAAAGAACAAAACTAGAAGTCCAAGCAAGGAGCAGCATGTTTTGCCCTTTGATTGTGGTTTTCCTTGTTTGCTCAAGGTGCCAGAGCCCTTGAACTTACATGGAGCAAGCATGGCCAGGGACTGGCATTGTTTTAGCAATATGAGGAAACTAAACTCTAAAAGAAACCTCTAAGGTTTTTTACGATTTAACAGGTAGCTCTGTGGGTAAGTCCTGGGATGGAGACAGATTACCTGGGGAATTCAGTTCCTTACAGTGACTCCAGCTTCTCAGGGCAACCATGGACCTGTCACCACTTCTCTGTATCTTTTCTCCTCCTCCATATTGCAGCCATGATGATGATACACCAGTGCCTTACCCTTTTCTGCCTCACCTCCTGGAATGGGAACTCCTCAGGCAGTGAGTTGCTGGCAGCTTCACGCAGGAGCACAGCCCAGCACCGCAGGGCTGCCAGAGCAGCTTGTCATGGCTCTAACAGCAGCAGGAAGGTGTGTGGCACTACTCTGTCACCACACGAGCACACACAGAGCAAGATTCACTGTCCCTGACATGGCGGAGGTAGAAAGACAGTGGGCAATAACCACTTTCTGCGTGCTTAACAGTTTAAAGGAGATAATTGCCATACATAACTCAAACCTTATGGTTAATTCAGGAAAGTGGAATTAATTAACTATCTTGGCACTTGGTCTTGATTCTACTGCTAACATGTGTTATAAAACATATAAACATCATGGAAGTGTTGTTCTATTTGTCATGCTGTGTAACAAATTGGGGACAGTACTACTGAAGAGGAAGCCAACATCTTTCCTCACATACGCTCTGCCGTAAGTAATCATCTCCTCCAGTAGGGATCTCAGGGAACAGCATTCCTGCTATTATGCGTCTTCCAGTTACACATGAACAAGAAGTACAGAAATAAAACTCCAGTTGTGATGCATCTGCCTTTCCTAAGTGGCCAGTGCGCGTAACTTGCTCAGTTTGATTTTGGAATCTCAGACTCAGCCAGAAGCCAGCTCAGCCTCCCCAGGGTCACTCATCTGGCAGTCTTTTGCCAGGTTCTCTGCACTCCTATCTTTGCCTAGCTTTTTTTATGGTGCTTGTGTGTCTTTTGATCTTCCTTCGTGATAAAACCAGGTAACCTAATTAAAAAAAAAAAGAAGAAGAAAAGAAACAGAAAAGCCAATTTAGCATTTGTAACAACAATCTCATTGGAATTTCTCTGGAAGTCTTGTAGTCTGGTCTTGCAGAGGCAAACTCCTCAGGCTGAGACCTTCTTAATGTTCTGACCCAAACATTTGCATAAAAATGGGTAGGTTTATCTCTTTTTTTTCTCCTAGCATCGGGATTTTTTTTAAGTATTTCACACATCAATTTGCACTTACTATTGAGATGGCTGGCTGTCCTGATGGAAGGTCAGAGGTCCCAGCTGACCTGAGTGTCCATCCCCTCAAAGTAAAAGTAAGGTCATGGCTGCTCAAAATTAGGCAACTGCTGTGTTTTCAGGGGCAAAACTTTATAAAGACAGCAGACTAAATGGCTGTCCCAAGATAGATATGTCCTTTTGCTTTTGAAATGTCCCCAAAGTTCAGGTTGTTTTTTCCTCTAGTCCTAGAGCTCTGTAAGCAGCAGTAGCATATGTATTTCAAACATCAGTCACTGCTGAAAGACAATGAACAAAGGGCCATGCAAAAGGGAGGAAAGAACTCAGAGGCAAATTCTCTCAGGTCACATGCCAGGTGAGATGACACTAGTTCAGGCTGTTCACTTGTCCAAACGAGACCCTACTGCCATCTGCCCACATATTTCTATCTTTCCGGTGGTGTTGCCACAGCAAGTCCTTCATTCTTTAGAAAAAAAAAGAAAGAAAAAAAAGTCCACCTGAACTATTGTATGTGTATTGATTTGGTTGATTTGCTGCCTGTGTAACTCAGAGCATCATTAATCTGATACAGTGAGCGCCCTTTGAAAAGCTTTGACTAAGTACAATATCAAGTGTCACCCTGGGCTTTAGAGTACAAAAAGTACAGATAGCACAAACAAAAGGGCCGTATTCACCCTGATTTAACTCTTCCAACCTTCCTAACAATTGCCATAAGGTGGTTATTCTGAAGCTGAATCAGAGGAAAATTTGAACCAGAATAGAAATGGGAGAAAGTGGCTTGGATAAAGATGTTTTCTTGATTTCTTAAGCATGTTGCTTGATTGATACTGCTGAAAATTATGCTGATGATTTGAAACATTCACGTTACTGTTTTTCAGATGTTGGAATTGTCTGGTTTCTAGATTACAATATGCTTAGCAAAGATGCTAATCACTTCCTCCACATAAAAAAGACTAAATTCTCTTCGGAAAATGAATATGCAGGTTGCCTCTGACAAGTACTTGTGAACTGCTTCAGAAGCAGTTGGGTAACAGTATAAACTCCTGAGAATGAGTATATTCAGAGTAAGTAGCAGCAGGCATTTACTTTCACAAGAAGAAAACTTTCAAACTCAAATCCAAATTTTGTTCTAGTCCAAATCCCTTCCCCCTGCCTGTACTCCAATTCATACTTCTGTTGCTATGTCATCTGTCATCCTTTCTGTTCCCATGCTCTTCTTCCCTTAATCACAACCTGAATATCACCACTGGTGTCAGCTGCTGCCTTCCCCAACCTTGGCCTTAGCAAGACTTGTCAACAACCACAGCACAGGGTGCTGCTGTACAGGCTGCAGCCCACCAGCCAAGTGCTTTGGAGTGTGCTCTGCAATTCCTAATGGGATTTTCAGTGCTGTATATATTCCCTCTGTCCCTACAAGCCACACATCCAGAAGAGGTGGGATACTTCATTAGGCCAGCTGAAAAAGAGAAGATGCTGTTCCAGTGCAATAGGGCTGTTGTAAGCCTGAAGTAAAACAAAACTTAGCACCCTGTCCAGCTTTCCTGCCCTTGATCACTCCTGATGTTACTCACCCCCAGAGGATGAGTCTAAACTTTATGTCATGCCTATGGCAGACAGAAACAGTTTTACTGAAGATAAATATTATTTGGATTCTCAGTAATTCTGGTGTCCCTTAAAAGAAACTTTGCAAGACAATTCAATGACTTGACTTTTGTTCTACCAATAAATTCCTTTTTATGTTAAAAAAGGTATTTTGATCTCAGTGACAGAGGTAGGGCCAGATCCTGCCTAGTTTTTAAGTGCACAAGGTGGTGCATGGCCAGGGTACACTTGAGCTTTCATGTTTTTTCACAGCAATGGGCAAAACATGGTCTAGAAACTTTAAATAAAGAAGAGGAAACCGAAGCAGCTGTTTCCAGTTTTAAAACCAGTTCCAGTACTAGTTGAAATCAACCTATGTACCAGGAAATTGGCTGAGACCAGAATGTTTTTTGATGGTGCTATTCCTCTGGCTTAGCACTGCAATAATGTAAAAAAGAAAAAAAATATTTACTAAAGAAAATACTCCTGGTGTTGTTGGTGACCCAGGTAGAGTACCTATGACCAGAAAACAACTTCTCTGTCACTGAATTATTGTTTGTCACTGATGTTAAGAAAACAACCTGGAGATTAGCCATTGATAAATGGTCTGTATTTCCTCAAAGGTAAGTTTTATGCTGCAATGCAGACAATTGACCCTATGTCAGATTGTCAGTAACGCGTGACAATAGTTTCCTGTAACAAATAGGCCTTGTTCCAGTATGCACATTCCAGTATGCATTAATCCTTGTACTACTTTGTGTTTAAAATATCAAAGGCAGACATGATTGGAAAAACAGTGAAGATATCATCTCAGCAGTAAGTATATAAGGGTGCAGAATTCTTAGAAAACAGTTGTCCCAGTCCTTCTCAGCGTGTAAGGAATATTGGATCTTGGCACCCTAAAAAGGAGGATAAAGTAACTCATGTGCTGACAAAATGGGGGAACTGAGGGTTTAATCCCTGCTGTTGCAGTGAAGAAAGTGGAAGCAGCAGATTACTCCTGCAAGGAGATATATTCCCTCCTTCCCCTCTGCTCTCACCCCAAAATAGTCACCATTTATCTATTTTGCTGGCCTTTTACTGTGGAAGAACTGGATAGCTGGCTGCACAGGGGATGCAGCAATTGTCTGCATGGACAACAAGCACTCCATGTCCCTTCCAGCACAGACATCTAGGCAGCAGGATCCTTGCTAGCCCAGTTTATGAAACAGGGGAACCCATTTCATGCCTTGGTTCTGTCTGACCTCACAGAATAAATGGAGAGAAGCCTCTGAAGAATCCTAGAACATAAAACCTAAAGAGCAGCAAATCAATAAAAGGAGAAAGCACAAAAAACAAATTTTTCATGCACCTACACTGAGATCATCCATTTCAGGATGAAAAATAATTTTGTGCACTTCCTTAATGAAATAACAATCCCTCAATTTATAAAAGGAAGCCTGCTTAAATGGTAGCAGAGCCTAGTTCAACACCTTAGATGTCGTTTAACACTTTATGTTTTTGTTTCGGTGCCTTTTAAAGCATAACTCAAATATGAGTCCCTGACATTTGTTCTTAGAACTAATTATTCCTGTATTTGCTTGAATATGAGCCAGGAGTGAACTATAGACATGAGTGTCAGAAAAAAATACGACTGAAGGTACATATACACTGCTTGTTCACTATTCCATATGTACTTTAAATTGCCTGGGTGGGGGAAAGTGTTCTCTCAGATTTGCATTTAGCTCACACATTTTCATTCACTTAATTCAAACAGGGTTTGTTAGTCACTATTCTTTGCTGCCTTTTAGGTTCCTATTTGCTGCCATTTTACACAGCATACTGTCTAGTCTCAATTGTGTATGAGTCAGCCCAGTTATAAGGAGGTAGGTGGAGAGTCTGTATTTGGGCCAGCTGAGAGTGATTGTTGTTACCCAGTTAGTTTTAGCTAGAAACAGATTATTAGGGTGCACACAGGGGTGGGGGGGACACATCTCATAAATGTGGTTGTGTTAATTCTAGAGGGTGCATTTTTCTCAGTGTTGGGCCAAAAAAAGAATGGTTTCACCACTGTGTTCTGATTTTGCATTTTTAGATGCTTAGGTGAGAAGAAAATCACATGGCTGATTTACAAATAGAGATACTCAAGTCCTTTACACTGAACAAGTAGAGGTTTTTTTAACTCTAGATCAAATTCCAATTATTTTACTTTCAAAAACACGTCTCTTAAAATGTGATTTATTTCCTAAAGAAGAACATACTGTGAGAACTTGCAAAAAGGGTGGATACCTGAATTACATAGCACCCAATTAATCTACACACTTTACTGGTACAAGCGCCAGTTTAGACGAGATGCTCCAGGTCAGGCTTACTGACATTTCTGCCCACTTTGTGCTAGTCATGGAAGAATACAAATGAATCTCACATGTGGGACAGAGCAAGCTTCAGCAGATTAACTTAAGTCCCAGCTGTACAAGGTAACCACTGCCAAGAAGTCTAGGGAATGCCATCAGGGTTCACTAGTTGGTACACTCTGACAGTAGGATATACTTAAACTTAATACAAGGGTTTGTTTGGAAGGGAACAGGGCAAAGTAGCCAGAGTGCTGTAAATTCATGCCTTAGCTTACTTTTCTCTAATCTTCCCATGTCAGACACACTGATGAAAGATGAGATTTTAAACTGATTGCACTGAGCAAATCCAAAAAGTTGTCTAATCACTGAAATCCACAGTCCAAACCAGACTTCCTGACTTAGCTTAGCTGATATAGTCAGTATAAGTGGCTGCAGATTAATTTGGTCTAGCTTAAATGAATCATCCAAAAAACTCCACTACACTGAAATCCTGTAGTATCTGTTTTCTCAGACAGCATGACTCAGCCATGACCTATCTGCTGGATGCTGGCCTTGCCTCAGGTGGAGGCTTGGAATAAAGGTGGCCTGAGCCATCAGTCCTGACAACCCTGCCTTCTGTCAGGAGCTCATGGAAGTACCACAAAAACTACGCTTTCCTTAAGGCAAATTACCACTTCCCTTGGAATTTTCAGAAGTTCATAAGTACTTATGGAAACAATAGTACTTACATTGTGTCTGTATTTTACTTCTTCTTTTGATCACTAGAGCATTGAAAAAGCTGTGTTGTTATGCACAGCACAGTAAACACAGTGCAAAACGAAATTTGACCAGCATCACTGTAACAAAGAATCACTTCAAAGTTTACATCTTTCCTGTGCAGGTGAAGAGTTCATGTTCTAGCTATACAGCTTTCCTGAGGGAGGAAGATAAATCTAACACAAAAGATACCGTTAATCACAATTACCTTTTCTGTGTTTGTTTGTTTGGGGTTTTTTCTGTTGATCCCGTCTCTTCAGTCATAAACAGTTTGGAATAAGGAAAATGTGTTGTGTTGTTTCTAGAATTAGTCCAGTAATGTACTTGCCGTCTAGCTATCAGTTCATTATATAGTTTCTTCATGAAATTAAGGCCTCTAAGAACATTCATATTGTATTAAATAAGGTCTTGGTCACTGTGCATGTGCTAGTTTCTCAAAAGTTTGATCCCGTTCATGTATTAAAAAGGCCTGAGCATGTCTCCCCTCAGACATGTTACCTCTGTGGTGTTTCAAAGTGAAACATATGTTTTGTTTAAAGAAAAAAATCCTGTGGGCTCATCAGTTTTGTCTACCCTGCCAACATTTGCCAGTACTTCAACTATCCTCATACAGGGTTTGTCGGGCTTTGCCATTACATTAATTTAAAAATTTTGGTTTAAAAGTTCCTTTTGCTTAAGTATAGAATTTTTAAGGCAGATTATTTCACTGACGCCCTCCACTAAGAAAATCCACAAACACTTTCATTGGCACTGTTTGAAGACAATGGCAAAGTTGGCTTCTGGATAAATCAAGGAGGTGAGTGACGGCCTCTTTAACATTCGTGAATGTCCGGGCTCCAGCTGTGTGTCTCAGAGGAAGGTGGACAGAAGCTCTGCAGAAGCTTGTGCTGGAGGATGGCACTCCCACACCTTCTCCACCTCCCACTGCTCTTCCCCTCCCTCTGCCAGAAGATACCTCCTCCTGAGATTGACAAGAAGGTAGATAATCTATATTTTAAATGAGATAAAGAAGAAATAGTGGATGAGGCATAGAAACAAACCACTCTTCTTATACAATTTTAATAATGCTGCCAGACTGGTGTGAACTATTCCTTTTAAAGTCCTAAGAGAGCTGACAAGAGGTTAAGCAATGAAGATAGTACTTTGGTAGCTGCTGAATATGAACAATGATCACACATGACAGAATTTGAAGAAATCACTGAATATTCTGAGTTGGAATGGACCCACAAGGATCACTGAGTCCAACTCTTAAGTGAATGGTCCATATGGGGATCAAACCTACAACTTTGGTGTTATTAGCACCATGCTCTGACCAACTGAGCTAATCTTATGAGAGAGGGAGAGGAGGAGGTCAGACGAAAGAAATAGGACAAATTAATCTCCCAGTTAGTTACATTAATTTTAACAGAACATAATTTAGTTCAGTATGATTAAGCCAAGACATAAATAACTGCTCAGACACTTAAGTGGGGACAGTGGATAGGTGTCAGAGGTCATAAAATTAAATTTAATATGAGAATCAATGACAAATAAGACCAAAGAAAAGCACTCTCAAAAGTCAGGAGTTCTTTTCGCTTCATCCTTCCAATACCTGAAGGTAGCTTACAAGAAGGCTGGAGAGAGACTTTTCACAAGGGCATGCAGTGATAGGACAAGAGGGAATGGCATTAAGCTGAAGGAGGGCAGGTTTAGATTAGATATTAGGGAGAAATTCTTTACTGAGGGTGAGGCACTGGAACAGGTTACCCAGAGAGGCTGCAGACTTCCTATCCCTAGAGATGTTGAAGGCCAGGTTGGATGGGGCTCTGATTAACCTGGTCTAGTGGAAGGTGTCCCTGCCTGTGGCAGAGCGGTTGGAACAAGATGAACTTTAAGGTCCCTTCCAACCCAAACTATGCAATAATTCTACACAAAAAGCAAAGAGAAGAAATATGAGACAATACCAATTTCTTTTTAGCTATGGATATCCCCAAGACACACAGAACATTGTTGAGGAATCAGGTATAGGAGCTCTATAAACATCAGTTTCCTTAGGTTTTCTATAGGTTTCTTGATTGTTTTGAAAGAGGTGGCTTTTGAAACAACAGCAATTAACTTCAGATTTAGACCCCTTCTCATAGCACCTTGTCATTTCAATATGTTGTAGCTAGTAAAATTGATTAAAAAGCTATTTTGTAGATATTTTTGATGAAAAAAGACTGGTCTTATTCTATATATTCTAGATACACATCAGTAGCCCTTGACAAATTACTGTCATTTAGCTGTAGAAGCACTAATTCTCAAAGAACCAGAAAGCAACAAATACATATTCTGTTTTTAAAAAATCGATCTAGTGAAAATTTTAGTCATTCTTTCTTCAGTAACAGCTTGATTTAAACTATTACTACATTTTGCAATATGAAACACAAAGAGAAACCTGATGCTAAGAACATTTCAGCAAGTGCCTTGCAATAGAAAACTGTAGCTTCTTAATAAAACTATGAAGTGTATTAGTAAAACAGCAGATAAATGAGTAGTAGACAGTCTACTTCGATTTTCCAAGGTCTTTGACCAAGGACTGCAAAAGAGGCCATAAGTACAAGCTAAGGGGTGAGAAAGTAGTTCTCACATTTAAAATAACTAAAGGTGCAGATAACAAAATAGAGAAATAAAATATCTAATTTCAGCATGTGAAAAGATAACTGTGGTTCCCCTGATATCCTGTGCTTCCATGTAGGAAGCCTGTTGCTTAATACAATATCATCTGAAAAGAAGACAAATAACAGAAAAATATTTATTATTCAGACCTCCAAACAATTACAGCAATGCCACTTCTGGTTCCTGCTTTGTAACTCTCTTTATAGCAAATGTTAACTCTTCTGTAAAGATCAATCTTCATTTTAAACAAAAGTAAAATATTCCTAAATATCTGTATCTGCTTTATAATAATAATTCAAACCTGGTCAAATACAAACAAATAGACAAGAAGAAAATCCAGTGACAAGGGATACTTTAATCTGTGGCAGCCTTTTCTGAAAAAAGTAACAATAAATCACTCTTTATATGAGAAAGTGCTGGAAATTTGTACCCCTACACATTGAATTTGGTAAAAATGGAGGTTCCAGCCATTTGTGCAATCTCATTCCAGAATAATCATTCCAGTGTAATGGTCTCAGGTGCTTCAGTTACTTTCTGATTGTATTTCCTTTTTTCCCCTCCTCCTTTCCAAGAATGGAAGAGAATGCTGGAATTTCCTAGGAATTAGTTCTTCTCTTACATTTCCTCACAACATTCCTGTAGTATTACAGCCCATAGCGAGACCGCTCTACACTCAAAACTTCACAAAACTAATTACCCTTCTTGAATTACTAAATTGGACCAACTGTTAAAGACAGTCCTGAGAACTGCGGAGAAAGAGTTAGACTGACACCAAAAATAATAACATTTTAAGGCTTTATCCTCTCAGAGGAAAATAGCCAAGCTTTTATATCAGCCTTACTCTTGTAGTGAGAATAATGATAGTTCTCCTGTAATTTGTTTTTTATATCCTGCCAATGTCCAGTCCTGCTGTCTCAGCCAAGGTAGGTGAGACACTGTTGTCATCAACAAATTGGTTGCAACAAGTTCTAAACCTGTTCTTGCTCAGAGAAGCTTCAGAAAATGCTTTAGATTGCATCCTTTGGTTCCCTTGAAGTAATTTTTCTCTAGTTAGCCTTTAGGTCAGAAATTAACTGCTGCTACCTCTCTTTGTTATCCAAAGTAGGACTTGGCCTATTTTTCAATGTGCCTTTATGAACCAACAGTCTTCTGTCCTTACACTGCTACACAACTAGTCAAGGGGAGAGAAATATTACCTAACTCTGATAGGGGGTGGGGGCATGTGTGTTATCTGAATTTGCTTGTGAAAGAACTGAACAGCTTTTGATAGCTACGGGGAGGTATGTTGTAAACTCTCTGTAATGAATACTTGTAGACATGAATGTTTGTGCATACCTTCAGTATAAGAACAAGTTGAAGCCTGCACCATTTATATTGTCTTACTTTTCAGAATTGCACCTCTCAGACTCTTCTGGAGAAGATTTTATATGATCACTGCATAAATCGGTAGAGTTCACACATAAGCATTATGCGACTTTTCTTCATGGAAGCTGGAGATGATCTATATATCATATATAATTTACATATAATTTATTCTCAATTGTAAAAGCATTTAATAATAGGTTTGATTTGAAAAAGAATTCATCTGTGACATCTGTTTATTGTAAATTATATTTGAAATAAGAGAGGATTTGGTACTTCAGATAATAATACTGCCTTCTTCAGGAAGAAAAGCAATCTCTCTCACAGAGAACTCCAAGCCAGCCTGATACTACAATATTTATATCTGCAGTAAATGTACTAATAGAACTGCCATGAGTTACAAGGCTGAGAACAAGAGTCAAGTCATGTTTATCCAAGAATGTAATGATACATACAATAACTTCTCTGTTCTATACCTTTACCTTTTGACTTATGAAAAATTAAATTCCTGTTATTTGTGGAAGTGAATATAAAAGCCTAACTTAATGAATCAACCCTCCCAGCAAATCTGTATGAGAAGTCTCAACTGGTGAGAAGCCCCTGCTGTATCTCTAAGGTGTGTACATGGTGGTTTTGGTTTGGGGGGAGCAAGAGTCTCCTTTAAGCTCCCAAGTCAAAGGAAGACACAGTAAAGATCCCTTTTATTCCTATACTTTTCAGACTCCAGTAAAAAGTTAAATGGCAAGCACAATGTTTTTTAAAGGCCTACCATCAGGTTCACTGTAAGACTCCAGTTTTAATAATGCACTCAGAATGAAGGAAGTAAAATTTCAGACAGTATCTTTTATGAGACCAGCTGACACTATTGGCAGTAGACCAACTTTGAAGCACATCAGCCCTCCTTAAGTCTGTTATGCAAGCAGAACCTTTTCCACATTATACAGTCTTACAGCTATTTTGGGTGGTAATTTACCTGTGTTAATCAGTTACACAGTTTATCCAAATATGTGACACTCATGAAAACAAACTGTAGGCAAACACAGTTCATTCACATTGGACAGGGATTTACACCTCAAGATGTAGTGCTTGTGGAAAGGGCTTTGGAGTGCTTAAAAACTTCAATATAGAGCATCAATACTGTGGCATATCCAGAACTCAATGTCTCCATCACAGTTGGCACTAGTGCCCAATAATTCCGTAAAACCCACTGAATCACCAAAACCACTTCCTGCAGCACTTTCTGTAAATCATTTATCCAAGTACTGACCAAGCCCAGCCCTGCTTAGCTGTATGAAATCATAGCCTAAGGTTGTGTGACTACAAGCACAAACAGCTTACATCTGTCATTTCAGCCCAGTTAGTTGCCCTTCTTCAGAAAAGAGCCTTCCTTTCAAGTCTGTCATAAGATGTGGTCTTTTAGGAAGGGTTACTTTCCTGTAGTAAAATAATCTGAGTATATTCAAATATCAGCACGTCTACTTTTTCATATTCTGGTTAATGATGAAAATACTGCCCGTGCTGCAGAACACTGGTTGAATTTGATGGTAGCTTCCACTTCTGATCACTAGTTGTCTTGTAGGTATTATTAAAATGGGTAAGAATACACAATCTAAAAAATGATAAATGATACCACTGTGGGATCATTTTATGAACAAACACAGCTTTCTGCAGTTATTCAGAGCCTTTGAAAACATTTAATGCAGCAAATTTTTTCAAGTCTGAGTGTTTAAATTCAGGTGCCTAAATAAAAAATAGGCAAAGGTTTAGCAGGCTGACTGTATGTACTCATGATCACATTTCCAGAAGTGTTAGACTTACAGCTCTTACTGATTTTACTCAACATCTCTGACAATCACAGCAGGAGATCTGAAAGTTACGGACTATATTTGTATCTGGGGAAAAAAAAAGTAGTAAGTTTACACAGATGCAGGCTTCTGTCGGGGCATATCCTGATCTCTGCCTACAGCCTGAATAACTATGCAATATGCAGGACTGCTGTGCAAGTATTCTTGCCCTGCAGCCATGAACAAGAAGCAGTGCAGCTGCTGTGGCAGCCCATGTGATACTGTAACAGGGCAGCTGCTGTAGCTCCCCACAGTTATGGAAGCATGTCGCATACACGACATATTCTCTGACCTGTTTCACCTTGAAATATGTTATGCAGTAATTCCGGGTGGGCTTGCACTGACCTAGGTCTCCACCAAAGTCACAAGGTGGATATTCCACATGCAAGCTCCCAGTGTCCCGTTTCTCATGTGGTAACAAAGTTATGCTGAATCCTAGGCATACAATAGGTATATATATCTATAAATAAGTCTTGGTGCATAATTTCAGGGGTTTTTAGATGGTCACACTAAAAATTTGCTGTTATTTGGTTGTAATAAGTCTGTATGGTTTGTGTTATAAAAAAAAGGTATTTTCTTTCCTGTTTCTCCTTGCACTTATGCTGGGCAAGACCTCTAGCCCAGTGCATCTGCATATGAAATGAAAGAAAATTTATAACAATAAGATCTTGCTACACTTAAAAAGGATGTATCACTCCCCCACCCCTCGGTAAATTATTTTGCTAGAGGCTACATCATTCTCTCTGAGTAGTATGTTGGGAGTTGACAGAGGCGTGAATAATTCACCGCGTATGAAGCCTCCCCGAGCTGAGCTGCAGCATGTTGGGCCAGCCTTTGATGCAGACTGGTTGGGCAGGTTCCTGGGCGCCCCGGGAACCGGTCTGATGGGTCTGTTATGCCAACAAATTCTGGTATGATTCCATGCTCTCCAGAATGCAGAAACCTGCCCAGCCAGTTAAATGAAAGGCATATTAGGTTATCCATTGCACATTGTATATATCTTAGGTGCAGCAGATCTCCTCTCGGCATTCTCTAGTGTGGTCCACAGTGGCTTCCTCATCTTACTTACACTTGAGGTTTATAGCTGGAGGGGAAGTCAATAGTAAATATTTATCACCCCGATCAAGAACAGAACTTTTCACAATTCAAACAGAAGGGTGAGTTTTGAAAATCTTTCTTTAAAATTAATTTAAGATAACCTTAAGCAAAAAATTTCTCTGATGCTTGAAGTGGTATAATGGCTATCTCCTTAATGTGTCTGAGTACTGCCCGTCTCAATGGTGTTTGTTGACAGGATTTTTGTGATTGAAGCTTTTTGACCCTTCTGTGTGCAGCTCAACATCATCTCCTCTGCAAGAGTATTTACTGGAGAGACAATTCAATGAACCTAGCATGGGAGTGAGAGATAGAAACTCCACTGCCAATGACTTAGTATTTTGAGCAAGTCATTTAAGTATTGCCTATTGATCTTCTCTTTTATACAGTGTTTTTATAATCCCTGTCTCATAACAGCACTGCTGAGACAAGGCATAGTGCCATTACAGTAAGATGTGCAGTTATTAATTCTTGCCAGACTAACTTTTTTAATTGTTCAATTTTATAAAGTAAATTAATTAAGTCTAGATTTACATATTCAGAATTAGCTTCATAGTAAGACAGGAAATGTACATTGTTACTGCTTGCTTTCTACATATTTATTAGAAATTTACCTGTTTGGAATGAGTAATGGTGGTGGCAATGGTAATAAAAAGCAGTCCTAATCATAAAGAGTAGGCTGACCTGAAAGTTCTACCTGTATCTGTGACTGAATCCATTCACAGGTTCTGTGTCAAATAAGAAAAATTAAACAGTGTGAAAACAAAAGCTGTGGAATCTGGTAACTGATTAACTACTGGAGCACAGAGGTACTTGCTGAGCTGAATAGAAAGGAATGAAGACAGGTTTTGTCATGCCTGTTAGGACAAAATAACTCTTATAACTTAAGTAAATGTGAATCTTCTCGCCATCTGTGTAGCTACATTTTTGAAAACCTTCACATAACTACTTCCGTCTCCTGGGAAATCTTAATTTTGTCTATCTTTACAGGAAACAATCACCATTCTCTTTGATGATGTGAAAAAAAATATTCAGAATCAGTGGATATAAACCATTAGATACAAATATATCTATACAGGATTATGTAAGACTTTATGGTAGGCACACAACAGGAAGCTTTAATTATAAAGGTGTTTACTTGCCAGCTGTTTCCAGGTTGATGTTAAAATGAATATTATTCATTTGTAGAGTGCCAAGAAAAAGGCCTCCTGAGTACTTAAAAAAAAAAAATCAATTAATTGAAATTACCTTCTAATTAGCAGCATTGTATCTGTGTATAAAAATTTTTCTTCCAAGTGTGGGTAAACAGAAAAAAAGCATAAGGAAAGTTTTGTATTCTCACAGAAGGTAATAATATTTATCAAGAAAAAAGTTTAATTTTCTTATCAACTCTGTTGATTCTGCTATCAAAAGGTAAGGAAAAATTATAAGGAATAAACCGTTTTCCAAAGAAAAAAATATAGCTGTTTAAACTGTATGGTTTGCACAGGAAGTCTCTGTAGAGACTATAAAATGCTACAAGAGAGCTTTGATTTCTAAAGCTTTAGGATTTTTACACAGCACATTTTTAAAATTCAAACTAAATAAACCACTCTTTCAAAATACTGCTTGCCACCCTCTCTCTCTCTCCTGTTTATGTGTTCTGTTTTATTAGGGTTTTCCTCAGCTGCTTTTTTTTAGGGAGCTAGAAGAGCAGGGGTCATTGTTTGGGGACTTTTTTTTTTCTCTCAAATGGTAAGTAAAATATTATTTCCTATATGTTGTTTCAGTTTGCTTGTTTTCTGGCCCTGAATTTATGTCGTTCACTACAGTAAAAGGTAGGTGGCATGATTTTGTGCACAGATCTGTAAACTTTTACTTCAGCTGAGATAAACACACATAACTACTCAAACTACTCGTGCTACCCTGAGAAACATCAGTAGGAGCAAAACATTTCCACATGCAGCTAACATAAATAGGTGCTGCTGCTTAGAGCCTGAAGACCAGCAACACTGGTCTGGGGTCCTGCAACAGCATCCCTCAGGTTGCTTTTTTTATTTCCCTCCATCAAGACTCTCTAAGACACCTGAGAGTTTCAGTCAAATAAGCCCTGGCTTTTTCTGACTACAGATGAGGAGCAGTGAAAGCACTTCAAAGAAGAGGGTTTCTTAAAGTGAACAGTGTTACTGGCATCAGGGAATTTGATCTTGGCTTGATTTCAAAAGTGGCTACGCAAGCAGCTTGAGAAGAATCAAATTCAGCTAGTGGGGGTGGTGGAGTGGCTCCTCCCTATTTTTCCAGAGAAAGCAACTACCTGTGCCAGACAGCAGTGGTGTTCTCTGTGTGCCCTCCCAGCTGTAAGAAATCATGCCATTCAGAGGACTGTCACCTCCTACACTCCCAGTTTAAATCCCATTTAGGCAGCAGCTGAACTGTGCCACACGCTCTTATATGCTGCATCTGAAGTTGGTCTCCTTTGATGTCCTCATTGGCAACCGCAACATGAAGTTTGTTGAATTAATACAACTAGAGAGTTAAACATTATATTTATCCCTCAGTTACAGATCTGCAAGTCAAGAACACACTGGCCATGTATGTGTATGTGCAATCCATTCAATCTCACGCAAATAAATAAGGACCTCACTATTTTATATATATATATATGTATGTGTATATACACATATAGGCAAAGAGTGAAATAGTTACCATTGTGCTTACAGCATATGAAATATTTAAATTGGACTTCCCATTTTAATTTAAAGCTAGTTTTAACCTTTACATCTAAAAGTAATAGAAGCAAAAAAAAAAGTAAGCCTTCTGCTAACCTCTTTTAGCCCTATTCTGTATGCATATGCAGTGAGCTAGGTCATCTGCTGCTACCTCAATGGTTTGAAACACTGCATTACACTTGAAAACAGGGGTGCATGTGTGAGAATAAAGGGCGATTTTTTATTTTATCTTTGATGCAACGTTGCACTACTCTTACAATAGAAATTCAGTCATTAGTTGATTTGCTGGTAAATTGTCCAGTCATCAAGAAGAAAGGTATTACCACTAAAGCGTACCTGAAAATCAACGGTTCCACATACTATTATAAGATTAAACATTTCAGACCAGACAGGTCTAAAATGGGCCAGGATAAAATTAGATTCCCTTTTTATCAGAGCTCCTCGTGGATAAGTATTCTGTCACCTAATTTAATGTGCCATATTAAGGGTTATTTTGAAATCTGGACATGAGCCATGACACCACAGGAAGTGTTGTATCTGTTCAAGCTCAACAACGGTGAAGCATTTTTCCCACAGTTTTATTGTCTAGGTGTGTGTTTACTCTTATGTGGTGAATGAGATGCAGTTCCAGTCAGACAAGTCAGCTTAAAACATCCAGTATAAATGAATGTGGAATATCAGACTCTTCAGTAATTTTCTAATATGTTCAATGAGCCAGGGATCTATTCAGTCGCCATGTGATTATGGAATACATAAAATCAAATAAATCTGGAAGGGAGATAAGAGTAAAGTTCAACCATTAGTCTTAATCCATTATCACTTACTGTTGAGTAGATAAGAATAACACTGTAGAAGTCAGTGGATTTATGTTGTTGTAAAGTTCAACATGAGAGAATATGAGAACAAACTGCTCACACAGTTTATTGGGAAATAAAAGGGATGACATAATTATTTTCCAGAGTGCCTCCTATAAATACAAAGAAAGGTACAGTTTATGGTAAAATATCTCATCAATCAGTAAGAGGGCTATTTTATTGCTACTTATCAGATCTATGTGTATATTTAAGACATCCGTTTCTCTTAACTCTGAGGAAATGATTACTTGCCTACATCGCAAACTTTTAGATTATAGAAGCTTGAAAAGTAGAATGAAAAGCTGTCAACAAGCATTATTTAGGAGGACTGGAGTGTCTATCACAACCTATTATTTTAGTTCACCATATGTGTACTGATATGATAATGGATCAAACTTACAATATAAGCAATCTCCTGCTGAGCTCCTGAATACCGCATTTATTTTATCTTAGTTGAAAACTAAGTGGTTAAACAACTGTGAGGAAGAAGCAGAAAAGTTAACTACAAGATTTTTTCAGAATACTTCTGAATTCATGGTAAGTATTTGATGGGAAACCAAGAGTATTTTCAACAAAGGTTAACAACAGATTTGAAGTCTGCTTAATCACAGGTCATCCTGGATTTCTGTCTGACAGTATTTCAAAATACTTCAAAATTGTTGAAACGGTATTTCAGATCCAGTCTTATTTACGCTGCAGTTCCATATTTATGACACCTTCTGGAGATCTGAGTGATCTGAATATGTAACGAGAGTAAGATGGAACAGCTACTAACAATTATTAAATACCTGAAACATAACTTTTTAGATACTGCTATTAACGATCTAGAAAGTATGGATTTGAAGCACTGGCCCTTGCAAACTGATCACCACTGTGTCTTCTAGTCATGCCACTAAGCTGTCTCTGTAGCTGTCCCTATACACATCCAAATGGTCCAGTGGAATCATGTGAAGGCAGAGCAGTAATAGTGAAAGGATGTATTTTGTTTCTATTTCACCACTAAGAACTACAAACTTAAAATCAAGGGGTTTATCTCATTGCAGACAGCAGGGTTGGTCCCAAGGAATGAAGGAACATTGATCCACAATTTGGGGAAAAAAATTGTGTTGCAAGAAGTCTCAAAAGTGACACCAAAGTTCATCTGCCTTATGCTATAATAATTATATGAGCCTACCTGTTTTCATACTCACATAAAACATCAAAATGTGCCCCAGGCTGTTCTGCTGTGCGCTAAAATGACAAACCATGGAAACCGTTCCGATCAAGAAGGCGAGGGGAAGCACTGCAAATGCATCTGTGTGTAAATCCCAGTAATCAGCAGATTAAAAATCCTGGCTTGTCCCCTTGGCTTTCTTCTGGCAGCTCTCTGTGGAAACCTCAAGCACTGGGGCAGAGGAGGAGAGGGCTAGGACAATGCCTGATGACATTGATGGATGAACATGAGCCAGCACTGTGCCCAGGTGGCCAGAAAGGCCAATGGCATCCTGGCTTGTACCAGAAATAGTCTGGCCATCTGGATCACCAGGCACTGGTGAGGCCACACCTCGAGTACTATGTTCAGTTCTGGGCCAGTAAGAACATCGAGGTACTGGAGCACGTCCACAGAAGGGCAACAGAGCTGGGGAAGGGTCTGCAGCACAAGTCTCGTGAGGAGTGGCTGAGGGAGCTGAGGTTGTTTAGCGCGGAGAAAAGGAGGCTCAGGGGTGACTTTATCCCTCTCTACAACTCCCTGAAAGGAAGGTGTAGCCAGGTGGGGGTCGGGCTCTTCTCTCAAGTAGCAAGTGACAGAATGAGAAGAAATGGCCTCAGGTTGTGGCAGCAGAAGTTTAGGTTAGGACATCAGGAGGAATTTCTTCACAGAAAGCGTGATTACACACTGGAATGGACTGCCCAGGGAGGTGGTAAAGTCACTGTCCCTGGAGCTGTGTAAGGAAAGACTGAACGTGGCACTTAGTGCCATGGTCTAGTTGACACGGTGGTGCTGGGTCACAGGTTGGACTCGCTGATCTCCGAGATCTCTTCCAACCTAACTGATCCCGTGATCCCGCGTCACTGCTGGCACACGAACACCGCGCGTGCCGCACCCCCGCGGGCTGGGGGGAGGGGAGGCAGACCCTCACGCCCTGCTCTCTCGCGAGAGTAGCGCGGACGCATCGCGAGAGCTGCCCTCGCCCCTCCCCCCCCCCCGGGCAGGGAAGGTGCTCGCTCCAGCTTTTCCTATTTTCCCGCCGTTCGCGGGCGGAGCCGCCGGAGCCAACCAGGTAACGGCGCGCGCGCCGCTCCCGCTCCGCCCGAGGGACAGGCGCGCCACAGCCCCGCCAGGCCTGGGCCCCCGCCGGGTGCGCTGCCGGCATTGCCCCGCCTGACCCAGGAAGGGGCGTGTTGGACATGCCCGACCCGTCCCCGGCCGTCCCGGCTGCTGGGCGTGACCCAAGCCTGGCGGGAAGCTCCCATGGCAGGATTTCCCAGAGCATCCCGGCGTGTCTCTCGAGTGAGTTTTCTGTGCGGTGTTCGTGCAGGAGGGAAAGGAGAATAAAGTTCACCGCCGGGAGGTAGAGGAGAGTTGAGTTTGTAGGAGCAGCCTGGTGCCCAGGGTTTCTGGTGGGGATCGGGGCTCCGTGTGCTCCCCAGAATCCCGGAGAGGCGGCGTGTTCCCGGCGGAGAGGTGTAAACACGGATAAGCAGCCTCGGCGCGCTGTCGGTGCTGCGGCATTGCTGGAGGCAATCACTCGTGAAGCCCTGCAGAGCCTTACGGCGCCGGAGGGAGATGCTGTGTGGAAGAAGAGGGAAATGGACGCATTTAAGTGGTTCTGTGAGAGCGTCAGTCGGCAGGATATCCGGGAGAGGGGTTGGCGTGGTGCCTCCAGCCCCCCTCAGGCAGCTTCCAGTCCTGTCCCTGCTTGCAAGTGTCTGTACATCCAGCTCAGGTGTTTGGTTTTATTTTCCCGAAGGACTGGAAAGCCCTTTCTTAGGACTGGAGAATAAGCCATCACTTTTACACCTGTGCATCTGCCCAGGCCTGTCAGAGGCTCGATCTAAACAGTTGTTAGGGTTCCTGTAGTTTAAGGCAGGTTGAACGCCTGTAGGAAGCAATGTATCGTTTTGGGATCTTGAAACAGGTTAAGCTTGGGAAAATTAGTTGCTTTTTTTTTTTTTTTCTTCGTTTGTATTTAGTCGACGTACTAATCATTTGCAGAAACTCCGAGCAAGTTTTGTGCATTTTTTGTCCTCAGAGTCATTGGGGAAAAAAACGAAAAACATAACAAACACTAGGGACAGCATTTACTGTCTAGAGTCAGACGACTTATCCTAGGAAATGCTTAATCTGACACACTCAAATCTAAAACAGTAAGTGAAAGCAGGTTTGTGGTTTTCACTGCCCTAGCACTTGACAGAGGAAAAAGATTGAAATATCTGTTGTTGAAGGTGGAAAAACAAGAGTTTAAAAGACATTCCTAATGTCACTAGGCAACTGGTCCCATGAAGAAGCATTGTGAGATGGCTTAATGTGGCTGCACGCAAAGTGGAGCATTTCAGCTGCAAAGGTGCAAGCAGATTACTGTTACTTTCACCGAGGAATTGTTGTCATTGCTAATTTGAAAAGTTAATTTTATTTTCTATTAAGGACTTCTTTGAAGATAACATTTACTAGGTTGAAACCAAATACTGAAATAGGCTCTGAATTTTCTATGGACAGAGCATGTTAAAGGATTACTTTGACGTCTAAGTATCCTTCTACTATAGAAAATGTACAGTTCAAGTGTTTCTGTGTTATTGAGAATAATGTTTTGTTCCATTGTTTTTATTCCATTTTAAAGACAGCCAGACTGAAAGAAAAGTGACTTAAAACTGTGCACAGAGATATGAGAAAGGAGAGTGGAACCAAAGCCTCCAGGCCCTAGACTTGGTTACTGACCACTGGACTGAACATTTTATCATGGTGAATCTAGGGGACCACCTGAACCAGTAGCTGCACCCAGATATTCTAAGTTGCTTGAAGACTCTCAAGGAAGGAAATGCAGCTTCTTGGCTAATTGTAGACCTTGTATCTTTTGAACTACAACTGTAACTTGTGCCTCAAAAATTTGGGAGCAAATTGCTCCTTTTATTTGTCTATGTAGACATAGTGGTTTGCTTGCTCAGGCTGCTAATTTAGGAAGAGTACAAAAAACCTAAGATTTTTTTTTTTTATTTCTTGCATTTTGTATTACAGAGTCATAGAGATAGCCATGTCCAGCTGGTAATGACACAGTGCCTGTTCAAAAGTGTTTGTTTAAAATTGACTGCATAAAAATGGTGAAAACTTAGAATGGCCAGTTTTACACACAGGGAACTGAAGGATAAAAATTGTAGGAGTATTTCAGTATTGGACACCCAGTGCCGATAAAATTGAATCTTATCTTGGCTCAGATCCAGATTTGAGTACTGTGCTTCCCCTGAAGTTTACCTGAGGGCATCACCTTTGCTAAGAAACCCTTCAAAACAGATAGAATTGTGGGTAAGACTATCCTGAGCTGTGTAGGCAGTCAAGCTTTTAAGACAGAGCTATCTGACTTTGGTAGTTCTCCTCAAATATTAATGTTTTGGAGATTTATTAATTTTGAGATTACTCTCCAATTTTCTTTTCATCAGGGAGTGGCAATAATTTCACTGTAGAATTAGGAAGATTTCAAGGGGATGTGAGGTTTCTTTGCAAAAGGCTGTCATTTGAATCCATGTTTATGTAAAGGATGTATATACACAAATAAATCTGTGATAAAACTTTGACAAATGCTTTTGCTGGCAGCCAGATTTTGGCTCACGGATTTGGGTTACTTTTGGAAAACAGGAATTCTGTTTGACTGTATCTTTACATAGGAAAAGCATGAAGACTCCTAAGTATCTTAATCTAATTTTAACTTGATACCTTTTTAAGGGGAGGGAAATTCTGTTAGTTTGTAATTCTTTGCAGCAAAATACTTAGGATCATCAGGGCCTTCAGGGTGACTGTCAGTATAAAAGTATATAAGTATATATAATATATATATCCTCAACAAGGATAGACAGTAAATTTTGTAGTTCATCCATGGCTACAAGTTATACTCTGATACATGCAAACATAAGTGTTGTCATTCTGTTGTTACAGGTATGCACCTGTCTTCAGAAACAGCTTCATAACTATGTAATTTAAAATACAAAGTTTGAGAGTGAGCCAGTTCTGCAAATAAGTCAAGGAAGCTGGGAGCAGAAAAAAGCAAGATGAATGCATCTGGAGGAAGCTGTGGGAGCCCTAGTTCTGCAGAACCTTCAGGAGATTTCTTCAAGGAATTGTGGTCCAAACTGAAAGAATGTCATGATAAAGAAGTACAAGGTAAATCGTTTAAATTTGGCTTGTCAGGTTAAAGTTTGGATTTGTCAATTGCCACAGAAAGACTTCGAACCTAAATACTTTGCATGGAACTAAATAGATTTTTAGTGTCTTAAGTTATGCAGAAAGTTGATTGGATGATTACAAATGATCCTTACAGATTGACCACCTAAGCCTGGTATAACAGGATTAAGCTATCAACAAATATAAATGATTTACTAGGTCAGTGAAGAAAATGTAACACAATATTACATGGAATTTGTGCTTGCTTAGAAAATATTTAAATGGTACTTTACCTTTAATGGATTATGATTCAAAGTTTCCAAACCATGTTATTCAATGAATTTTTTTTCTTCTTTCTTTGGCTTTAGTTACTTTAGGTACATTAAAATGATTTGCATTGTTTATTTTCCCTAACTTGTGTGAAATACCACTGTAGATTAATGTTACTGAAATGAAAAGTATTCCTTCGCTTTGTAGTGTTCTAAATTTTCTCAGCAAAATTTATAATATTTTTATAAATGTTTATTCTTACTTTATATTTTGTGACGTGTGATAACAATTTTACTACAGATTGACTGTTAGTGTCTGTTCATTCTTCAGTAGTTCAGGAAAGATGAATTATTGCACTGTATGTGTTGCAATTGTAATATCGTTTTACAGGTAGTATTCATAAATTTTTTTGCTAGAAACTTTTCATAAGAAGTTAACTTTTTGTTCTGCTAATCTAAAGTCACATGTATAGATTCAATAGTTTGCAGCACTGGGCTGTGACACTTCGTGTTGTTAATTATTACAAACAAAAAACCCCAACAACCAATCAAAAAAAAAAATTTATCATTTTGGTACCTGAAAGGAAAGACGTACCAGAAAGTAACATTTTGTTACACTAAAGAAAAGTATATGTTAACCATATGAAATATAATTTTGTATTGTGTTACAAAACACACCAAAAATTTACTTTTTCTTAATGACTTTTTTTTTTTTTTAATTGTTGATGGTTCTTTTCGGAGTGGGTGTGATATCAACCACAGGTAAATGCGGAAGCACTGTCAGAATGGGATCTGGCAATCCGTGGCATGTCTGAACAACAAAAACTGTACAAACAAAAAGCTCCGATGTAGAAAGCCGTGTTAAGTGACCCTTTCTCTAGTTTCTTGGGATGTGCAGCACGTGATTTTAAAGTTTTGGTTTTCTTTATGCAAGCAAGATACTCTTTAGAATGCATGCTGGGTGTGGCCAGGTAATTTTGCCACCAGGCAGTCTTTTTCATGCCTAGCCCTTTGTCAGTATGTCCCACACCGCACTGTGTTAGGTAAAATTAGGTCTTCCATGATAACATCAAAGACATGCCTGAAGGATAGTTAATTTTTTCAGAAGGTGGGGATCCTCTTATAGAAAATGGTACTGGAAGATATTTTAGAAACATCAAACACAGGCTTGCCTGGACTTTGCTTGTTCCTGAAGTCTATAAATAAGAATTAAAATTGACTCATGAGTTTCCAATCTAAATGTCAGCAAAAAATTATTTTAAAGGTGGTGGAAGGTGGATTAAGGGAAAGTTAGTAGTTGGAGCAAAATCTTTTGGTGTGTACGATGCACAGCATACTGAACACTGAAATGCTGGAATTCTTATTATTTGTTAACAATCCATGACAAGTAGAATTTATGACACAGGACCTTGAAATGGTTGGACATATTGTGTAAGTTATATCTATAGAATATAGACTAGAGAATACTTTAAACTCACACAGTTTGAAATGGATTTTATTGAATTTTGATATTACTTTATTGTAAAGGTTGTGTTTTTCCGTTGTTATCTAAAGAAAAATCCAGCTTCTTACTCTTTTAAACTGATGACTTGCAAAAAATTCCAAATTTTGGCCCTCTTCAGACAAAACAGCTATCATTTAGCTCAAATTCATTATGAGACAATTGGTAGGACACCTACAACCTAGTTTCCAAAGATGCTGGGCATGGTCAGTGTCAGTTGACTTTTTCATAGAGTTCAGAAGTGCTCAGCAGCTCAGAATAATGGTGATTATATTTGCTTTTATTTCCTATCTGTAGAATGTGTGGGATACTTGCACAGTGCTCAAAAAATTGAAAGGAATTTACTAATGCTTTTTGTAAAGTTACTTATTTCTACAGGTGTTAATTCTTACCTCTGGCTTGAAATAATTATATAGATACTTGGTGCATATGGATCTTATCAAGATGGTTTCTGAGGATTAATTCAAGTCTAAAGCTCTGTACTAAAAAAAGTATATTTTATATATATATGTTTCAGCACAGAAGTGTAAGCAGAGTTTCATGTACAAGAAATAGCCTAGCTTTTTTTCAATTATTCCTTACCTCTGAAAAGCAGAAGATATCCATAGAGAAAAAACTGTAGTCAGAGATGCAGAGAAAACTATGAGGAAAGCAATCCTGTTGATAGATTGCTGTAGGAAAGGAAATAGCTGGAAGGTCCTCAAAAGTAAATAATTACAGAAAATGGAGCTGGAAGGGATTTTAGAAGGTCATCTAGTCCATCTCTATACCCTTAAGGTAGGATTATGTCTGTGTCATTGCTGACAGAAGCTTGTCCAACCTGTTTCAAGAAAACATTAGTGATAAAAATTCTGCAGTTTTCCCAGACACTGTCAGTTCTAGGAAAATGCATTTAATGCATTTGAAAATTCATCACAACAGAAATTGCCATAGCTGTTAATGGAAATGTTACAGGTATGTAGTCTAATCAAGTAGCAAGGTTCATAAAATAGTTTAAAGAAGATCTCCATCACCTTAATGGGGATAGTGTGCCTTTTACTAATGCTCATAGGAGCTTTAGGCAATGTAGATTTATATAGTCTGCAGCTTGTCTATTCCGTAGAAATACTGTGTGAAAGATAAAATTGAATTGGGAAGTTACATAGTGCAATTCCACATAGGTTTATATACTCACTAGAGTGTTAAATAAGGAAACCCAAAAAAGCAAAGCTCCTTAAATGAGTATGCTTAAAAACTCGCAATGCCCTGGAAAAGCAAAGGGAAGCGATTATACCAGATGTAGTAATTCAATGCTCTTGGATAAATGTAACAGACTGGTTTCCTGCCTTCTCATTGCAGTCATTGAACTAAGAAAAAATGCAACCTTTAAGTAACTAGTTTAGTTCCTCCTGAATTCAGGTGAGAGGGGAGATAGTGTTACCTGTAGCACAGTAGTGGGCCTTTTGAGCCCTGCCTCTTCAATTGGTGGCTCAGGTTGCCAAAGTTACAATCCTAAATACTTGCTGAACAGACTACCTGTTCATACAGGAGATGCATTGTTGTGCAGCTTCATTCCTTCCGACGGGTGTGGAGCAGCATTAAAGCACGCTTTATAGGGGTTCTAATTGCAGATGCCTAATTGACTTGATGAATAGCAACTACTTAAAAAAATAAACCCTCTTTCTGTGCTGATCTGCATGATAGAACATAACATCTCACAGGTGCTGAACACTTGGAGATAAAAGAAATCTTGCTGTATTTCCTAACTATTTTTTTAAATGGTCTTTCTGCATTTTTGTCTCGTTGTCTCACTGGCATCTTGAAGCAAGCATGGGGTCACTGAGACTGTGGCTGGCCTGATGTTGTAAGTGGCCTGAAGAGTGAACCTTCTCAAACAATTAGTTTTCCCCTTTGTTCCCAGTTGAGTGTGGTAGGGGAGGAAAAAAAAGTCTGTTAGCTGCCTTAACGTACATTTTCTATAGTAGTATCAACTCTGTGTTTTGGCTTAAATTCCAACTTGTTGAAAGTTTTCTTAAAAGTGTTCTGGTTTCATAAGTTTATCCTATTATCCAAAATGCATAATGCTTTTGCAAGAGAGCTTACAAGACACCTAAAGTTCAACTTGAAGTTGGTAGCAGCATAGTTAGAAGAAAATAATGGCGCTAGGAAAAAATATGTTATTTTCTGATGTCACACAAAAATTTCTGTTGGATTTGTATTTAAGAAAATGTTCTATCATTGTGGTCTGATTATTTCCAACCATTTATTTGAATAGGAATGGCCAGCTTGTGTGTGGGTAATCACATACACTTCCATAGCACTGCATCCAGCTTGTTAAGCTGTGCTGTACTTGGAGCACCTTTGTCTTCCTGCCCCTGTGCACATACAAATGCACCCAAAACCTTTCAAGCAGATTGGTTGGACAGTGTTCTGTCCCCTGGGCTGTCAGCAGGCCACTCCTGCTGAGAACATTAGTTGTATTTGCAGACCTCTTCTGCACAGAATACATGTTTAGGAGTGTGGGAGTCTTACTGGGAGAAAGACCACAGATGAAATATCATTCCTCAATTCACCTTAAGATCTTCCAAAGAAGCTTTGGCTGAGAGAGTCTGGTACTTCATCTCCAATGGAGTGTGTTGTCCTTTTGTGCTTTAAAGCCTTGGATCACATATTTTTAGTGTTTCCTTTCTGCATATACACTGTAATGCATTTCACAGTTCAGTGGTGGATGCTTCATTTCCAGTGTAGTATTATGCATTTATGTGCACACAGAACATAATTTATGCTACTTAGGTGGATATAGTCAATGAAAATATATTGATGGTGCTGCCTATTCATGTGTGGTTTTTTTACAAAAGTGTTTTATACCTGTTTAAGTGGGAATCTGAGTGTTTGTTTAAGTCCCTCTTTCCTAGAGATTATAATAACTATATTTGTTTCCAAGATCCTGTAAAACATACTTGAAAAGTCCAGAATGAACCATTAACTTAGCTGGTTAGAGCACAGTCCTAATAATGCCAAGGTTGTGGGTTTGATCCCCATAGGGGCCATTCACTTATGAGTTGGACTCGATGATACTTTTGGGTCCCTTCCAACTCAGAATATTCTGTGATTTCTGTGATCTTCTCTCCAGATTAGTGACATTTTTTTTGTCTCTTTGCAGATGTCATTGGCAAAAGGAAAGTTAATTTATTGTTTCACTAATTTTTTAAAATCAGAATTCTATAACATGTATTTTCTTCTTTCTACTTTTCAGGCTTACAGCTGAAAATATCTAAGTTAAAAAAGGAAAGATGCTTGTAAGTACTCATCCCAGTGATCTAATTTATTAAAGGAGAGTCAGACTGCCATTAATGAGCTGTAATTTTTGTAAGATCAATTCAGATTTCATGGAATCTTCCTTCAGTTGTGAACAAAACTCTGCTCACTTTAGTAATTCAGCTAAAGTCATCTGAAGATGTACGTAACTGTTTATAGGGTATGTGACCTGAACACTGCGTTTGCCTTCTTTGAAAAAGTGACTCCTACAGTATTCTTATCTATAGTATTTCTAGGATGCCAGTCAAGATGTTGGCATTGCTAATACAAAAGATAATTAAGGAGACATTTTAAAATTGAGGTCAAATCTGTAAAGCGAAGTAAGGGACAAGACAAGAAGCCAACTTTATTTAGATTTTTTCTTTTTGGCTACATTTACCTTTCATGTCAGATATTGTGCATCAACTCAGCTTTCAGTCATTCAGTAAAGATTCTGCTAATAGTCTTGCTAATTTTCACTCAATTCTTATATTTTAAGACATATCCAACTTCTTTTGCAGTCATTATATGCTACTTATTTTTAGTTCTGTTCATTAGAAGCAATTTGGGAAAAACTTGAATTACAAGATTTACCTGTACAGTAGAATTATAATATGTATTTACAGCATTAAATTAGCATTTCTTTTCCTTCTGCTGACTACAGCCATATTTAATTAAATGATAACAGTTATGCATATGTGATTGTTTAAATTTTCACTTCAGATTTGATTACATTAATATTATGGTACTATTACATATGATCTGTATTATGAGTTGCACTTTATAAAGTGGCTGTGTAGGAGGAATAGGAATAAATTACTTGATCTTTTTCCATTGTGGAAAACAATATAATTATATTAGATATATTAAAGAAATTAAACTCTTCTGAGAAGTAGCAAAAATGCTCCAGATTTGCATTGCCATCTGCAGTCAAAGACATATACTGAAGAATCACAAAGAATATATTTATGTTAGCACATAATATTATATTAGGTTATTATACAGCTTTCAATTAGCCAATATGTGGTGCTATGTATTATTCTTAGAGACTACACTTGCGCTCCTGGAAAAAATCAATTTAACATCTTGTTATTTCTTAAGTATAATTTATAAATTAAGTAGTTATTAATTTTTTAATCTAAAAGAATGAAATTATCTCTTGCTGATACTGTTAGTCTGGTGTATCATAAGTTGCTTTCATGTTCTAAAATCTTAAATGATCAGTCAGTTTTCTAGATGATGAATATTATCAGTGGTGTGACTGAACACATACCAAAGGGTTTAATCATTATTTGTTGGAATCTCTCTACAACTCCCACAGTGTAGATACAGTACTGTTACATAGGCGGTCTTGTTCTCCTTAGTGCATGTGAATACCTGAGGTTTAGTATTTCAGACTTGGTAATCAGCTGACAATGAGTGCCTTATTTTGTATCCCACTCCAGCATTGAGGCTAATGACTTGTAAACTCTAGGTCAGAGACCAGCCATTATGCAGGGTACCTTCATAGCCAAAAATGTCTGTGACGTTTATCAGCTGCACTGGAATTTTAAGGGAAAAAAAAAAAAAAACAAAACAACCAACAACGTAGTTCCTTCTGTCATATCAGTACCTTCATGGAACATTTTATAGGGTTTAGGTGGAAAGCATGTACTATTAGTGTATGTTATTGTCTTATTTATTTATTAAAAATAACTTAAGGCCATAGAATGACTTAAAGTTAGCTAGAGAAATGATTTTAAAATTTGCTACTTTAGGCCTCCTGTAAGTTGCATAAATTGAAAAAAATGAGATTTTTGGTTTTTTTAATGCCTAAACACCAGAAAAATACAGATTACTTTTCTCAATTCAAATTTTGCCATGGCCTGGCTGTACTTGGTTAATGAACTGATGTAACAGAACTTATACGCATTATCCTCCCCTAGTGGAAGTACAAGTCTTAAACAGTCCCTCGTGCTGTTTGCATGTAACTGTTTTGTAGGTTGAATATGCAATTGAAAAGGCCTAAATAGGTCTCAATGGTAGTACAGAAAGACAAAGCATCTGTATTTAAAATTCAGGATTAATAAAACATGTCTGTGATTGTACACTGTAGAAGCTTCCAGCAGTCCCATTCACTTTGTGCCCCATGATTTCTAATTTCTTGTATTACTGGAATGCCAGCAATATGAAAATGTGTTTGACTAAACATGTGTTAAAGGGATAGTGCCAATATAAAAGTATGTTTGTGTAAAAGAGCTGTATCAACAAGTTAGTAAATATGTTTTCATTTCCTGTTGTGTGTGAGCTTAACAGCTTTTCATGAGCCAGTTTCATGGCTTCCTCAAATAATCCATCTCAGGCACACTGAAAACAAACAACCGCTTTCACGGATATATACAAAGGATTCCGTGGTAAAAAGAAGAGCTGGAAATGAATTCTCAGAAGTTAGTCATTGTCGTGTTACATAGATTCAGTTGCTTAGCTTTTACTGAATGTTAATTGCCTTGTAGAAAAAAATTGTTCTTCTAGCTTGTACTTTACATCTTGGGGAGGTGGGGTGATCCTATAATAAAAGTGAAGGGGAGCTAAAACTGGGAAGTTAATGTTACTGCTTTTCCTTACCTCTTTTAAGGAGGAGGTACTCTTTGCTAATTAATTAACTCTGGCTTTTAGGGAAGGTATTTTTCTCAAGATCTTCTATTTCTGAGGGGTTTGGAAAGAGAGTTCTTTTCGCTGTATTCATATTGCAGGAATACATGCTTTATAGACTCTGCAAATTGTTTCTTGAGAAAGTAAACCTCTAATGGACCTAAAGACCTTTCAGACATTTCTAAACCTAATGTGGTTTGCCACACTGCAAGATTCACTGCCTGCTAAGAAAAGACCAAAATGACCTGACTGTGAAAGCCCCCATTAGATTCCCAACAGCTCCACAACACAGTAAAGTGTAAGAGAAGTGTTTGTGCTTATATTCTCTGAGATTGTTGCTTGAATGTTATTAGCTTTTGTGCTTTGACTGTCAACTCTTAACTTTTACCTGAGCAAAAATTAGATTTACCAACAGAAGATCAACTGTAATACAGATTAGAAACTAGCTGCATATTTCCTAATTCAGTCATTTCTAAATTATCGTTCATCACAAACACTTGCTTCGTCTTCAACTTAAAATTTGTGCTGAAAATAATAAGATTTTCCCAAGAATATGAAAGAAACATCCCAGAGAGAATTCTCTATTGAAAAATTAATAGCTGTAATTTAAAGGTAGAACTAATTTTTCTCTGTTTGCTTTCAGGGATGCAGAGAGGCTTGAAGAGTTCTATACCAAGAACCAACAGCTCAGAGAACAGCAAAAAGCACTTCATGACACCATCAAGGTTTTAGAAGACAGGTGAAGTAGTGTTTTCTAGCTTTTGAGTTTGCTGTGTTTTGCTCTTACAGAGTAGCTCTGGATACTTTGCCAGTTGAATTTATTAGGTTTTGGTGAGTTTGTTATATTGTTATTTTTGAAGTGCTTAGTTTGCTTAGTTCAGTTAAGATAAATAAAATAGAGCAGCTTGGGAGGCAAACGGACATTTTAGGGTGCATTCTCTTACATCCATCTTTGTAGAGGTAAATTTACATATCAGCCAAGACATAATACAAGTACAAAACCCAAAGGCTATAATATATTGTGAAGCTCATTAAATAACTCATTAGGAAATCTTTCAAATTTGAGGAAATCTTTTTTGCCAATTGTCTGTTTTACCTAAATTTAATTACAGGTTCTGTCCTTTGCTTTCTTTTGGACTTAGTTGTTCTCATTGCCTTTTGACCCGTTCTGCCTTTCCCTTATTTGTTCCTGTTTAATCTGGTATAGCAAAACAAAACCAACAGACATGAAATTACAGTGCATTTTTTCATCTTTAAAAGTTATACCTGTTTTGGAACATGTATGTTAAATTTGCTGTTAATAGGCTCTCCGAAGCTTTCTGGGAACAGGACATCATTACATAGTAAATTGTTTTCCAACATTCCCTGTTACTTCAAATTTTAGAGCTGTGATACTCAAATTTTGATTTCAACTCCGTTTCTCTGTGAAAGGCTTTAGGAATAAACTTGTAACCATGCAGGTAATAAACTTTCATACCATGTAAGTAAAGAGACACTTGTAGTGTGGATGGACTTTTCTAATCCTTTAGCAGATTAAGAGTTTACATTGCAGAAAACTAAAAGAGTACTTAAAATGATTTAATACAACAAGATTATAATATGTTGTCTATTATACAATTAGATAATATGAAGAGGCATTCCAGTATTTATTCTTTCCATAATTCCACAATATTAGAGTACCAATAAACCAGTATGGCTTTTACTTCCAATATTCAGCTGTTTGGAAATTGGAAATTGAAGTTGGAAACTTTGTTTGTTTGTGCTTTAAACAGCTGATCTAAACCATTAGAGACAGTGAAGTCAATGCCTCACATGACAAACTTTTGGATCCACTTTAGTTATTGGTGTCTACACAAAAGATTTCACATTTGCATGGCTTTTGTTATGGAGTGAACTTTGTCCTTTTTATTTGATTGTTTTGCTTAATGACAGTAATATATCCTTCTTAGATAAAGTAATAATACTGAATACTTTCTGAAACACTTACTAAATACTTACTGAAATTGTTTGCTTATTTGTATTTTCTTGAATGAATTTTACTTACGATGACTGGTAATTTATGTCTGACATTATCCTTAGTAGGACATCTCACAAAGGCTTTCAGTGGCAAAGTGTAGCATGCTCTACTTTATTTAATAAAGTAATGCATGTTGCTTTAGAAGTATCAAGTATTTACAGTCATTTATGCAAATGTTAGTTCATGTAGTATTAGGTCATTTGGAAATCTTAAAATATTGCTATGTCAACATATAAACCCACAGTATTTAGTGGCATTCTGCACAGTTTTCTGGTATTCATTGTTCAAAAGGTCTGTTAACGTGGACATCTGCTTCATGTATGGCAATATTTTCTTAACAGAGGGACATTTTTTTCTCAATTTTATTGTAGATTAAGAGCAGGATTATGTGATCGATGTGCTGTAACCGAAGAACACATGAGAAAGAAGCAGCAAGAGTTTGAAAACATCCGGCAGCAGAATCTCAAACTTATTACTGAGCTTAGTGAGTTTTATCCACAAGTCTGAAGGCAAAACATACTATTTTGTAGACTAGCTCTTCATGAATTCCTGTAACTTGATATGATTTATATGTGGTGTGCTTAGTAAGCCCAAAAAGTTCAGTCGGGGGATACTTTAACTTTACAGTCTGAAAATATGTAACATACCAATTACTGGTCATTTGACCCACCTTCTTAGATTGAAGTGCTGATACTGAAAGTGAACTGACGTGGAAAATCTTACTGTGTAAAGTAGCTACTTTAGATAAAATGTGGCTGCTTCTGTTTATTCCTGCAGCTAGAATGACTGATTGCCAGCTTTCCTAAAGAAACCATGACTTCAAAGGAACTGGTGATCGCAAAGTAGCAGGTTCAGACTAAGTGCCCTGGGTCCAGCTTGTGTCCTGTAGTTAGCTGAACTTGAACTTTAACTGCAGTAAACCCATAACTTTCACATGACCCACGGAAACCACAAAAGAATCTACACCAGGCAGCTTGTAGGCAGCACACTTTGAAATCAGGAAGTAGTACATGTGGGGCAAAATAAACTCTTCTAGGTGACATTCAAGCAGGACACAAATGCATTCATAAAGAGAGTTTGGAAAGATTGGTTGTATGAAGTGCTAAATAATACAGGACAGGATACTAAAATGTTAGTTGTATCTTTACCATTAATTATTTTGTATTATTTAGTTGTCTTGCTTGATCAAGAGCAAGCAGACTTTCAATGAGATTTAAAACATGAGAAATTCCAAATACAAAAAGTAGCTTTTCAATGCTTAATTAAGTTATGGAAATATTATGTTCTGTGCTAATACAAAATACATCAATTTTTGAAGGATTTTTATTATTGGACATTTGTGTAAAAATATTCTGAATTCTGTGTTTAATGATTGGCTGAACCCTGTTAATCTTTAAATAAAGCTCCGAATCTTAAAAATCGAGGTGAGACCTATTAGGTACAAACCTTCTGGAACACTGTCTGACAGAACAGTAGGATTCTGTGGATTTGGGTTGAGATCTGTATGACAACCAGTGGAAAAGGTCAGTCAAAAGTAATCCAGTGGTAAAATATACAACAACAACAAAATAAGAACAAGAATACAAAAATTAAAGCAAACAGAAAAGCTGGGAGCTAATCACTATGTTAGTTTGAGACAGCATGGAAAAAAGGCTGAAGGGTGATGCCATAAACTTGTGTGAAGTACAGACAGAATGAATTGGAAATTAAGAAAAGTAAAATCAGAAAGTTCTGATTAGTCTCTCTTAATTACCAAAATATTTAACTGATTTTAAAGAAATTCTTGGTGGAGGATTTTTTTCATTCTCTTCAACTATTTGGTTGCTTCAGTTGCTAAAACCAAATTCTAATTGTTTTATACTTCATGGGTTATCCTCAGTCTAAGGAAGCAATTTTGTCCATGAATTCAAGTGAGCAATTCATTCATATTTACAGCACAGTCTCGCTTGTATCTACATGGAGAAAAGTAATTAATGAATGTGTAGAACAAATATTATGATCCAGTAATTGTGACACCTTTCCCTTTTCTAACACATCATTTGCAGCCTTTTTAATGATTAGCTTGAAACTTCATTTTTGTAAACCATAGAGAGGGTTTCACATTTTACAATTTTACATTTTGCAATTAGTTACAATTACAATTAAAGGACCTGGCAAAATTATGATATTAACATATATTTGGTTTTCTTTTTCTCTTTTTTTGTATAAACTGCAGTGAATGAAAAAAACAACTTACAGGATGAAAATAAAAAGATAACTGAACAGTTCCAGCAATTACAGAAGGAGCTGGAGTAAGTTTTGAGTTGTTTTAGATATTTCCCTCTTTCCCCTATTCCCCAGTAGAAATGTCTGGGAATATAAACATCAGCTTTTAAGTGTTTAAAACTTGTTTCCTTATTTTGATAGATTGTGAAAAGATAGCATACTGCCACTATAGCAACATAGGCCTAGCCTCTTTCTGTTGTGCAGATTTTTTGTTTTCTTTTAAATGAGCACGTCTTTTTTTAAACCGAGAGAGGTAAATCTGTCATAGGAATTTTTTTGACCTCTGGTCGTGGTATTAGCAAAGCCTTATGTCTCATACTTAAGGGGCCTCTGGTGGTCTAGTGGTTAGAGTGCCTGACTCTCACCACTGCGACCCGGGTTCGATTCCCGGCCCCCTGGGCAGGTGGAGCTCGTCAGCCTTGGTAGGCAATCCACCTAAGAGAAGGTCACTCTAAACAAACCTACATCCTGGGGACCTCACTGCCACTGTCCTAGCTTTGCTCGGCCCCGGCAGATGAACCTCAGGACTAAAGGGTGGGCTCAGTTCAGCGCATGCTGTGTCTCACCTAAAAAAATCCACTGCGCAGGCTGGAAGGGTTAATGACCTTTCCCAAAAATCTTCGCTCGCGAAGACTGGCCATTATATTTATTATTATGTCTCATACTTTTATTCCTCAGTCGACTCTTTATCAATTCTTTCCTTCTAGGTTAAAACTTTAGAAAAGTAGTTTCTTAGAAAATCCCAGGATCTTACAATAAATTTTTAAAATAAACTTACAATAATGTTACAATTTTAAAAGAAAAAAAGACCATAGTAAATTTTGAAAGAAAACCATGAAAATGGGAAGCTACGAAGTGACCATCAAATTTTTATTTGAAATAGCAAGAATGTGCCGTGTAATGTTGTGGTTAATATGCAGATATGCTGCACTGTGCAAGTCAGAGGTAGTGTTCCATTCTTGTTATGGTTTGACATCATCTGAAACTTATCTCACTTTTGCATATCTGTGAATAAGTTGTGTACATGCACGGGGGAAGTGGGGCAGGATGTGTGGATGTGATACGTCAGCCTTTTTATGCACCTAATTTTTTCTTGTCTTTGTCAGAAGATAGCTTCGATAGAGAAGTAAAACAACTAGATTTCTATTCAGAGTTACTGTGGTCCTATTACTTTGTATTTCTTGGTTTGTCTCCCATCCTTTGCACCTTAATTGTAATTTCTTTTTCTGTATGCATGTAATCTTCTTGGAGTAACGTACTTCATGACCATAGGAGTATTACCTTTTAGTACCAAGTAGGAACAAATTTCTATATCCTTCGCAATGTGTAATTGCTGCTCAGCAGCAGTTCTTCTATGCAGTGAGGAGATGACTTGAAAAAAATTAGCACCAGGCAGATCCATCCTAATTCATTTAGTTTGATCTCCAATCTTGTGGTTTAGCTTCCTGTAAAAATCTCCAGCCAACATGGGAAAGTTGAGAATGACCAATGTAACACTAAGTTACTTGCTCTGCATGTTAGGTGGTCATGTAAATGAGTGCAGAGTTGAGTGGATAAACACTAATTAACAAGGATGGTCCCTCTGTTTTTAATATAGTCACTGCATTTGAATGTTTTGGTTTAACTATAGTCATGTTACTTTATTTAGAAGTAATAACTTAGATCAATATACTATCAATGTGTAGGTGTAAAATAGCAAGTTGTTTCTGGTGCATGACATGAAATCAGATTTTTGCAGTCTTCTGTATTTTGTTACCAAGGTGTAAGATTAGGGAAAAAAATCTAAGAATTCTCCATAAAAGTGAAATCAATGAAATTGTAGCAGAATTGTATTATCTGATCCTTTAACAGATTAGGATTTCATTATGTGTGGATGGAAACAGCAAGGAAATTTCTGTGAAAACCTTTTCTGAGGTGTCAGATAATTCCATGGTTCAGAATTTATTGTAGTTATGTGTGTAGCAGCTTTTTCAGTTGGTGGCATTCTTTTGTGATGGTATGTAGGAACTACCTCTTAGTTTCCACAGAACTAACATACTGAAAAATACATTTATAGTAGGTTAATTTGTAATACAAGGCCACATGTGCCAGTAAATTTGAAGAGAACTTTAACAACCAACTTAAATTTGCAAAGTAAATAGATGAATAAATTGTTTTGCTGTTTGTTTTGATTTGTTTCTTAAGATATTGCTAGTTGATGATACTGTTTTCCAGTGCTTTTTTTTTTTTGTAAATCTGCTAGAAAAGAGGAATTACAAAATCACACAATAGGATTCGTCAAGGCTTCGGAGCATCAAGTGCGTCAATGTTTGTTATGAAGTGTTCAGAGTTAATCATAGTAAAAAGCCTAAGTGCAAAAATGCTTTTTGTCTTAAGCCAGACAGCTTTTTACAGTTTTCCATTACCTTATTTTATATAAGATCTTGTGGTTCACTTCAATCCAAGCAGAAATATATCTGCATTTCCTCTTCTTCCTTTAGATCAAAACCTTATATCCTTCTTTTTATAGTTAGGAAATGATCTTTTGACCTGTGTTTTCTCTTGAGAATCAAGGAAAAGTGCAACTGCAGAAAGATGACCAAGCAGGCCGAGTTAGATTTCTGTGTAGTTTTCTTTTACTGCCTCTTCCATTTCTCACTGCCATCACCACAGAGCAGGTAGCCTCTTATTAAGTACTAAACAAAGTGTATTTAAGTTAAAAGATCCAAAATTAACACTTTTTTTGTTGTTATTTCTTGCTATGTCTAGATACAGTTTTATGAAAGAAAATACAGTTATTTTTAATGCTAATTTTTATATACTGACTCTGCAACATGCTGTTAGAGCTGACAGTGTGAGAGAAGATAAACACTGCAACTCATTTTCTGTTTTACATTACCTGCTTTACATGCTTTTTACATTAATCTCTGAAGACCTTGTGAATTGGAGGTAACATCAGATGTTTTGTATTTAAGACAGTATTCTTGGGATGTACTGGGAGAGGAGACACTAATCCATCTGTTTCAGCATTCTTTTGTTAAAGTAGCACGTGCTTCAGAGAGCGGGCTATAAACTCTCCAATGCCTAGGTTCTTCCAGGGAAAAGGTCTTCCACAGTGCAGTAGTTATATGTTGACTTCAAGTGTGAAGAGCTAGGGTTTTATGCTGTTCCTTGGCTTGATGGAGCAATGGTGAATTTGGTTTTAGATGTATCTAAAAACTGGCTTGTAGTATTACTTTTTTACACTGTGATGCTGTTGAGATGGCTGCATTTCCTAATTGTTGCTTTCTTGGACCATGTGATTGTCCTGCTTGCTGAAATGTAAACTCTTCGTCTTGCTGACTTGGGATTTTTATTTGACCACTTGATTTGGTCTCCAGGGAGCAAAAGCAGCAAGCAGTGGAATTAGAAGAAGGAGTCATTCCAGATTCTCCAGTTCTGACCTCTTCATTTTCTGTGGTTAATCGTATGAGGAGAAAAAAAGAGAATAGGCATATCCGATACACAGAACATGCACACTCAGATTTGGAACTTAGCAACAGTGGTAAGAGTACTGTTTTTGATTTTTTTTATTAACTTAAAAATTATCTTAAGGGCTATAGAGAAAGATGATGTATAAATTTGATTGCAAAGGGCAAAACCTAAAAAAAAATAAATAATCTTGTGCCTTTTTTTGGTTTGCCTTTTTCCTTTTTGTGCAATAATACGTGATTGGGAAAATGTCTTTGACAGTAACTGTTATGTCAGCAGTATGCTCAGAACTTATCTCAACCTTCTACTTTTCTTCATCCATATGCAAATGTAACAGTTTTTCAACCTGTATTTCTTCCATAAGTACAAATTAGCTAAAAAAAAATCTGTTCTGGTTTGCCTTGTGCGTGCAGCGATGCCACCACCTAGCGGAGAGGGAAACAAATGTTTTGCCACATTCTGCAATTCTTCTGCAGAATATGCAAATTAAAGTAATTTTACTGAAACTGGTAGATACCTACATGATCTTTCTTCTTCTAGTACTGATACACCATTTGCATTTGTTTTCTGTCTTAAGTCTAGGAGTATTGTCCACAGTTTATTTCCCGACTTTGTTCTGTAAGTTCTAATGTATTTTAACTATGAGAAATATTCTTGTGAAATAAGGGTCTTTGTACTTGATTTTAATGATACACAGGTAATACGATAATCCAGGTGCTCTTATTTTGTTAATCTATCTTCTGGCATAAAAAAAGGTGTTTTAAATAATGTATGAGTATATTTAAATAGGAGTCTTGACTAAAAGCCTCTTTCGAAGAATAAAAATAGGACAACAGTGGGGTAAAAAGGGTGAGCTGGTTATTCGTGGCCTTTAGTTTGCATTTGAAATTTTTAGTACTGTGAATAATTTCTCCTTTCTAAGCATAGCTATACCTCTCCATTTTCTGAATAAAAAAATGGAGCTACTAAATGAATCCAAAGTATAATATGTAAGAAATGGTGTAAATACCTATCACAGTTAATGCCTATGGAAAACTGTTGGTCGTCTGGACGGAAAAGACTACGTGGCAGAGTTGACCATAATTCAGATCTCAGGTTTTCACCTTTTCACTTTATTACACTAGCTGATGCAGAACATTAGTCCCTTGGATGGTTTACTCTCTAATTGTTTTGTTGCCATATTAACAGGTAAAATAGAGCTTGAATACATATATTTATGTGGTCAGTATAGACAGTGGTGTAATTCTTTGTTAGTTATTGTTTTAGGGGTGACCGGCTGGGATCATATTTGTGAGAAAAAGGATTAATATGAAATATTTGTGGCTTTATTCTGAGGTATCATTATGACAAATTATCAGGTGTGCTTAGATTACTGGATCTACTGACATATCAAAACTCATATTCAGGAGCTTTTAAGGTCAGGATCATTGTCTGTATCTACACAAAATTATCACAACAGGATACCTAATTTCACCGAGTGAAAATGTTTCTACATCTCCTAGAGTTTGGAAAAATTCCACTCTTTTCCACACAAGTGAGCAGTAACCACAGAGAAGAGATACTAGTGGCAGACACCTGTGATCCACAACTGTCCCCTGTACCAAGTAAGTGTATTAATAGATTTAGTTCTAATTCCATTCAAAATAAGGCAAAAATATTGTAAAACTGAGGGTTCATCTCTTTAACAAAGAAATGTAAAAAGGTGCAAACCTTTTTAACTAATGACTGTGAGAATTAGCATGGAATCATTCGTGCAGGTCATGGTTGTGGTGGTTGTAGTTCTTGTACTTTCCAATCTTATTAACTTGCACCAGCTTAATGAACTGTGTAATGTTAAACCCCTCAAAGGGAAACTCATCTATTTGTTTTTCTAATAAAAACATGGGAAAAATAATGGTGACTGTCACCAAGGAAATATGCAAGAGAAGCATTTTACTATAAATATACGTTACCACTGTTCTATGTGCTTTTCTCAGACTATTCCTGCCCTGGACTGGGAGATTGAAAAGCAACTTTTACACTGACTTGTCTTTGTATGTTCATTTTTGGAAGCTATATTCAGATTGGAAGCATATTTCTCTGTGCTGATACAGCAGTTTGCTCTCATCAGAAATTCTTCTTTTGCCCCCCTCTTCCACTTAGCACTTTCAGATATGATTTTTATCTGATACAGGTCAAACTATTTCCATAAATGCCAGTTTTAATTTGTGAACTTTTTAGTTCTGCGTTTGTACCATCTGTGTGAGTGGAGTAAGAGACTATAATGTATATGTAACTTACTGTGATCTTCTCACAAAGATAAACCAAGAGTAGGAGGCTATCCCATTCCAAAGCCATCTTTTAACTTGGCTGCAGTTGTCGCAGAAACTATTGGACTTGGTGTTCAAGAGGAATCTGTAAGTAGTATTCCCAAATTTCTTACATAAGCAGCTTTTTGGGCCAGTTGTTTTCAAAACCAGTGTTTTTCCTCTTTTGCATTAAGATTCTGCAAAGGTATTCTGAGTTCCAGTAAACTCACTTTGGTTTACTTTTGCTTACTCATTACTGAATTGCTCTAGCAAGAGGAGATACAACTCAGCTGACCTATCTGGGGGCTGGGGAGAATGGTTGGGACATGGTTCCCACTTTGTATAGAACTTGCAAGTTTTACTAATACAGTGATCTAAACCCTTGGGTCTGCCAAACTCCCTTTGTGCAGTAATCAAGTCTAAGGCACTGAAAATAGAGTATTAGGTGATGAGACTGTTTGGTGATTCCAGGTCAGATTACTTGATGTTTTTGCTTGGAAACTACCATGAAAATTATAGTATGCAGACTATTTCTCTGTGTGAGCATTTGAATGATGAATTATTTTCAGTTTCCATAAGATTTCTTTAAAGTTGCTGGCCAAAAGTTCATCTCCTAGCTTTTATTATTTTTCATGAAGTTTTGAATGTTTCAATTTGAATGGGTCCTCTGAGTATTTGTGTGCAAATCTAGCACATTTCTAATTTTTAATTCTGATATTTCTAATTTTTAATTCCAGTATCTTCTCACGCTTCCTTTCTTTGTTTTCCTTCACCATCTATAGGAGTCCCAGAGTGTACTGAATCTTCCCCACACTAATACAGTTATGAGCCAGGCCCCAGAGAGCATGCAGACTGAAGACTCAAGAAAGCATCCAGCTTCTGAATCAAGAAATGATGACAGCAATTTAGGGTGTGTTTCCACACAGTTATAATAATACTGTTTTAAGCAGGCTTATATGAAGTTCTGGTTTTAGTAGAATTTAAAACCTTAACAGCATTTTGCTTTAAACACATGGAAATAAGTGTTTTCATATCATAGGTGTTTCTTTCAAGTAAATAACATTGGAAGCAAAGAAACTGATAGAATGCAAAACTGTGGACTTTTACTTCATTCACAAACTTCTGATTTGGGCTTTTTGTGTACACAGTCCCTGCCTTCCCATTATTGCAAGGTATCGTGTGAGGCTCATAACCCTGGGGATAATGGGCCTAAAGCTGGAATAGGAAAATGATCATTAAACTTTTCTGCTGATCAGGTGTCATACTGATTTAATGTTGCCCTTCCCACTCTCCTAAGTGTGTTGTGGTCTAAACTGAAATTTTTTGGCCCTATTTGTCATCTCAAATGTATGTTTTATTGATGACAGGTAAGAAACAGAGTACCTGAAAGAAGCTTGCACTTTTTTCCTTCACTTGGAGAAGCTTTGAGAATATGTTGTCTTGGTTTTAAGATCTATACAAGATCCTAGATTGGTTGCAATAGCAGTCTTTCTCTCTTTCTTCCTTTTCACTGCACTGAAAGGTAGGGAGTCCTTGGATAGAAGAGATTCTTAGGCAGGCTTAGGTCTGTCTGCTGTTTTCAGTTGAACGTGGAACAGATTTTCACACCATACCAAAATGAAGGGCAAGATCTTGTTTTGTTTGCCTTTTACAGCTCTTTAATTGCAACAGTACTTACTCCTAAAATAAGTTCCCTTTGGTTTTTCTTTCTGTTTTCATTTAATACTAGCAACCTGCACAGCTTTATATCAGATCAGTAACAGGAAACTTAGAATTTCTGTATATCCCCTTCTCTCCTCCCAGCCTTTGTACACCAGAAAAATCTCTCATCTCACATTGTATTCAGTATTTCAGATCCATCTCAGAACACTCCACCACATGTTGACTGGGATTCTCAGGTAGCTTCTCCTGTTTTTGGAGCTTCTAGCAGTATGAAGAACAACTCAAGTATAGGTCATGCTCCTTGTATTTTAGATTCAGGATTGAAGGCTAATCTCAAAACCAACCTCTTCAACAATCCATCCAGTTCCAGATCTCATAAAAGTAAATCAAAATCCGAAGATGTTGCTTTTGTTGCACCACTGAATCTTGGAACAGAAATCAACTCAGTTATCAGCCAGGCGTCTATCAGTAGGCAAATGGTTGTGAAAAAGAATACTAGTGAGGCTGTAACCTGTGTTGGAAACACTTGCACAGCTAAAAATGAGGTGATCAAGAGCGATTTCCTTCTCGTGCACCAAAAGCAGCTAGAAGGCAGGTGTGCAAAGAGAAAGAAAACTGAAGACGATCATGCAGTTAGCTGTGAAAAAACATCTTTCAACAAAGAGAACTCTGTGCCCTTTCGATCAGATGTTCAGCATATTAATGGGGAACATACAGTTGATAAGCCCTTGGATCTGTCCGATCGCTTCTCTGGAGTTCGTTGTCAAGAGAAAAAACAAGGAAGTGAGGAGACATGTAAAAATAGACTGAAACAGGTGACTCTGAATGACATTTTTTCACACCTGGGGAAGCCCATTCCTGAAGGTTTATCGTCCATTCAAAATGCCAACGAGAGCTGTTTGTTTGGTAGAGACTTACAAGAGGAATCGTATGTACAAGAGGCAATGCTGGGAAAAACATTCCCAGATAAGAAAAAACAGATCCAAATGAAAGAAGAAGTTCCTCCCTTCAAATTTGCACCATTGCCAAGTTCTGCAGAGACAGAGGAACTTTTTGGTGATGTACAGGTACACTTTTCTGACTTCTTTTATGCTCCTTTGAAATACTATATTTAAGTTTTGGGAAATAGTAAAATTGCAATATGTTGTTAGGTTGCAGGTGGCCATGTACCAATTAGAAGGAAAACAAGGACAGGACATGGAGAGTCTGAACCAGCATCTGTGCTTCAACCAAACCCTTGCAGAGTATCAAAAAGTAAAGCACTGCAAAATGAGCAAGGTAACTTGATGAAAATGTTCCTTTTATTGCTGCCCTACCACCTCAGCCTGCGCTATGGTTGAATAGAATGTTTCATGTGTTACTTTCTTCCACTTTAATCACTTTGTTGTGCTTCTAACTCAGACTCATTCTATTCAGGACTTCTTAAGATCACCCCCCACATTTACAGTCTGTATCTTCCTGGCATTCTTTTGCCACTGTTTAATAAATATATCGTTGGTATTCAGGTGTATACTCAACAGGCTAGGAATCTTGTTCTTTCTTGTTTGTTTAGCATTGCTATTGTTTAGCAGTGTAATAATAAAAATCTCAGCAAGTTTGAGTTTAAACTTTTTTCAAATGCTTGAAAACTGTACTTAAGTGTAAGGATAAGCTATTTAGTTAATATTTTTCATTATTCCTAATGATTTGTTAAAGAAATTTGTACCTTTAGTGATAATAAACATAGGCTGCCATATACTCTTCCTGTATATATACTCTTCCTTGTATCTTCTTTCCTATTAAGTGTTCTCAGTCTGAAAACTAATTTTTTGAACTAGGATTGTAAAATCAAGGCTTATGTACTCCCTAGGTGAGCTATTACACTGCATACTTTATTTAGAAATACTTGTATTATGAATTTAAAACATATCTGTCACTAGTTGGTGTGGCTGTGTAGCTTGGAATCTAAATATTCTCTTCACAGACAAATCAAGAGACATCTTTGGAACAATGCCCAGACACTTCTGTACTCTTTTCTTACACTAATATGCTTTTTTCTTAGACCTGACTCATTGATCTAATGTAAATAACAAACCAACTAGGGAAGGCACCCCCTGGACGTGTTGTTTGTGGACAGAAGGACTGGTGGGTGAAGTGATGGTTGGGGCCATCTTGAGCACAACAGTCACAAAATGATAAGAGTTTTCAATTCTCAGAGAAGTAAGGAGTATCCTGTTTAGGATACTGGTTGACAGTTTTCCCTTGGGAGGGAGTCCTGAAGGGCAGAGGAGCCCAGGAAGTCTGGACATTCTTCAAGAAGGAAATCTTTAAGGCCCAGGAGCAGGCTGTCCCGATGTGCTGAAAGATGAGCTGGTGGGAAGGAAGACCAACCTGAGTGAACATTGCCTGGAACTCAGGGATCAAATAAGAGAGTTTATGAGCCTTTGGAAGAAGGGGCAGGCAACTCAGGAGGACACAGGAGGACTACAAGGATGTTGTGAGGTTACACAGAAAGAAAATTAGAATGACCAAAGCCAGCTAGAGCTTAATCTGGCTACTGCCGTAAAAGACAATAAAAAATGTTTCTAGAAATCCATCAGCAACAAAAGGAGGGCTAAGGAGAATCTCCATTCTTTATTGGATGCAGGGGGAATCATAGTGGCAAAGGTTGAAGAAGGGTCTGAGTTACTTAATGCCATCTTTGCCTCTGTCTTTAATAGTAAGATGAGTTGTTCTCGGGGTACCCAGTCCCCTGCATTGGAAGACAGGGAAAGGGAGCAGAATGAAGCCCCCATAATCCAAGGAGAAATGGTCAGCAACCTGCTGCATTACTTAGACAGACAAGTCTATGAGGCTGGATGGGGATCCACTGAAGGATCCACACCTGCTTAGTGGATGAGGGAGACTGAGGATGTTTACCTGGACTTCGGCAAAGCCTTTGATGTTGTTTCCCACAGCATTCTCCTAGAGAAACTGACTGCTTATGATTTGGACAGGTGTACTCGTAACTGCATAAAAAACTGTCTGGATGGCCAGACCCAGAGGGTGGAGGCAAATGGAGTTACATCCAGCTGGTGGCCGGTCACCAGTGATGTTCCCCAGGACTCAGTGTTGGGGCCAGTCCTGTTTAATGTCTTTATCAATGGCCTGGATGAGGGGATCAAGTGCAGCCTGAGTCAGTTTACAGACAGCTTGAGTTGTGTGGAAGTGTTGATCTGCTGGAGAGTAGAGGGATTTGGATGGATGGGCTGAGGCCAGTGGTATAAACCACTTGGTCTGTTCAGCCTGGAGAAGAGGAGACTGAGGGGAAGACCTCATCGTAGTCTACAACTTCTTCATGAGGGAAGGAGGAGGGGCAGGCACTGATCTCTTCTCTGTGGTGACCAGTGACAAGACCTGAGGGAATGGCCTGAAGTTGTGTCATGGGAGGTTTAGGTTGGATATTAGCCTAGAGGGTGGTTGGGCTCCCCAGGAAGTGGTCACAGCACCAAGCCTGACAGAGTTCAAGAAGCATTTGGATGATACTCTCAGACACATGTTGTGACTCTTGGGGATGGTCCTGCGCAGGGCCAGGAGCTAGACTCGATGATCCTTGTGGGTCCCTTCCAACTCAGCATATTCTGTGATTCTGTGAAGTGCCAGGTTCTCCACTTGGGTCACAACAGCCCCATGTAACATTGCTACAGGCTGGGGGAAGGGTGGCTGGAAAGCTGCCTAGTGGAAAAGGACCTGGGGTGCTGGTCAACAGCCACCTGAACAATGGAGGTGGCAGTGTGCCCAGGTGGCCAAAAGGGTCTTTGTCAGAAATACTGTGGCCAGCAGGACCAGGGCTGTCACTCTGCACTGGTGGCTATCACTCTGTCACTCTGCACTGATGAAGCTGCACCTCGAATCCTCTATTCAGTTTTGGACCACTCACTAAAAGAAAGACTTTGAGGTGCTGGAGCATGTCCAGAGAAGGCAATGGAGCTGGTGAAGGGGATGGAGCACAAGTCTTATGAGGAGCAGCTGAGGGAACAGGGATTGTTTGGCCTGGAGAAAAGGAGGCTTTGGACAGACCTTATCGCTCTCTACAACTACTTGTAAGGAAGTTATAGACAGGTGGAGGTCACCTGCTTCTCCCATGTAACCAGATAAGATGAGGAAATGGCCTCAATTTGTACAAGGGGTGGTTTGAATTGGATATTAGGAGTAATTTCTTCACTGAAAGGGTTGTCAGGCATTGCAATGGGTTGCCCAGGTAATTGGTGAATTCACCATCTCGGGAAGTGTTCAAAAAACTTGTGGATTTGGTACTTAAGAACTTGGTTTACTGGTGGACTTGGCAGTGCTGGCTTAATGGTTGGACTCAATGATCTTCAAGGTCTTTTCCAACCTGAACAATTCCATGAGCCTATGAATGTTTTCTATGCATTATCAATAATACCTGATAGAGGATTTACCTGCAAGTGTATTTTATGTATTATATGCCTCATACAAACCCAAAGGTGTAGTGTGCTTCCTGAATACGACAAAAAAAAGATCTATTTCTAACTCTTCAGACAAAATACGATTCACACCAAATGAGCCTGTTAGAGAAAAATAATCCCTAAGCCCATAGATAAATTGATAAAAGGGAAGCTGATGTAAATTACACACTGTAGGGTGCTGCTGGCAGAGTTTGATTCTGATTGTCTTTTTTTTCCTCATATTCTCTGCATCCAGACCTGAAAGATAAACCCTCTTTAGAAAACCTACAGTGGAGCGTAGACCCAGGAGCTGACCTTTCACAGTACAAAATGGACATTACTGTGATTGATACAAAGGTAAACTTTTATAACAAGCCTGCATGTTCTGTGATGTTGAAAAAGCCTGAAAAACTACTATCACAAGCATTGTTCTGGGTAGGCCAAACCCATTTTCTAACAAAATTCTAAATTCATCTCATTTAATATTTGTTTGCACACCTGAAATGTTTGTTTTTGTGTAGTATACTACAGTTATCCTAAAACATTTCCACTGTCTAGTTGATAAACTCAGCAGACATATACTCCATATGAAACTGATGCTTTTGGAGGTGGTTTTGAGTTTCTTTTAAGACAAAAAATATTCTAAATCTCATTATTTTTCCTGTGAAAATGTTCAGTGTGATACATCTGTGATATCTCTTTATGTTAAGTGATAGAAAATGTGCCAATAATGACTATTATCTTTCTCTGGGTTGGGTGCAGCTTGGTTATTTAGATCTCTGAGAATTTTCATGAAGTCTGCTTGTTTTGTCTCTCTCACTTAAAGACTATCTTAAAATCTATTAAATTGTCCAGTCTTTCATTTCTGTATGTTTCATTGTTACTTTTTATCTTTGGAGAGTTTAACGTGAAATTTTTTTAAGGCATTTCTTGCCCATCAGATAAATGCTTCACACTTGAATTTCAAAACATGTTATTCTTTATGTAGATTTTCTATCTTTATCATGCAGACATTACTGTGGGGGGAAAAAAGAGTGTCCAAAAAGAAGCCAGTAATTGCTATGAAAGTGTTTCAGAATACACAGAAGTGACACTGACTACACCAGTTGCATCTGAGGGCAATTGTCATTTTTGCTTTTTTTAGGGTGATTCTCAGAGCAAAGTCGGAGGGGAAATTGTTGATATGGATTACACATATGTTAGTGATAGTGTGCTATTAAAAATGAAAAATCAAGAGCAAAATCAGGAAAGCACTCCAAGTAAGACTTTTTTCTTCCCCTTTGGTTTGCTGCTTTTTGTGGTGTGTGGGGAGTTGATTTTTTTTTTTTGGGTTGGGTTTTGGGGTGTTTTTGGTTGAGTTGTTGTTTGGAGGGTTTTTTTGGGAAGGGAAGAGTGAATGGCATTTTTTCCCTGTATGACTATATCATAAAAAATGTTTTACAGTAAAAAACTGCTGATGTATTTTTGTAGGTTGCACAGATCAGTCTGGTTGTGGATTTTGAGTGTTTTTTTTTTAAGATTAAGAAAATGATAGAATTTATGCCAAGAGAGCCAGTTCATTTGTAGTGCTCAAAGAGTTAAATACTTAGCCATGTAACAGCTCTGATCTCACCTGCAACAATCACTCTTGTAACCAGCAGCTTTGAAAGTTTACTATGTCATCATACTAGACTTTCTATGGAAAGACTAAATGTTACTTATTTTGATACACATTCAATCAAAATGCACTTTCTTGACTAAAATCGTGGAGAGGCTGATTTGGATGTTCATTGTACTTTTTATAATAGGAGGAGAAATAACAGAGATGTTTGATCGGACAACCCATGAAGAATATGAATCCTGCCTACCAGAAGATAGTCCTTCTGCATGTGATGAAAAAGAAACTCTTCATGATGAAGAGCGGGATAAGGGAATAACAGTAGCAAGCAAGAAACTAAAGAGTGCGATATGATTCGATTTTGTCTTTATTAGACAGGTTAAACTGCAAAAGTTGATTTGAAATCAGTCTCTGTTCTCTAGGAACAAATATGCCAAGTAAACCATCGGTTCTTTTTTCATAAATTCATGTGAAAATTGATTAATTGTAAGGACATAATATAAACCAATATGATAATTATTTCACTAGTTCATTTATACAGTCGCCACCCAAATGTGGGATGTGTAATGGAAGTTGGCAGAACAGCAGAACAGCCAAGTGACTCTTAGAGCAAACAGAATCACAGAATATGCTGAGTTGGAAGGGACCAACAAGGATCATCAATCCAACTTAGCCCTGCACAAGATCATCCCCAAGAGTCATACTAGTTTTTGGCTACAGATTAATTACTTCCTTTCTTCTCCCTATCCTAGGTTCTATCAAAGATTTTACAGTATTTTGTATTTTAAGCAACCTTCCCTTTAATATTCTGCTTGTCTTTTTTACTTGTTATCTCAGACTGAATGTACATGACGGGTTTTTATTGGTTTTAGTTGGTTAATAATTTTACAGAAGTTTTCCCAGGCAGTCTGTTCACCTTATATGATATGTAACTTTTTGTTTTGCATGTATATGTACAGAGCATGAGGATAAACAAGATAAAGCCAAACAGAAAGCTTTTGTGGAGCCATATTTCAAAAGTGATGAAAGGTAATTTAATTTGTTCTGTATAGACATTCTAAGGCTCTTTATATTCTCCCTGTAGGGAGCTTGTTCCTCCATAAAATCAACATGTTTGTTATATATTAGCAGTTGAAGATGCACAGGCAAAAGATCTACTAAATTAGATAAAAGCCTTAGATAAAAGCTGGGGTAGGGGAAAAAAAGTAACCATGTTGAGATGCCTATCGTATTTGCTGAAGAGAAGGTATTGCCTGTTCTGCTTTTTATAATTTATGGAACGCAGTGTTTTGTAATCCATGTGATTTCTTACAGGCATGTGGTCATGTATGAGTTTAAGAGCCAAGAACCTATAGGTTGCTTGTACAAATAAAAATCTTTCCTTCTCTGATATTTTCGCCCCTTGCTCTACGCAATAAATGAATAATGTTCAACAACTATGCCTCTTAGTGCCTCCTCTATTTGCTGTCTCTATAATCATCACTGGAAGTCTGTATCTTTATTTTATAATGATACCAAGCCCTTCAGTTAGCTTGTTTTTTTTTTTCATTTTGGTGTATGTTTTCTTTGTAGAGGAAAACTTGTTTAGTGTTTTGTGAGCAGAGAAGTTGAAAAGAATCTGTTCTGGTCTTGAACCCCCACATATGTTCCTCTCATGGAAATCAGTGCAAGCACAACTCCGACAAAAATAAATACTCTACAGAAGATTTATATTTGAACAATTTCTATCTAATAATTACTTTCACACAATGAAAAGCCATAATAATGAGACATACATCTCTGGTTATGTAAAAGATCATATTACATTTAAAAACTTTTATTTATAAAAATAGTCCTATTCAGCTATGAAATACAATCTGATTTGGGTTTTGCAGGCATTATCTGATTTTTTTTTTCCCTTGATTCTCCATCATTATGTTCTAAAAAACAGAAATTTCCAGTTATGTAGAAGAAATAAAAGTACTATCATATGTGAAAATGTTTCTATTTTTCAGAAAGAATACTGTGTTAGATTTTCCTCATATTGAGGTTATTCGAAAAAAAGAAGAAAGAAGAAAATTACTTGGCCATACTTGTAAGGAATGTGAAATAGTAAGTAATGCTTTAAAAGTTTGGTCAGTCTTCCATTCCCCTAACTCTGACAGTATTTAAGTGCTAAAGTGCTGTTAAAATCATGAATCTGGTTGCATCATTGTCATTACCTACAGTAGCAGAGGAGTAAGTATTTACCAAAGCTGTTTTACCAAGTTTGCGGTTGGTTTGTTTGTTTTCAGCTGTAGTAACTGCATATAAAGTCTTGGGGTTTTTTTGTGTATATGTATTATAGAAGCTTCTAACATCATGGTTCCAGTAAGATCAGTAAGTCAAAGAACTATTAAAAGTTTTAAATTTCAGCTCAAAAGCTCTTCTGAAATTTACAGGTACTGGATTCAGTAAGTTCTATGTCCTGTTGTTCCTGTTTATAAATAGATATATCTATCTCTGATTTGCTTGTTTTTTCCCTTGTTTTCTGTGATAAGTTTCTCAAATAATTGCACCAGCATAGGTGGCAATGTTTTTATATGTGCAAATGCATGCAAAAATGTTTACATTAGCAGGATAAAAGGTATTACATTTCAGGTTTCATGATCACATTTTTTCCTCCCTTTCAATTTAGTAAACTGCTTTCAGATACTTGGTGTAGAGATAAAATATTGAAGTAAGTACATGTGTAATAAGGACATATTTAATTTGGCTTTCAGGCTGAACTTAATAATTGGTGATGATCTAATAAATTATGACTCACTAGAAATGTGGATTGGTGACTGAATAATGATGGATTTTCTGGAATATTTTGACCTAATTTCCACACCCATATAGAATCAACATTTTTCATTGAATCTTCTGCTGTTCAGTTTGCAGTCAAGTCCCATTTACTTAGTTGAAGAAATTTATAAGACTATATTTTTAATTAAAACACATTCCTGAAAAATAGTTTTGATGAAACTCATTAAATACAAATATTTAAGTTTTATAACTATAAACACCATTTTCAAAAATATGTTTAATTTAAAGAGTTTGAAAGAAAACAAGATATTGGAAAATAACAAAACCAAAGAAAACCCCCAAACCTTCAGTCTATTTCTTGGTCCAAGAGCCATGTGGTTAGTGTTTTAATTTCCTGTTTCTGTAACCTGCAGATCTTCTCTCTGCAAATGCAGTTCTTATTACTTTCTGTCAAGTTAGAGTGGTAACTGTGGTGTCTGAAAACATTCACAGCTCCACTTTCGTAGTAGTAGGTTTTTACATTAAGTGTCAGGAAAGTGTGGTTTTGTTGTTGATTTTGGTTTTCTGATTTTTTTTTTTAGTCTACACCATTCAAGATGAATGTCTTGAAATGTAGGGAATGCTTGGCTCTGTCATTGCACAGTAATAAAACTAGCTTTGAATTAAATGCCTATGGAAGAAGGGAGTATTGGATAAAGCATAAATGATGCTTTTAAAAAGTTTTGGCTTACTGATTAGCCATGTGGGTTTGAAAAGTCGCCAAAGTCTAAGGAAATATTTTGGGAGTGGGTAGATATCAGTCAGTTGTTTCTGGCTGTGTGCTGCAAGTGATGTGAGTAGGGTGAGTTACCTGTCACTCTGAGAAGACCGGACAGATTTAATTTCTGCACATGCCTCAGCAGACTGATATTACAGTCCTTTATAAGTGCTTATCTTAAAATTGTGGAAGCATCTCATTCACTTTACAGTGTTGAACTTTTGATAAGACATCTTGTTTTGTTATGACTTTGCAATGGTATCAGAGAAAGATTGTAGGCAGGAGTTACTGGTAGCTTGTAAAAATAACATTTGTTAGTGTGGCTATAAAGTCTAGCTACACTTTGGATGAGTAGGAGAATCAGTCAGATGTTTTTATATGCATTTAGATTACAGAAATTATTCTGTAAGTAACTTTGTGCTAAACTAATGGGAGTTCCCTTTCTGAGACTTGAAATTGTAGAGTTCTGTAAACAGTTATTTTACAGAGAAGACACTGTAGGATGAGATATTACCTATCTTCACCATGGAAAACCCTAGCTCGAATGTTTTGTGTGGACTGAAAACACTGTGGACAGGGAAATCAATCTAGAAAACAGCTGAGAGTTCTTATTGCTGTTTAGCTGACATACACAACTCTCTCATTCTCTGTCAACCCTAATAGATTTCTAAACAAGCCAAAGAAAAAAAGTTACTTTCTAATTTCTATTTAAAACATACTTGTCTTAATTTTTTATTGGTCTTTTTATTTTCTGTTGCCACTGAACTGTACTGTATTTTTCATTGTTGGATCTATAAATATTCCTTACCAATCTAAATGTTTTAATTAAAAAAAATGCAGCACATTACAAACTTTTAGTAGGTCAATTTCTAAATTTTCAGGCTATTTACAGGACAAAAATATGGAGCACTGCTAATTATCCCCAAATAAGACTTAGTATTATTTGACTTATACAGATATTGTAGAATTCTTATATTAATTTTGCTGACTTTACACCATGTTCTCACCTTTTGCAGGGAAAATTGATGTGTTCCAGATGACAATTACTTGTTCCTCCTCTTTCATTAGTTTCTAGATATTTAACTGAGCGACACAAATGTCTTTCCAGATGGATCTCTGAAGTCTAGCTGGAAAAGTAACCTTAATCTATCTGACTCAATCCCCAAGATACTGATGATACCCACTTAAGTTCTGGTCTTGGCATAGGCTTTTTCTGCTTTAAGGGAACGTTTTATAAGACAGTGGCAAACACTGTCAAATGAAGTGTCTACAAATTCAGTGACTGATCCTGGACTTAGACTAAAAAAGTTTTCAAGAACTTTCTACTAGGGGCTCATAACAATTCCTGAATATTAGCTATGGAATGGGCTGTTTATTCTGTCCCACATTCCCGGACTTCATAGTAGACAGACCATAACCTGAATTTTGGTTACAACCTGCTAACAACCTAAATCTGTGTACTTGACTGGGAGATCCACATGTTACAGATGCATGTACTAATAAGGGAGAGAGCAGAGTATGTTCTGGTCTCACACTTTGTAAAATGGCACAAAGTCTGAATTGATTTGGGGAGGGGAGAAATGTACCGGTTTTAGGTAGAGTTGCAGTTCCCATGGACTACAGAATCACAAAATGAAACAAGTCTGCTTTTCCTATTTCATGCAGTTTTGACACTGACATATTCAGAGCTGTGATTACTCTTTTCTATACAATCATCAATATTTATATCTCATGATTTTTTGAAGGAGGATTTTTATGCAAAATCCTACTAGTAGTTGGGGAAAGGAAGTAATCTCTGTTGGCTCCTTTTCCTTTTCTGATTTCACCAGTCTAGATCACTTTGCAGTTGATTGAATGAGCTTTAAACTTTAGTTTGCCTTTCTGAATTGTAACACTGTCATTTCAGTAGAATTGTATTACCACTTCTACAAGGGTCAGGTTTCTTGTGTTGCTGTGACTGTTGGCTTACCACTTGAATCACATGGTGAATTCGCTTTGAAAATATTTCGACACTCTCTGATATCAAAGTGCTAGATTCGTATTTTTAGGAGACACAACTAGAATTACAAATTGAAACAGTACAAAACTGCATGGAAAAAAAACCACCTAACTTTCTTAGATGCTACTCATGGGACCATGCAGCAAAAAGGTTTGAAGTCTTTGCAACCTCCAGTACAGCTGACAGGAATAAAAGAGTAACCAATTTACTGTAGAGAATGTGTGGTTGGTAGACAGTTTGTGGAGTCTCAGTGACAGCTAGTTAAACTAGCTCTTTATTTACTCCTAATTAGAGGGTTATAAAGAAGGAAGAATTTTTACTTAAGTTTGCTGTTGCTGATATAAATGTAGACATGAAATAATTCTGCAGTGGGGCTTTCGTAGTATGTTTCTTCATTTTTTAAATTTTATTTGTAAATGCAAGCTGAAACTTAATAAATTTTAAAACTTCCCATCTATTTCAACACCTGTGCTACTTATATTTGTAAAATCAGTCAGTAAAATGGTTGACATAAGCAATTATACACATGCATAAACCTCGTACCTATGGTATGTTAAAAGATAGGAAGCTAACAAATTTGCCACTATAAATAATCTGTAAGTTCAGTAAGCTTTTAGGATAATTGCCAGGTGTTTGTCACTTGGATAATAAATCTCTACTCTTGGCTATCCTCACCATTATTTTTAGATAACTGTGTTAATAAACACAGTGATTGACAATGTCATTGTGTAAAGCAGTTGCTGTATATGTATGAATTTGTTAACATGGATTCTTTTTTCCCCTAATATTTAGTATTATGCAGACATTCCAGAAGAAGAGAGAGAGAAGAAACTAGCTTCCTGTTCCAGACACAGATTTCGCTACATTCCTCCAAATACTCCTGAAAATTTCTGGGAGGTTGGATTTCCTTCCACCCAAACCTGCATGGAAAGAGGTTTGTGCAAAAAAAAATCTTACAAAGCACTTTTCAGAGCTGATTTTGTTTACCAGAAATGGTTCCCTGAAATTATCTGTAGCCTTTCTCATCCAGTCCTGTTGAGGTCTGTTTACTTATCAGCAGCCATTATTTTAAATAAATATTGTCTATTTTTAGCAGCTCCTGTACTACTAAGAAAGGAATATATGAAAACTTTCTTAGACCCTAGATAGAGAAGGCAGAAATAATTGGGATTTTCCTAGAACTTAATTAAAACCCTACATGTCTTTGAGTCAAAGCACGAACTGGGTTTTCAGAGGCAAAGGCTGAGAGATTTTACTTACTGAGGAGAGACAGGCAGCACTGTTGATGTAATTTGTCAGTATTTTTAGAGCTTCATAACACCACATGATAATGGATATGTTGCAGGTAGGGTGTGATTAAATAGTTTTTAATACATATAACCTGCTTGTTAGTGACAATAGAAAACTGTGCTGTTTGGGTTTTGGATTTTTTTTGACTTCTCTTTACACAGGAGTTTGTTCTTTCCTAAATAATTTTTCAAAATCCTAGAGCTTGGTACAAAAATTAGGTTTTTCTAATTATATTAAAACACGGTGATTTTGTAGTACACTCTATATACATTTCTTCAGAAGTGGTGAGGAGCCCTGTATGAACTCTCTGAGTTACTGATATCTTTACTTGTGCATTTGTTATTAGCTGTGAAGAATTAATCTTCTAACAACAGTGTCAGGTCAGGCATAGGAAAATGTAGCCAGAGATGTGTATGTGTTCTTGTGTGGTAGTGTTGCAGTATTATCCTTAATGTTTCAGAACAGAGAGCTTTGATTTTTACATAACTTGTTACTACCCATTCAGAATCTGCTTACAGACTCTTTTAAAAATTCTTGGCTGTCTCCTTGTTATGCTAGAATAAGAGCTGTTCAGTTGTTAGTGGTCCTCAAAAGCATATCAGAGGCAGACTTAAGATCAACCCTCCCTTGGAAAAACAAATAATTATGTAACAGTGCATCAAGAACTCCAAAACACCAGAGAGAGTTCCCACAATGAGCAATTGCAGCCATTGCTCCAAAGTAGTGGGGTACAACAGATGTATTTTCTACTTCTTACTGGTATCTTGAACCAATTGTGGTTTGTGTTGTTTTTTTTTTTAATAACTGAGTTACATAGACAGCATTTTTCAACTATGAAGAAGGAATCTACTGCTCTCACTGCGGTGGATGTTGTTCCTGATAAACAGTAAGGGTTTGACAAAAGCCAGGTGCTGTAATCGACTTGCATAAAATGTCTGCTCACTGTCCGTGTTAGCTAAGTTGAGTGTTATAGAAATTTGCTATACACTTTTCTTATCAGAAGGCTTTCAAGGTGTGTTTGATCTGTAGGTTCATGATTGGCTTTTTCCAGGTGGATAAGCCTTCAATAAATAAGGGTGCCCTTAAAACAGAGGGATGTACTGTTTAGACTCACAGAGCACATGTGCCTAAAGTGCCATTTCTCTGCATGACTAGGATTTACATTTTTGAAAGTGGTTTTTATTAGTCAACTGAATTAGCAGTGCTTGCATACTTTGTTACTTACATAAAATCTTCTGTAGAAAAGAAAATGAAAAGTGCAGTTTTGTTTTTTGACAGTTGAACAGTTCATAGTTACCATTCTCTTCAGTGTTGACTGTCTGCAGTGCATTACTATGCACTCATCTACTAGAAAGCAGAGAAGTGTTTTAATGAATGATATTGCACCCTGGGATCTCATAACTTTTTGTGAAGTGAGAACCAGTTGCCACAAAAGGAAATAAAAATCACAAGTTATTTTTTGAGGGTAAGCACAAATTTAAGCTAAAGTTATGCCCGGTTTTATATTATATTTCTTACTTCAGATTTATTCTTATTCTTTTAAGGATACATTAAAGAGGATCTTGCTCCCTGTCAGCGTCCAAAAAGACGGCAGCCTTATGCTGTGATGTTTTCTCCAAAAGGCAAAGAGCAAAAGACATAAAGGATGGGGAAGTAAGGCCTGCCAACTTGAAGCGTATCTTTCCTGCCCATAGATATTTATAGTTAATATAAACTTGAAATAAAGGACTATGTTTTCCACAATGATAGATAAATTGTTTAATTGAATATGTAAATTTTATAGAATTCATTTGAAAGTCTGATTTAGCAGGAAACAAAAACTATTTAATGTATGTTTGTTTCGTATTGTGTTAATACATTTTGTATTAATTTTTGCACCTGTCGGACAATGAGTCTCCCACTTTTTTTTTTTCCTTTGAAGTCAACAGCTAAAATTCCAGCAAATCCTGTCTAAACTTTGTGTCAGTGAGTAACTGCTTTTAAGTCACTGAAATCAGTTATTCTTGCAAGGGTAAATGTCTATTAATGGGAATAGAAATGTGGATTTTCTAGGGTACTTTTATTTTGCACTGGATTTTCTTATATGGCCTTTCTCTTATGGCAGTAATGGTTATATTTGCTTGTGTCATGGTTGTAAATAAAGTTGTATTAAATATGAAATGTATCTACTGTTAATAGTTTGGAGGTAGGAAAACCATGAAGTCTAAGTGTCATTCTTAAATTTTGGTGTTAAACGTATAGCACTGTGTTTTCCTAAGTATTTAAATTAGAATATCCAATATTTCTTTTTTTTTTCTTAATTTGGACCTGTTTGCATATCTATGTCTCAGTTGTTGATAGAGATAAGCATTGTTATTTCTAAATTTGGGTGACAGCTCTACCTAGAGTTCTCCTAGTGGACAGCAATGCTCATCACCTAGATTACAAAGGATTGTCCAGAGGTATTTTAAATAAATTTTTTGTAGCAGGCAATATAGTTCCATACTTGCGTTTAGGAAGTAAGAGCATACAGTATCAACAGAGGCAGGGTAATACCAACCAAGTGATCTTTGGCCTGCCTTCCTATAAGATACTGAGGAATAAAGAAGCTACAATCAGAGTTAGGTTCAACCAGTGAGAACTCTTTTTTTTAAAAAGATATCATAAAGCAAGGAACTATTTAAATGCCTTAAGTCAAAATAAAATAATAGAAAATACAGATACTCCAAGGATTTATATATTTAAAAAATTTTATATATATAAATGTATCTGTAATTTCTATTCTTGTATTTGATACGTGTGTGTGTGTGTGTTTGTGTGAGAGTGTATGTGTGTGTGTGTGTGTATAAAAATATGTATTTAAAAACTTGGTGGATAGGACCATTTGATTACAGGTGTAGTTATATAGAAATGTTGGCAAGTTCTGCCGGTGGAGAGGTCAGGGCATCATCATGGCTAGGCTTTGCAAATGAAGATTTGGGAAGGGCTCTACCCACATTTGCTACAAGCATGCTGGTGGCTAAAAAGGTCGATACGAGATAGACATGTCCGGTTGCAAAAGGCACAGCAGAAAGACTCCTTAGGTGGCATTGGCAAGACACGGTTCTTTCTGCGTTGTCTTTTCTCCTCAAGAGTGATTCTGAGTGTGTTCTCAAAGGAAGCAGCAGTGTTATAGATGGTGTGTCTCCAGACCTCCCAACTGGAGGCCAGAGTAGACCAGTTATGGTGATCAATATGGCCAAGGCTGAGATGTTGTTTCAGGGAGTCCTTGTATCTTCTCTTCAGGGCTCCTCTCTGTGGCAGCCGGTGGCAAGTTCACCATAAAGCAGGATCTTAGGGAGGCGGTGGTCCTTCATCCTTGAGACGTGCCCTGCCCAACGCAGCTGTGTTCTCAGCAACATGGCCTCAGTACTTGTAACTGCTGCCTGTTCTAGAACAGACGTGTTAGTCACATAATCTGACCAGTGGATGTTCAGGATTGTGCGGAGGCAGCGTTGATGGAAGCGTTCTAGGAGACACAAGTGGTGGTGGTAGATGATCCATGATTCAGATCCATATAAGAGAGTAGACAGCACTATGGCTCTGTAAACACTGATCTTGGTGCTTTTCTTCAGGTGTTTATTTCGCCAAACTCTTTTATGAAGCTTTCCAAAGGCACTATATGCCTTTGCTAACCTGTTGTCTATCTCTCCATCAATCTTACCGTCCGAGGAGATGAGGCTACCTAGGTAATTAAACTGTTGGACTGATTTGAGCTCTGATTCGCCAATGGTGATGTGGGGATGAAGGAAGACTTCCTGAGGTACAGGTTGATAGAGAACTTCTGTCTTCTTTAAGCTGACTTCCAGCCCAAAAAGCTCAGCAGCATCTGCAAAGCAGGATGTTAAACACTGCAGAGCTGCTTCTGTGTGGGCGACGAGGGCGGCATCATCAGCATAAAGCAGCTCCCAGACAAGATGGTTTAAGGTCTTAGTGTGGGCCTTCAGTCGCCTTAGATTGAATAGGCTTCCATCAGTACGGTATAGGGCATAGGCCTAAAAAAAAAAATAAAAAAAAATGTGATCAATTTAACTGCAACACTAACACAAAATCCTCTTAGGTTGAAATCACAGACCTTGCAGAAAGACAGAAGAAGGTATAACATTAGGCACTGTCCCCATCCTACTTGCTTAGTTGATATATTTACTTTAGCCTTTCACAGGGGTATATCCTAAGGCATACCAAAGGCATAAAGCCAAATAACAATTAAAATCTTTGGTCATTCCCATATATTATAACACATGCTGACAATAAATATTTACACACTGTAGAAGTTCATTTCTTGGAGCAGGCAGTCAAAGAACCCTTGCCAAGGTAAGTCTAGTTTCCTGAAAAAACTTTGAAGAAAATTAATGGGTGCTGCCAAAAAGTGGAATTCTTGCAGATATCTTGAAAATTGGTTTAAGACAACTATTAAATGCTCTAAATAAATATTTATCCATAAAAAAGAAGTTTTTAACACAAAAAGAAGGGTAGGAGACTGCTTTCAACTAGGGTGAATCTTTACAAAGTAGAAGTTGTGTCCACAATAAGAAAAGTTGGAGGCACATCATAACTCATCAAATGTAAAATTTGCTATGAAATAGGCTGTTTGAGAACATTTCTGAAAGAATTAATTATAAATCCTATTTTAAGGAACTATGAGAAAGAACAAACTTCACAGTAAGTTTGTAAAGTAAAAGATCAAACAATAATTAGAACATGTAAAGGTAAGATGATGAGAAAAGTGGGATTTTTACAGCTGTGTTCATTATGGAAGTGCGTAAGAACCTTCCTTTGCAGGGTGGGTGAGCAGAGCTGTTGTAAACTGAAATGGCAGAGAAAGTCAATGGCAGGCAGGACTGGAGCCCACTCCCATGGACTGGAAAGTGAGAGAAGAAACTATTAAATCCCTCACTGCAGCATGGAACCTGGCATTCAGAGCAGCTTTGGTGGTTAAGAAGAACAAAGTGACAATTCTGCCGCCAGGCTTTAAAAAAGACTTGAAGGAGATCAGTGGTACTGAAGAATTTTATAGAGTACTGCAAAATGGGCTAATTGGTAAGAGTATAACAAACAAGATTTTCAGACCTATGGATAAGTATGATGTGAAAAGATGACTCTCTTTAAAGGTGCCATTCTGGTGGTCTTTTGGACTCTGAAGGTGTCAAAGCACGATGCATCTGACAGCTCACAGGAGAACCAAGTCATGGCACAAAATGAGGAGTTCTTTCCTAGGTATTACCTATTTAAAGATACATAAATCATCACAGCAGGAGGAAATTATGGTGAGGTTCTGCTAGGTCCCATTTCACTCAGCCTTTTTATGTTTTGAGAAAGGATGGAGGGCAAAGTAGAAAGTTAGTTAAATTATTCACTGTGCAAGTCGAACTGGGATATAGAAGAGGGGGGAATTTGCAGAGCAGAACCCCCTCACACACAAGGAGGACTGTGAGAGATGCCAATGAAGTCATGAAGTGTAGAAGCAGTAAACAGGAAGGGTTGCTTACCAAGGGGCAGCAGGTTTAGTTACAAGCAGAAAGGAGCAAATATTGTCTGTGAGGATATTACTACTCCACTAGAGGACAGTAAGGAACTGCTTTTGTGCTTCAAACAGTGCAAGAGCTACCCTTTCCCTTTTAGTTAGCCAATTTTTTTAAGACTTCAGTTGCTTTTAAAATTGTAGATTTAAAAACTTTAGATCTCTTGCCTAGCTCTTCTAATGACAGAAAAAGTGTTTCATCTTCACAAGTAAGAGATCACTTTAAAAAATGTCTAGAAACAAGAATAGAAGCAGACTGATTTCCCTTCCAAAAAATAAGAGAAAATCCTATAGAAATATCAGTAGTCTCAGGAATGTTTGGGTACCAAAAAGATGAGTGAAATTTGTAAATTTTAGAAGTTCAGTTAAAGACTATTATATGCAGTCACTTCTAATTACAGTTTACCTGCTTTTTTAGCAAACTCTTGTAATAGCATGTCTTTAGCCCAGAGGAATTGAAGGAAAAAGGGAGCCAGTCAAGAAAGTCTGCTAAAAAAATAACTTTAAATATTGTTACTTTTATAATTAACATTGGCTGTCTCTATCCTCTTCATGACATGGCAGCACATTGTGATTGCAGTCAGAGGAGTGGACTGTGGTTTTGAGGTGGTTTTTTCCACATCTATAAGCACTGAAAAAGAAAGGAAATTTGGGATAAAAGTTGTAGGCCTGTCTCTTTAGAGGAGATTGGGACAATTGCCTGCTGTCTTACATGAAGCCAATATTCGGAATTTGAGAGAGTGGGAGAAATTTCTTCAGGTGTGAGTATGCAAAGGAGAATCTCTGAATAGCAGTGCCTGTTGGGTCATGCATCCATCATCTGGTAGAACAGCCAGGACAGCCACAGATGTCTTCTAGGTTCCTCTTCTTGTCTGTGTCTTATGAGATAAGGGGAAAATTAGCATAATTGATGCTAGGATTTGTGCCTCTTGTAGATATGTAGATAAATAATGATATTACATTAGCCATGATTGGAAGAGCTTGAAGACTTGACATTCATGTAGTAAGAACCCTCAAAGAAACAGTAATACCTAAGAACACATCCATTTGACATCGAAAACAATCCTCACTGGAAGGGGCTGAAGTGGCTTCTGAAAGTCAGTTTTTCCAAACTCGGTAATGCTCAGGGGTTCCAGTAGAGCTCCTTCTGGACTAATGGAGTACCATGCATCCATTGCCCCTGGATTCCTAGTGATTCTTAGCATATATTAAAGCCTGTGATGTTCAGACACTGGTATGGGCCCAACAATTGTATAACCTTCAAGTCAGTGGCTTAGTGTCATTCCCAAAAACATAAAGATGGCAAGGTGATGGCTTTAGCACTTCCAGAGTGTTATCTGCCGGGTCTGCAAAGGGATCTCAGCCTGAGAAGCAAGCCTTTGTTTAAAAGCCATTTTGGGAGCTGCTTGGAGCACAGAAGTCATACAGATTGTTGGTAAAATGTCCACAGGCAAACTGCATTTCCTGTAGTGCCTTCGAGGCCAACTTGATCATTAGTTGCTTTTAATTAGTTGTGCTTTTGAACTTTGCCTTTCTCATGCAGAAAGGATGAATGCCTTGTCCCTAATGAAGCAGGAGGAAAACAATATCTGTTTGCTGATAATTAGAAACTCCTGTCAAAAGAAAAAAGAAAAACAATAGAAGAGGACAAAATCATAGGCAGGGGAAGAACAGAGGAGGGAGCAGAAGGGAGTGACGAGGTGCTTGTTGATGGTATCATCATGGTATGGGGTATCAGTGGACTCTTGTTTTTAGAAATAATAAACATTGGCCCCAATCCTCAGAGAAAGGGATTTGCTGTATTCAAATCAATCAGTTGTGAAAAATTTGGAAGGAGCTGATGATTCCTGTGTCTTTTGTGTCTTAGTGCAGAAAGACTGCTCGATCTGAACAGAGTCGGTCTTTGCTTTGTTCCTGCACAGAGTGAGCATAAAATTTCCAGGAGTATTCTCTGTGTGCAAGTATGAACACCTAACTACCAAGGGAGGGAGTGAGACAGTGCAGAAATAAGCCCAAAGTTTACCTCAGTGGAAGGTGGACCATGCTTGCTTTAGGTCCATGTAGTTTCTTTGGATAAAAACAAATGTAAAGCATTTTCCTCAGAATTCCTCTTGCTTCTTTAGTCCGTTCTTTGCAGTCTGTGTTCCTGTCAGCACATGGAAAAACTATGTGCTGTAAATGTATAAACAGTGTTATCTTCTGTGAATTATTTTACAGGCTACAAAGTGATGGGTCAGCACAGGTTGGGTTGCTGTGTCTTAGGACATGGATGTATTATAGCAATACAAAATGCATTTCGATCATCAAGTTCGAATTTATGAGTCCTGTAAATATAGATAAATCTCCCCTTGATGGTCATATCGATAGGAGATATTTTTTCTGGGTTACAGTTGTCTTTCATCTCCCATTCTTTCAAAATCTGCTTCTCCTCTTCAGAATATTTTTGGGATACGTGTGTGGCTAGACATTTGGCATCCTGGGCAGTGCTTGAGGTGCAAGCATCATCATAGCAGAGCCACATGGACATCCAGGTGGCTGGGAGGAATTACTGTATCATCTTCGTTGTGAAGAGAGGCACTAGGAGCCTCCAGTCAAGGGCAGCGACGCATGTCTCCCACGCTTGGCAATGGTGGGAGATAACCCTGCCCAGCAGGAACTTTGAGAAGGACATTTGAAGACCGCTTGTCCTTGGGTGGCTTTTGTCTGCATTCCAGCTGAAGCCATGAACAAGGCTTATCAGTCTCATTTATAGCCAAGGCTCCTTTTTAGTCACTTATTAGAAAAATTAGTTGGACCTTCAGGTCAACATGAGAGAAGAGTTTTTCATTACAGAGGGGAAAGCTGATTTAGGCTGAAAGCATGGATTTGTTAGGAAGGCATCTTCAAAACAAATCAGTAAAGCAACATTTGGTATTTACTTTCTACACTTGGAACCAGCCAATGCACCAGCAAAGTTTTAAATACAATCTGATGACATACATGATATATTCAGACAAGAAAAGTGAGGAAAATATCCCCAGAAATAATGGTAGGAAAACTTCCCCATCTACCTCTATTCCACCAATTTCTTCCACAAAGATTACTACTTCCACGGGGTGATGACACATATTAATATATTTCAGTTACTGTACCAGAATAAATATAATATTAACCATAATTTGGAAATACAGAAGATCTCTTTTTTTCTCCCTTCTTATTTCTGAGTGGTTTACATTCTTACCTAGGATTTTAAACTTCAAAGTAGAGATCAGTTAGGTCTTTGGGTTTGGTTTTTTTTCATTTTCAATAGTCACCAACTTTAATAACTGTTTTGAATGAATTCGTTTTCACTTACTTAATACCTTACCTAACATGGTTTCTACTTAGACAAAAGTTTTGTGTGGAGAAGGCTTTAAGAAAAAAGCATAGTGATAGAAAGGACAAAACCTTTACATGCCTGTGCTCCAAAGCCAGTAGGAATAGACAGGAGACTGTGCTATGGATCAGACACCCATGAAACAATAAGTAGAGGAGAAAAAATTCAGATCCAGTCATCAGCTCAAATCCATGTGGTGATAAAAGCTGCTCAATTCCCTCATAGTCAAAATTACCAACTCGATGAGTCTTTTTAGAGCAATTTTAAATAAAGTGAGAATAAAATAAGGCTAGATAAGAAAGAAATAACGATTTAGGGACCTTTAGGAATATGTTTCATGTGCTTTACTTGTGCCCTTGGGTAAATCAGTTGTGGGAAAAGATAAAGAGATTAAATACAGTCTTTGAAATTACATTCCTAATGACTCACCATTTCAGAGAGCTTGGGAATTTAAGCAGCAATTGAAAAGAAGCATAAAATGAGAAAAAAAGCTAACATTATCTTGGATAATGTGTATCAGATAATGAGTTGATACTCTTTTAATGTTGAACAGATGTCCTAGAAGAGGCAATTATTTTAATTCAAATTTTCTTTTACTTAAGCTAGTTTGCAACAGTACAGGTGCTCTCTCACACAAATATAAGGATGAATATAATGAGAACCAAGACACTAATAGTTGCAAATCAGAAAAGCTAATTTCTTATTTCTATTACATGGAAATATCCAGCATCTTAAGTCACAGTAGTGTTCCACTTTGGAACAAAAAGGCAAAATTTTCCATGAAATTAAATCTAAAATAATTGGATTTGAAATATTAGACTTCTTGAAGTATTTCACTCTGTCCTAATGAAATTCAGTTTATATTATTACTGTCAAATTAATAGAGGCTGGCAAGAAACTCAAATTCATCATGACAACCCTCTCTGAAATCACTGTGCTCTTTATACGCATTGCTAAAATGTTTTGCTTGCTAGGTATCAACTGAATACTTTACAGGTTGTTCGCCTGCCAAGCACACTCTATTAATTGCTAATAAATCGTTAAATGCTTGGAAAATAATTCAGAGACACCAATGGGACTTTTGAAGTTTAATTCTAATACTTTGACACTTCAGCAAGGAAAAAAGGAAATTTAAAAAGTTACAAAGAATATTTTTTTAGCCATACTTCCCTCTAGTTCTCTTTTGGGCTATAATAGAGAAGCACATGAAATCATTGGAAATACGATTCTCTTTTTGTCAAGCCTGTGTTGAAAGAGTTAACTGGTGGTGAGGTCTGTCAAAAAACCCTTTTTATTGCTCAACCTCTGAATATTGAATATTTTCTTAGTGATTGCTCTTGAAAAGTATTATGCATTCCTGAGACAGGAATTGCATATATGTCTCATCTGCTCCATCTTCTACTTTAGTTAAAGGATAGCACTGAGCCAGGGGGGTCGGGTTAGTGGTGCTTACTGGTAAGCCTCTCCACAACTGCACTCATCAAGAGTTAGGCTCTTTGTTAAGGCTCTTCTTCACCCTAAGGATAAACAAAGGAGGCTTTTCTGAAATTTTTGTCAAGACATCAGGTGACCAAACTGTTCTACCGTAGCATTATGGAAATATATGGACATATATGTCTTGTTTTTAACTCATTAAATGTGATCAATATTTTTTTTAAAAGACAGGTATGTGCTGTGGAGACTGGTGGTCTCCAGGCTGTGCCAGCTGTTTAAAGTTACTGCATACATGATCTCCTCACAGAATAGGGTTCATTTATAAAGGCATTTATGTTAAAGCAAATGTGAGCTGCCACTGAAACAATTGTTTGAAAAGTATATTTCCCTTTGTGATGTAAAAAAATTCCCATTCGGTATAAATAAAAATAAATCTCATGGGATTTCTCAGAAGAAAACTTCTGCAGAATCTGTTTATCTCAGGACTGAACTGGGAAGGACATGAGAACAGGAACACTAAGACTTAAGGCATTTGTAAATTACCCAGAGAGACTACAAATGATTATTCCAAATGGGCCTGTAAACTCGACATGACCTAATCTAGGGGCTCTCACCCATATCCCCATAACCCGTGGCAGCTCTTTACACCCGGCAAAGACACCCACTAGCTGTAGTAAGCACTGAGTCATTCTCCTAGAGGGAACTGCCTTCCAGATACAGTTATGAGACTCACAGGAGTCTCCCAAAACCAAACATTTCTTCTGCCCCTCTAATTTGCTATCTGGGGGCAGCACCCCTCTTTAATCTGCTCAACTCTTCCGTGTCCTAGATGTACATACCTTTCCAGGAACAAAACTGATGCTTGCCTGCCAAGGGCCATCACCTGCATTCCTGGTGGTAAAATATTTTCCGTAGCAATTTCCCCATCTCTCTCACAATTCTGGATTCAGGCTTTTGGTTCAGACTAACTTGAAAGGTTTTAAAAAGGGGATCTTGTTTCAAAGGGCAAGAGACTCAAGACACACTAAAACATGATGGAGTTCAGCAATTAGAAAGCTGTAATTCTCATCCCGGTGCAGAAAGCTCAGCTGTAGGTTGGGGCACTGGCAAAGGCAACCCATGTGTGGAGAGTTTTGTGTGAAGTTACTCCATTTCCCCAGAGAAGCATGTTAAGGATGGCCCAAGACCGTCTTGTCAGATCCTGGCCTATTCTACATCCACTTTCAAAACACATATCTGTATTAACCTACTCTGGTGGCTTTCCTTGTACTATCATACAACTGCTGGTGGCTGTTGAATCAGATATTTCAAATTGGCTTAGTGTATTTTAAAACTTAGTTGCCTCTTTTTCTGTATATTTTTACCACTCAGACAAAGGGCACTGCATCTTTTTAATAGATTTGAGCTACATACTAGCCAAGAATAAATCATGCAAGTGGGAAAATACCAGAAACGGAGCGTAGAAAAATAAAATAATGTGATTATGTGTGTGGCTGCTGTCTCTGCAGTTCTCAAGCAGCATATCTGCTGCTATGCACATCTCATTTTTTGAAGGTAAAAAAAAGCTACAACATAAAAGACCTGATACTCCTTGGCCATGGTTGATGCCGAAAGGAAGAATTTTTCAAGGAGGATTTCCGAGCTGCCCACTCACTAACCTATTCAGCTTTTTTAAGGCTTTGGGATAATATAGACTCATTTATTGCTCAGAAGTGGCCTGCATGTAACTTTATATCAAGGACATTTTATGAATTTTCAACATGTGAAATTCCAGGGTTTTCCTGGCCTACTGACAGCCCTTCTGCACTCTTCCTCTTTTACTATTTATGTGTGCATTTAGGTATTTTGGTTGTGTTTTCAGACCATTCCACTTTCCCAAATTCATTGCTGCATCGCTTTTGGGGTCATGGCCAAGCCCACAGTTGTATCAACAAAGCTGCAGCCCCTAAAATCAAAAGATTGCATTAATTTATGCTTTTATTTAAGCAAAGCTTTCAAAGTAACCTGAGACAGCAAAAAGTTTTCCATATGTCAGACCTCGTGTTGTTATGTGACAAAAGGTTCACCACCCCCTAAGAGGAGCACAGAGGGAGGACAGAAGGTGGGGAGTCCCTGTAACCTCACTGGGAACATGAGTCCCTCCCTGCCCTTTGCAGAGCTGTCCTGGGGGAACCTCAGCCCCATGGGCCAAGGGTGACATCCATCAGGGTGTCACCTCAGGAGAGGCTCTCCTGAGGGGTTTGGCACATTGTGAGATGCAGGGAACAGCATCTTGGGATGGAACAAACTTACAGGATGTTATGGGGAGGAATCAAAAGTGGCAAAAGGGAGGGATCCTGGTGGTTTGGAGAATAACAACTGGGGGAGAATTATGGGATATAAGAGACCAGTGCATGCTAACTGTGGCTGGTCACTATACTCGTCTGGCTCGCCCTGCACCTCATTGCTGCCATCTGTCCTGTCTGCTCATTAAACTCTGTTTCCAACTATTTCCCTGGGTAGAGGGTCCCTACTGTTGCTGGCAGGCAAGTGAAATAGGTGGCTTGGAAGCCAGGTATCAAAGCAGAGATAGCCCGGGCCAGATGTTTGTCTGTCCCTGCCTGTGAGACAGCTGGAGGTATTGGCTACTGGCAGGGGCATCGGTTCCAGACCAAGCGTGAGGGAGAGTGTGGGGTCTGGGGTTCACCCTGAGATCTGGGTAAGGGTTGTGCACAAAGGGAGATGAGAGCATCCAGAGCCAGCCAGGTAGGCTGTGTGTCCGTGACTGGTTGCTGCAGGGGTCCATAGCCGTGTGTGTGTGTGTGTGTGTGTGTGTGTGTGTGTGTGTCTGTTTATAAACACAAAGGAAGTTTGTGTGCCTGCAGCTGAGTGGGCTGGAGCTCTGAGGGTGGTCCTGTGCCCTCCAGGTGCCAGCAGCTACCAGACAGATTGGATATGTGAGGACAGTTACTGCCTACATGGTGTGTATGTATGTATTTCCCACACATGGACCTTCACGCTGATCAGACACAAAGGAGGGAAGGACTAAAACTGTGCTGCTTGTGCAAGTGCTGTGTTTTCTGGGTGTGCTGGTTTTGACTGGAATAGAGTTGATTTTTTTCAATGTAGCTGGTGCGGGGCTGTGTTTTGGATTTATGTTGAGAACAGTGTTGATAACACAGGGATGTTTTTGTTATTCCTGAGCAGTGCTTACACAGTGTCAAGGCCTTTTGTGCTTCTCATTGCACCCTGCCAGCAAGGAGGCTGGGATTGCACAAGGAGTTGGGAGGGGTCAGCTGACCACGACTGACCAAGGGTATATTCCATACCATATGGCATCATGCTTAGCATATAGAGCTGGAGGAAGAAGAAGGAAGGTGGGGACATTCAGAATGATGCCATCTGCCTTCCCAAGTCACTGTTAGGTGTGATGGAGCCTAGTTTTCCTGGAGGTGATTGAACACCTGCTCACCAGTGGGAACTGGTGAATGAATTCTTTGTGGTGCTTTGGTCCTGTGAGTGACTTTTGCTTTCCTATTAAACTGTCTTTATCTCAACCTATGAGTCTTCTCACTTTTAGCCTTCTGATTCTCTCCCCCATCACATCAGATAGGAGTGAGTGAGCATCTTAGCTGGCAGCTGGGGTTAAGCCAACACTGGCTTGTGCTGTTTGGCCACATGTGTACAGGTTTTGTATGTGTGCCAATTTGGAATTCATGCTAAACCTGGCTAAAGACTATTTTTACCTGCTGGGCTGCTGGAGCCAGCAACCCCCAACCCCACATGTCTGGGGCTCTGCCCTGCTAAATGCAATAGGAATGAATAAGTGACCTAAAGTCTGATATTAAATGAGTTTTAGACTATTTTAGACTATTGAGGTTTCTAAATGAAGGATTTTGTCTTATACAGGGAAGGCTTACAGACACAGGGTCCAGCCAGTCTCTTAGAGTGGCTGCTCAGGATCTATCTGTACAGGGGAAAGTAATTTCTGACTACTGCCCTGGCACCTCTAACTCAGCCCCTATGCAAAAATAAGAGAAATAAACTATGGAGGGAGAAACTTTGAGCTGCCACTCGTGCAGAGACTGCAGTTTCTCCCATCAGATTTAACTAGTGCAAGGCCATTCCTCCTGGATGGCTGTGCTTGTGGGTTTCATTGTCTCACGCTGTGAGGAATTGCACAGCTTCCAGCACATGCTCAAAAGCTACACGACCTGGGGCTGCAGTTCCCTCCCGCTATCCAGTTACTAGGAATTTTCCAGTAAGTAAGACACCATAAGAAGGTGTCAGTGATAAAAGCCAACCTGAGAAGAACCCTCTCAGTGTCTGAGCGCACTAATAAATCATTTAGCCCAGTACCTTCTAAATACCAGCCCCAAAGCAGCAATATTTACATAAGTTTCTCCAGCTCATGCACAGATGGTCTCTCACCACTTACACTCTGAGAGACCTGTGAAGTGCTCTGGATAGGGGACTGGCTCGTGCTATTCACAGGGACGATTTGCGTGCTTAGTTTTGAGTACTGAACAGTGCAAAATAAAACAGAGAGTATTTCCTATGAGTCTGGGAAGTCTGACCCATTTCTAAACAAACATCTGTTTGCTCCAAGCATCAGAACCATAAGCAAGCACAGTAAAAACCTTCTTGTGAAAGCAGAGTGATGGAAAGCTTTCAAATCCTTTAAAATTCCTGAGAACCTTTAGAATTCCCAAGAACCTTTAAAATTCCCTTTTAAATTCCTGCGTCATGGTATCAAGTGGAAACATCACCTCAGCACTTGCTAGGATGACTGGCTGTGTCTCTCCTTGGAACAACTGACCCACTGCCCGACTGAGACAGCAAACTGCACAGATGCCTCATGTCCTTCCACCAGGATAACAAAAGACACAGTGGACGCAGGTCATCCTTATCCCCTTGTCTGTCTTTTGGTCCCAAGTGAGACAGTTTCACTTTGCAAGCATTGCTAAGTGTGAGTAGTTGGTCCACACTCTCCCTTTCCTATGCAAAGCAAATTTTTAAGAACCCAGTTTTAAGCCATGCATTGATACAAGGCATTCCTATTGCAGAAGACGCAAGCACAGCTGGGGCTCTGACATGATCCTGTGCTGGAGGCTTCAGCTGCAGCCCTAGGTTGAAAAAAAGGGGTAAAAAAAATAAAGAAAGGAGGCAATAAACATGTCAGTTCCAGAGGGCTGTTTTGCAAGTGTCCCTGGGGACAAGCTTGGGTTTACCTGGTGATGTTTGCAAGCTGGGCATACAACATCATTTGGCCTCCTCTTTTTCTCTGTATTGGCATCTCCCGTTAGCTTCTGTCCAAGCTGTGCTCCTGCAGGTGCTTTGACAGGCAGAAAGCTCACTTGGTCAGAGTCCTATCTGTGACAGACATCTGTCCCCATCTGCATCACACTATACTGACATCCACCACCCATGGGCTACAAAAAAGCAGGAACATCCTCTGCCTCCAAAAGCTGTACCATCAGGAGTGTGGAGCGTGTCTCAACATGATGGTCCCTCAGCAGGGACTTAGCCTTCTTAGCCCCCACTGACATTTTCAGCTCCCAGATGGATGTGAGTTAGGATTTAATTCCACCCAACAGCCTCATGATAAGAAAAAGATTAAAACTTGGAGAGGCATACTAATTTAAAAGTCATAACACAGGAAAGGAGGATAATGCACCAGCTCCATGGAGTAAAGTGCAGAAGCATTCCTAGCCCAGGAAAATACTCCCGGGGCCAGTACCACTGTGTGAGACTTGCAAGACATCAGTCCTATTCTACAGCACTTTGCACACTTTGAACTTATCCTCCTTTTTTTCCAAGGCACCTCTTTCCCTGGCTTGTGCCTGTATCCCCAATCTCCTCTCTAAAGCAAGAGCATTTCTACCTTGCATGAACTCTCTTTCCTGGGACTGGGGGAAGGAAAAAGACCTATGGTCCCTCATCTCTCCCTATGCTTAGATATGCAGTTCCCTCTTCTTAGGTTAGTTCCTTGAGACAGCAGAGCAGCTGTGAATGTGGGTATAGTGAATCACAGAAGACAGTGGAGGGAAGGGAGGAAGGTGCTGTTCAGCACATGTAGCTTCCAAGAAGACCAGCATAGGAGATAGTGCACAGAACCCCTGCTACCCCTTCTATTCCGCAGCCTCCTCCATTGGGTAAAGTTGCAATGCCCAGAAGAATTAGATCAGTGGGAAAATCAGAGTTAAAAATGCAGGCATCCCAACCCTAAACCACTGATTCTTTGTCTCAAAGTTGAACAGCACTGAAAAACTGACAGCATGTGGCAACAAGCATCCCCACTGTCACAATAGGAGTCCTTAAAGAAAAGACAAGACATGGAGGAGCAGCTGGTTTTAGTAGTGGTGCAAAAACTCCACATTTTGGTAATGGTGAGTGGGCTCAGAGAGGCACAATTTGCTTAACCCTCAGCCTAAAGGAGGCTGAAATGGGATTTCAAATTCAGGTTTGTAGGAGAAGGAGGACTGATTCATCATCTCACCAGTTCCATGCTGTGTGGGAAAGAAACTCTAAAGGGACTAAAGCAGCTGGGTGAGGGCAGATGTCGTCTATGTGTGTGTATCTATGCTTGAGCTGAAAAACTCTCTGTATTGGGTTTGCATGGCAAGGTTTTGGTAGTGAGGAGTCTTCAGGGGTGCAGAAGTTTCCCCTGTGTCCAAGAGAGCCAATGCCATCTGGCTCCAAGATGGACCTGCCACTGGCCAATGCTGAGCCCAACAGCGACCATGGTAGTACCTTAGGGATAACAAAGTTAAGAAGGGAGGAAAAGTTACTGTGCAAGAGTAATTGCAGCCAGAGGAGAGTGAGAATGTGAGAGAGCAACAACTCTCCAGACACCAAGGTCAGTGAAGAAGGAGGGGGAGGAGGTGCTTCAGGCGCCAGAGCAGAGATTCCCCTTCAGCTTGTGGTGCAGACCATAGTGAAGCAAGCTCTGCCCCTGCAGCCCATGGAGGCCCATGGTGGAGCAGAGATCCACCTGCAGCCCATGTAGGAACCCACACTGGAGCAGAGGGATGCTCAGAAGAGTCTGTGACGCCGTACAGATCCTGAATGTAGCTCAGTTGGTTAGAGTATGGTGCTAATAACGTCAAGGTTGTGGGTTTGATCCCCGTGTGGGCTATCCACTTAGGAGTTGGACTTGATGATCCTTGTGGGTGCCTTCCAACTCAGAATATTCTGTGATTCTCTGGTAACCCCACATTGGAGCAGGCTCCTGGCAGGACCTATATCCCTGTGGAGAGAGGAACCCATCTGCTGGAGCTGTTTTGCTAGCATGACTTGTGATACCATGGGGGACCTGTGCTAGAGCAGTCTGTTTCTGAAGGACTGCATCCCCCTGGGAGGGACCCATGCTGGATCAGGGGAAGAGTGTGAGGAGTCCTCCCCCACAGGAGGAAGTAGCAGCACAGACAATGTGTGATGAACTGACTGCAGCCTCCCTTCTCCATCCCTCTGTGCCACCTGGGGGAAAGAGGGAGATAAATTGGGAGTGAAGTTAAGTCCAGAAAGAAGGGAGGGATGGGACAAAGGTGGTTTAAGATTTGGATTTTATTTCTCACTACACTACTCTGAATTGATCGATAATAAATTAAGTCAATTTCCTGAAATCAAGTCCGTTTTGCCTGTGACAGTAGTTGGTGAGTGATTTCTCCCTGTCCTTATCTCAACCCACAAGCTTTTCAATGTATTTTGTTATATTTTCTCACCCCTGTCCAGCTGAGGAAGGGAGTGATAGAGCATCTTTGGTGGGCACCAGGTGTTGAGCCAGGGTCAACCCCCAAAGCCTCTGCCCGTGCATGCCTTAAGAAAAGGAACAAGGACCTCTCTGGCCTCCACGTAATATTCGGTCTGCTTCCTCAGCAGGTAGACATTTCTGGAGCAGGGATTTCTAAAGCATGTACCAGGGAAATGAACAGCGAAACATGCGGGTCAAAGTAAGCAGTCAATACCGTGACCCAAATGCAAAATGGTCTGGCACAGCTTGTTCCACGTCAGTGCACTGAGCATCCATGCAGGCTGCGCGGACAGTCCTCCTCACTGAGAGCCAGGTCCTGACGAATCTCCCCTTTCACCCATATTGCAATTTTAAATCTGAAAGGTAACTTCAGAGTTTGGTCCATGTGTTTAAAGATAGCCGTAGGAAGAGTAGCTCATCTAATAGGAGCAGAGGTCCACTAAACCACTGCTGTGACATAAAGAAAGAGTCTAGAAGAGACACGGGTAAAGTATAACAAGCTTCCTGCAGCACAGCATTCCCGCAGTTCAGAGATTTCCTGCACCAGAGGTTACATGTGGACCATCATCTGAATATACAGCTTACTCTCACTCTCCATGGAGGAGGGAGGCTTGTTTTCATGTGAAATAAGCAGGCACTCCAGTGGAAGTACTAATTAACAAAACATCTCCATGGGACTGCACCATCTTAAATGCCCTGACACCAAGATTTGGGAGCATCCTGCCACCCTAACAAATGGTCCAGCTTGGAGCCAGCAAAAGCTACAAGTCAATAACAGCATCCCTGTGCTGGGCATTAAAGGAAATATTTCCATATTTTCTCTTCAGATTGTGTTGGGACTGCCTCTATACTGTAGGGCTGCCTTAGCAATACTTGCTTACGGTAGGAAAAATCCAGATCTCAGGTGATGTTAAGTCCCTCCTAGGTCTTGCTTTAGATCTTGTCTCCCTCAGGCAGAGGAGATGAGCTGTAGGCTCAGCAGCAACTTGAAGCTAGGGAGGAGGAGCAGGCCAGCCAGCAGAAGCTCACAGTGTTATAATGACTTGTGATCCACCTGGAGGTCCCAGGAGGATCTCAGGAAGCATGATGTTCAGCCGCAGAGAGGTGCTTTTCTCCCCGCCGACTACAATGCCAGCTTGGGGCACTGCTGCTTTCCACTGACTGAGCTAATGTTAAAAGCATAGACTGCTTCCTTGAAAAATCCTCAGGGAAAGCAATCTCCTGCCATTATGCTGAGGAGGAGGAGAAGGATGCAATCCCCAAAGAAGCCTTGCTGGTAGTTGAAGTCTGTGCACCAGACTTTACCAGCCAGATTAGGCCATGCAGGGGAGGAAATGGGCTTCCTACAGCCCTTCATCTCCTTGGTTTGGCACATGCATGGCTTCAGACACAGGCTTGGATGTAGAAAAGCTAAGATTTGGCTTTAATCATGTTTAAGAGAATATAACAAAAAGATGTGAGCATATTTGTTGGGGTACGAATACCTAATGGAGCAAATACCAACCAAAACTTAAATTGCTGTAATTAACCACTGTGTAACAGAGATTTACGTTCATCATCAGAGTACTTTTAAAGTAGGGAGTTATCTGCATGTAAATCATGAGTATTTTTTAGAAAGGGAGTAAACCTAAAACAACTTGATTTGCTTGAGGAACACATTCTGGAAGTCAAATTTCTATTTATTTATAGACAACCAAAATGAAAATATTATTTTCATGAGGCAGGCTTAGAAAGAGTCACAGAAAAAGCATTTGTGATGGAAATTTACTGTCCTCTCACTGGGACTGCTCAGACTGTGAGAAGACAAGGGGAGGAAAGGGATATATATGTGCATGTGTGTATATATACGTATATATTTATTGATCTATGTTTAGTGTGTGTTTATTTATATATATTTATATAGAGAAGTAAGAATCATAATAAGGAGAAACCAATATGAATATTTTAGTTAACATAATAATAAATAAATAAATAAATAAAAAAAATAAATAAAACTGCTTCTTAGGCTAGAAGGGAGAAACGTGTGCTCCACAAATGTGTACCTTCTTGGCAGGAGCTGGAGGCTTATGCACTAAAAGTTTTTGTGATGGCATGAATGAAAGACAAATAAATCAAGGCCCCAGTTTCCACCACCATAGTTACTAGCACATGTCCTGAAGACATGGAGAGCAGCTGGGTGTGGAGGACCATGAGCAGAGGCCCCATGAGAAGCCTTCAGGGAAGCTATATGCTCTATAAAAACCTTATACGCTGCACTCTGTGTATGTGAAAAGTGATTATAAGGCCAGTTATAGTATTTGTCTCCTTTCCCTGTAATAAAGAGCATCCCTGAGAGAGAGAGAGCGAGAGAGCATCTTATTCAAACTCCTTTGTTCTGCTGCACTCTGTATTTCCCCAGCTTTGGCTGATCTGTCCCACCAAACACCAGCCCCGACCCCCTCTTCCCTCTCCATCTGCCCCAGGGGCTCAGCGCCTCTGTAAGGAAAGCCGCTGTTGCCTTGCATCCCAAAAAGTCAGCATGTCAAAACATTAGCTGGTGCCTTTTTACTTAAAAAGAGAGGCCCATCAGAGACTGGGTGGATTCTCGGTGCCCACGCGTGTGCACGTACCCCGTGCCACCTGCCCGGGCGGAATGGCAGCGGGCAGCGAGGCAAACCTCACGTGCAGTGATGCTGGCTGACTTGTGGAGAACAAAACCCTCCACCAGCTCTTCCAGAAAAGAAAACAAAAGCCTTGAACAAACCATCCCCGGGCCATTTCAGCCAGCAACAAAGCTAACAAGCAAATCAAACAGAGAAATATCCCAGCAGACCTCAACTGGCTGAACAAACAAACGGAGAAACTCAGGTTCCAAAGAGCAGGGGAGCTGCATTATGAAACAAGATTTTTGATACAAAAGGAAGCTTACAGCTATCGCTGGTGATTAGGCACGGAAGAGAAAGGTCGCTCTGGGCGTTAGACCACACTTCACACACACACAGAGGTTATTCAATCAATATTTGTCCTGGAATCACATGCGGCGGAAAAAATTTCAAGTGAATGGTCAGCAGAATTTAATGCTCGTATTCATTCATGTTGTGCTCTTGGATGAACATGTGTTTTTATATCTAGCACAACCTAAGCTTTAGAATCCAGTAGGTTTTTAATCAAAATACAGGAAAATCTTGGAATTAAACACTGCATTTGTATATGCCTTTCAATTACATTTTCAGCAGGATGGGGACCTATGATCTGAGAATGGAATCTGTGGTAGGAGGGAGATTACTCGCATCTCCAAGTTCTGGACCTAATGAGAAAAATAAATCAGTTAAGGCTCCAGAAAGACAACAGAAAACTGGCCGTCCACAGAAATCTCTCCAAAGCAGAAGGGAGGGATTTATTCCTGCCATCACTGTTCTCTGGCCATGCTTCTGCGCTGACATTAGAGGTTTTATTTAGGGTCACAGCAGTAACAGCGGGAAGATATAATCCTCTGATGAACAGGCAGCTGTTACCCCCCACCATTGTAAAAACGATGATCTCAGGTTGAGGATATTGTTGCCTTGAATCATCATATTTTTTTATCCCCCTCCCCTGGTGAGTTTGCCACAACAGATTGTTTGCTTATATTCAGATCGTAAGGCCATGGCTCTATTTTCTCCCCCCAACAAAAGTTAAAGGAAATTTGACCGTAGGTACCCCAACCATGGACTTTAGAATTTGGGTGCAAATAGTGATGATTAAAACACAAACGAAACAAAACAAAACTAGACAAAACTCAACCCTCTTGCCTAGTAACTTAATGGCAAAATATGCATGAGGCACAGAACAACATCCATTTCACTTCAGGTTGTTATACACATGATGGGTGGCATTCAGATAACTATCACAGGGGCAGGATGCCTCTAAGTCCTTAAGATTATATCTTTGTGTGAATAAAGTCAGATATCAGTGCTCTCTAGGATTGCATAGGGATTAATTTTAGCTGCATAGGGGATTGCCTGGGAGAGGAGAGTCCCATTCAACAGCGCAGAGAGTTATAGAACAAAGGGTGCTTCAAGGCAAAAGCTTTCAGGGAGTAGTTTATTTTAATAGTCTAGCTGGAAATTCACTGGAAAAACAGCTCTATCAGTCCTGGTCAGGAGGAGTGAGGGAACAGAACATGTTCCTCTGGCAGTCTGTCCTGAAGAAGAACCCGTGCTCCAGCACAAGACGAAGTGTTGCCATGTCCCACATCCAGTGGATGTGCTGTCTTCCTCACACAGATAATGGAAAAGAAAAATAAGCTTTAAGTTGGTCACACCGTGTTAAAGATCACTTTGATGGACTTCAAACAGCCTACTGAAATTATCTGCTGTGCTTGAAGTGCCGCTCTGCTTCCAGAGGAGATGCTGCAGGAAGGCAGAGGGCTGAGTGAGGAGCACTGCACAGGTCAAGTACCCCATTCATGAACATGGGAAAGGCACTTTGTTCACATGGCGCTGGAAAACCGGTCAACCCCGTGCCAAGGGGGTTTGTCATAGCACCATCCCAATGCATTCACAGGAAAAATCAGTCCTATTTCTCTTGCAAACCATTTTCCTTCACCTATGCAACTCCTCCCCTCTGAAAACACTTATCCTCAGGGCAGTAGTTCTTTGGGGAGGTGAAACTCCCTATTCAAAGTGGGGCACTCTGGGACCAAACAGGGTTTATCCTGAAAATGGGCTGGCAGGTTTCACACAAGGACTTGCTCTTTCTAGGTTTTACCCCCACAAGGCTATTGCATTTATATTTCATAACACTTGTAAGGGAATATTCAAAGCAGAGAGGGAAAAGAAAGATCCCCCATTAATGTGATTTGCTACTTTCAGGGCTTTGGCTCTCAGTCTCTTTGGCACTGAGCACTACAGTGTCCTGTCTCACTGCCTGCTGTCCTCTGGCTCTGAACTGGGGCAAAACTGTACAGATTCAGGCACAATTAAAATGATGTTTCATAGGAGTCACTTTTAATGCTCTGTAATGTATTTCCTTAGAGAGCCACAGATTTGGGTTAAAATTACTTTGCTTTAGAAATGTCCACTTCAAAAACAACTGCATACTGAATTTGAGCATTTGAAGTTCTGGGACAAATGACCCTACCTGCATTCCTCTTACCTTAATGGGCCTTCATCCTCCTGCTTCTCCCTGCAGTCCAGGTATGCTTTGTACAGAGCAATAAAAACAACATATCCCTCACCTATCTTGTTCTCTTTGGCAAGGAAATACTAAAGACTCATGACCAGCAGATAGCTATTCAAACAAATTCACAACTTAGCAAGCCTACAAAGGATTAACACACCCATGTTTTCACTGTGTGGCTCTCCTGTGAGCTGTAAGTGTTGTTCTAAAGACAGAAACTGCAAATTGTTGTTTCCAAGGGCACAGTATGCTTCATGGTGTAGTATTAGATATTATATTTGGTCCACCAAAATGCTGATAATGTGTCAGCTAGTTTAACATTCCTGTACCTTATTAAGAACAAAAACAGGCAGAGGTGACAACACATCACTGCTGTTTAGAGCAGCATGAAATTTAAACCAGGCAATTTGTTGATGTTAGAAAGAGGAATTTCAACAGTAATTGAAATTCTGCAATTTTTAAACATTTCTCTATAGCCTGTTCCTCTTCACTTCCTTTTCTCACAAACATGCTTTCTACCCCCAAAAATAAACAATTACTCGGGTGAAACTGTACAGGGAGGTGAGACCACATGACCCCTTTTGAGCTGCTAAGGTGGCCCAAAATACCAGTACCACATAAACCAGTGAAGGCAGCAGATCTCTCCTGAAATGTGCTTTAAATTTCTCAACACCAAGTGTCAATCTTACCATATTGTGACCAAAACCTTTCCTTGGAGGTTTTTACTAGTGCCTTAAATGTAAAGGTTTCTTAGGCATCTTTAGGAGTTCTTCTTAGGGCTACATCATCCCCATCTGCCCTAAGGCTGATAGGGGAAATGGCATTCACAAATGGTCCCCATGCCTTTAGCATGCTGATGGCTCACCCTGGCCACTCTCTGCACCTCAAGTGAGATGCAAGAGAATTTGTACTGATGTCAGAGCAGCAGCAAGGGAAAACAGCTCCTCTTGGCCCTTCACCATCTTCGTTGCCCTTCTTTGGACACTCTCTAATAGCTTAATATCTTTCTTACATTGTGGTGCCCAAGACTGCACACAATATCCAAGGTACCAGCGCAGAGCAGGGCAGGACAATCGCCTCCCTCGACCAGCTGCTGCTGCTTTGCCTGATCCCCCCTGGCTGACACAGCTGGCCCTCCTGGCTGCCAGGGCACTGCTGACTCATATTCAGCTTGCCATCAATCAGGAACCCCAGGTTCCTTTCCGTGTGCTGTTCTCCAGCCTCTTGTTCCCCACTCTGTATGTACATCCGGGGTTGCCCCATCCCAGGTGCAGAATCTGACACTTGTCTTTGTTAAACTTCATATGGTTGGTGATTGCCCCGCCCTCTAATTTGTCCAGGCCTCTCTGCAGGGCCTCCCTGCCTTTGAGGCAGTCAACAGCTCCTTCCCATTTAGTATCATCAGCAAACTTAACTTAGTATTCCTCCAAGTTCTGCATCCAAGTCGTTTACAAAGACATTGAAGAGAATTGTCCCTAAAATGGAGACCTGCAGAGCCCCACTAGTGACCAGTCACCCTACCCACTTTGTGCCCAACCCATGAGGCAGTTGCTCACCCGCTGTGTGATGTGTTTATCATATTCAAGAGAGCTTTGGAGTTTTCTATAAGCATTGCTCCTGCTGCAAGTCAACATTAAGGCAACATAAAACTCTTCAAGTATACAACACACTTCTTCAGAAGACATCTGCATTTAAGGCAAACATTAACATAAAGTCAGACTCCAGAATGCTCCCTCACACAGAACAGTGCTTTAATAAGTAGTACTTAGTAGTACTTTAATCAGTAGTCCCATTAAAGCCTATGGGATTACTCCTGCAGTATGGTGCTTTTCAAAAGGGGCAGCATCATCAGAGTGCAGCTCTGAGAAGTAACACTGTGGTTGCAAGGAGGATGTGAACAAGCTTTTAGTACCTGGGATGTCCTAATTAGTCCTAATGATGGTTTGAATGTAACTGATTGCATCTTGCCTCATTGGCAGAGTAGAAAAGAACTCTTTCAATTAGTTTTGAAAGTGAGTGAATTTAATCCGAATATTGCAGAATACTTGATATTTACAGAATATGTAGTTTTTTGCTAAACACCAAGTTTTTAGCCAGGACTCATTTGCTCTTGCTACAGAACCCTTTTGCTTTGAGGCAGCCTGTTCCCATAGGAACACAGTCACACTGGCATCATGGAGACCACTACAACATTTCCAAAATCAGCCAGCAGAATAATTCTGCTATGTATTCTCTTCTACTGCTCTAGTTGGAGAGTGTATATTATCATAGAATCATAGAATCATAGAATCAGCTGGCTTGGAAGGGACCTCCGAGATCATCAAGACCAACCCTTGATCCACTACCGCTGCGGTTACCAGACCATGGCACTGAGTGCCACATCCAGTCTCTTTTTAAAAAGTGTCCTGTTATATCTAGTTGGAATTACATCCCCACGGGGCAAAGTTAAACATATATGCGCATACATACACATATGTACACACACACATTCCTACATAGATAGAGACCCAAAATCTTGTTAATTCTTTTTGGTGTGTTTTTGACCTATTTCCTTCTTTTTTTTTTTTTTCCCTGAGGGACTGGACCAAACACCAGCCATCTCCAAAGACATAGCAGTAAAGTAGAACTAAACCAACTCATTTTTATTTTGGAAGAAGGAATTGCCAGTCTGTCAAACATTTCAACAGAGACACTTGCAGATGCGCCAAGTACGTAACAATTAGCATACTAGGAGAGCCGTACCCTCCTGCCATATGGCCATTTCTTTCAGTTTGCTTTCTGCCCCCTAAGAAAGTTTTATTTTATCATAAGTTTTAGAATGGATCTGACAGACTCTTTCCAGCTCTTATTTCTTCACAACTTAATGGATTTACCCTTTCCTTGGGGCTCAAGGAGGCTTGAATTTTAGTCTTTCAATATGATGCCATTTCTCTTCCCTTATTTTCTTCTACACTTGAATGCTTCATTTATTTAACAGCCTCATTGATCTCAACAGGAAGATTATTACACCAAAGTGCTAGTCAGTTTGAGCAGAGACAGCAGAAGACTTTGGATTTGTCTTTCCAGGGGACTGCCTTTCTATTTATGTCATTTTCATTTGTTGCTCAAAAATCTTTCCTGCCAAAACATTCAGAGGAAAAATGTATCCTGTTTAGACCAATTTTTAGCAGCTTTAATTGCTATCAGATTATGTAAAACTTGCATGTGTCAAGTTGTGATTATTTGGGGTAGGGTTGAGCTGCTGTTTTCCCCTACAGTGGGAGCAAGCCTTCCACACCCCACAGGTAGACTGTCCTGGCAGACCCCAGTGAGGGATTTGGGCACCTGTGGTCATTCCTCTGCAGGTAAATTTGCCGTTCCTCAAGTGGGTAGCTGGACTCCCTCCTCTTGCAACGTGAAGGCAAGCAGGAGTATTTGGGAAGTGCAGGCAGTGGCCCTCCAAGAGCACCACAGTGACAGCCCAGGGCTGCAGGGAGCAGTGAAAGACCTCCAGAGGGCTGTGGTGGGAAGGCTGCGACTTGACCTAGCCGTGATGAGAATGCCGCCCGGGCACATGCTGGCATCGGAGGTGCACAGTCTTTGGCATCCCAGAGGTTTTGGAGGAGAGAAGCTGCCCATCATTCTACTCCCACCCAGCCTGCAGCTGAGGCTGACCCCACATCACCCCACCACCAAGGTCACTGCCAATTCACCTTCCTTCTCAGGAGCCCAGTCACTTGTGCCAGCTTTTCTGGTCACCCTGGGACAGAGGCAGAGCTGACCTGACTAAGTTTCATCATGTTGGAAATTTGCCAGTGACAAATATTTATCTGGGAGTATTGCTCAGGGGACCCAGGCAGGACCCGTGCCCCCATCCTGGGGGCAAAGTAAAATGGTTGAAGCTCCCTTGAACTCCTGTGCAGGTGGCCCAAGGTGATAGGACACAAGGATGCAGGCACAGGTTTTATTTCCCCCTTACGGTTGCCAACCTTCCACATCAGCCTGCAACGAGCACTACCCACTGAGGATCTCCCTAGTTAAAATGGCTCTGAAACCTTCCCTGAAATTTTGGAGCAAACCAAGTGTAGTGCTTACAGGATATCATGTTGCACAGAGATCAGAAAATGCCATTTTGCTGAATGCAAAAACCCAGCTCCTGCCACCAGTTTTCCATTTACTTCCTTCGTCCACCTTGGAGTCACACTCCTTGAATTTAATATTTTCAAGAGAGAAAAAAAATCCTTTGAAAAATTTTTTTTTTTGATATTAAACATTTCCAGTCAAGCTGAACTCGTAGGAGAGTCTCTGAAACACTCCACCAGCATGTCCCTCTGGGAACTTCAGATTCTATTTATTTAATGTTTTTACTCATTGAAGACTGTGTCTGAGTAGGTGTCAACAGCATTTACTTTCTCATCCAGCTTGTTGGTCTCACTGTCCTGTGAACTGCAGGGTTTTCTAACCCTCAACAGCCAGCAAACTGAAGGACTTGCCTATGTGAATGTTCCAGAAACCTGCAGCCTGTTTTAAAATTATCCCGAGGCGATTAAAAATTAACAGACATTGTGACGAAGACAGATGTTCTTCCAGGCTTCCCTCTGAAATCTTAATGTCCAGTGGTTCTGTACTTGATTACAAACTGCCTCAAAATGGTAAAGAATAGGATAAATCATAGCTGTCAATTAATGAAAACCTTAAACCAGCTCTTTTTAGCAACCAGTCATTCTGTTCTATTGCAGTTAAAAGTTGCTTTTTATTTACACCACTGCCTAAAGAGATTTCCAGGTAGACGCGACATTTGCCGACTCCTCGTTTCAATAAAGATGACTCCATTTTGAACCTCACCCCTATATTAATTTATTATGACACTGAAAAAAAACCCCAAAAAACAAACTCTGATTTCAAAGAAGAAAACTACAGCAAGACGAGGACAAACAGAGGCAGGGGTTGTTTTCTGTACAAGTGCCCACAGTTTTTGTTTTTTAAGGGAGGGAGGAGCTATGTGGCCCTGTTCCCATTTAATCACTCCAGCAGGAGCCAGCAACAGCCACATTCCAGTTGCAGTTCTGACATGGCCACCTTCCTTGTTTTGTCTACTTATCCTGCAAGCTCACTGAGGCATGGAAGACCATTTTAGCAGCACCCAGTAAAATGTAGCTCCTGGTTTAGTGGGGGTCTTTAAGGGATCCAATAGTATACAGAGTGAAAAAAGTGAGCTGAAGTTGAATAAGGAACTGCAAAAATTCAAGCATGCAAAAAAAGTGAGGAGGAACTTATCCTGGATGTGCAAGCCCTCAGCCCCCACACCGTGTGTATGCATTTGACCCGAGAATGGTATTTTTTCCTCCTGCAGTTCCTCCATCCTCCACTCTGCTTGTCTGCTCTGCACCCACAGTCCAGGAGCTGCCTCCCGTGTGCCACAGAGCAGCTGGGAACATCCCTCTCAGTGATCCTGTAGGTCTGGGGACCATATGTGCTCAGCCCATTCAGCAAAGGTGGAAGCCTGAAGTTTGCTCCATGAAGGTATATCCTCACTGTCAGTTTGAACTGCTAGGCAGAAATAAGTCCCTAACTAGCATATCCAAGCTATGATTCAAAAGGTTTAAAACTGGACAAAGGTGGGTGGATTTTGACCTTTCCCCCTTCAGAGACAGAAGCCCATCTCCTGAATTCTTATCTCAGTGCAGGGGTGCTCAGGTATTTCAAAGGAGAGGCGACAAGAATTTCTAACGCGGGCGAAGTGATGTGTTTTTCTTGGTCTTGCCCCTGGAGCTCGCATATCCATTTTGACCAAAGTTTTCCAAGAAATCCTTGGCCTGAATCGGATCTTGCATGGATCTAGCGATGGAAAATGTTAAGTATTCTTAATAAAGGTACAATAAGTTGGAGTAATGATACAGAGGCCAGTTTTGACTTAACTAGACCGCCCTAAATTCTTCAAGAGACAAACAAGTATTAAATTGGCTCTACCACCCATATGTGCACTACTAGCTTACTGATGATCTCAGGAACCCTTCAACGCAAACACAAACACCACACATGCCGCACCTCCGGCAATCCAAAATAATTGGCAGGTTGGGTGCCCTGACCATCCACACCTCAGCTGATTTGCAGAGACACTGTTTCATCTTTACTGAGGGGCACCTGCTTCTGCACGTCCTGCCCCGCAGTCACACACACTACTCCAGCCACGATGTAAGGTGGTCACAGATCTCTCCCACTTTCCCACTGCTGTATATGAACTTGGGTTTATGTCAACTTGGCAGTGTGCACACCTGGCACTCTGAAACGATACAAGCAGAGTTAGGTTCTTCATAGAGAGGCAAATGTGGATCTACACCTATCCAAGGAATGCTACTTTTGGACAAGGTGACACTCTTCTTAGTGTCAAACTTTTACATTTCAAGGCTCATGAAAAATCACCAATGGGAAGCACAAGTACTTAGCATTTCTGAGAATCTGTCTAAATTTACAACAGACTGAAGGTTTGGGCCTGGCACCGAAACAGGCCTTGCTATCCAGATGAAGTATTAGTCTTTTGTAAAGAATTTGTACTGTCTTTATCCAATTTCCATTCTTAACTATAGCTTTCAGTGAAATGTGTTCAAACTCCTCTAACTCTTTTTCTGCCAGACACTCCTTCTAAGCAAGATTTTTAAATTCATATTCCAAATCTTTCTCCAATTTTACATCTGCTTTCCTCTTTTGAAGTGCAATTCTTTTCTGCAACAGAAAGAAAAAAAGTGTTTATACAGATTGCACATTTCTTGTTTCTCTGAAGTCTTGCGCAGCAGAAGTAGAGTGCTCACAGGCTATGGGAACTCTGCATGACTGTGGGGATCTGACAGTGATATCCAAGACCACCAGTAATACTGATCTCTGTTCTCACCTACAGGAGTACAGAAGCATTATCTCCATACTACATCTTTGCTGAGCTTTGCATAACAGTGTTACCTGACTGATCACGACAGTCAGAAAACAAGCTTGCCAAAATTACAAGAAACAATTGCATTTACTTTTTCTTCCCCTAGCTGCCTCGGTCCTGCAGCTCTAACAAGTACCAGTGACAATAAGAAACTTGTTTTTGTCACCAAAGCAGGCATACACTGTGCTGAGGCCACTCAAGAACTAGCCTGGTGACTCACGCTGGTGACTCAGGACCAGTTATTCCCGCAGAGTTAACTCTTGGTATAACACAAATCTCGTCTCTAACTCAAATACCGGGTGACGTTTTCAATTCACCTGAAAAGATATTTTTAAGCTTGACTTGACAAGCCACTCAGGAGCCCAGCTTTAGCTCAAGGCCTGTGGCCTTTGGGGCTGGCTCTTCATGCCTTGCTGGCTGCATGCTTGCCTTGCAGCAGGACTGCCCTCACACTAGCTAAAGTAAAGCCAAGACAACACAAGAATTCCACACTTGGGTTAACCTTCCTCTGAAGGCAAGTATGCAGAGGCATCACTTCTCCAATCCCATTCCTGAGACTGCTACATTGCTGAGCTTTCATTTTCGTCCAAACTCCCTCCACCCTCTTCAATCTCCTTGAAGACAGCCTTTCCATCACCTGTGTTAACAGGTCCCCCCAAATTCCATGCTGCCTCTGAACACCCACAACTGACAAGCTTCTCTTGCAGCTCTTGGTGTACGGGGTGAAAAAGCCATCATGCTCTATCACTCCCATTACCACTTGTCATCCAACCGCTTACATAAGCCTGTGGCCTCTGAAATAAAAACATTTGCTTGCACTTGAGTAGAACTGGTTGGTTGGAAGAGAACCTGGGGAGAGAAATGATTGGAAAAACAGTCATAGAAGCAAACTTCCAGAATGTGGCATTTTCGTTTTCCTTTCAACTTTCTTATTTCCTTTAGTCAACCACTGCTTCCCCATCAAACAAAAAAGTTTCAACCAGCAAAGTCAACTTGTTTAACATTTCCACATATCTTCCAGCAGACAGGACTACCATAGCACATTGTAATCACCTATAGTTTTGCTAAGTACACATCAAGACAACATAATTAACTGGAAAAAAATTCACCCTATGTTGTGCACATTCATTTAAATTTGCTACTAAATGCATAAATAGGTTTCTAACATGCCAATTATCTTTGTACTGTGGTACCCCACTTATTATCAAAAATAGCTTCACTTTAGACTGTAAAAGTCATGCTTTTCTTCTTGTATGTGGCTTTCTCAAATTGGTTTATTCTCATGTGCAGTAGAAGGGATATTTTAGCTAACCTTCAGTGTGATTTTTGGAAAAGACAGTTTGTGCACATGCACAGTGCTGCCAGAAGCAGTTAGACCATGGGCATCAGTTTGGGCCCATGGAAGTATTTAGGCTGGTGACCATAAACACTTGGCAAAGTGCCAAAGTGACCCCACCTGAACGAGCCAGGCCAGGAAAGACCTACAATTTATTCCTACCACCCTAATTTTGATGTGACGAGGTTGATAGGCTCAACCATTCACATAAGCATTCCTGATGTCAGAGACTGTAAAAAACAGCTTTGTGTGCCAAAAAATCAGGTGCCAAAAAGCATTTGGATGCACATGTGGACAAAGGAGGGGATAACATTTCCCTCTGGGACAGCTCTAGAGGAGCTCTAGAACAGAGGTTGTGGCTCCATTTAAAATAATGCTTCCAACAGAGAGCGATTTATCCCATCACAAGAGTAATTTTGTGAAGGAAGTGCACACTTCTGCACTCATAAAAATTGTCCCAAGTTAAACCAACCTCTGGAACCCCACCTGCCATCTTGGCGGTGGTTCTCTTTCCCAGACCTGTATTTTGCGAGAAGTTAAATCTATAAAACACACTTCAGCACTCAGTTGCCATACAAAGTTCTTGAGCTGCAGAGAAAAATACACAGTGTTGCTGCTTCCCCTCAGAAATGCAAGAGGAAAAAATATCCCAGTGTATACCTTACGCGACTGTAACAAGGGAGGCCTGAGTTTCACGACCTATTTATTTACCCTCTGGAAGTAGTCCTTGGACCAGAGGTCGGCATTCAGTGAATGTACCAATTATCAGGCTACAGAGCTGTGACCTTTTTCAGTGGCTCAGGAGTCCTGCTCCAAAAAGTCATGAACTCTTTTAAAAGCGGTACTATCTTGAAAGGAGCATGAACTCATCTGTGGGACGTCAAGTGCATCGTTGCCCTGACATCCTGCCCTGACAGGTTGCCCCTGCAGGGTGAAGGCCTCTGGTCAGAAACAGGCATTGCCTGCCCCATCAAAGGATGGTGGCAGGCCTGAAATTCCTCAGCCTTCCTCTCCAAAACAGAAGTTTGAAGGAACCACTTTGCAACCACAGGAGTACAAAGCATCCTTCCAGCAGATGGGAAATGTCAGTTGGGCTTTTCTCTGGAAAGGAGAGTTTAGTACTCTGACCTTCCCACTTCCCATCCAAATGATTCATCCTTGAAATGCCACAGGGACAGGTACACCAGTGCTTTCTGTTAAGAAAGACAGCACCAGTGTAAACCTCAAGAGATCTGATTGATGAGAATGTTCATCTCAAAATAGCAATTACCTCTCTAAGAAGGTGTGATCTGGAAAACATTTCTTTCTTCCATCATTTCCCCTTCCCTTCCTTACTGCTTCCTGCTCAGGATGCTGCCCATCCAGTATCCTTACCACACGAGCAGCACATCTCAGGGACTGGGCCTCTAAATTTGGGGGTTGTTGCACTTAGTGTCAGTAGAGACCGAAGGTTTAGAGATCAGTCCAAGTCACAGAGCTCAGTTCTAAAGTCTTTGAATGCTCAAAAGGTCAGTTTTGAGAAGAACACAAATCTGGGTCCATAGCTTCCTCCAACAATAGGATTAGGTTCTCCTTTCTGATCAATCTTTTTTTTTTTTTTAACATCAAACTAGCAAGGTTTTGATAAAATTGTAGGGGATATTGCCATATTTTGTGACAGTCTGGGATGGCTTTTAAATCATCTACCAACTGTAAATGGAATGTAATAAAAGTCACTGTAATGCTTTATGAAGAAAGCGCGTGCTGTTATCTTGCAACAACCATATGTTCTGCTGTTTGTATGTATCTGTTATCCAACCCTTACATAAGCCGTTGATGAAATTATCATCACAGGACAAACACACTCCTAGCACGGTTGAGTTGATCAAAATAAAGTAATGAAGAAATGAAGCGTTTTGCTGAGGTGAGACTGGCCACTCACCTTCCCAAAGCCGCAGCTGCAGGAGACAGCTGCACATCAGCCATCACTTTGGGGATGTCAGGGAAGACAAAGATTTGGGGCTTGGGCTATATAGGAGAAGGTAAAATAAATACCTGCGCTTTCTCTGGTGTAGGGGAGAGGGAAGGCTTGGGGAAGGGGCTGAGGGAAAGGTGGGAAAGGGGGTGCTATATTAGCTTAGGGAACCCGTGAGATGTTACTTGCACATGCAGAGGCACTCGCACGCCTCAGACTGCAGCAGGGGCAGCTCAGGCTTGCTGCACCAAGAGCATCCCCCATCCCCACCTCTCCTCCGTGCCGCCCGGGCGCCTACCGCCAGCGCCTGCCCCGGGCACCAGCCCCTACCCGGGAAAACCAGCAGGCAGCGCCCGGGCCGCTTGTCACGGCGCGGCTGCATCCCGGTGCCGCTCCCGGTGCCGCGGGTGGGCCGGGCCGAGCCGCAGCCCTGGGTCCGGTGCGGCCGGTGCGGGGCTCCGAGAGCCATGTGCAGGGTACTACGGGCACAGACTCCACCTTCCTCGGCTCCCGCCCGCCCCCACGCATCCAGGAAGGGAAAAAGAGGGGGAGGAGGAGGAGGAGGAGGAGGAGGAGGGAAGGGGGTGAAAGGGAATTTAAAAAAAAAAAAAAAAAAAAAAAAAAAAGAGAGAGAGAGGTTGAAAGGAGGGAGCTCGCCGAGACCCACCCTTCTCCCTCCTCCTCCTCCTCCTCCTCCTCCGGGCTGCTGGCCGGGCTTTTGTTTTCCTCCAGCGCCCCGTTTCCCACACGTGATTGCCGTGTTATTGCACAGGGCGCTCGGCGGTGCGGCTGCTGCACCTATAAATACGGAGCGGGCGGGCGGCGGGGGCCCGGGGCAGCGCGGCGCGGCCGGGCGGAGCGCACCCCCCGCCACCCCCATGCACCCCGCCGGCACCGCGGCGCCCCTGCCCCGCCGCCCGCCCGCCTGACGGGCCGGCAGCGAGAGGCAGCGCCCGGCCAGCGCCGAGGGGAGGGGGAGCCGGCCGACAATGGCGGCGGCCGCCACCGCCGCCAGCCCCGGCAGTCCCGCCGCCGGGCCCCTGCCGCCGGCGGAGCCCTGCCCCAGGAAAGCGCCGCAGCCGCCGCAGCCGCCGCCGCCGGCGCGCAGCGACCCCCGGCGCAGGCAGGCCGCGCTCTCCTTCCTCACCAGCATCTCCCTCGACGGGCGGCCCCCGCCGCCGGGCAACGACGGCCCCGCCGCCCGACCCCGCCAGGCGCCGCTGCTGCCGCCGCCGCCGCGGCTGGGCAGCCCCCCGGCGGCGCCCGCAGAGCCCCCGGAGGAGGAGGAAGACGAGGAGGAGGAGGAGGACGCCTTCGCCGCCGTGCAGGTGCCGCCCGCCGCCTTCCTGGGAGCCGCGGCGGCGGGCAGCCGCGGCCGCCTCAACTCCTTCACGGCGGGGGTGCTGCCGGCACCCTTCGGCCGCACCAGCCCCCAGGGCATCGCCGGCGGCAGCGGAGAGCTAGGGCAGCCCGGCCCCGCCGCCGCCTTCGAGCTGCAGCGATCCCGGTAAGCCGCGCCGCGGGGATGAGGGATGCGCGGGTTGCGAAGGACGAGGGATGCGCGGGATGCGGGGATAAGGGATGCGCGGGATGCAGGGATAAGGGATGCGCGGGATGGCGATGGGCTCGCCGCTCAGGAAGGACGGGCACGGCCGCCGGGGGAAGCCTTGGGGAGGGAGGCCGGATAGCCGCCGAGCGGGAGCCTCGCTCCGCGGAGCCGGCGGAGCAGCGGCAGCGGCGGTGATCTGCGAGGGTGCAGGGGAGGGTCGGCGGAGGTGCCTGAGCCTCCCGGGTCGCACCAGCCGGTCAGTCAGTCGTTCCCGCCTGGGCGCAAGTGGCTGAAAGTTTCTCTCTTGCTCAGCAGTGCGGGCGTGAGGCTGCACAGTCACCGTGCCCCGCTGCAGCCCAGCCCAGCTGCGGAGCGGTTGTCACCGTGTTCTCATGGCTGGTGGCGGATTCAGCCCGCCGTGCTACCTGTCTTATAGGCAGCAGGCAGGGAACCAGCCCTGAGCCAAGTGCACTGCAGTCAGGTCTGTAGCCCACGCGGGGAAAGGAAATCTTTGCGTCGACATCCAGGGATTACGGTGCGAGCGCATGGTTTAAGCAGCGTCTCGCTACCACCCCAAATAAGCTCTTTATCTACAAGCACTTTATGTTTCTCTGGGTTGTTTATTGCCGCTGGGTACTCTTTTGCCTTTTAATTCCCAAAGGAATAACCTCACCTGCTTGAAAAGCTGAGGTTTTTGGCTAAGAAGGTGCAATCATGTAAAAATGTGCAAATGCATGTGGATTAATTGCTCCACGACTACAAAATCACCTTCCTTCACTTCCTCAACAGCATACTCAGATATCAAAGACAGGGGAAGGGGGGGAGAAGCAGAGAAGAAGCTGGAGGAAATGACTGTGCTCCCTAAGCCCACATCGGCTGCCACTCCCACATTCCCCATTTGCCACACTCCCTTCTTGTTCCTCCCTTGGACAAATAGGTAAACTTTGAGTCACATGTTATTGCAAGGGTTTATAAGGGTAATTGAGCATAGATCACTGTAGAAAAGTCCCTTTCAAAACTAACCAGCTTGGAGAAATTGGACGTATTCCAGGAGAAAGTTGTCTTAGCTGCATACCCCACTGTTGGTTGGGTTTTGCCCCTCCGATTTGGATTTTATTGGTGGCTATTCAGGTGCTGTGCTAGGGAGTCCCACATTCCCAAGTAAAATGACTGCTGGTGGGCTACCACCCTTCTTCTAGTCACGTGTCTCTCAAAACATTTTCTGCAGTGACAACCCTCTAGTTGTGCTGTGGATCAACAGCACAGCGATGTGACACACACAAGCTCGTGCATTTTAATCTCTGCCCTCAGCCTTGTGAGTGAAAAGTGACCCACAGACCATGATTTGGGGATTGATTTTCTACTCTTGAACTTTTTACTTCTTGGTGAAACTGCACATGGCAGTACCCTCTTAGTGTTCAGGAGGCTGTATTCTGCTTGGCTTTCTAGTTAGTGAGTTTATTATTGATGCCGGATTCATGCAGGTTACCTTTCTAGATTCCCAAGGATCCTCTTTGGTTTTTCGTGCTTGCAAGCTTTGATCCTGTGCTCAGCTCTAGGAGCGATGCTCAGATCTTAGCCCTTCCTCTTCAGGTCATTATTTTCCCTTACCCCGTTTGCCTCTCTGAATGTTTTCTTCCACAAGTGATACTTTTTTTTTTTTTTCTGTTACATGAGAACAAGTTGGAGTTTAAGAGGGAAAGGTAATTACTGTTCATGTTTACAGCCTAGAAGTCCAACATCTTACAAGTTCAGCTATACTGCTAACATGCAAACAGACTGAATGGATAGCCCAAGTCCATGGCAAGGGAAATCACCTAAGGAAACCTTGTCAGGATGCTCCTCCAGTCCTATAGCGGCCGTTGTTTGTGCTGTATATTTTATTGTGATGTAGGATATAAGGAAAGTGCTTGTTTTCTCATGCTCTTTTGTTTTCTTGAGAGCTAGATTCAGTTGTGGCAGAGACCTTGCATTACTCCACTGACAGGTGTGAAGCTCTCTATTGTAGCACTTGCTTACAGCTAACACTGGTGTAGGAGAGCTCTGGCTAATGTCCCTACCTTTACTGGCTGTTGTGGCCCTGCACATATGCAGCCCAGGGCAGACTTTTGCCTGCCTTCAATAGATTTCTTTCTGTTCTGGAAAAGGTATATATTTTTAAACATCAGGATGGACAGCTGCAGACCATGGAGGTTGTACGGAGTGTTAGCTCCTCATCATCTTAATGAGAAGATGTGGTAGAGGCTCCAGTTGCTCGGTTCACTCTTGGCTGCACAGAAGATAAATCACAGGCATGCACCGGGCTGGTGCAAGCCCAAGAACAGAGGGTTCGAGCAGACCTTCTGCTGCTCTCTTAATGGAGAGGAAGGAGCCAAATCCCCAGCACACTGCCAGCCCTCTCAGGGTAACAAGGTGGAAGTCATAGCAACTGTCCAGACAGGTATCAGCTCACCTGAAGGATGATGTGGAGAGAAAAATCAGAAGTTTTTTTTTTTGGTAGTTTGTTTGTGCACCTGCTGCCTTTCCTCATACCCTTCTGCTCTCCTTGCAGTGAGCTTGAAATTGAATATGTGGTTTGACAGACTAGTCCTCTCTGTTGAGGCAGATAGGTTACAATGTGAAACCTTTTTCTGTTACAGTATCAGGCAAGACAGGCTGTCTTATGTTGTTATTTTCATTTAGTTTTCAGAAACTATTGTGAACATATAATCAGAGTTTCCTGGCTTTTTTGTTTGTGTTAGCAGTTTGTATAATTGCATACTAGTTTATATTTAACAAGGTTATAATTAATGTGGTTTGGGTTTGTGCTCTATGTGTATTCATAAGAAACAAACCATACAAAAAAAGAACATGGAGCTTCTAGCTGCTCAGAGGCTAGAGTGTAATTATATGTAAATGGCAAAAAAAAGGTTTGTTCAGAAGTCAGCTTGTTGGTGCCAAAGGCTCCTGTCTCGTGCAGAAGGAGTTTGTTTCAGTTTGTGGTGAATGGGTGGATGAGGACATGAGGTTACTAGAAACTAGGGCCAGGTTCTGCCAGGGTTTCTTTCATGTCAAATTATCATTCTTCATAGCTTCGTCTTAAATTAACAAGGGACTCTGTGAAGCAAGGTTTCAGCAACACTGGTTTAAAATCATTTCACGTTCTCTGATGTGATGGTCCCAGGTACTTGTTTCTGTGTATGCCTAGAATTTTGGTTGCCATAGTTTTCTTTGGGGAAAGTACTGCTGTTTGTGTATGTGGAGTTTCCTTTTCCAGCAGGCCAGGTGGTTAGAAACAAGCACATGCTTTTTTTGAGTTGTTTGTTTTGGTTTTGTCATTTTGGTTTTTGGTTTTTTTTTTTCCTGTTTTGCTAAGGAAGCAAATTGGTGATTGGATTTGGAGTCTAAACATTGCTTACAGTTGCATTGTCTGTGTCACTGTGTTAGGTTTGAATGCAAATGGGCAGGAGAATTCCTTCTGGGAGCAGCAGTTGCTGGGAGGAAAGGAGAGAATATCTGCTGAGTAATTGCTGGGGAGAGGTCTGCTCAAAAGGACACTGAAGTTATCAGGGTCAAGTAGATTTTTCTTCAGAATTTATTGACCTACAATAAATCTCATTTTCTGAGTAATTCTAAAATAGTTTTATGATTAGTAAAGCTTGTGAAGATTCAATTTATTTCTACCTATTGGAAAAGACAGAGCTGCATATGGCCTCAGTATTTATGTTCTGGAATTATGTAGTGAAGGGGGATGCTGGAATAGTTCACTTGCCTGGTTTTTGTAGAGCTTGCAAAGTTCCATGAGTTGTTAGTGCTGGAGGAAACCTTCAGGAGTTGAATCCTACCATTTAGGGTTTGTGGTGTAGGGCTGAGAGGTCAAAACTCTGTTCTCCATGGCCTTGGGCAGGCAAGCAGTGCAGTCCCAGCCCACCACAGAAGATGCCTCCAAAATGAACACACCAGCGACAAAAGAAAAGTCTCTCAGAAACAAGTGTCTTACAGGCAGAGTCCTGAAAGGGGAGCAGAACAAAGAGCTGGGGGCACCCTCCACACCATGGGGTCATCCCAGCATCAGGAGTTGGCTTGTGAGCTGCTGGAAGCACCGGATCTTTTGTGTGTGATGGACACTCTCCATTCACTGAACGTAAAGCCCTTCAGGCAGCCTGAATTTCAGAATGATGTATACAAGCATAGCATGAAAACAGCGATTTAATGGTCCGAGAAGTGAATGGGAAGTGCACATGCTGAACTAAGTCTTTTCATAGGTGTGTGACCCTGTGTACCACTGATAGCTGCTGCCTCTAAAGCAGGAGATGCTTATTTACTTCGGCTGTCGGTTCAGGAAGCTAAATGACCATCCTGTGCCAGCCTGAAGGGGGAATGTTCAACAACAGGGTTAAGACTCAGGTAATAAGGGCTGTTTCAGTAGTAGCACACAGTGTACAAGGTCTTCCATGAGCCCTGTAAGGGACACTGAGTACACCCCCATCCTTTAGCATGAGCACACTGAGAGGCTGGATCTTCATGGTCACTTAGAGCTGTGCAGGAGCAGTCTCTGACTACTGGTGGGTTTTCTGAGCTGTGTGCATGCTGAGCATGGCCAGCCCCACATTGCATGGACTGGCATCCACCACCATTGGTCTCCGCCAGCCTTTTTGCTTGTTCAGGGCACAGGCTTGTGCCTCCCTCTGTTGCTTCCTTTGAAACTTGTGGAAATGGGGTCATCTTCTAAATATTAGTTGATGTTGACCGGTGGTTCAAGAGTCACCAGTGTATGACGAACAGCATAGATGCATCGGCCTTGTTCCCTTACTACCCAGAGTTTTTAAAAACAGATCCCACAGAAATTTGCTCTGGCATATTTTAGGCTCTTATTGTATTATTTAGCAAGCATCTCTGTCAGATAAAAAGGTAATATTCATCAAACAAGGAAAAAAACCCCTTGCTGTCAATTCTGAAGAGTAGAACAGTGGGACAGAACATGGTGTTCATGAGTACTAGGGAATTAGTTAGACACCTTCACAGAGGGACAGATCCTACAAGGGAGCTGTGTCTGCCAAAGCCTCAGGACTCTGCAGGTTTCAGAGTGAGACAACATTGGAGCTGGATGGGTGAGAGGAGTCTGCCTGGGGGAGTGCACATTAACCCCCATGAGAAAACCTGAGCTGGTAACACGTGAAAAGTCCTGTTTGTGTTGGCTGCATTTGCTGGCCACCAATTCAAACCTTGCTAGGTCCAACTCTGCTGTGGAAGTCCTGTGGTTATACCATGCTGGTGCTTAGCTGGTGTGCTGTGACCCCTCATTAGTTGTCGGGAGAGCGGAAGGAGCGAGACACTTTAGCAGGTTTGCTTATGTGGTTGGTGCATCTTACTTGATCTTTCTCTTTGCTCTTTTCTTTACCAGCAAAGCTGTGCAGGCAGCCACACTGGCCCTTTTCCTTAGGGGTCTGCTACACAGCTTTCCTCTTCATGATAATACTGTTGCAATATATAATACTTCAGCTTGAAATGCTGAAGATCGGTAGCAACCATGTGAGTCACCAGCCCTACAGACCATCATGAAAACGTAGTTTGATGGTAGATAGATAGGATAATGACAGATCATAGTTTGATGACAGCTTTTGGATAGGAAGTATGCTTTAATCTGTAGCTATTATGACTTCAAGAACTCTTCTGGCAGAGGATAGAGCTTGGTTTGGAACAGTTCAAAACACCTAAAACACTAATATGAGTTTCCTAAGTGTGCTCCTTGAAAGGAAAAAAAAAAAATCCAGCCCTCTAGTAGTTCTGTGGCTTCCTCGTTTCAAAGAAGTAGATACCAGGTGGGCTGTACGGAGGCTCCATAGAGCAGTAAGATGGAAGGTCAAGATGAGAAGCAGGGCCAAATCTTTATTTAAAAAAAAAAAATTCTCCCTCTGTTTTCAGTTACTTGTAGTCTCTCAGGCAAGTTTTCCACTACATGAACATGAAGACTCATCTTCATAATTTAACCTAAAAATGCAGAAGTTTGGCTTTATATGTTGGGACTTCAATACACTGTAGGCACCAGCTTGTCCCATGAGAAGTGTGGGAAATCAGATTCTCTTTGCAAATAGGAAAAGCTGGTGTCTACAGAAATCTATATGCAAATATCCACAGAATTCACCCCTGAACATTTGCTAGTACCTCTGAGCATGTACAAATGACAGACTCTCTTTTCTGGACCCAGAATTGCTATGGACGACTGGGGGGCTGCCACCAGATACCAGGCTTAGCAACACAGCAGGTGCAGCAAGACACAGAGCTGGCTCTTTCATAACCCAACTGAAAAAAAACCTTTGCCAGTTTGCTGTGAGAAGTGTTCGTTCCAGAAAATGAAAATGACATAATTTGGCATATGGAGAGTATCTGTTTGCTGGCCTGTCATTTGCAAGTAACATGCTGAGAAATTTAAGGAATGGTATTTGTTTTCATAAGAAGGGCTTAGCAGAAGTTTGCTGCAAGGGTAGAGTAGAGAGCTCAACGGAGCATTTAGGAGAAGAAAACTTCACTGGTGGTTGGAGAAAACATGATGTGCCAGTGGGAGACTTTTAGGACTCTAAGCATTTGTTTTTCAGGCTGCAATATGCAGATTTAGAGGGGTACATATTTAAGGAACAGTAAGGTTCCTTAACAGGGGCTACTGTGTTGTGTTCATAGCAACTGCTTTCCTGTCATCAGTGCTAAATATCTTTTCTGTTCTCATTATGTATTTCAAAGCCAACACTGCTCTTAGAAGCTGCATTTCAGAGTGTTTGCCTAAGGAAGGTTTTCTGTTGTGGAAAATTGACATAAGAATGAAAAGTGAAGCAGAGGCTATCTTCTTTTCTAGAAGAAGTATGTTTTAAAAAAATAGGCTTTCCCCTCATATATGAATATAAAGGACAAATACATCTTCTTAGCAAACAGTTGTGTTTCCCCTGTGTTGTTACAGATCAGGCTAATGATTTTGTGAAATTGAGGTTTGAGGAAAGATTCACTCACCACAACCAAAATGTGTTTTACCTTGTTTGTCTTGGATAGCAGAGGAAGGTATATCCTTTCTTACACAGGATCCTGCAAAGCCTGAACTGTATATTTAGATAAATATAAAATTGCTCAGTTAAATCAAGCATCAGTGTATAAAGTTACGCTAATAAGTAAATTTTGCAATATCAGAGATTTTACTGTATAGTATTGGTGGGATTAAAAAACAGAAAGCTAGATAAGTTTATCATAATTTTTCAGTCAACAATGGATTGCATTTTGGTGCTCTAGAGATAATCATATTACCAAGGTAAATATGATTAGGTTTTCAAATCCTCATGCTGTCAAGGCAAATCAGACATAGGCACATCAGTTTATGGGTAAAGCGTTTAAAAGAAGCATAAATTTTCCCCCAAATTAAAAAAAATCCCCTGATTTTGTGTAAAAGGAAGAATCTATCGGGGGACATGATGATGACTTCTTTCTGCTCCACATCATGTAGCTGGAACTTAGCTGCATGAAACAAACAGGGATGAAGCTCTTGAGTGTGATTTTCTCTTTCCCTGGGCTTTGGGCAGGATGCTGAGCACCAAGAATTCAGCAGTGCCGTTCAGTTTACAGCCTGCTTGCAGTAAACTGTTTTTTTCCAACCATCCATGTGCTGTCTGCTGTTTGTGGCTTCACCATGACCTTGCAGGTCATACCTGCAGATTTTTTTGTGTACATAAGGGACAGAGAAGTGATACTGGGATGTGGTGGTGATGCCAGTGCAGCCTCAACAGGTACCAACCACAGGTGCTGTTGCTGTCCTTGGAATTGAGCTTGTGTCTTTTGCAGAGTGGGAAGGCTGGTGATGGGTTTCCCTCTATCTTCTCTCTTCTGTGGGGCATTGTTTCCTTTCGCATTGCAGGATGGAGGAAGAACCACTGCAGGTACAGGGTCAGTAATTCCCAGCAAGGAAAGTGGATGGGGGAACATGTGAGAGGCTCCAATATTCCCAGCATCATTGTTTGTGGTGGATCTGCCACGGGTGGAAGTGCAGGGTGAGGACTCAGCCCTCCAACAGGGTTGGATCACGCAAAGGTTAGTGTACCAGAAAGGGGAGAGAAGGAGGTGAGAGACCCTGAAGTAAGCTGTCTCTCTTTTCGACAGGAGGTGTAGGTGCTGGCATATTGGCACGGATTTTAATTTCGTCACAATTAAAGGGTCAGATAATATTACCATTGCTTTTTACAGAAATAATTCACAGCACTGGGGCAGCCTGTTGCCCACTGCAGCTGCTAGCAGAGGAGTGGATTATATCCCCAGCCAGGTGGGTGCAAGCAGCACAGCTTTGCCAGTCTACTTCAGAGGGAGGCCTGCTGAGTTTGAAGTTTTTTCGGTTCATGATGCTGGAGGAGAGGAGAGCAGAGCCTCACTGCCCCAAGGAGATAGGATGTGTTTGGCACTCAGGGAGGACGGTTTTGTCACCTAGAGGAATGTCTGGTTTCATCCAGTACCTCTAGCACATGTAGAGATGGAGAAAGAGGAGCCAGGAGATGAATGTCACATAAGGCCCTTTGCATTCAGGCCTGCTTGGATCACATACATACTTTTGTGTATATGCAGATGCAGTCCATACCTACAATTCAAGAAGCTGTCATTATTCCTTGTTGACACTGGCATGTGCTATGAACCTGCACTGCCCATGCCACAATACTCAGCCTGTCTGAAGGATGTAGCATAAAGCAGAAGCTAGATGTCAGCTGTGGTCTGAAATGTGTCTTGAAAATAACTTACTTTTTTTTAACTCACCAACTTTATTCCTTGTGTTTTGTCATTCATAGACAAAACTTTTATTTTCCTGTTGCTTCTGCACTTGTGTTAGTACCTACAGATCCAACAGGAAAGGGGATTTATTTCCTCATTTTTCAGTCAAAGTTGCAGTCAGCTACACCCAGACAAATGCAAGGTGACAGAAGGATTGCCCACGTGTCCATGGGGTGTGGTGGATGCACACAATAGGGAGTGTAGTCCTCGTTAGGTGACAGATAGCTACCTGAAAATGAAGACTCTCATCTTGATACCTGAGGTGTGGGTACAGTTGAGCAGGCCTGGTAGTTACAAGCAAACTCCGTAGTTCTCTGAATTTACTTAAATGAATTATATTATTTCCTAACGTAGGACATGGAGATTTTTTTTGATAATAGGAAGAGAGGAAAACCAGCTTTCAGATACTACAGTGCAAAGTACGGTTTAATCGCTGAAGTAGGTGAGTTGCGCAGGTGCTGCTTCATGTTATGTAAAAAGGTGTGGAAAGCTCTCTGTCTGCTATAAATACTCTTGGAAGCTTGGTCTGTGAAGCACAAGGGGTTGTGTTTGTGTTTTTGAAAACGGAGTTCACGTAACCTCCTGTCTTCAACCCATTGTGTATCTTAGGAACCTCCTTAATCTTATGAGGCTGTTTCTTTAAAGCAAAACTGGGTTTGATTTTTAATTGGTGATGTTCACTGCTTTGTAAAATCCCATCTTTTAGCATAGCCTAATTCAGAAGAAGTGGCAGCTCAGAGGTGGTTGCTTAAATAGGCAAAATTATTTACAGCAGAACACAGAGTGCCACTGTCAAGTACCTCCATCATGACCTTTGAGATTTATTTGAAAAATTCATATTTTTCCGTGTGCATGACTCGCCTCAAAACAGAATGCTCTTCTATTTTAGAAGGCACTCCAGGTACTGCAGAACTCGAGAGCAGCCTTGCAAATAGAAAGTATCTGCGCACATTTGTTTTAAGGAACAGACTTCATTGGACGAGGTTTTTTTGCTTCTGTTTGTTTTAAAGAAATTATTATAAATATTGGTTTCTTGTTTGTCAATTAGTTTCCTTATTGATGTAGGGCTATTCAAGTCAAAGGTAGCGCTAGGGTGTAACAGGGAGAAGAGTTTGAGCAAATGCATTTAAAAATATAAAGTGCACATTGTATGAATTTGCCAGCACCCTTAAATAGGCACTTTCAAGGCAGTGTTTTCTGTTGCTATCCTTGTACTCTGTGGGAAGATTGAATGGATAATGTGAATGAAATGTGTATTTTCTCACAGTGTGTTTGTGAGCTTGCAGGCTCCCTTCTCCTGAGGATGTAGCCTTGCAGCAGGAGTGAGGATTTTTTTTTTACGGTGCAGTACCGATGCTGTGCTCAGTGCTGTATAAAATGCCATTACTCCTCCATATCCCTTAGGACCGAAGCCCCAAACCCACGACCTGTTTTGTGCAATAGGGCACTGAAGAAGGGTGTGGGTTGTAGCTGGAATTCACTCCGCTGAGGAGGATGGCGGGGGGAGCAAAGAGGCTGACGTGAAAAAGCTCTTGTGAGCAAAGATCAGAAGCATCTGAAAACAAACGGGCTCTGAATTAATTGTAGGGTTGCTCAGGTAAAAATGAGAACAGGATTAGGCCTGTCTTTTCTATTTTAAGTGCAGAGGTAATATTTCCAACCTATCAAGTGATTGCATATCTCAAATATCTTACTGGATAAATGAATGTGATATCAAGAGCTGAGGGTGGCACGATCTTTTGTGTAACTGGCAGCTATCTTGCAGTTGTTACAGTTCTCTGTTTTCTATGAATCCACAGGAATATTTCAACATGATCTTGTTTGAGGTGGGATTTTTTCCTGTATGTGTCATTTACATATATTAGAAGAAATGCAACTTTTGAGAGGCTCTTGACCCTTGCATCCACTTTTCTAAGATGTTGGGTTATGGTGATGAAGACTCGACTTCACTTCCACAGTGTTTGTTCTGAGTTAGGTGTCTGTCTTGTGTTATACCAGCAGAAGAGAGTGGAGCAGTAGAGCAATTCAAGCTGGGATTTTTGAAGGAGCCTCTGAAGCATGAATTTTGATGAACTCTCTGAGCTTCTTTGAAAATCCCACTTTGAAAAGACAGCATTTGCTTTTTCTTTGTGAGTTTTTGCAGATTTTGCTTACCTCACTGTGCAGACCTGATCCCATTTGTATACTTATCCTCCCTGGTGTTTTTCTGGGGAGCGGATGGTGGTGTTGTGGACTTCAATTGTGGTTCTGCTTTTACTGAAGTTAACAACACACTTCTGGTTTAATTACTGGGTCAGACCTTCAGACCAGGTCTCACCTGGACCTGTGGACTGAACACTCAGCAGTAGTTGAAAGACAGGTGCTGTGCTCCTACAGCGTGTCACCTGGTTTTCTGCTGTTGGAGGGGAAGCCTTCCTGCTCCAGGGCTGCTCCATGCTGCAGAGAGCAGCATGTTGTAAGCAGACATGGTCAGGAGGCTTGCTTCAAAAACATGCTTTTGAGCCAGCATCAAACACAGTGGAGTTATGCCCGCAGAGTCTCAGTTCCCTGCTCCGGAAAAAAGGGATTCATAGAAGTATAGCATAATTTAGGTCGGACAAGACCTCTAAGATCATCAAGTCCAACTGTTAACCCAGCACTGCCAAGTCCACTACTAAGCTGTGTCCCTAAGCACCACATCTACACACCTTTAACTCCAGGGAATGTCCCTTCAGGGAACTCATATTGAGCTAACTCAAATTTATCTCACAGCCTTCCTTCACACTTGGGTTAGTACACATTTTGTTTGACCCTATGCATTCAGGTGCCTTTCTCCTAGTCATTTCCATTGGAAATTACTGACTTCCCTCTTTCCACTGGAGGTTTTAAAAAGATTTTGTAGCAAAAACATTTTTATTACTTGTTGAATCAGAGCACTGGGATCTGTTTTCTTTTTACTAGTCAGTTGCAGCCTTTCTAAATTTTTGTTTTGTAATGTGGTAAATTCTGCAAAAATGGATTTTTTTTGTTTTATTCAGTTATTCACATTAACAGACATCTTTCCTGTGTGTTTAGTGGAAAAGGTGAAACAGGAAAACCAAAATTTCAAAATTTTGTGTCACATGTTGATGGCAGTTTGTGATCTTGGTCAGCGTAGAGGTCTAATGTCATACCCAGCATGGTTTTACCCTTGTCCTGGGCTGTTTTTAGACACGAACATGCAGTGACTGAGGAAGTAGTGGTTTCTGTTTGTGTGCTCTGGGGAGGAGAGTTCATTTGTTTAATCAAAGAGAGAAAAAAGCACCTCTTTTATACAAAGTATAGCTGATTTCACTTTCAGGGGAAGCAATAAGGCGAACTTTTGCCTGTGACTTCTATGTAACTAACTACCGAATGAGCTTTCATGTTGAATCCTTCCTGAGATTTGCCAGAGGGAACCACACCAAAGTTTTGCACAGAGCCAGAGGGTTGTGCTCTTCCTCTGGTCCCATTGTCTGCAGCTTCTCACCGTTGTGCTTCTTCCCTTTCCCAGCCCAACACAAACAGCTTTTGGCGAGCGTATTTATGCATCTGTCTGCTCTGACCCATCCAAGCACAAAGCCATTCCCCTCTTTCCTCCATGTTAGACAAGCTCATTATTGTTCAGGTCTGAGGCGGCAAAGGATGACAGAAGCAAAACAGTGCAAGTTTTGTATAATTTGGTTTTTATCTGCTGCTGTGGGGGCCATGGCCCTCGTATAGTGGCACTTTGTTCAGCCTTCTTCCTTTGCAGAGACTTGCAGGGAGGAGGGAAAATGCTGCGGGTGCCTGGGCACTTGGAGAGACAGCAACAGAAGTGAATTTTCGGTTCCTTTGCTGGACAGACTCTTAAGGTCCTGCTGCTTCTAAAGCAAAAATAAAGACCTATAAATCTGCTGTTTTCCAAATAGCAATTAGCAGATCCTGCCCAAGAGAGGAAATATTCACAGTTCTCATTGTCACTCTGGTAACTGAATGCTGCTATTTTAAAACTTGCATCCCGCATTTTACTTGTTGAATTTGTAGAGATAGTTTCCTGCTGTCGGGATCGAGTATCCAAATTACCACTGGTGGGAGCGGTACTCACTGCCCCAAGATAGCGCCTGTGGGAGAACCTCAGCATTGCCTGCAAATCCCTGGTCTGCTCCCCTCCTCACCGCTGCTGCCTCCTGACACCTTCTTGACATGGAAAGCTACACCACAGGCACATGGGTTACATGGCCATCCCTTTGCTTGCTGATACTGTCCTTGCAGTCTGTGAGGCTGTGCAGGGCCAGTTGGAGCGTGGCAGAGTGGCTGGAGCTGTCACTGTGAAGGCTTTTGATGTGCTTTACTTCAAACAATAGCTGTGTGTCTGCATTATATTTTCCTTATTATTACAATCAAGGATGTTTATTCTGTATTCGTAGCTGTATTTATTCTTTATGAAGTGCAGGAATAAGTTTTTCCGGTTGCTAAAACACAGTTTTTTCTGTCTAGAACCTCAGCCGTTTTACTTCCAAATTTGGTTTTCAGTTTTTTTTCTTTTTCTTAAAAAGCTTCAAATCATGTATACTTATTGTAGTTAGGTGCAAAGTTCACATATTAAAAAAAGGGGAAGGAATTGGGAAGGGGAAATACTCAGTCCTTAGGACCTCTTTCTCTATACCCATTCTGTCTAATATGAATACAGAAATTCTTTTGTATGCAAGCAAGTTCTAAAGCATGCTAAACAGTTTGTCTTCATTGTTATGTTTGTCTTCATATGTTCTTCTGTTGTTGTATTGTCATCAGGATACTGTTGTCTATGTATTACTTACCCAGATACTACATTATATATAATTTGAAAGCTCTAAGTTACTAAAAATGTGCTACAAAAGTGTATGCTTCATGAGCTCCTACTTAAAGCCAAAAGAGAGAGATTTACAGATGTAAATTTACAGATGGGAAATTGTATTTTTTGGAGGAGGATGATTGCTTCTTTAATTGCCTGTCTGATATCCTCCTTGGAAGATAAGTGTTTTTGGTATCAGCTTTGTGGTCTGTATCCTCTTAGCTTAATATCTGTCATAAAATTATGTAGCTGTTATTAGTGCAGGTAAAATTGAGCTTGCATTCAACTCCCCGGGAGGGTGTTGTGAATGGGAAACTGTTGTGTATACATAATCCCATTAGTCAATATTGTTGTTCAAAATCCTTTTTTTTTTCCTCTCTCCTCTCACAACAAAGCTCTTAGGTCTGCGGTGAAGTGTTTTGTGACACATTTTTGAATGGGCCTTTTGCCCTGCTTTCAGTTCTTTAATGCAAGAAGCTTTACCAGGAAACAAAAATTTCTTTCTTCTCTGTCTGTGTTTTTTCAGCTTGGGGCTGTGATGCTGAATATGCAGACAGACACAGGAGTCAGATGATCTAAGATGTGTGATATTATGAGGTTATCCATTTCACATGATTAGTATCTGTATTGGAGTTTCGGTCTGCATTTCATGTCTGTGACATCTAAATATGCCTTGATCCTTTTTAAAAGGTAGATCTTTGTGTGTTTTCACACCCCCACAAGGCTGTTATAAAAGTAAATCTTCCTTGCGTTATATTTAGTGGCATCTCTTGAAAGAGGTGATTAGTTTGAAAGAAGTATTTCTAAATTAGATTTTATCATTGATAAAAGGCTGTATAAAAATAAAGTCTGATCCTGCAAACACTTGCAAATATGTTCAGTCTTACTTTCCCAGTAGCTTGCTGCCTTTGGCTCATAAAGACATCGCCTAACACAGTCAAAATGAGCAGTTTTGTAGTTTCATTTGAGCATGAGCCCCATCAGCTGAGGTTTCTGCAGAAGTGCATCATTAATCATGCAGTTAGTGCCTTTGTTAAGATTGCTGAAGTGCGTGAGTTTTTACACGATCAGTTCAATTTATTGGTATAAGTGACTTTTTTACATCTGTTAGTCTGGTATATTTTAAAATCTCAGAGAGAATGTGCTTTCAGTGGTCACCTTTGAGATGTTTTTGTAAATGAATGCGTGCATTTAGTTCTTCTAATACTGAAAGCCGCATATTACTTTGGAGAGCACTGGACACAAAATCAGTGAAATCTGTGACAAAAAATTATTTTTATCCAAAGTGGTGGCAAAAATGAGCCTTTTTTCAAGGCATTTCATGCTTTATGTTCTCCTTCATATACTTTGTCTTCTAAGGAGCTGCTGTCAAAATTTTCTCCATCTGGTCTTATGGTTTTTTTGTTGTCCACCTGATGCTTCTTATAGAGCAAAGGTTTTTTTGGCTGGAGGTGCCTCCAGGTGATTTGAGGCAATTAAAGGGGTTACTGACCCCAAAGGAGAGGCTGGCTGAAGCAAATATGGTCACAATTCCAAGATTTTATTTCACAACCCGAAGTATAACCTTAAACTGAAATAGCTGCTGGTTTAAGCTAGCACACAGGTCTGCTTCTGCTCTCGTATTACCTCATGTTTGGGTTTTTCAGCTTTCAGAAATACATGGCTTTTTTGATTGTATGGAGTTGGAGGGCCAGATCCATTTTATCTGTTTTCAGGGACTCAAACATATTTCCTTTTGTTTCTACATATGCACGTGCCTTCAGCAGAACTCAGTAATCATGTTTGAAAGGTAGCATATGCATGCATATCACACTCCTGGCTTGGGGAAATGGAAGAGCAAACAACAGATACTGTGAGCCATGGCATAGCATTTTTTAAGATTTTTAGTATGTGTTTTCATGACAGTTGAAAGCACTAGCAACCTTTCTAAATCACGTGATCTCCTCTTCATCTTTGTTGCTGAGGAGATTATTCCAGTATCGCCAGCTTCAAAGTCTTGCAATATATGATAGAGGCTTTTTAAGGTTCATGGGCTGTTGGGATGAGGTGGAGATGCTCAGTCTAATCTCCTTGTATTCTGTCTTTTTTGACAAAGTTCCTAACTTTCAAGATCAAAAAAAGATTTAAAAAGATGTAGTCCTAAAGAGCTGCATTCCAGAAGGCAAGAATAAGACTCTTTAAGGATTCATAGAAATTCATGAATTTTTAATACGCTTTAACTTTGTGTTTGTTGTTTAAACAGGTAATACAGAGTCACAGGGCTCTCATACCTTCTGCTTTCAGAGAATCAGCAATGAGTGCTGAGCTCAGCATATGCACGTGCAGAGTCCTGGTGTATCCCATGAGGCTCTCTGAAAAATGCCAAATACCACCATGGAAGTGCCTGTTGCCATGTTGCTTTTAGCATCTGCTGTGGTCCTGCTGGTCCTGGGAAGATGCAGCTTCTAGGCAGATGTGGATACAGTGCAGCTGGGCTGGGGCAGCTCGGTCACCTTGGTACCCTAAGCATGTCCCAGGAGCAGGACTGTGTGGAAAACAAGCCAACACACCCTGATGATCAGAAGTGTGCTTCCTGAGTTTAAAGGAAGAGTGTAGAGAAATGCAAGGGGAACCATACATCCTTCTGGCTGCTTAACTTTGTTCTCACATCTTCCACCCCTCCAGTAGTATTCGTGGTAAGGGTCTGGGTATGCGGACCTCCTTTGTCCTCTTCTCCCAGAAATTTGTGATACTGAACTCAGTCAGGAGGGACTTCTGACTTTTTAGAAATTATTATTACTTTTCTTTTTCAGCAAGGCAATTGCCTCCTCTTTCAAAATTGCCTTTCTTCAGTGGATGTGTCCTGGGGGCACCACTGCCTGTCTCAACAACACCAGCCAGCTGCTCTGGGGTGTGCTAAATCCCTGACAGGTTGTTAACCTGTCATGAAATGGGGTGTCATCTCCTGCTGGATTGAGACGTTCAAATCCAGCTCAGAGCTTTTTCAAAATTAGCTGGTTTGCAGGAGTACAGGTTTCGTAACAGTGTTTTATGGTCACACAGGCAGCAGTGCCTGCGAGTAGCTCATCACCAATTCCTGCTGAAACTCGTCCCAACAACAGCTGCTTGCTTGGGTTGTGGTGGCTGTGGGGCTGACAGCTGCCCACAGCCCTGGCTTTGGGGTATGAAGCCAACTGTTCAGTGTCTGATTAAAATACCTGGGTTTGGTTGACTTAACAGTTTTTGACAATAACAGATTTCCTGACACTAGTAAAAGTACCTTGAAAACCAAGGAGTGGCACTGCAGAATTGTCACAACACATAATGTTGGGATGGGACAGAGAGCTGCCCCTTGTACCTGTGAGCCTTATTTTTAAGAATTTCTCTCCAATTGTTGCTCTAGTCTGTGAATTGAAATAAGGTTGTATCTCCTCCCAAATATTCATGGAATTAGGCAATTCCATGGCCAGCTTCCCAGTCCCTGAGTTATCAGCTGTAGTAGCTTGGGAGATTGGTATTACTGAATTTCCTTTCAGTTTCTGATTTTTTTATGTATGTATGCCAAATCATTTGCTCATGCAGTCAGAGTTTAGAGTGAAAATTTTCAGCGATCCAGATAAATATTTTTAAAATTAAAGGCTTGGTTCTGTGAAAAGCTTAATGGGTATTTTGTTATGCTCTAGAGTAGTTCACTGGGCTTCCAATGGGAATTAAAAATAAATGCTGGGAATGAAAGTTGTCCCTGCAACAGGACTCTGCAGCCCAGTGAAAGATGCTGCTCCAGCTCTCCAGCAAATCTGACAGGGACAGAGTAAAAGGATTGCAAGAGTAAAGAAGGGTAAGACTTTTTTCTCTGTCTTTTTCTACGACAGAGGAAAAGAAAGTAGCTCCTGTTTTCCTATATATGTTATGGGGAGAGCAAAGCTTTCAGAGCTGGTTGGGAAGAGGAAGCAGCTGTTTCCTTCCTCCTCTCACTTTACTCTTCACTTCCCTGTCCTCCCCCATCGCTGAGAGGATCTCAAAATTCTGCAAAGATTTAGGCTCAGGACTTGTTTTGTCCTGAGATTTGGATTGTGAAACTGGTTGGAGAATACAGCTTCTTATGATTTTCTTAGGTTTGCATTAAGTACAGAGCTAGGGGCAACATTCCTGAAGCCTGCCCTGGAGAGGCAGGCTGTTGTGGTGTCATCCTTGTGTTGCCCTGGGAAACTACAATTACATTGACGTAAAAAAGTGTCTCTTGACTGTTCGTGTTTAAGAATAGGATAGATAATTTGGTGTTCCCTGTTTCAGAGAGCGGGTGCTCTGAGTTGCTCAGAAAATTGAGCTCCTTTGACATGAAGACTTATGGTTTTGGGGTGTGCACACTGTGTGCAAATGAAATTAGGCAGATTGCTCAAACGACCATCAGATAGGTCTTACTCTTTTTTCAAATGCTTGTGGCAAATAACTGGAAGAACTAAATTCAAAATGACTCTTCCTGAGGGAGGTAGGACAGCTCAGGAAATACACTCCTAAAATCTTAGAATGGTCTGGGTTGGAAGGGAACTTTGTTCTAGCCCCTCTGCCATGGACAGGGACACCTCCCACTAGACCGAGTAGCTCAGAGCCCCTTCCAACCTGACCTTGAACACTTCCAGGGATGGGGTATCCACAGCTTCTCTGGGCAACCTGTTCCAGGGCCTCACCACCCTCACAGGGAAGAATTTCTTCCTAATATTTAATCTAAATCTACGGTCTTTCAGTTTAAATATGTTTTTATTTGTGTTTATCTTTCAGGATAAATATGTTGGTTTAATGCTTTGTTATAGAATCACACTGTGGTCAGATGGGCAGGAGGAGGGAAACCTTGCCACCCCCAAATGTTTGGACTACTTTGCAAAATACTTTGAGATTAATTTTTTCCCCTTTTCTGTCCTCCCCTGGCTTGTCTGACAGCAGTGGCAGAATACCTCCTGCCCCTCCTTTGGTTACAGCCTGGAAGCAGCTGCTGAAAGAACTTCTAGAGAATAAAATTGAGGGGTAATAGAGGATAGAGAACAGCATGGCCACGCTTCATATGTTATCTGTGATGCCTAACAGCTTCTTTAATAGAAGTTATTTCTTCTCTGCTGTCCTTGTGTTAGCGGGGCACAATCCTACAAGAATGAAAAATTTGATACGTGAATATTGATGAAATCTGTCATTAATTATTGCCAGAGCAGACTCTGGGAGAATTGGGTTGCATTTTCAGTGGATTTAAATATAACTTTGCTTATGCAATCCTGTTAAACATTGTTGCAGTATGTCACTGAGAAAGGTTATTATATTTGCTATATAAAGATTACGACTTTGGGGGGGATTAAAGTTTTAGCAGCAGTTGCCGTATTTCTTATGGTCACAACAGCAACCTGTTAAATGTGGAACAGAGGGGGAAAGCTGTGGGTAAGCCAGATTTTCTGTCTGGAAGCGCAACCTTTAAAGCTGTTAAGCCAAACCGGAGGAAACCCTGTGAACTTTTTTTTCAGGAACCAAAATTCTTCAGAAAGGTGACATGTTTAAACAGCGGAAAACAGGGGTTTTTTTCCTGAGTATGAGTCTTCTATGTCATATGCAGATGAATATATATGCTTGTGCATATATAAGAAGAAAAAAAATTCAAAGCGAAACATGGGCTTCAAGCAAATCAAAATGCTTTGTTCCCCATGAAATCAGAAATTTTTTGATTTTGCTGAGAACAGTGGCAAAAATTAAAAAAAAAAGCCTTTTTTGTTTGTTTGTTTGTTTTTTTGTAATTGAGTCAACCCCCTGACCCAAATGACTACAGACCCCCAGGGCTGTAATCCATGTTCCTGATGGCTGTAGCTGTGTGGCATTTGCAGCCCTTAAAACCATGTCGTGTTCCTTTGTCCTGCTCATTTCTGCAGCAAAAGTCTGAGCTTGATGTAAGGGAAGGCAGGTCTGCCTTTGCTCACAGCTTTGGTGTGCTGGGGTATGGCCAAGGGGCTGATGTCCAGACACTGCTCTGCAATGTATTTTATTCACACCAAGCAGTGCTTATTCCAACAAGTCATTTGCTGACCTGAGTTACAGCAATGTCTGCAGATCAATAGCTCTAATTAGACACTAGGCACCTGGTGTACCAGTGATTAAAAATAAGAAACATTATGACTAGTTATTGTACAACTTGCTTGAAACCACTGTATAATAATGGTACATTTGCCATCAGATTAGGTCATGAGGCAGCTTTACTGCAGCTTGGAAAATTAGGATCAAAAATAGTCCTCTGATTAAAACTTGAGCTTTTGAAAGCTCTTCAGAGAAGAAAGATCTACAAATGCAGATGTATGGGAGAAATTAAGCAATCTGGATATGCATGATTGTTGAATTTAAAGAGAGTAATTGATGTAACCACTGTGCTAACTCATTTCTCTCAGGCACACTGTTTTAACAAAACTAAATGAACTATCGGAATGATATGGGAATAAGTTGCTTAAAATACAGTCCATAATAGCTCAGTGTATTAATGTAGTGAATTTATGAGTTTCCATAGTCATGCAGTTGTTCTGCTTGTACCAATGTCAGCCTGCAATAGCAGTTGTCTTGATTTAGATTTATGAATTTCTCCCACATTTAAAAAAATATTCATCACGTATTTATCAGCAGTAAAATAATCTCTTTGAAACAACATTTGCTTTCTGATATCATCAGGGATTGGTCTCTTCCTCCTTTGCCCTTTCCTGCAGCAGCATAATTCCCTCAACCTCAGGGCATCCTGCAAGTCCCATATGTCCTGTCAGGCCATTTTTATACACCAGGAAAAAAAGAATGTTTCAGCTGATAAAAAGAAATTATTAGGTTCCAAATCCTGAATGTGATCCGTATTGGTCACAGGCCTGTTTGGAATCTGTATCTGTTGAGCTTGAAGGAGTCCAGTCTATACCTGTTCCCTGTGACTGTTTTAGGTGCCTGCTGGCTGGCTGAGTTGAAGGAGAGACCTGTAGCTGCAGTGGAGAAAGGCTTGGAGTCAGAGAGCAGCTATGGGAGCAGCCTCCAGGGATGCAGGAACAGTTACTCTATTCCTGTGATTTGAGGATTGTTTTGGGCTGATCCCATCGAGGACAGCAAATCTTTTGCTCCCTCACAAAACCCAATAAAAGCTGATCACTAATCATTTGTGTGCTTGTTAGTGGGATCGATTCCCTTAATTGGCCAGCTGCAGGAGACCTTCTGCTGCTGTGATGCAGGGGGTGGTAGATGGCTGAAGCAGCACGGTGCCTTTTGGTCACAGCATAAGCTTATTAGTATAAATGAGGCTGTTTTAAACCAATTTGAAGCCACAGTTTGCAGGAGGTCTATTCAGGGCCTGACCTTTACTTCATTTCATCTCATTTTGATGTCAGGATGTTCTGTAGGTCTCTGAAGGTTAAGTTGTCGACAAGGACAATTTCTCTGCACATGAAGCCTTCAGTTGTGGGCTATTCTGCATGTAAGGCACCAGAGTTTGGTAAGTCTTGATGGTGTTCACTTTTTAAAACGTCATAGCCATTTTAGACAAAATTCAGTATTGTGTTGATTGGCATCTGGTTAACTGATGTCTGTTTATACCTGGCCTAAGCTTGTTTTTGTGTATTAAAAGTGATGCTGGGTTGAAGTAGGTCTTGACTGTTGTCTATGATGTGGACTTGATTTTTGGTACTGATAAAGGATTATGATCACAGTGAATCCAGTTGCTACCTGCTCCCTCTGCAGCAGCTCCACTGGCCTGCACACCCACAAGTGTCTCAGTCTTGGAGATAAGCAGGAGCAGAGAATCATGGGAGAACATAAAATCGACTAATGACACAAAAAAGCAGTGTCCAATATGACGTACCCCAAGCTCAAACGCCAAAGTCAGAGGTTAGCAAAAGCTTTGTGCCTATTCAGAAAATTGCTGTGGGCTCAGCTGGAAAGCAACAGCAGTGCTTCTGGCAATGAGCATGGTCCAGGTTAGCTGGGGCAGTCAAATTCCCTTGCCTGTTTATCAGTGTTCCCAGGCTGAAAGGCTGAAAGAAAGTGCTTCCTGATCAGCATGATAAATGGAATTTTACATGATAATTATGTTTACAGGAGGACAGATGTACTAATAACACGTTCCCTAAAGACTTCAAATGAGCTATAAAAGAATCAAATCTCTGCTGAAAATGCTGGCAGCAGTAGTATTAATTGTGTAAGTTACAGCTGATAATTGTCTTGTTTCATTTGAATGAGGCAGTCAGCTATTAATGCCTTGTGCTCTGTAGTACCAAAACAGCAGACTGCGCAAAATTTGTCAGTGTGGATAACACAGTTATATATTGGCAATGCATCCTAGTGGACATACTCTAGTGGCTAGGGAAGGGAAGAAGTGTTACAGTTAATTTCTAATGCTGTTTCATCTTTTCTATCAAAATACTTGCTTATGTGCCTTCAGGAAGAGAGCTGATTTTTCTTATCTACAAATTGTTTGATGTAAGACAATGCCTGCAGTAAAAATACAAGCTCTCTCTGTGGTTATTGAGGGTTGAAATGGAGAATGACTAATTAGCTGTCTTGTTCCACTTATCTCTTCCATAGTGGTGATATGAATGAAAGTCTTACCCTTGTTTTTATGTTTATGAAAGATCCTACTGTTGTGCAGATCTGTTACAGAGCATGCATAAGTGTGCAAATGCATAGAGATATACGTATGTATAATAGAAACATGACCTGAAAATCTGTTAGAAGTTATCAGGCCTAATTTTTAAAATAGCAGTAAAATGAATTTCAAATCAGTTATCATACTATGTATTGTACCACGTTTACAGTTAAATAAAGATCTTGTAGGTAACTAACCAAATTCAAAACCCTGCTGGTGCAAATTGAATTACTTTTTGTGACATCCTAATTCATTTGCATTCCCAAAGCGTGTTTCATTTCATCTGCAGTAAGTTGAGCTGCAGATAATATCCCAGAGGGGCACGGTTGTATCAGTCCTAACCTACATCCATGCTCTGGTTGATTAATCTGTAAATCCTTCAAAATTTCTCTCCCCTGCTATTACATCAAAGCATCCCCGAGTAAAAACACGTGAGCAGAATCCTGAAATGTGTTCCCTTAGCATGAGAAGGACTCTTTGTGTCTTTCATTAGGCAATACTTTGGGATTTTTTTATGGAGAAACAGGCGCTTGACTTTCTAAAGAGTGCAAGATGTGTTCCTTGGTTAGCAAAAGAGAGCTGATGGTCTGGAAAAACTGCCTGGAGATGCTTTGTAAAAATTGTCCTTGGTTCCTTGTGACCTTTCATCAACTCAATTCATTGCTAATGAGCTGCAAATTCATTGCAATTTATTGCAGAGCTTTAAAATTGCCACTGAGTCAGATCACAAAGTGCCTTGTTTTATGTTATCAAGAAAAATCCTCCGGTTGAGGGAGGACTCAGCAGTAAACACAACTCTGAAAAAAAGTCATGAGCTCTTTGTCTCTAAAGGCTGCCGGTGGAAGTGCAGAGATTTTGAGAAGAGAAAGGAAGGGGGAGAGCAGAAAAACCAGAAAATCTTATGTCTGCATGGATTCTATCCTTATGCCTGTTCACCCTAGGGAAATGATAATGTGACTAATTTGTTCCACACAGATAGGCAGAGCCTTAAATATCAAATATATCCATTTCTGCATTGGCTTAGTGTTTTTTCTTTCTAAAGCTGTCTAAAAAGTGCATGTGTATAAAGAAATAAAACACCAACAAGGAAAAAAAAAAGAGTCTCAGCTAAAGAATAGCTAAGTAATTTTTTGCATCTACAGTCACGGCATTTGCCATCCAAAGCTCTGCCTAAGGTTGTACTTAAAGTAACGCCAGTTGCAACACTGCTCCTGTCAGACCCTGGAAATCATTCAGACTAAGGGTGCCACACCTCGGCTTTGAAAGAACCGACCACCACATCAGCTCAGGTTCCTGTGCCAGGTGTTTTTCAGGTCTGGTGCCATGATTTGCTCCTGTGCTTCCCAGCCATTTGGTACGTCGGGCAGCTAGCTTTGACTGCTGGGGTGATTTGGAAATGTTGAATAATGCCTTACACCCTTCTAAGTGCTTTTCTACTATAGCTTTTGACAATCCGTATTGACAAGGGAAATGTCCATCATCAAATGCTGAGACTTGGAAGCGGAGGAGGGAGATCTTTGCCCCCACCTTCTATGTGTATAGGCACTTGAAGTAATGTATAGGTTATATAAACTCATCATAGGCAGCTTAACATTTGCGTTGGTTATTTGCGATGGAAAGAGCTGGGTAACTCAGATCTCCCAGACTCCACGTAAGGTCAGGGTGTGAACCCATTCTCAGTTAATCATCTCTACCAGGAGTTGGGTTGCAACTATAACTAGTTATTAATTATTTCGCTTTAATGATTGCTTTATCTATTTGTTTGCTTATATGCACTATAGATTAGATCAGGTTGAGGGCTCAATAGACATTTGAAGTGGATCACTGCGAACATTAGTGGTAGGTCAGCCAACCTCTTCCCTTATTCATTGTGTAATACGAATGCAACATGTCTTTTGGGTGTGCTGGGGAGAGACTGAACATCTCAGGAGTCATCACTGGAGTTATTTGATACAGCAGACAGTGTACTTCAAGAGGGCTGCCTGCTCTTGCATCTGCCTGAGCTTCTGCCTCTGGTTTTTCTGGCATGGCATGGCTGTACATGGAGACAGTGAACACAGCAGTGACATGGGTGAACCAAGGCAGGGGAACTTGGCAGGCACAGAAAAGTGAAATTTGAGTCTTGTGCTGCCTTCTAATAATGCTTATCTTGAAGCAGTCCCCTAAATTGCACTTTTTTGGCCAGATTTGTCACTATGAGGTGCTTTTTATTGCTCTGATAATATAAAGCATCAGTAGATTCAGTCTAGCAGAGTGCTCTGTCAGCTTTCCTCACTTTTGATGTGTTAATGGACCTGCTTTTAGAATAAAATAGAATAAAATTTTGCAGTTGGAAGGGACCTTCAAGAATATCCAGTCCAACAACCTGACCACTTCAGAGATGACCAAAACTTAAAACATGTTGTTAAGGGCATTGTCCAAATTTCTTGATTGTTTTTTGTTTGTTTTTTTTTTTTTCCCCAAACTGATTGGAAACTAATATCTCATTACAGGGTGTTTGCTGACCAGCAAACTAGTTGGCACCCAGAAAAATTCAGTCCTCTAATAATTACATAATTTACTAAGCAGGAGATTGCTCAGATTACTAGAATAAATATTATTTCTGTACATCTGATAACCCATCTCTGTGACAGTAGATGGGGAATATAAGAATATAAAAGACCATAAATTTCTAGCAGAACAGCACATGTTCCCTGTGTGAGTGGAGATGGTGCCCTTGGAAGAGGCTGCTTTCAGCAGGGAGTAGGGAGATGCTTTCTGAGCCTTGGACTTCTGCTGATGACCATGTTATGCTCTTGGGGGCATATATATCCCGGGAAAGGCAGTTCCCCAGACTACAGATATAGGCTGCATTTGCCAAGTCAATGAAAATTTCATTGTGGTGACTGCTGGGTACTCTGTTGTGAAAACAGATGAGGAGGCTTCTTAGCCAGCTCCTCTAAATATTGGACACTACTACACCCACCGTACCTTAACAGTGAGCAAATACAACTAGACAACCAAAAGTTACCAGTATTATGAAGATTCCCACAATACTTGCTTACTGGGAGCTGGGGTAAGTGAGGATGCCTCGTGGAAATCCAGTCTCTTAAATGTCACCTTTTAAACCATGATTAATTTTTGTATGGGTACTTGTGATAAGCTGAACCATTGTGTTTGGTCTGTAGCTGGTCTTTTGCCCTGCAGAACTAAATATTTGCAGTGGAGTAAACTGGTTTCTGAAAACATTTAACTTTTTAATAGAGATCTGTACCAGGGAAGAGCAACGGAATGTGCCAATTACCATATACCACATTGAGCAAGGGACATCAACAGAAAGAGAAGAAAATGATCTAACCCTCTGCTACCATCTGTAAATGCAGTGCCCAGTATCAGGAAGATGCCATGCCCAGTCACAGTGGCAGGGATAGAGGGAAAGAGGAGGTAGTTTGCTTTTCCCAGAGCAATTATGCTGAGTGGCTTCAGGATCTGTCCTTAGTGAGAAGAGCAGGGAAGAACTGAGCTCTCCCCCTTCAAGTCCCAGGTCTGCAAGCTCACAGGTAGGTTGAAGCAGTTCTGCTAGACAGTAAGGATCTGCTATTACCCTAATAATGGATCTTTTGGTATTGTTTTTGAACTGTGTCCTAGTGTTACAAATACATTTTTTAATAAAGCATAAGCAAATGCAATATTTTACGCAAATATATATTTTTGTACTCAAATGTCTTTGGCATTAAAACTGACTGTGCATGAATTAACAGGCAAGAAGGCGTTAATTCCTGTGGATGTAATAATATTTAAAATAATATTTAAATAATATTTAAAATTATGACACTGGACTGTCTCGCCTTATCACAGATATCAGAAAGTTAGGATAGCTAAGCTGTTCAGTATGATAGCTGATTTTTGAATGCTATGAATTGACTTGTTGGTCGTTAGCAATGCAGGCTAGGGAAAGCAGGATATGTAATGACTCTTGGGTATGTAATGAGATGCTGGGAAAAATGCCTGATCCTAAGGGAATTTCTAGGAAATGTAGCCAGAACTAAATGCAAAGTATGCACCAGTAAACACTCAGATTGCCACCACCTGTGCAGCATTCATACCTCATGCATGAAGTGCCCTATGCTAGCTGTCTCCTGTTTGCTTTGGTCTTTATGCCCTACTCACATAGGGAACTTTCCTTTCTTCATCAGGCTAACTCTATCCAGACAATTCACAGTGTCTAGGATACATTTATTTAGCAGAGAGATTAAGTGTCTGTTCAGATCTCTACTAAGAATGTTAAGATGCGAGATCGCAGAATATGTTTTCCCAGATAGCACATGTGCATCTGGAATAAGACATGGAGATGATGTTGGGCTGTATTACAGTAAAAACACCACAAATGAAATAAAGGAAATCAAACACGGTAAGGCAGCATTTTTAATTGCAGGCTAGAATTGAAGTATTTTTTTCAGGTGATTTAGTAATGCATGTATGTATTTCCATGTGTTATAGTATCTCCTGCATATAGCCATGACTTGCAAGCAAATTTCTTAGTTAATTCCAGAACTTTGTTCTGAAATAAAACATTCTCTGGTTTGATACTTTAAAGACTTGCACTCCTGCAGTGTGGTGTCCTCAAGTGCTTGGTTTAAATGTTGATTCTTCATTTCCTCAGGTTGTGACATTTAAGGAGAAACATTGCTTGTGGACAGAACTCAATATTCATTGTTTTGCAATGCACAGAGTTTGTCAGACAGGAATGATACATGAAGAATCTGTTAGATTAATGTTGAGGCAAAGGCTATTATGGTGTGGGTTTTACTGTAGAAAATGGACATAGAAATGAACAAATTGTATGTTCTTTACAGTGCTATTCTATCTGCTTTGGCAAGCATCCTTGTTTTCGTAAGGTCAGATGATTAATCTTGTCGTTTGCTTCTTTCATAGCTTTGCATGTGTCTAATTAAGCTGGTGCCCAGTGGTGTCTTACCATGATAATGGTAAGGTTATGAGGTAATGGTTGTTCTGAAAAATATAGCTATGGCAGTGTTCTGGCATACTCAAAACAAATCACTGCACAGAAGCCTTCCGAAAGCTGTCATATTGCTGCAGAGTCAGTAAAGGGAAGACAGTGAATCTGTAAATCATAGGTTAAAGATAATAGAGAATGTAGATTCTAGGTGCTTCAGGATCTATGTGAGTTCTGCTATCTTTAAATGAGTCTTACTGAATTGCAGCTGTAGCTCCTCATTATGGCTTGGGTAGAGCCAACAGTAGGAGGATTGGGTGCAGAGGCAGCTGCCTGCAGAGGGGAGATAAAATCATGGAATCATTTAGGTTGGGAAAGACCTTTAAGTTCATTGTGCCCAACTGTTAATCCAGTACTGCCAAGTCCACCACTGAACCATGATGGCAGGTTTCAGACAAGATCTGTCTTTGATGAATTGGGAATCCAGCTGGGGAAGGTGAAAATTAGATGTCCCCCAGAGTCAACAACATGTGGTGATAGCTCTTCCATTCTACTTAGACTAAACCCTGTTTTTTTCCCTTCACTGGAGATTTCATATCAGTGCTTAATTTTGAATCAATTTCTTCCCAGAATCTTGTCTTCTAGGAAGACTAATACTTAGTATATCAAGTTGAATTGTGCAAAAGTCCAAAAATCTGGTTCTACCATGCCTTTTCTTTTCTGCACACCTGGATATACACATTCACACTATATAAATGCTCTGTCAGTGAACATCTTGCTTCTCAGCAGTTCTAGTTAAAGTCCCTTGTCTCTTTGCAGTGCTGGTACTCCTGATTTTATATCTGATATAACCAGACCCAGGTGATCCCTCTGGGGCATTGGGACAGAGCTGTGCTAGAATTTTGTGGACTATTTGAAGGATCACATATGCAAAGCTACATAATAATTTGTCAACAGAGCATTATGTTGCATTGGCAAACTGTGAAAGGTCAGCAGGATACCTCAGTATTGTCGTGTTTATTTTTCTTCATTGTTTCTTCCCTCTTTCTTCATTCTTACTTAATTCTTACTTACATCCTACCTTCGGGATGACAATGAGATATTACATGCAGACAGGTCAGCAGGCAGCAGTTTGAGTGCTGTATTTCAAAGCTTGGGTATTGTGGGAGGATGAGGCTTGGAGAATTAGTTGGATGGCAATACAGATGAAATACTCAGTGCAAAAGAGACCCCTGGTTTAGGAGGAGTATGTAACATAGAGCCATGTTCATGCCATAGCTCTCCCTTCATCCCCTTGTTGTCTGTCCATCTTCCCGCTTACCCCCAAAAAGTTGATGGAGACCGAGGAGACATTTGGCAAGGCATTATTCTCCTAATTATCACGCGATTTGACAGTCTCTCTCCTTGCAATACATCTTCCAAGAGAGCAGGTTGTTTAGAGTCCTGCTAGCTCAGGACTTCTGCATCGGAGACTTTCCTTCACAGCCTGCTGTAAAAGGCTGTGGTCTTAGGCCATGTTGGCATCCTGTCTGCACGTAGGTGACAGCTAAGTGGAGGGCTCTTGGTATGTTCTCTGTGTATTTGGGTTGGGCTGCTGAATTAACAAAATAACCCATTTTCGGTGTGCGCCAGATGCTTTCAGCTCCCATTGTGGGCAGCCTTGAAAATACGCTGCGCAGTGTGGAAGTTCTAAATGGAGTTTGATGTTCTTTGCAGAGAATTGCTCTGCTGCATAATTATGATAGCATACAATTAGAAACTGCTTTATATCAGTTTGGGTAGCTCCTGCTTCCCTTAATAATTTTCAGTAGTCTTAGGGTTTGCTTTTCCTGTGTTTGTCTTCCTGTAATATTGGCAAAAGATAGGAAGAAAATGAGCTGGGACTTAAGAATCCCAGTACAAACTTCAGAGGGAGGGCGAGAGGTTACTCATTAGCGGATCTTTCATCTGGGTTCATGCTGGGTCATGAAGTCAGGGGTCAGGAAGTGAATGGGGATTCGTTCACAGCTGATGTCTTGTATAATATTTCAGAAGAGTGTATTAATTGTCACAGCTTAGCCTGGGAGTTTGGGCAGAGGCATTCAGCTCCTCAGGAGTTGGAGAGAAGTGGCTTTTTGGTTTCCCTGGGGTGATGCCCTGCGGGCATGGCCTGCATCTGGCAGCTCTGCTGATACCTGCTTCCTTGGCCTGGGGAGAGCAGCAGCTGCACTTGTGTTCAAACCCAAACCCAACTCCAAAGGAGCTAGGGAAAAGAGTAGTAAAAGTACCTTATTCAAAACTCAGAGTAGCCTCAAAGATATGTTTGTAGCCATAATATTGTAATATATCATATTTTTTTTTAGTATTTTAGCACGTAGAAGCCTAATCTTAGATCTCATTTAATACTCTCCTTGTTTTCCTTTTACTGTTCAAGCCATTTTGGTGCTGGAGGGAACAATATGAAGCCCAATATAAGAACAGCCCTGGGGTTGCTGTTCCTATAGAGGTAGGATCAGAGTGATGCTTTGCCTGGTTTGACCTATGGGAGCTTCAAAACAAGCTCAACAGAGCATGTTTTGGTAGCTCCCTAGGGAGTGCTTGCAAAGGACTAGGCTGGCTTTTGAGCAAGACCTCCTCTTTGAGTCTGGAGCTGGCACCTTTCAGAAGGTGGATGGATGGCAGGGGGAAACCCTTCAACACACACCTCTAGGCGGTCACTGAGGTATCCTTATGGGTATCCTGATCTCATTCCCAATCACTGCAAGTTCTGTGATTACTTTCTTTCCGCTTCCCTTGTGTACCTATTCAGGGTAGTATGTGGTTCTTGCTTATTTTCCCTGGCCACTGGAAGGGAGGAGGTGACCCAGTGGACATGTGAGCTGCCAACAGTCTTCAGCTGTTTTATCCTCCCAAGTTCTCCCATCAGTGTAAATGCAGCCAGCAGGTGTTTAGATGATGTGTCCCATGGTCACTGCATCTCTGAAGGAATGCATTTGCCCCAGAAAAGTGAAGAAGCTTGGCCCGCAGGGATGTATTTTTTCTGGGAGCCAGCAGCACCCACATTACTGGCTTTGTCTGTTGTAGGTTTGTAATCTTTGTAGAAGCAGGGGAGAAAATACATCCCCACTTTTGCAGAAATTAGGTGTATTTAAAATGCAGCTTTTTCCTCCTGATTTTGTAGCTGTGCTAGAAAGTCATTACACATGGATTTATTTTTCCTTATCTCTTGGATTATCATTGGCTTCCTTCCTTCCTGGATGAGTTTATCCAGTGTTCTGATTGCAGCTCCTTTTTTTTTTATCACCTCCTGTCTATATGGCTTTAAGATTTTGTATGTTTAACATAATTGAGTATTTTGCAGCAATTGACAGTGAAGATAATTTTCCACTGATTGATGGGGTAGTTACAGTGAATATTTTTGCAGTTTGGCTTTGGCTTTGCTTTGGCTGTTGGCTGTTTTGGTTGCAGACCTGCTGTATTTTATTTGTCCTTGTAATTATTTTTTTTTTTTGCCCTTGTATTTTATTTCAGTTTTGCAACTGAGCCACATATTAATCTGACTTTGGATAGGGGAAATGAAGACCACATTTTAGCTTTTAAGAAACTTCCACAGAGCTTCAGACAGCTGGTCAAAGATAAATCCAGTATGCAAACAGGGTCATGAATATCTTAATTAAAAGGTAACTAAGAAACAGGCCCCGATTCTCTAGGGTCTTTTGATACAAAAGCCCAAGGTCAGCATCCACAGAGTGTGCCATTTAAAACACCAGGGCATCAAATATCTCTTTAGTTTCTTTCTTTGGACTGGACTTGGAATTTGATGGTAGGGTAGTTGTTATTTCTGGTCTCATGCACTGGGAACAACAGCAAGGAAACAGACAAAAATTATTTTAGATAGGTTTTTAAGGGAACATGATATTACATGGTTTTTTAAACAAAAAATGGTCTGTGACCTTTATTGGGACCATCATTGTCCTGCAGGGGCTGATCATTAGAATTAGGAGGTCATCATCTTTCCAGTGCTGAACTACTTTTTTCTGTGTGCATGAGGCTGGGGGGCGAGAGGTGTGAGTTTGGTATACCTGGAATGTGGTGATTAAACTAGGAGAAATTTTTTAAGGCTTTCCGCGAACTAGGAAAAAATTTTTATTGAAACATCTTTAATTTGGTTATTAAGAGCAATTGTATTTTAGTGTGCTAGCTGGCTGACACTCTACACAAGTTTTAAAGCATTTTATATTGAAATTGCATCTGTTTAAAGACTGCCCAAAGCCTGAATCCTGCATGAGTCACACTGTGCTATTTTGAATTGTTCTGCACATGCTCTTCCTCAACAACAGGAGGATTTTCCCCTAGTTATTATTGAAATAGGACATTTTTTGATATAAAATAGGTGTTAACATAGCTTTACTTCAGAATGATGTTGATATGTAATATAAAATAGTTTGGGGTTATTTCAGTGCAAGTGTCTGCATATACCAGCTGCTATAGCATGTTAATCAATTTTTGAAAAGTAACCCTTTTAGAAGTTGTATAGACAAACCCTGGGTGCTTGCCTGAAGAAAGAATGATGATTAATTTAAATATTAAACACCAGTTGAGATGATTAATTCTTAATGAAGTCAATGAAAAAATTATTTTCCTTGTATTCCCTGGAAGACCCTTTCAAAAGCTTTGCTTTCCAGAGCTTTCCAAACTTTTATTTTTCCTTTGTGTGTGGCACAGGATGTGACTTGGTTCACAGCAGGTAGCTTCATTAGTTGGCATTTCTGGTATAATATCCAGCTGTGGAAAGCTTATAAAATATTGGTATTTAGGTCATCTTAATTAGGCCTTGAAGTAAAGATTTAAGATAAACTGGAATAATTGCACATACTTCATTGCGGCTGAGCTTCTTCAGTGAAAAGAGGGAGTGATTCCCAGACAGTATGAACTGATTTCAACAGAGTTGCTTCAAATCCTCCTCTTTGGTGCTTCTTTGACAGTACAGGGAGCTGAACTGATTAAAACTAATAATTCTGGGGTGAGTTGAAAGATGTGGCAGTTTTCAGCTGTGTTGGGTGCTGGGCTGGATATCCTTGGTCTCACTGCTGCCTATGCCAGTACAGGGAGGGGATTTGGCTGGTCAGTTCCCGTTTATATCACTGCAGGCTTCTGTGTGACCCATCCTTCTTTGCTGATTTGGGGGGGATTATCTGCTTACTTGCTTCCTTCCTTCCTGGATGAATTTATTCGAAGTTATGCTTGTGTTATGCACTAGTTGAGAGGGAGCTCAGGTATCAGTGCTCCTCTCCCAAGCTTGGGTGAACAAAGAACTTCCCCCCCCTCCTTTGTGCAGACTCACTTGCCATGTTAGGTACCCAAAATACTGCAAAATCACCACCAGTGAATATCAGTGTGATGTCTTTTGTACCAAGAGGGGTGCTAGTGGTTTCCATCTGGGCTGTGTTGCATTTGAGGTCAGCAAGCAAAAATCAGGAGGCAGCATCCCCGGTACTGGATTTGAGAATTTAAGACCAGAGAGGGAAGCTGGACGAATCTTAACAGTCAGCAGGCAACTGGACGACCAGTTGATGAAATACAGTTGTGTCTGTTTCTGCCAACCAGCACATCTGCCTTAATAACAGACGCAAATGTAGGATCTTCAGGTGCATGTCTGCCAAGTCATTGGCAATGAAATTGAGGATGGGGCATAACTTTGGGCGAGAAGAGGCTTGGAAGAGGGTTATAGTGGCATCTGGAATATGCATCTGGTGTTGTATAAGCACCTGGCATCTCAGAGGCATCTAGAGAAAATACAGCGTGACTAATTTGATAAATTTAATAAGAAGAAGGTGGCAAGGTTGTACTGTTGTTTATCTCTCTTTGACTAACAACATGCCAAGTATGCTTTTGGCATTGTAACACCACAAGATGGGAGAGTGCCATTATTTAAGTGTGTTATTAAGCTAATGACATATAAAGAGGTATTAAAAAGCCAACAGCTATCATCTGCTGCATCAGTAGTGCTGGTAGCTGAAACTTCCAACTTTTGCTTATGGATCAGTGAAACCGAAAATGGAACAGGAGCTACTCCTGCTCTAAATTTCTCCCTATAAGAGCATTCCTGTGTCCTCTCTGACTGTGGATGGAGCCAAGGGAGTGCCCATAGGTGCAGAAGGCAAATGTTTAGTCTCTTCTTGCTTGTCTATGAAATGCAGATTTTATTTTTTCTTAGCATTTTGAAGGTGTATCCTATCTTGCACCAGATCTCCTAAAATCCTAGTTTAGACAAAGCCTGAGGGGATTTAGGTTTGCATATTTTCCTAAGAGGATTAAGCTTCACACTTGGTTGATCTATAAGTTGTTTGAGATTTTTTTTTTTATGATTTTCTACGTACACAAGAAGCCACATACACATTCAAATTGTCCTGAAATCTGTTGTCTGGGTCTTACTGATAGAAATCTAGTGTTTGAATTAATAGCAAACTGAATCAGTCGCTGAACCTCAGGGTTATTTTGAACTGAAAAACATTTTGGTAATCAGATTTGCAGCACGGCTGCAGGAACAGTTGTAGCAGCACAACTGAAGGGGCAAGGGAATTGCAAGAAGGATTAGAAACTGCTTACACTGGCATCAGAGAAAACAATTTGTTGTGAAAATACAGCCCAGGAATAAATTAATGAGCATGCTTCCAAGCATAGGAGAGCTCATAACGCTCTGGAAACTCTTTGCTTGCAGATCAAGGGAGTAAGGCAGCTCAGTGGGAATTGGGAAAAAAATAATGGTAGTCTATGAATATTTTTATCATTTAAGTTCATACTCATTAAATCACTGGAGAGGTGCTCTATGCCTCAGCAGTGGCCCCTGGGAGCGATGGGTGCTGGCTCCTGCCAGTCCTCCTGCCAGCCGGGTGCTGGGGCACACTGCCCTGGCACTGCTGGCTGTTGCAGCTGTTTAATGCCCATTGACGTTTTCATGATTGCCAGCTTAATTTTTCATTATGTGTCTGCAGGTGGGCTGTACCTTACACATTCATTTTTGGTATTTACAGTGTTTTTTGGAGGGCTGGGTGCAGTTCCTTGTTTTGTGCTGCTGTCAGGGTGTTTGGAGGTTGTGGAGCAGCAATTGCTACTAAACCAGGCCTGTACTGGGGCTTCTTCCCTGCCTGCTAGAACAGTTGGAAAACTTGTAATGCTAGGATTTCCATACTTCAATTCACTGAAGGTAGAGGAAGGATCTGACTCAGCCATAGGAAAATGGTTTAAAACAGAACTAAACTCACCTGTGCTGCTCACAAGGATGGTCAGAGCTTTCTTCTAAACTGCTGGTTTGTGCTCAGTGCTGCCAGCACTGTCATCTTCCATCTTTCTTCAGGCACTCCTCACAGGAGTGATGAGATTAACATCACTGAGAAACAAGTGGCATTTATTTGGTAAAATGGGCAAGGGGCAAAGAGAAGTGGGGCAGTGCGAATGACAGGCAGTCTCCGTAGATCTGCATTATTGTATCAAAGTACTGTATTTGTAGCATTGCAAGCTGTACCACAACACATGTGGGAATGGTGTTAGATGGGTATTAAACCCTTGAAGGAAGGGATAAGGAGCTGAGCAGGAGCTGTTGTGAAGTTTCAACTTCTGTTTTGCTGTAGAAGCTTGTATGGAGTAAGTTTGCTTCTGGTCGGAATCAAACAGATTAAGATAACCAGAATGGAACAAAATTTATTAATATCCAGAGGTATGGCTTGGCTAGTGAAGGGTGGTTTGTGATCTTTACTAAATCTCTCTGAGGCTCTCTGGGGACTTTCTCGTGCCCTCTAATCAGTGGTGATGTTTTGTGTTCTGTTTTCTCTGCAGACGTCGGCTGATCTCCCAGCGATCTTCTCTGGAGACTCTGGAGGACATCGAGGAAAATGCCCCATTGCGGAGGTCATTTTATTTACTCTCTCTCTGGCTTCTTATCTGTAAAGCACATGCATGGACAAGCTTGCTGTTCCCTCTCCATGTTGAAAAGTAGCTGGGTCTTCACATTAAGATGTTCTTCGTAGTGAGTAAAAGTGTTGAAACCTCTAATGCCCTGCAAGGTTATAGGTGATATGAATTACACATTCCCTGGCTTTAGGTCATTAAACAAAAAGTCAGTATTTAAGTGAAATGTCAGGGATTAAAATGTCAGATTTGATTAATAGAAAAGTGTAATTGTCACTAATATGAATGGCTAGCCCCTAACATATGTGGTACATTTTAAAAAGTTAAGTACAGATGGTTTACTGTAGGGAGTTTTTGAAGGCTGGTATTTTTAGTATTTTTATTTTTTATGGATTTTTACTGTGTGTTCTCTCGGCACATGCAATCTTATTTTGGTTACCAGCATTACTGTCTGCATGTTGGCTGGTAGGTTTGTGACTGCTACCCCACTAATAAATCTGCGCTCATCCTTATTATATCAACAGCTTCAGTGCGGTTTTGTTTCTGCATCTGGGAGACCACAGCTTACTTCTCTGGGGACTGCAGTAATTAGTCACTAGGCAATCCTCTAGGGTAATGCAAAATGGAGCAACTGCTTAACAGTTCAGAAACTGGCTGGTCAGTAATCTGACCAGTGCATGGAATCCTTCCAGGTCAGCTGTTCGGCAAGACGGCAGCCTAAGTTTGACTGACTCTTTTTCTTAGGACCTGTAATTCAGCTGGTTTAAATTGGTGTTTAGCCCATAGCCTTGTTTATCCACATGCAGATTGGCTGTCTCTCCCTACCTCGAAGCAAAGACTTAATAGCAGAGGCTGTAGCAATTGGCCTACTACCAAGGCTTGATTATTTTTACAAAGCTTACTGTTGCATGCTTACCAGCATGTTATGAAGCATTCTCGTAAGTGATTCAAACATGTATAATTGGCAAAAGATATAAACAAAGTATGGTTTGCCAGGCAGTATTTTTACTTGCTAATTTGCAGAATTGGTGGTAGAATGTCTCTCTTGCTGGTATTTTCCTGTGAAGAAGCTAACAAGACTAATTGCAACCAGAGGGTGAGGGAATCTCAAGGATTTTACTAACAGGAGGAAGGCAGAAAAGGCAAAGTGATGGGGTCCTCCCTCTTGGGGTGTGCCTGGGCAGTGTGGTGGTGTTCTGGTACAGCAGTAAGGACTGGCAGTCCCTGGTGGCTTGGGACCAGTGGTCTGTGGTTTCAGTCCAACAAAAGGACTTTTCCAGCTTGAGAAGCTGCTGAACTCTGCCTATGCAGAGGAGAGGATGGAAAAACAGTTTAGGGAAGCTTAATGCGGAGGGGCTGTACTCATCCCGTGTGCCGGCAGAGGATGCTTGTCCCTTAGCTCCCGTGGAGGACGCAGCAGCCTCGGTCCAGCAGCCCTGGCTGTGCAGGGAGCACAGGAGTTGCGTTATCTGCAGTGCCTGCCCGTCGTGCCATGCCTTGCAACAAAACAACACTGAGATGAAACAGTGAAAGCTTTCACATGCGCTGTGGTTTCAGCTGATTAGAAAGAGGCAAGGGGGGGGAGGGAGGGGAGGATATTGCTGTTTGTCTCATCTCTCCTCCCTCTGGCAATTTCTTTCTGTAACTGCAATTTATAAAGTGCATTCAGATGTAAAATAGATTTAAGGCTTAATGTTTTCAAGATAGATTATTTTTTTTCCTGAGATAATTTATTTTCAGTTGTTTTGCATACTATCAGGGATATGAAAAGTAATATTTAAAAGCAAATAGGAGTTATCCTTGACAATGGGAGATTTTAAACCTTTCTAAAATTAAAACAAGGAAGAACTTTCCTTAATGACTCCTTTATCAATAGCTGAGGAGGTTACAAAAGCGTGGGTGTTGATGCGAGTGGAAAAATTGCATATTTACCAGTTTTGGCTTAGTTTAATTTTTTCCCTCTGAAAGCTTGGGCTAAGCTGTCACGGCAGATTACAGGAAGTTTTACTTTGCTGAGGTTTTTTTATGATTTTTTTTTTTTTTTTGCATGAAGGGAGGGGAATGGTGCCTTTTCTTATTATTATTTTAAATATTTTTTTGTTTGAGCTGTCTAGTTTCCAGACTTATTGTCTTTATTGTTCTTGCTGATTCCTAACACAGGGTGACTTGAATCATTTGTCTCGTCTTTCCTTCCTGCTTTTGTGTAGACTTCTTGGCTGTACAGCAGGGAACTGAGTACTTCTATTTTTTTCTTTCTCCCCCCCCCCGCAACTGATTTATTTTTCAGATGTCGGACACTCTCAGGATCACCCAGACCAAAGAACTTTAAGAAGGTTCATTTTATCAAGAACATGCGGCAACACGATACCAGAAACGGCAGGTACTGTGCATGCAAAGGCTGCTTCTGCAAGGCAATCCATGGGGCATGAGGGAAGGGGCAGGATCAGCATCCCTGTGCAAGAGCACAACGTGCCATTGCCACGCACCACATACTGATGGCCTCTAACGCAGTCTGTGAAGGTGCAGGCTGCAGTGCACACTCCTTCCTCGAGGGAAGTACATGTCAATGGAAGTGCTATAGCCCTTAGATCTTAAGACCTGTGTCTCCTTAATGCAAATAACCTGCATAAAAGGAAAATCTGTGGTGCCGTTGGAGTAAACTAGGCATAATCTGGTTGCATTTCTTTGAGAGTGTTGCCAGGTTCTAAGTGTGAGAGGGGTACACAGATGGGCAAACCTGCCTGAACCGGGTTTAGCAGTGGTTCAGTGCTACTTCATCTGCATCTATTAGTGGATACAAAGTGCTGGTTGGTAAATGCACAGCCAGGGATGATCATGGCAAGGTGAGACGTGGGATCCTGGTTTTCATGGCAGATGTAGGCAGAGAGTCTTCCAGGGGATGTGTGAGGGGTGCAGCTGTGACTGCAGCACACCCCGAGCTGGGACATGGACTTCCCAGGTTCCAGCCACAGGCACCTGTGGGACCTGTACAGCAGGAATTGGCTGGGACTTCACTTACTGCAAAGGCCTGGTGTTCCCATCAGCAAAATGGATTCTTTATTGCAGTATCATCCAGCTCAGAAGTAAAACTAGTTCCTCTCTGCTTGTAAAGAAACTACCTGCCCTCTCTGATTTTTCCAAAGACAGTTTCTCCATGTGCCGCATGATTTTTTTTTCTTCATGTTCTTCCAAACCTGAATAGGTTTGAACTGGGCTACCTGAAGAGGTTGCATGTAGACTAAACTGGCCCACGGAGAGTTGACCCTTGCACATACCTGTTCTCATAAAACTGCCATGGCTGAGAATCATGTATGTTCTGGTGGACTGATTTGTGCACGTAGCCTTTTACGTCCATCAAATATGGCACCATGTCAGTAGAAACTGACACTGCATTGAACCACAGGTTTTATGAATTGAATTCTGGTAGGTGTTACTTGGCTCAAGAAAAATTTTCTTCACTTTTATTCTCACACATACAGTTAAATGCAGTACAAGGTAGTAATCAACATAAGTGTTGCAGAAGGTGACCCTGAGAGATTTTAGAAACAGCTTTTGTATCAGACACACACAGAACTATTGACTTGACTATTGTCTGACTAGCAGGTGATTATTGTCTTTACAACAAACACGTGTGGAATCAAACGCTGAAAAGCAGACCTCTAATTTTATTCCGCTTTGTGCGTAAGTAGATGTATGCTTTTGGAATTTCTTACAGCAAAAAATACCTGTAAGGTATTATGCAAATTGCACAGAGAATGAGTAATTTCTGAGCTGTGTGCATAAACTTGATAGAAGTACTATCTGCAAAAGAATTAATAAATATTTGATTAGTAAACTGTTTTCTCTGTGTTTTGTAAAAAAAGTATTTGTAGCATATATGCAACATTCTATCTTAATTCACAGATCAGTCATTATGCCTGACAATAAAACTGAGTATTTTTCTTGTTAAGAAAACAGTGAGGAAACTTCTGTTCTTCAACTGACTTCTTATCTTTATCAGCAGACACAGTTTTCCAGAATATTTCCACAATTGTAATAAAGATCTCTTTATGTAGAATGCAGATACAGGTACAAGAGACAGTTTTGGAAATAGCTTTCATCCTATGGTTGTAGAATCACAACGATATTAGCTAAAAATATAATATAAAGTTAACACTTTGTTTCAATTCTATGTCTAGCAGTAAGTAAGATGAGCCCAGACTCTGTTTTTCTAAGGGATCTGGATGCAGTTGCAGTCACTGAAGTTAATAGGCATTCTGGATGAAAAGGACCTCTAGAAATTCAGGTGGATCTGCTTTATGTGTTCATCGTAAAATCAAGAGTGTTTCTGAGTACCTTAAGATCTTTAAAGCTGTGTCCTCCCCAGTTTCCTGTGACACCGAGAAGCCCAAGTATTGCAATGGATAGAAAACCCTCCTGAGGCTCCTTTCCATGCCTGAAACCTTGTCCCAGGGGGCTCCTGCATGGTTGTGCAGGACACAGGCGCTGAGCTAGGCTGAAGTCAGGCTCTCTGACTGACTCTTCTGTCACAGCATGTCAGCCTTTCACTTAACTTGAGGAGCCCAGCTTTGAAAACATCTACACTGGATATATTTTTGGGCAGTGAATTTGGTGACTGGGCTTTAAAATAGCTAGCATGTAATTGTTTCACTGGGTTGTGACTGTGAGTGTCACAGCAAAGAAAACTGCAGTGTGGGTGATAGCTCAGGGCTCCTCTCTCTGTTAACTGCCCTTACTTGTGGCTCTCAACCTGTAAAGTGATGTGTCCTTTTCCTGCGGCACTGAGAGCTCTTCCCCTCTCAGCCTTGTGGATGACACATGTGGAGTGACGATGCTCTGGGTCCAGCCTTTGTCAGTCCAGCAGCAAGGCAGGATTAGCTGTGGTTGAAATAAGAGTTCAGCTATTTAGCACAGAGAAAAACACCTATACTCAGACCAGAGCTTATCAGCTAGTCCTTGTAAAGCTTCCTCTTGATAGCTCTGTGCACTGGTTAAACCGGTTTCTTTGGATTTGTAGTATGTGGCTTATTAAAGGAGGTAGAAAATTAGGTTTCCTAGACTGTATTATCAAAGCAATCTTGTAAAATAGCACAAAATAAACTTTCCCATGCAAAGACAAAGACAAGTCAACCATAACATACAAACTAGCACAGGTAGTCACCAGCATGTGGTTTTACCCACTTCACTCAGCAGGTTTATTGGCAATATCCTCCATAAGCCCTGAAACTAAAGATTAGCAAAAACAAGCCACCTAAACAGCAACCTGAGCCAGCTGAACAAACAGTTAATGGTGAAAATGGGACAAGAACATTTGTACAGTTATCATATAAAGCAAATATAAAAAGCAGTAAAACAATGTTCCTCTCCCACCCCCATGCCATTACTTTCTCAGTTATTTTGTTAGTGTACACATCTAAATAAAGGCCAAGCACCATCATGAAAGATCTCTTTTGCTGCCCTTTTAGTTGTGGAAATGCAACACATGCAGTCCAAGAGGCTGACTATTCGCAGCATCCTCACAGTTCATAATTCCCCTCAGCCACCTTCTAATAACCCTTGAATTTGTGAGACTCCAAAATGAGAGCTGCTACCCAGCCAACATCTGTGATTTTTGTGTTTGCCTTTGCGTGCTGGGCAGCAGGGCCCTGGCTGTCAAATATCAACCAACCAGGAATGAGACAAGAGGCTACAGTATTCCACATGTGATTGGTGTATATGGTGTATATCGCATAGCCTGATCACAGCCTTTTGGTGCAACACAATGAAACCTAGACAGACACTGAAGAAAGCAGACATTATTCTTCAAGTCAAGCAAAGTACTGATTCTGTTGAGAACTTTGTGCTCAGTAAGTTTTTTCATAGCATACACCTCATAAAGAAGTTGGAAGATTAGCTTTTATAGTCTTAGACCTTTGCACATTGTCAGAACTCTCTTGCAAAATAATGGCTGCTCTGAACCCTAGTAATCAGTACAACTTTTCGGTGAAATGTGAGAATTAGAGACTGCAAAGCTTTTCATGAAGTGATTCTAAACATGTCTAGGTGGGACAATTGGAATCAGGGCACATAAACCCACTCTCAGCCTGCTTTTGATGTCAGAGAGAGCTCATTCAGAGCTGTGCAGGATCATAGATGCCCTTTGTTGAGGAGCTGAAAAAAGCTTTTCTCCCATAAGCAATAATTCAGTTTTCTTGAACAGCAATGGCTTCCACCATACCTTCTTGTCCAAAGCAAACTTTGTGACAAGTTTATGGACTTTCTGCTCAGTAAACCTTTGCAGGCCTTCAGAATATTTTTGTTACCATGCATGTCATCTGACCTCTACATAAAATGCTGGTTTATCCCTCCATGATGAGCATCTGACCACTGCCTTCCCTGCTTTCCTTCCAGTCCAGCTCCTAAGGCTGTTTTGCATCAACCTCCTCCAACAGCTCTGGTTTTGTGGCATCCTGGCAGTGGAGGCCGTGGGCTCCTCTCATACTCTGTGTGGGAGATCTTTGTGTAAAGAAGGTCCGCTGGTTTATGGAAAGAGAGGCAATGCTTGGGTCCCAAGGGAAAAAAATCTGAAAAAAATACAGACTGGGCTGGTGCTTTTTATTTCCTTTCTTGTCTGATTCCTTCTGATACACACAGTTCTGTGGTAACTTCCTACTGTTGTCTTTGCTTGTGGACATGGAAGCACCAGTTTGTTTTTCTTTAAGTATTAGGAGTTGAGTGGTATTTTTAGGGAGGTGTAGGGCGTTGGTGGAAGAGCTGTATTTCCAGAAGCAACCAGAGGGAGGGGGGTAATATGCTTAGTGGGTACTGTGGTTTTCCGAATTCAAAGATGCTTTCTGATGTCAGCCTCGAAATCTGTGCCAAGTTTCATACATCAGCAAACAAGGCTTCCAGTGAACAAGCAAGCTGTTGTGAGTAACAACCATTCAGCAATAAGCAGTGGCAAGCACAAAATTAATCATATGTCAGGGCTTTTTTGCTTGTGGATTGCCGTTCTCAAATGTGAAAAATTATTCCCCCCTGCTCTTTAACTTACTACTGCACCATGAGACCATCTTACAGGATCTGGATATTTACCATAGGTCAGCAGTATTACAACATTCAGACAACAATGAAATCATACTTCATCTGGTGCAGGAGAGATTCCTGAACATGTGTGCATGTTTATTATTAAAAGCCCTCCTTTATTGTAGGGTAAATACCCCTTTGCTTTTAAACATGCCTCTGAGGGAGAAAGTAGGATTGCTGTAACAGAATGATCCAAGAGAAGGAAAATCGATCATTCTGCATTTTTCCAAGCATTATGTGCAGTGACTCTCTTGGGGAGCTAAACCTTTTCCAAGAACGATGACTAAGCTGGTCACTTAAGGAAACAGTGTTTTAATAGCAGCTGGTATGGGATTTATAGGTGCTTATGCTGGTTTTCAGATAGTAAAGAACAAAATATCTTCCTAGGGTTTCTTGTCCAGCTTTGGCTAGTGCAGGACAAAGGATGAAAAATTCAGGTGAAATCCTCACATACAGATCTGTGGGACACAAGGTGAGAAAAATCAGTGTTGGAGAGCAGAGCAAGGAAGTGCAATAGCCCTGACAATCAACGTAGCAGTAGGTCGTAGCATTTTAACCACAAGTGGAGATTTTTGGAAAGGTAAAACAGCAGTAAATTCTAACGGTAATCAGGTCAGAAAATAGCACAAATTGCCATCACTTAGAGGAATTTGTTGTGGTGCAGCCTGTTGGCCAACTTTAGAGGGAAGAGGGGTCAGCACAACTGTACAATTCTCAGCATCCTGAAGGTAATAAGGAAAGAGGGTATATTTATAAACAATCAGTTATTTATTGGCATTTTATATCTTACATCTTCATCAAGCTTTTCTTGGCTTCTTGCCAAGCTGCATCTCCCAAAAGTATAGTAATGTAGCTATGGACAGTCCATGCTGTTTTATGGAAAGTAGGTCTTCACCTCAAGGTGGTTTTGATGTTGCTTACTGATATGTCAGAGCTTGATGGCTAAAGCCAGTAGTGTGACTGTGTAACAGATAGGTTCCTCCAAGCTATTTGATTTAAAGAAAATGAACTGTGTCAGAGCTGAAACCAGGACAGTATCACACAGTGACTTTGCAGATGTTGCAGAGATTTGGAGACTGGTTAAAAATACAAGGCCTTTGCTCTAAGAGTGTCCTGGATTCTGAGATAAGCTCTCTGCAGGCAGATATGTATGCTTTCATATAAACAAATCTTGAGCTAACTCCCTAAGGAATTCCTGAGGAATAAAGGCAAGCCATGTTTACAGGAGGAGGAATTCAGCACTGACAGTGACTGAGACAGACATTGGGCTGCAGGAGAAATGGCAGGGTACTGTGAGATCAGTCATGCCTGAGAATCAATGCAACATCATAACCAAGAAGGCTAATGTAATTACTGAGCACAGAGGCTGGCAGGTCATCAGGGCTAGACACTGATCTTAAAGGTAAGACTGGAAGATGTGCCACTGCTGAGATCAGTGATAATTCCCAGAGACCAAAAGAGGGTGATGGGGAAAAACAGAATACTCATGGAGGAGCCTTGAAAACAGTGAAAGGATCCAAAAGCTTATGACAAGAGCAGACTTAGCCTGATTTCGTGGATGAAGTCTATTTCAGGAACAAGAAGCTGAAAATCAAGGGAGTCCTTTCTTTAGCAGAGAGAGGTCACAACCAGCAGCCAGAAGTTCTTTGTCCAATAAATGCAGACTCCAAGTCAGCCACAGAATTGTGGTGTGTATCACCAGTAGTTGTTGGTGTGTATTACTTGGGATGCTGCTGGATTTGTCTCTTTAGTTTCAGCCATCATAGTGAGTTGTCAGAATGGTCCCATGCCTTTCTGGGTGGACTCCTTTCACTAGAAAAGCATCTATCCTGGATTCCAAGTAATGTATTCAAGGTAGTTTTCCTAGAAAGCCTACAGAAGGGATGGGACTGCACTACTTGTTTACAGCTTATTTGCTATGGCACAGGCTTCAGCACTTCTGTAAAGACACCATAGCATGACTCCTGTGAGATAAAAAAGAGGAGGGAGGAATCATTCATTATGGAAGTTTATGATTACGAATTCCTCAGTGGTAACATCTATTGCTTTGCTTATTGTGGTGGGATTTTTAAATTTTAGTCTTTGATTTCTTTTATTTTCTTTTATATTTTAGAATAGTCCTTATCAGCAGCAGAAGATCCTTCTGTAGCATATTTTCAGTGCTGCCATATCGAGACTGTACCCAAGTCGGGTATGTATATTTATACATGTACTGCATAGTCTTTCTGGGCCTGCATGTGGACCTGATAACAGACGACAGCATGATGGAGGATAATGCTTTTAGATATCCGTTCTGAGAAGAGTTAAATGCACTTAGGTGTGTTTGCCTTGTGGAACATTACCAGGTTAAAACTACTGCTTTCAGTCCCCAGTTTATTTATATGTGTTGTGGTATCTGGGATTATTAAGCTGGAGAAAACTACCCTCCTGAAATTGATGTTCTTGAAAAATGCACTGTTTTTATTGTTTCTTCTGACTTCACTCATCTTTGACAAAACAAATACTCTAGACAGCACAACTTCAATAAGTCATCTTAGCTTTCTCATTCTCCCCTGCAAACATGGTGCTACTGTATCTGTATTTCCAGAACTATGAAGAAACATTTGGATTTAAACAGAATACCTTTTTGTTGTACTTTTAGCCATTGTTCAGATCATTCAGTCAGTGAAAACAGACTATTTTGGACATAATACTGTACAGGTTCATAGCTGGTATAAACAATGACCGTGCAGCTGCCTCGCATCCCTTGACATGCTGAGACTCTATACCTCTGATAGAAAAGTTTCTTCAGAATGAAGTAGTTGTCCAAAGACTGAGGAAGCTTTTCACTCTTCCACTGAAACTACAGAAGTGGAAGAAACTGGATTTGGCTGGAGGATGTTGCATGGCAGGCTCTGACAACCAGCTGGATGCCTTCAGAGGTGCAGTGCAAGGCTGGGAAAGGAAGTGCTGGTGGGCAGCAGCTCAGTGCCCCCGGGACAGGGGAATGAAGTGTGTCTACCATGGCCATGTTCCAGAGAGCTGAGAAGTCCTTGTAGTTGGGGTTGACTCAGTGACTGCAGGGCACAGAATTTGTGGAAAATAATCAGCTGATATACTGAGGTGGGTTTGAAAGACCCAAAAGTCATCTAGAGTCAAATTTATCCAATGTATAAAAACTGAATTTGGCTCACACTTTTCAGCCATCTATTTAGTTCTGGAGAAAGATTTGTCACAAGCTGCTTGTGCATCAGTAATTCAAAGCAAAGGGAGATTATTTTTAATGCACAAAGGAAGGAAGTACCTTTGTAAGGGGGTTGACTTGGCCTACTGTCTCTTGCAGTAAATTTTTTCCCTTAATTAAATTGTGATGACACATCAGGCAAATTCTTGACAGACTGGCAGATTTGCTCATTGTTCTTGAGTATACTGTCATTCATTTATGGTCATTGCCCCGTGGAAATTGCCTCTTTATTGAAAACTGAATATATTTTGAAATGCTGATGACTGGTTATACCTTCTAAATAATAGCAGTAATGAGGCCAGCTGCAAAACTAAATATTATTTCAGCACGTCATGTCTTGTACCGTGCTCGTGCAGCAAGAAGGGCATGGGCCGAGAAGGTAGCAAGTGCCAGTACACAACAATCCAGCCTTGTTTCCTTTGCTAAAAAGCCAAGATTTAAAAAAAAAGCCCTCTGTCTTTCTTCCAGAGCATCAGAGGAAGAGAGAAACAATTCAGTGGCACCTCCTTCCAGGAACAGCTGAAGCAAAGAACAGATGAGGCAGTATAGCATAAACTGTAGCCACTCTGTTCAGGTTGCACAGTGCTTGCTTACTTCATTGCACATTTTGGATGTGGAGGAGGAGGAGGGAGAGACATCGGATGCTCTTTTGAAGTACTGTAGTGACAGCATCCTTTAGCTTTGCTTTCTCTGAATCTTTGGATTGCTGATGTCTGTCCCCGGGCAAGATGTCCCAACTGGTTTATATTCTGCAAACATTACTGAATAGTTAACAAAAAGAAACAGATCATTACAGGGAACCATGGGCACATCTGAAATTTGACTGGAGAAATCATGGCAGGAGTGGGACAGTAGGATGGATGAGCAGGCAGGAAGAACTGTTCCATGTGAAGAGGAGCACACAGTGGAGCTGCTGCTGCTTCTCCACCTCTGCTCTGACTCACAGGCGCTATGGCCAGTGAGGAAATCAGAAGGCACAGCTGTGCTTTGTGGAGGCTGCCAGCTCCTGTTGCACTGTAGTCAGTGCAGAAGAGCTGTACACTATCAATGCTGGCAGATAACTGCAGGAGCAGATCCATTATAAAAACCTGTGTGAAAAACAATTCCTGAAGTCACAGCTAAACTCTGTGTACTTGCCCAGGGTGGATGGGGCAGCATCACCCCTCACCAATGAGGTGCAAGCAGTGTACTCTAGACTGTGTCCTTCACTTGCCCACCCTCCATGCAGAGGTCAAACTACAACAGCAAGAACCCTTCTCAAATCTCCAAACCATGTTTTTAAGTGGTTGTACTAATACAAATGGAGGTCTGGGGATTGCAGGGAGGAGAGCCATAGAAGTATACACAAGAGGATGAAGTTTGAGGTGTCCCTTGGAATACATTTCCCAAATCTGCCTCCCCAGCAGCTGGGCAGCTGCCAGCTCACTGGAGTGAAGCTGACAGGAGGCGTACTCGGAGCAGCGTAGAGGCTGCTGCTGCTGAATGACAGGTTTTTCTCCCTGAAGTTTCAGAAGGCCAATCTGATGGTACTTGCTGAGGCTGAGAAGGAAGGACACCATGTGCTGGGGGAATTACTTTCTTTAGTCTTCTCTGTTATAATGAAGAGAAGTAAAATGTATAAAGCAGAGACTGCTATGGGGAGACAAAAAAGTCATGTACAGATCTAATAACTATAATTTTCTGTCCTCAAAATTTTGTCCCTATCTTGAGTCTGATGGAAACCTAATGTTTTAGCTTCAAGTACTTTTATATAAGGGAAAGGGGGAGAACCAAAACTAAATTGATAGAGGTTTTGAGATGGATTATCTCCTGCTGGAGTCACTGAGAAGCAAGTACTTTTGTGGATCTGGGACATAAATTCTCTCCAGATCTGACGACATTAAGATTGTCAGCATCTTTGCTAGTGACATGAATGCAGGCACAGTTTTACCTGTTTTCATGGCCAAGAGTAGGGGAATGGAGTGGACCAGAGCTTGCTTTTCTAGACCAGCAGAGTAGCTGTGAGAGCAGACATAGCCAGGTGAAAGCAATGTGAGGAAAGCTACACTGCAAGTCAGGAGCTGAAGGAGGTGCTGAGCATCTTACCTGCTGGCATCCCTTGGTCCCCAGCATCTCTTGGTGTTACAGCCCAAAGTCATCAAACCCTACACAGGGTTTATTGGTGGCTAAGAGGAGTGATGTAATGATGCAGGTTGTCCTGCACCTGTGAGAGCACTTGTAACAGTGTTATTACCTCTGTTCTTAAATTAAGAAACATGCACAGAGAAATTATCATTATAGGCTGATCTGCAGAGGCAGGTAGCACCTACAGGATCCAGTAACACAGAAAATGTTGTCTGAATGTTTGGCTTTGATGATGTCTTTATGACATACAAAGCCACTGTGTGATGCACAGGTTAGAGGCAAGGCAGTTCAAGTGCTAATGCTCATACTGCAGGTTTGGTTTGTGCTGTTGCTATTCCTTTTTTCAATGTATTGGAAACCTTCATGGCTAAAGGGTATTCACGATATGAATTTTTATGCTGAACAGAAATCTTGGTAACCTGTGCAGCAAGCATGCTGTTACCACACAGAGATTTTTGCAGTAACGTTTACAAACAAAACACGTGCATGAGTAGATGCAGCAGTGACTACTGAACATGTTTTTACCATTGTGGAGAGATACTTGTGCTTTAAAAAAATTGTTTCTCCTCTCCTTTTTCACCGTTCACCGATGTTATACAATGGATCATGTTGACACCCCAATATTCTTTAGTAATACTTGCAAATTTGAAGAATCATATGTAATGTTATGCTAATACTATTCTTCAAGTTCTTCTTTCTTCTTTAAATATAATATTGCAGAAGATGAAAGAGCTACTTTATGAAGGGTATTGAAACCAGATTTCTGGCTCAGCATCCACTTCATATCTTCCTTGCTGCAGATGAGAATTAACTCCCATCTAGTTCTGCAGATGGGCAGAAAATTGGAGGTAGTGACCTCCCATTTTTATCAGAGGGTACACCTTGTGCATCCCCTGAACTGCTGTGGCACACACCTCCTTTGTCAGAGGTTGGTTGTCACAGTGGAAGCTCACAGCAAGTGGAGTTGAGCCTTGATACTGTTCCTTTTCCAGGACAGGGGAAGATGCCTCAGGTCAACAGCAAGTAGCTGCCCCATCACACACACACTCAGCACAGGCATATACACCCACATGCTGACCTGCTTGGGGCTCTCAGAGGGGATTTGTGTCAAGGCAAACCAAAGAGTGAAGCCGTTTTCCGATGGATTAAACGAGACTTGAAGGAATTATTCATTTGGAAATGGGCTCCAGATGGTTTGAGGTGAATTGGATTTCAGCCCTTTGAGACAGGAGCTGGGGATCAGACACAGCAGATATTAGCCTTTTAGCCATTAGGCAGGTCATGCTCCGGGCACTCAAGTCCCTAAAGAGGAACTGTTATGGGCAGACTCTCCAGGAAGGTGTCTGCAGGTTTCTGCCCACCCCACTCCCCAGCATGGTCTGTGCAAGGGCACTCACACAAGGACACTCACACAAGGACTCACCGTGTGACCCCAGCCAGAATGGAGAAGAACCAGGTTCAGCTTTGCCTCCAGACATATATCCTGGGCAGGGAAGAAGGGAACCCATTCTCCATTACTTGCCTCATCTTGAAGCTTCTCTAGGCACCACTTCTCCATCAGCTTCCAAGGAGATGGTACAAGTCTGGCAATTCTCACAGATGTTGTCAGAATTGCTCCCTGTGGCTTGCAGGACATGGTGGCCTGCAAAAATGCTCTACATATGCTTGCAGCCAAGTGAGAACAGTCCAATTCTCATTAGTATTTTAAGGTGCCTAAACAATTTCAAAAAAAAAAAGGTGATAGAAATGTCACTGTCACTGTCAGAGGTGTTTTATCAAGGAGGAAGAAGGTACCAAGTTGTCTTTCCCCCTCAAGAATGTCAATGGCAAAAGCATTCACAGATTGAAATCGTACCTATTCTGTTGATATTTTCTGTGATGTAAGAACCTTTTAAGAGCTTCCACGTTCCTGTGAAGTCCTGTCCAGAAGATGAATCTGGAGGACCTGGGGGGGAGGAGGAGAGCTGGTGGTGTCACCCAAATGCAACATTGCAGCATGGTTAGTCTTACATTGAACTCTCGGCCGCCAGGCTCGCAGTGACTGACTGATGGCAGGGCTGGAGGTGGGGAGCTGCAGGATGGAAAACTCAGAGCATCAGATAGTACACATCCTTATAAAAATGGCCAATTCACCTCATCTTTTATTCTTCATGGCATTGAATTCATTAAGGAGTTAGAAACGTATCTGCAGCAGGCATAGCTGCTGAATATTGCTGCCTTGACAAAAATATAGGCATTCATCTGACGAAACTTGCCTCCAGCTATGGGAAATAATGCAGTATGAGTAATCAGATGGATTGAAGCCCAGGAAGCAGACCATTCTTCTGAAGGAAAGTAGCAAGTCGTTAGATAGAAAGAATTTGTGTCCTTCTCAAAAATGCTACTAACTAGCTTCATCTAGTTTCTAAATATAAGTCACTGCTGAATTTAACTTTGAATTTAACTGAGTGCTGGCCAGAACAATAATGAGTTCAATGATGCCAGGAGTGAGAGGTTTTCAATACTGTCACTTCAGATAACATCTAACCACAATGATCAGTTAGTTCCCAGACCTGGCATTTCCAACAGTCTTCTTTACCTAAACTGTGCAACCTTTGTTCATCTTTAGTGTTAAACTGGGTACGAAGGTTGTATGCAAAATGAGGCAAAAAAAAGAAACATTTAGGTGAGGTTGTCTTGCACCCCTGACACACCCCTGCCATCAGCTATTTGACAGGTCAGTGAGTGTGGAAAACAGAGCAATATTTACAGGAGAAATCAGAGCATCTAAATTGCCATATGGATAGTAGCAATAAGCAGACAGCAGACAGACATACTCTGTTATGTCCTTCAGATTTGTTACCAAGTTCCTTGCTGTTCTTCCCCAACAGATTTTGTATGTGAGGCAGTTTTGATTAAGTCATTAATCTTTAGTTCTTTTCCTGAGCATTTATCATTCTCTAGTCCTATCATTCTTTTAGCCTTCTCATGAATTGAAGAAAAAAAGAAAACCAAGCATGTATTAGCTTTACAGAAAGACACAGAAATCTGAGGGCTTTTTTCCCTCAATGGGACATTTCAAAACTAATCATCTCATGTATGAATTTTATAGAGCCACCGTTGCTCATTCTTTTGAATTGCCCTGTTCCCTTTAATTGAAGTTAATCAATGAATCTTCCTAATACTTTTACTCTGTGTTGGGCAAAACATCAGGAAAAGAGGTGTGCTGACATCTAAATATCTTTGGAGAGAAAAAGGAAACTGGCCCATTATGGCCATCTTTCCAGGAACTTTTCTACACACACCCCCCCCCTCTAAATTGCAGCTGGAGTTGTTCTGACAACACTAATGGCATTAGGCTCTGAAAGCTCTTGATCAATTATAGCAGGCAGTTTTAGGAAATCTGCTTTAGTGGGAAATCTGCTTCTGGTTAGACTGGCAGTGCATCTTTTCCAGAGCTGTCATTTCCCTTGTCCTTGTAAACAGAGATGATAAGTAGAAATTATTTACGGTGATGGATGAGAACAGCATCTTTTCTTGGTGTCTCCTGAACTGCTTTTGCTTTTAGAATAAATCTTAAGAGTCAGGAATCACTAAGCATAAAATATAGGTACAGAAGGCTGACATCTCTAAATAACAATTATCAGATTCCTTTTTTCAGTAAGCAGAAGGCTTTTTCATGTATCTAGAAATCTATTTAATATTTCATGGACTCCTAAATTATTCACGGGTTAGAGTGCTCAACTGTTACTGTCATTTAAAGAGCAAGTGCCCAGCAGGAGTCTTGCATGGGACTTTGTAGATCACGTCAAAGCATAACATTTGGTTCATAAAAGAAATGTTACACTTCCAAAGGTAACAGCATCCAATTTATATTCTGTTAATCCTGGCCTGGCTAATAAAAGACATGATGAGATTTCTTGTTTTGATCCTTATCTATTTGCTCAGTAAAACTTTTCACCATCCGACAACAAATCTGGGATCCCAAGTCACCTGGTGTTCTTCCAAGAAATCTTTGAACTCTGTTAGAGTGAGAAACTTTTTGTTTTTTCCTTTTTAAGGAAAGTACCCAGTCTGACCACTTATGAGACTCTACGTCAGTCACACTACCAAGTCCAGAGACTTTAATTGCTGGGACTGAAGCCCCTTCACAACGGGCAGCTCCAGTGAGCCCACAGGTGTCCCACTTCACTCCCTAAACTCACCACATGCACACTCAGTCAGACCACAGTTCCCTACTGGTTCAACCCCAGATTTCCCTTAGCAGAGCCCGAGATGTCTCGTTCCATAAAGCCATTTACTCATGGCTCAGTAACACAGAAACAGCTCAAGCTGGTGCCACCGAGGAGCACCCCCAGCAAAGGAACTTCAGAGTCTCCCTGAGCAAAAGTCTCGCTCTACCTCCTCTTCAGCTCCTTCTCCCTTCTCTGTGTCCATCCACCTCGCTGTCTTCATCTCCTTTGTTATCCAAAAGGTTGGCAATTCCCAGCTCCTGCTGTGTCTCTCAGTGTCCACTCACTTACCTGGCATCACCCATCTTCATGCCCTTTGTTGTCACAAAGGTTGGCTGTTCATGGCCTCTTGTCTTGGGCTCCCATCTGGAGTCAGTCTGCATTTCAATCTGCATCTCAATCTCAGCTACCTGGACCACTTGTATTCCTCAACATTCTGCAGTCCTGAATAACTAAAATAATATGCTTAATTTCAAGTGTAATTTATAACACTCCTCAGCTTTCTGGAAATGGTATGCATGAAGAGAATATCTAGAGCTTGACATTGATGTAAATCAGAGTAACTCCCTAAACTTTGACAGCAACCGGGATCTAGTTTTTTGCCTCCTAAAGAAATGTTATCCCCAATCCTCTCATTTCCTCAAGCTTTCCCTGCTCAAAGTGAAGGTAGTAAAAGTTCCCATGATTTATTTTCGCTTTTCTGTGTCTGCTTGAATCCCTTGAAAAGTTTGTTAAAAAGCACTTTTGGAAATAAAACAGGAAAATCAAAACTGAGGAAGAGGAGGAAGGAAGTTTTCTTCCCTTTAAAACCTCTTTGGCAAGGACCATCTTTCCTACTCTGCATTTTCTAAGCACCGTTTACTCCTGTATTTTGGTTTGTGCAATTCCTCAGTCCCATCAGTAATCTAAATAACTTAAACACAGTGAAAGTTTGGCTGGTTTTTATACAAAGTGCCTGTCTTCCATATGCTCCTCCCTTTTGGAGCCCCTCGGCTGTGGTGCCATGCGAGTGCATGTGTCCTGAAGAACTTGGTGGCAGTGTTTGGCCACACTGGTGCGGTGGCTGTACCCAAACAACCATCCCAACTCATCCCTAGGCATGACTGGCCATTTGGAGAGGGCTAGGTGAAGTCATCCCCCAGGTCTTTCCTAGCTGTTGCTCTTGGGATTTTGGGGGTGTGGGGAGGAAGCAGTTGTGCTGGAGCTCTACCCAACAGCAGGGTGGCAACCCTGGGGCTTGCTCTCCCAGCAAGAGCTTTGGTGAGGGGTCCGTGAACTCTTTTGTCTTTAATAAGAGGGAGAAAAAAAATCAAGGCCTGACCTGCAGAAACTTGGCTAGCTTGCTGTTGATCACATGATAGGGAACTCAAAAAGGATACAGTAAAATAGCATAGGAATTCCATATTAGATATTCACCGAGGTCTTTTATGAGTGAGAGGAAGATGTGTATAAGCCAGGATGAGCCTTTCCATTTTCATGCTCATAAGAAACTGCACATTGTTTGGTGCTGATTTTCCTCAGGAGAGGAAGTTTAATTCTCTGTTTTATGGACACATTTCTCTCCAAAGAGTAATATTTTATTACTCCATTTTATAACACAAGCAATCATACACTACCTAGAAATATAGAGCATATGTGGAGGAGGGGAAGACCCCAAGTAACCTTTGCAAAACACCTAGGATGAGGGAGAATGACTGCAATGTTGTTCACAGGGTCCTGAAAGGAGAGTCTTCTTTAGAAACATCAGAAGTATACAGAAATGGAGGCATTAGTGTCCATCTATCTTCAGCTGATGTCGAGGAATGATCCCTATGTGTGCTCGCACATGTCAGCTGACCCTGCTCCTTGCTTCCAGAGCACTGATTTCTTTTCAGTCCCCAGAACTGCTCTTTAATTTTTAAAGCTGTTGTGCTGACTCTTCAAAGGTTGATGGATTTCCATTTGATGAATTACAAAGTTATCTATAATTGCATGGAAAAATTTCTCTGTGACTTGTTTTCAAAGTTGTAACAGCATTATTTCTTGCTCTGTGTCTGTAAGGTCTTGAACAGAAGGAAACTAAACTGTTCTGCTTTCAGGTCATTCAGATACTTGTTTTCATTTTTGGGTTCAGGGGCTTCTTCAGGTTGTGCATTTGTTTCACAGATAACACCTGCTGAAATGGTTACTATTTGGCATTTATCTCTATGAGAAATAGTTCTCTTAAGCACTTTCTGAGCAAGAACGGAGAGGCTAGTACCATGACTCTCACAGAGGGTTATTTTTATATAATTATTTGTCCAGCCCCTCAGTAACATGATATCAGGAAATGAGAATGATAATATGACACTATGCTAAGTGAACTCTAATGAAGAAACTGTGTTGGGATTAGTAACTTGATACAGTCTTTTCCTTTGTTCCTGAAGCATGTTTTCCAGCACACAGACGTGTTGGATTTTTCCAGCAGTAGGGTACGTGATTTACTGGGGACTCAGAATTGCCATGTTTCAGAGAAATAAAATGTGTGGTAGGTTGGAAAGACAAGGAAAGACGGTGTGCAGAGACACAGCAGGAGATAGCCCAGCCCTGCAACTGGATGAAGAACCTGCAGGGTTTCTCCCTGCCTCAGCTCTCCCGCACAGATTTTTAAGCACATAGTTGGACCTCAGCGGAAATCAGCCAGGAAAATATTGCAAGATAAATAGTCTGGAGTTGTACGCAGCTGCCATTTGTGGAGCACAAATTTGCTCAGTCTTTTTTACCTCAGCTCGCATTTTAATCATGAGACTAAAGCGTGGGATACAGCCTGCTTGTCTCAGGGATCTCATTTATGTTCAAGTGTAAGATGCTGGGTGGGTTCGTCCCTTCAAAGTAGATCCCCAAGTTTCCATTCCAGGGTGATAGAAAAGCGGGTTTCTCCTGACGGCCTCCACCAGGAGGACTTTGGGCACTCTCCTGTGCTTGGAGGAGCAGGAATCCCTCCCGGAGGCTTTCATGGAGGCTTTCACAGGAAATTACCTTTGTCTCGTGTAGGGGAGCGAGGTATGTGGTCTGGGAGCATCTGTCTGCTGGATACATGGCAGTTAAATGTTCAGTTAAATGTTCAAGCTGGATTGTTGTATCTCACTTGAAGTGTTTATGACTTCCAGTTCCTTCCCAGTGACAGGTTCTGTCAGAGGTGCCTAATGATGGGGAACCTTGCTCTGCACCATAGGTGGGGTATGAGCTGCAACCTGGAACAAAGTGGGGGTTTTCTCTATAATATGTTTTAGACAACACAAGTGCTTTTAATAGGAAAAGTTGTCTGGTCTGTGCTTTGCGTTGGCATGTTTGGATTAATGCTGCACCTTATTTCAGCACTGGGTAGTGGAAGGTGAACCAGGCGTGTGTATTAAGAGGTATTTCTGTTCTTGTTTCTGTTTCCCAGGGATATGAAGCTGGATGGTGGACGCCAGTGCCATTCTACTGGAGTGTGTCTGAAAGAGATAATTGGTCTTGAAGGTGTGGAGCTTGGAGCAGATGGGAAGGTGGGGATGCTTCAGTTCCTACTCCCTTTAATTTTATGTTATAAGGGAAAAAATGGCTTAACTAATAATGAGCAGAAATATAAATTATAACTAGCAGTGTAACACAGTAGTTAAAGTGCAGTATGTGCAACTGTAAATAAGCTTAGCAAAAATTCATGAGGACTGCCAAGCTGTCAATGCAAACAACTCTGCATCCTTGAAGAAATTTGCCTCTGGCAACATCTAAATCTCCAAAGCATTACTGAATTACACAGCCTTCCCCTGGCTCTAGCGGGAGGTATCACTGCAAAGTATATTGTCAGGAGTTTGAAAATAATTTCTGGTAAGAGTTGTAAACTGTAATTCTGTTTGCTTTCAATTGTATTTAATAAAATTTTGCTTAACAATATGTTTTTTCAAAGAGCAGGAAAATAGTAGCACAAATCTGATGAGTCTTTCAAAATCCCAAGAGTTCATTCACTTGAATAGAATAAGCAATTATGAATCTTTAGGGAAGTGATCCATTTTAAAGAAATATGTAGTGGAGAGACATTTTTAATCATAAAAGAAAACATTTCTTGCTGAAAGCCTGATTTACTGTCTACAGTTCAGTTTACCCAGTCTGCTGTCATATATGCATTTAAAGGTCCTAGGTCAATGCTGCTACACATGGTGTGCTCACCTAACCAGGTGTCAGGCCAGACCACAGGCTGTAAATTCTTGAGGGCAATCTGTCTGCTTATAAATAAATGAAAGCTCACGTTTTATTTGATACCTGTTCTGACCTCCTCATAAACCAGTCTAGAGTCTGAGACTCATTTTTTTTCTTCAATACAATGTTATTTTTGGAAAATAAGCGGACAAGAAGCAAGGCATAGCCTATTCCTGGCCAAAGGTACAAGCAGAGAATCAGTGCACTCTAAAAATAATTTTGTCACAAGTCACTCATTCATGCTTAGTCCATGTTTGGGGGTAGTAAATGATCTCCTACAACCATTACTGTGAACTGGAGCTCACTTGTTACACCGATAAGATTCTACCAGATGAAGTCCTAAAGAAGGAAAATAGCAGAGAAAGTGCTTAAGTTAACAACCTTCAAGTGGTTTGCCTCTGGCATCTGTGTGCTGAAGGACCCATATAGATGATGATAGTTAGTAAAGAAGCTGCTGAAATCTGCTACAGAGAAGGCCCACTGAAAAAAAACTGACCAAACTGACATATTTTTAAATCTGACCCTTGAGTAGGATTTTGTAAATCCAGTGTATTAGAGGTTGTGTGTGTGTGTTTGTTTTGCTGAAGAATTAATGCCTTTGCAAAAGCATTTTTTTGCATGGATAAACTGACTGCACTGAAGCAAATGTAGGTGACTGGTGTTTATTCATCTGTGCCTAACTACTAAATCCAGAAAATCCTCCATTAATTTGGGTCCTCTTTCTTCCGATTGGAATGCACCAAAGGCATCCCACTGCAGCCGAGCTGGGCTGAAAGTAACTGTCTGTCCGTTCTGACTTTTTTCTAGACGGTTTCTTATACACAGTTCCTGTTTCCCACCAATGCTCTGGGAACTCGGAGAAACACGATAGATTCCACCTCATCTTTCTCCCAATTTCGCAATGCAAGCCATCGTAGCCTTTCTTTGGCAAGAGCTAACAGCACCCAGGGGAGCATCGATGCAGGTAACTTCTCAAGAAGCTTGTTTTAATATCTGTGGGTACACTGATGATAGGCAGTTATTATCAAGGATGGGCACGTCTTAGTACCAGTTTTAGCTTAAATTAAGCAAAATATAGTCTCATGTTGTGGGTGGAACACAGTTCATTTGTTTAGCAAAGCTCGCTTATGGGTGATGAAAAGTTAAGTAAACAAGCGTGTTGGTCGCATTGACAGCTCCTGATGGCACTCAGTGTGCCTCCTCCTGTCATCACCATCGTTTGTTCCTCCTGCACAGGCTTATTGTTACCTTCCTTTGCTATGGAAAATTTACAGTGGCAACACAGTAGTCATAAGCTGAAGGTGTAAATTCCACTTGTGACCTTTATTAGGCCGGAATGGGTTGTGTTTACAAAACTGGACACAAAACATAAGCCAAAGCACTATATGCTTAAGATATTTTGGCATGATAAATGAAACAAATCAAGACATTTGCATAAACAGATGAAAACTTGTTGCCAGGAATAAAAGTCATTGTGGAGCTTTATATAATTTTGCAGTTCTCTAACCCTAAGTTCACATTTACCAGGTAATTCAAAAGCTGCACGCCCTCTACATCTTTGCAAATCACATTAGTGTAGAAATATTTAGAGTTTTCAGGATTTAGAGCAATTTTTCATCTCTGTCAAAAATCTTGAACAAAGACAGTATTGTGCAATATCTGTAAACTTGTTTACCACTTCTGTTAAGTCTAGAGATTTCTTGATGTAATGAATTCCTTTCTTATGTTTACTGTTGTTTTATAGGTAGTGACCTGGGAGACTTTGTTGAATATGACCCAAATCTTTTAGATGATCCCCAATGGCCATGTGGCAAACATAAGCGGGTTTTAATATTTCCTTCCTATATGGTAAGTGATTTAGTGTAGCTCAGATAAATTTTGGTAACAAAACTTTGAAGGTTGAGGTTGCATTCGGCTGTATTTTAAGAAGATTATTATTATTTTTAATCTAGTAATAACAGCTGTTTGGAATGCTTTGTTCTAAATGACAGTTACTTACCAGGACATGTTAAAACAAACTCGTGGAGGTATTACAAAAGTAAATGCTTTTATTACCACTGTATTTCATAAACGCTTTAGATGAAAGGCTTGTTCAAACAATGCGTTCATTCTCTCGCGTTCAGAGGAACATTTATACTTCCTCGAATTGGCTTCTATTACAAAATAGGAGGATGCCCATTGGGGTTTCTCTGAAGTCATGAAGCTGCGCTGTGTTTTGATGCTTATCATTCACTCCTCCGAACAGCTTTTTTTCCCAGGTATTAATTTCACCATGGGATAGTCCTTCCTTTAATTCCAGCAATTACGAGTAGAGCCTGTATATTTCTCACTGTATTCAAACCCTTAACGATACAGACACATAACTGTTCCTTGCTCTATGCTCTAACTCAGTGTTTTCTGTGGTGAGACACTTCTGTGCCTTTTCTTGGTTGCATCACACCTGTAGACTTCAGTGTGCTATTTTGGCAGGACTGCTGCAAGATGCAGTGCAGTCATACACATGCGAGCAGGTATCTGTCTGGATTATCCGGAGTAGTAGTAGGCAGTAGAGAAAAGATTCTTGGTTTTTTCCCTGAAGCACTGACCTAGTACTCTTATCTACTGACATATAAAGTGTTGTCCATATTCTTGCTTAACTTGGAGCAGAAGATATTATTTAAGAAACTACTAATGTATGTAAAGATACGGTCTTTCTATGTTCTCGTCTGCCCTCCACCCTGGGGGTAATTTTGCTCTTGAGTGCTCCTTCTTCAAAATGAATTTTAAGTGTTTCATGTAGATTGAAGATTATCGCTGTGCTAGCAGGAGTGTTCAGCCTGTTGTACACAGAGGCTTAATTGAGCTCCAAGGTTGTGTTTATGCTAGATTTTCAAATGGGAAGTCCAGAATGTCCTCTGCTTACTTTCAGCCAGTTTTCCTTTAAGGGTTGGCAAGTTATTTTTTGCCTGGCAGCCCACAAAGTGACAACCTTTTCTGGCAGCTACATCTGTGTGGGAAAATATTTGTCAGGTTTTGATGTGGTTACTGTCATACACAGGGAACTGTCTACCCTCAAAGAGAAAGACATTGTTAGCCAACATCCAAAGTGAACATTGCTCTAGCAGTCATGGTTGTGTTTCTGACCTTCCTCAAGCTGCTAATGTGCACCAGGCAGTATGAGTCCTGTAGGATCCCCTGGGATCTTTGATCCCTTTTCAACTTGGTGTCATGATGGAGGTGGTTGGGTGAGTCAAAATAGGGCAGCCAGGATAGCATCCTGCAGGGGAGGTCTCCACCCAGAAGTGGTTGTTCAATACCCTTCTTCTCCATTTGCTGGTTGAGTACAGCATTTTGAGGTCTATATTTGTATTTTTATTGCAAAATGGAGCTAACAGGGAATTTTCATTGTGACAGAGGTATGATTAAATACTTTAAAGGTGAAAAATGGACTTCAAGGGCAATTGTTAAAATCAATGTCATCGTTTATCTAGAATATATCTGCATTGACAGAGATCTCCCTGCTTTTTCTTTTTCTCTAGGTGTTAATTACTGCTGTGTCTGGAAAAATGTCTGATTTGACATTCTGGGGAGGGGGCGTTGCCTGAATTTGCCTTCCAGATATCACTTCTTCAGCACTGCCTGAGGGTCCATGCACTCCCATCTCCCTCTCTGAAGGCAGGCACTAATCTAAAAAAGGGCTGAAGGACATTAAGTGAGGTGTTTCTTTTGTTAGTGGGAATCACAGGAATGTGCCAAGAGCTCTCTTGTTCTAGGATTTCACCTGCCTGTGGTTAAAGCAGCGTAGCTGTGATGCCACATAGGAGCTTTGCAAGAAGCTAAAAAGTGGGTGGTTGTTCCTCAGTGTTCACCTGAAAGATTTCCTTAGCAGCTGGTGTTTCCTTCAGCCAAGAAAAGGGAGAAAAGGTAGTGCAGGAGTGTCCTGGGAGCTTGCAGGTAAACAGGATTTTTCAACTCAGGCAAGGAGGACTTGTGCATAGAGCTGGCGAATATAAGGCCATATTTGCTACGTAGGAGACTTTACTCACATCCATTTTAGACTTTCCTGACTCAACTGGCATTCCCTCCCCCTGCAGTTCACATCAGTGTTAGCAGCAGTTTCAAGTAATTTTCTTCCCCAAATTTAAAAATCGGCGTATGCTGCAATTAAAGCAAATTGCAGTCTGGGGCCATCGAGAAGCCTGTGGTTTTTTCCTGACCGTGCACAGCCATTGTGGTAGTGACAGACCTCAGCCAAATGACCGCAGAGCTGTAGAGCTGCTGAACAGAGACTGAGAGCAGCCGCTGGTCCCGAGCGGAACACAGCTGTAATTACTGCCTCTCTCGAGCCCCGGAGCAGCTGAGGGCGTCTCTGATGTCAGCACCCAACATTTTGTTGTGCGTGGAGAGCTGCAGCTTGTAATTAAAGTTTTGTTACTTGGCCAGGATTTAGCATTAATGCTTGACAGCTGCAAGCTTGTAGATACTCCCCTCACCCCTCCTTATGGATGTCAGAGCAATTAATGGGGGGAAGGTGTGCGAGAGGAGTGGATGCTGGGCTGCGGCACTGACTGCGGGATAGAGCTACGCGCACTGATATTACTCCCCTGAGCCTGGCTCGTGCTTTGCAGGCCAGGATTTCTCCTCTGGGAAAGCTCTGTTGAGGTCTGTGTGAATGCTGCATCAGTAAACACTACAGGCTTTATCCTGAGGCATAAGATGGACAAAATGTGTGGTCCGGTGTGGATTTTACTCAGAAATTTGTGCAACTGGCACTCGATGTGCTCCATTTTTGTGGAGCCCGAGTTTATCATCACTGATATTGACTTTATAGTCTTTTAATTTTACTGAGCTGAATTAGTCCTGACTTGCAGATGAGCTTTAACTGCAAGTCCTCAGCCGTTTTAAAGGAGGAGCTGAGCTTTCTCCTTGAAGACAGCTGTGGGGAAGAAGAAGTGCTTACAGTTTGGTCTTTTTTTTTTTTTTGTAGTGAAATTCCTGGCTAGAAAATATATACACTTCTCTGTCACATTTCTAAAAGTAATACCCACGAATTGCCTGTTAGGGGACAATTCTAAAAGTATTCTTCATTTCCCAACACAAACTCTACGGCTTCTATTAACTGTATTAGTTTTATTTAAACTCTGGTGTTCACTGGAGATATTATTTAATTTTGTGTTGTCTTTGTAGCAGTCTGTAATGTCTACCACAATATAAATAGTAAGAGGTAGAAAAATTTCATTCTGAGGGGTGGGGGGGAGGAGGGAAGCATCATGTCATGGTTAACAGATGTCTTCCTGGCTGATACTGCTGAAACAGGAATTCTTTCGGATCCTTAAATCTCTCTAGAATAGGAACTTTATCTACCCAACAGAGCAGTAATTTCTTTCCTAGAGTATCATGTTGACTAGGAAACGTACAGAATCATCAATGTCTCCCTAGTCTCCCTGCATTCTTTCCAGCAGAAACTCCTGTGCAGAAGTAGAAAACTCACTGTCAACAGCTGACTCCGCAGTCCTGCTTTTGTTGGTAACACAGAAACACAGAAGCATGTCAACTGGCCACTGTGCACTGCAAAACTTGCAGCAAAAGAAGAAAAGCCCAGATGAGTTGTACCTTGACTTTGAGTGATCCTTCTGTAATAACATCCCTGAAATATCCATCTATCTGTGCCCATGGGATAGATGTGGAACTAGGTTTGGATACTGAACTATAATTTCAGTGTATTGTTTTAATTATATAAAAATAAATTGACATCTCTACACCACTAATAAAAAAAGCATGTCACAGAAGTCTGCAGTGCTGTCTGTCAGTCTGCATTTGCTAGGTACTGCACTAGCATCAAGCACAGCCAGGCTGTGTTATTAAATATTAGTCCTCCAGTGTGATTTTAAAATTAGAACTGCTTGCTGTCCTGGCCATTTGGTCTAACAAAAGCCCTGCATGATGACATAATGCATTTGGTCTCTCACTCCCCCATTCTGTCTTTCACAAGGAGCATCAAGGTCAGGAGGACTCCACTACTGCCAATGTCCTTTGGTGCTGTCACCCTATTCTTCGAGCCACTTCCGTAGCTGTAAATTAAGTATCTCCAGACTGCTTTTTTATCAGCTGCTGACCTTGTACCCAAAAGTCTCAGGGAGCAGAGTATTGCAGTGGTGGTAGATAATAATATTTAAGCCCTGTGCTCTGTGCATTTGATGCTATATTTATCTGAGACTCCAATAAGCAACTATTTTGTAACAGTGACACACTGTATTAATTGAGAGTAATTCCAGTGTGTTAACAGTATAAAATGAACTGGCATCCTTTCATGTACTTAATTTCAAAGAGGCAGTTTTGAGATTATTTGCTTTGTGAAATTTGAAATCTTTCAGTTTAAGATCCTTGAATGTTAATAACTTTCTAACGACAGAAACATCTTATTTTAGTCTATCTTTTAATTATAATAAGCAGTCTGTCCCATTTTCCATCACAGTTTTAAGCCTCTGCTCTATCAGGATTTCCCATATTTATGCATCTTCAGCAATAAGTATATGAATTAGGTTACTGGCAGTTAATAGGTACGTAGCTGGTCATCTATGGTGTTCGTTAAGGTAGCCAGGCATTGCACAGTCATTGACTTCTTTTCACTTTTTGTTTGGCTGAGAAGTTACCACTGACCTACCAAAAGTCTGTTTCAGGTATCAGTCTTCTGTCTGGTCTCAGTAAAGTAGATTTATCAGGGGTGCACAGTACCGACAGCTGAAGAGAGCCTGTCATATATCTTTCATTTTATTCACCTATTTTATTCTGGTTTTATCCTTCTTAAGCAGGAGGTAGAGGCATCCAAGGCTAGATCATCTTTTATTGGTTGTGTGCCAAAGTAGGATTTATTTTCAACAATATTTCATCCTGCCAGTCTTTCTAGCCATTTCAGGCATCCTCTCTCCTCTCATATTTATGAAACTATATATACAGCTTTCCTATGAGAAAGCAGCTGCTTGAAAACGCTTGTGAATAACACACAAGCTAAGCTCCAAGTTCAAAACTGCCAGCCATGCAGAAAGTGTGCAGAGTACAGACTTGGGCTGAAGCATTCATCATGCTGTCCAGGCATCTGTCAGCTACCATATATCAAGGTTTTCATTAGTCTTGTGCAATTTCCATCACCAAACTAAAATATACATACAGAGATTTGTATACAGAGAATGTGAACAGAGCCCATGAAGGAGTATTGCTGAATACTGAAGTGAAGTGTGTTTCGTGCAAATAAGCTGTGAGAAACAAGACAGACGGTTGTGGATGACAGAAGTTAGAAACATTGGAGATTACAGTATGAGAGAGACAGTTTGGTAGTTCCCAGTGCCTTGCTCTTGTGTCTGACAGTTCTGAGAATACAGAGTGCTTGCCTGGTAGGGAATAATATTATGTATAAGAAAGTATGTTTGGATAAAAAAAAAAAAAGCTGTGCTTCTTTTAGGGAACTATTTGCAAACCCTTCACAAAATTTGGAGCATCAGTGTTGAACAGTGCTCCGATGGACAATACCAGACTCGTCCTGAACAGACAGTCATGTATTCTCCTCCACCTGGGACCTTTGTTTAGGCAGTTAACTCAAGTGCAACAACATGGCCTAAAACAGAGAAGTGTAAATGCTGAGCAGAGAGAAGGCAGAGAAGGATAACGTTGGGTCTAAGCCCTCCCCTGTCTGATCCCAGCTGGTTTTTGTGGGTCACTGGGCCATCCCAGAGGTTTCCTCTGCTCCATTCTTCATGGGCAAGGGCAGCAGCAAGGGGTTGCTGCTCAGTGCCAAGCCATTTGCGGGATGCATGAGGTGCCCTGGGCTGGAGCCCGACTGGGGATTGGGATTTCTCTGTAGACTTGTGAGTGCTGTGCCCCAGCCCAGGGCATGAATAGCAAGAGGGGTGCTCAGGTTCCTGGTCAGAAACAGTTTTAGGAGGTAACTGATTTGATCATTCAACAGATGCTGATTCAGCATTGCTTTTAAATTACCTCTCAACTATACTCTTTAGGTGTTTTTTGCTGCCTGCCTTTCTGGTGGGCAGGGTCCCGCATGCATAGGATGCATTTCTATAGGCACCAGCTGGGCAAGCAGCAACCTATTATTGCTCAAAGTCCAGCTTCTGCAGCAGCTATGAAGGAAAAAAAATCAAAGGGGGTAAAAAAAACTTGCACAAATCCTTTTCTTGAGAATAAGGGCAGTTAGCTGAGTTCTCCAGCATGGCACTGACAAGACGAGACAGTCGCCTTAGAGCCAGTGTGTTCAAACATGTTGCCATTATCCTGTTACATGAATCAAAACCAGCACACACCAGCTTTCATCTGGATTTCATTATTGTGATTTATGTCATAGAGACTGTTGTCTTGCAGGAAGCAGCAGTATTCAGAGTTGGAGGGGGGAGATTCTTATCAACAGGACAAAACTGGCAAATCTCTGTGTTTAAAAATAGCTGTACTTCTTTACCATTCTCAGTTTTAAGCTGCCTGCTTAGTCTCCAGCGTCTGAGTGCTTTGCTTTAAATGAAAATTTTTAAAAGAGCTTTTCTCCTTCTAAAGAGAATTTAGCTGAATTCTGGCAAATCTCCCACAGTCTAGAGAAGTCCCAGGTAAAACAAGTCGGTGCCTGCAGAGCAGCCACAGGAAAAGGTGCACCCCAGGGGGCTACTGCTGCTGCTGTGAGGCTCACTCCTCCCCCTCTGCACAATTGCCCCCAGAGCTGGGGTAACCCTGGCACCTACTTGTTAGAAGTGAAAGCAACTGAAACTTGCTGTCTGGCATAACTTCTGTGCAGCCTGTCAGCTGAGCCTGGAGGATGGACAGGCCCTCCATCCACTGCTGTGCCCTTTCTGCTGAGAGGTGGTTTTTGTCATGCAGGTGAGGTTCCTGTGTGTTGCATTCTCCTTCTGGGCAAGAGAAGAAGATAACCTGGAGAGAGCCAAAGACAAGTCTTCCAGAAAAACACATGATCACTTTGAGGGAGATAATTAAGATGAAACTACAGAGCTCGGGAGCTCCGTGGTAATGAAGAACAAACAATGGGCATTTAGGTTTGTAGTGAAGCATGAAATAAGCTGTCAGGTAGCTTTGCACAGTAACACTGAGCTCACTGTTTCTAGGATTGCCCAAGACAACCAAAAGTTGTCTGGTAGTAACTGAAATCATCTTTGGATTTAATAGTGTGTAACCTCTATGTGCTTAGTTTCTCATGACTCTGTAAGCAAGAGCAGCATGGCCTGATGTTTCTGTACCTCGAGTAGCAGATGGCACCGGTCTGAATTATATGTGGCTTGTTTCAGTGCCCTCTTATAGCAGTACCAAGAGGAACCCTCTTAACACATAAAATTCCCAGTATATCTGTACATCAGAAGCACCCAGCTTCCTGATGATCCTCTGACAACAATGCTGAGGAGTAGGCAGGCAGGCAGTGATGTTCCTGGGAAAGAAAGGAAAGGAGGAGTTGGTAAGATCTTAATTCTTCTGCTTCAGAGGGCTGAGCCCTGCCAGGTGAGATGAAGCACGTGAGAAGCTCTCTGCAGTGAAAGGCCACGGTGCGTGCATACATCCTTCCAACCTCAGCAGGATTAAAACCGGGCAGGCCCACGTTTTCCATTGAAGTCTTTCCTACCGATCCCGGGAGGGACAAAGTTTTCCTCCCTGTCTTTTCCTCTCTTTGTTTTTTTCAGGTGTGGTAGCAAATTGCCTGCCTGAGCATCGAGGCTGCATATGAATTTCTAACCTCAATGGCACTTCACTGTCTGTCCAGACATGCGCTCAAGTTCATCCGTACACATGCAGAGCAGCAGGGGTGGCTGAACATGTGGCTTTCTCCTATTTGATGATTTCCTATAAGGGGCAGCTTTCCTTAATAGTGCTGAATTTCCTTAATAAATTATTCCCTTTACTGAGCAAAATTTGGACTAGTGCTTAACACCTCAGTGTGTTGGAGGGGGCTCACACAAGCATTTATACTTAAAACAACTTTAGGCGACTGTTGTGTGTGACGTGCCCAGGAGAATTGTCTGGCAGGACGTAGTGGGGAGCAATTTATCTGACAGATGATGCTTCTCTCACTGCAAATCAGATAGCAGAATGGCCCACATTTTAAAACGTGTATATGAACATAACAACACCCCATGTCAAGAAGTTGGTTTTTTCCTATTGCACTATGTTTACCTCAGATACTGCTGTGTGCTATTCAGGGGAAACACATGCTCTGCTTTCTTTTAAATTCCTATAATTATCCATTATTTCAGTACCACAGCTCCTAAATAAAGTGCAGGAAAAGTGAGGTATGTTTTACTCCCCTTCATGCTTATTTTGGAACCAGAGAACAACATGACTGGATAAAAGGAATTGTCTGCTCTCTGTCTAGAGCTGTGGCACTCTCCTCCCCCAGCCCTTCCATATACTATGGGTAAAGTATATGAATATTTATTAAAAAAAATGAAAACATATACAGTCAGTCTGTTTGGCTGATTTAGATTCCCATGAGGATATGTTACAGCAAAGCTCCATGTTCTATAAAGGCATAACATGCAGCAAGAGTTTTACACGTCTCTTTGTTGTTACTAAAGGAACAACAGAAGTGTTGAGCACCATAGATGAGGGCACTGGCATTGCAGTATTGGTCTGGAGAACCCTCTGCAACATGGGGATATTCCTTAGGTTGTAACAAAAAGGAATAGGAAGCTCAAAAGAAATAGGTTGTACACTTTGAATGTTGTCCTAACTCTTTTGCCCACTGTCTAATTAACGACAGCATTACTGTTTTGTACTCCACTGAAGTGACCTTAGCCATGTGGGCTAATTACCTATTTTATCACAAATGTATGCTATGGCAGTCAAGAATTTGTACCAGCATTTTCTTTGAAGAATCAATTTGAGAGAAACTTAGTATGTCTCAGAACCTCATGGAGATATGCACACCAGCTCTGGTCATCAAAACAGTTATTATGATGATTTTTTTGTTGTTTTTCAAGACTTTTCAGGTAGGTTTCCTCCACCCACATTTATCTTAAACTCACTCTTCAAGGACGCTAATGAGGTGTGTATTGTTCAAGAATTATGTTGAAGGTCACTTGTTTTGATGGAGCAGTCACAAATTGTTGCCTTAATTCAGATCTTATTTTCCTATGGCCTGAAAGCATCGGGACTGACTAGCACTTGTTTGGTATTCCTTGCTTCTGGGAACTGAGTGATCTTGTTTTTTACAAACTGAAAGAGTAATTCTCTTTTGACGTGTATTACAGACCACAGTCATAGACTACGTGAAGCCATCAGATCTCAAGAAGGACATGAATGAGACCTTTAAGGAGAAGTTCCCTCACATCAAGCTAACCCTCAGTAAAATAAGAAGGTACGTTTCAAAGCTCAATAAGGCTGCAATGTGACGCAGCTGTCTCACATTTCAGTGCAATTCCTGCTGTACATGAGGGGAAGCAGAGCACTGATAGATCTTCCAGGAGCAGTGACCAGCAGAGGTGCAGAGTAAGTCAGATGATTGCTTTGGTCAGTGGGCTGAGTAAACAGGATAGAGGAATGTACAAACATGCACCAATCAGGTGTCAAATGCTAAATCTAAGGGATGAAGATGAGAGCTGGGCATGCACTATACTAAAATACCCAGAAAAATAACACAACAGAGTCTCTAAGCTTATGGCACTTAGCTTAAAAGAGACTGAGGAAAGAGAAGTGCTGACTTCTATGCCTTGTGGAGAAAGCATGGTCTGAAGCAAAACGAGTGGACAGCTTCACAGCAAAGTTGTAATATTTCACCTGTTTCCAGTGTAGCAGGGTAGGCATACTGCTCCACTGAAGTAATGACAATTTCCTTTGACCCTAGTGGCCAGAAGGAAACTTGAGCCATGTTGCTCTGTAACCAGACAGTGCTCTAGTACATGGAAAGACTGGCAGTTTGTATTTGACCAACCATAACCAGCAGCAAAGCTGCATATAGAGCACCAGTAATAAAGCTGTTTTTACTAAACCAATTGTATGCAGCATAAGACCTCTGATGAAATATTGTAACTAAAAATGCCGAAGCTTTTCAGTTACTTTTCTAGTGGAGGGGAAGGGTGAGATGGTGAGATCAAAATGTGCCATGAAATGAGCCCACAAAACAGAGCATAAAGATATCTGCCCAGTAAATTATTATTATTTTCCCCTTCATTTGACTAAGCAGGAATCTCCGAAAAGATGACAGGGTGAAATGCGAAACGCTTTAAAACTCAGTTCACATCATACTTGTCTGGTCTCTTTACTCAGCTTGAAGAGAGAAATGCGCAAGCTTGCTCAAGAAGAATGTGGTTTTGAAGAGCCCACAGTGGCCATGGCCTTTGTCTACTTTGAGAAGCTCGCTCTCAAGGGGAAGCTGAACAAGCAGAATAGAAAGCTTTGTGCTGGAGCTTGTGTTCTTTTAGCAGCCAAAATTGGCAGTGACCTCAGAAAACATGAAGTCAAGCATCTTATAGATGTACGTATCCATAGGTTTCCAATGTTCCTTCTACATGAAGTGCCAAGTGTGGTCTATGCAAGCCTGCTTGCCAGTGGACTTGCTCTCCTTTAGGTTTCCAGATGTACGGCCAGCTAAATGTACTTTTTGTTACATGTTTTTGTGGCAGTAGTAGTGATCATTGTCACTGCAGAGGCATGGGAAGCTTGTTTGATGTGATAGAAGGCCCTGGTGTCAGATTCTGTGAGGTCTGAGAGGCATCTGACCACTCTTCTGTCAACAGAAGTCAAAAGTGAACCCTCAGGAAATTCATTTTGCTTTTAATTATGTTTTCGAGAGTGTCAATAAGGACTCTCCTTTGAGAGGTAAATGCAGATACTGATTTCAGATGGTGTTTAGTAGACATCTGTATTTCTATCATCACGTTCAGCTTTTGGGCAAAAAAACATAAAGAGGTGTTCCCACTGGGACACCTCATTCCAGCTGCTTTTTGTGCAGTAAGGTGGGGTTTTTTTGTAGAGTAGGTCTTCCACCTACTCTGTATGAAAGAGTTAACATGGGGGAGTGTTATTCCATAATCCTTTGGAAGCACTGAGATACTGATCTGATTTAGTGCTGTAGAAAGTTAGGCAGGTAGCTGGGTATGTGGCCATAACCAGCTCACTTAATGGAAGATACATGAGAACTTGGATGGGGGACAGGGCTGGACTCGTGCCATTCTCCCACAGTCACAGAGCTGGGTCAACAACCAGCTTGTTAGAAAGTCCTCTGAATAACCACCAAAAAAACCCAAGCCAGTGGGAGTTGGAAGAATCTGGCTTCTCTTGCTATCCTGAAACATTGGTCCATCCATAGGACTCGTTGAGCTTTTGAGTAGGCTCAATGGACAGAGAAGTAGCAAGCCACAGAGATCATAAGAAGAGGATGAGGGGTGGAAATGTCCCTGAATAGCTAGTTGCCTACTTGTAGCATCCAAATCCAACAAATACAGCAGAGCAGATGGGAGGTTTAGTACATTACAGCAGAAAACCCACTATAAAACCCATCTCATCCCCCTTGAGGACAGTAGTTTCTATTACTCACTGTTCTTATGGTTGTTGCAGATGACACCTGCCTCTGAGGTATTAAGATCAAGTGTATTTAATTGTGGCTAAAAATAATGTCCCCAATAGGGTGTTGTAGCACAGTCTAATGTTGGAAAGGAAATTGGTGATTTCAAGCAACGCAGGAAATTTGTGGACAGTTACAAGATGCATGCCTTCCATTACACAAGTGATTTCGATATTTGCATGAAGCCAGGAGTTTCCTGTTCCTGCAGTGGTAATCACTGTGATCATTAGAAGACATATCTTCTGGAAGTGAAATGAGTGAAATGACAAACGTGTCAGAAATAGCATGGCTGGCTGAGCTTTGTGAGTTCACCTTCACAGTAAGGAATCAGTACATCCAGTTCACCCTGCTCGGAGTTGCTAAACCTAGAGCTATGCGAGTCGATCAGGACAGAAGTTTAATGACAGCAGCATGCATGTTTTGAAAAGCACTAGAAAGGCAAATCCTCATTCATTTTGTTTAATTTATTTTTTTCCCTCGGCTGTGGTTGCAGAAACTGGAAGAGAAGTTCCGGCTGAACAGGCGAGAGCTGATCGCCTTCGAGTTCCCAGTGCTGGTGGCCTTGGAGTTTGCTCTCCACCTTCCTGAGCACGAAGTGATGCCTCACTACAGACGCTTGGTGCAGAACTCCTAGCGCTGGCTGCCCTGCGGGGAAGGGGCTACCGACTGTTCCAGCTTGGCTCTCCTGAGCCACAGTTACTACTGGAAATGCAAAATCAGACTCCTTACAGTTCACTCTCTCTCTCTCCCCAAAACAGTTTTTCTGGCAACATATAGGAAACACTGCATCAACGTAAGACTCTCAGCTTTGACAAATTTACGTATCATTGCTTTCTCGAAGCAAGTGAAGACTGAGCTGTTGGTAAATGGTTCACATGCTGAAACTGAGTGGTGACTGACCCCACCTGTAGGGACTACAGCTATAAAAGTAGGCAAAATTTAGAAGGGCAGCCTCCATGACCACCCCTCTCTGCATCACACAAACCCTGGAAGCCCACTGAGTGCATTCTCATAGCGCTTTTTCTACAGACCTGCTGCAAATTCCAAGAGGACTTCTTGAAGTGAAAAAGCTTTTAGAAGATATCTTCACTGTGTCAAAAAGAATGTGCCAATCTATTTTTGTATCAGCAATTGAAAGTGCACTTTTTCCTGTGGGGTGTTTGTGTGTGTATCTGTGTGCGTGTGCGTGTGCGACACCAAACTGATCTCAGTCCAGGTGGTTGGCTTAGCTGTTTCCAAGTGTATCAGTTACTGATGGTGAAGATCAAGGTGACCTTACACATTTACTTCTTGAAAAACATAACTACTGGAAAAGTGGTAAATGGGATCATTTTTGGACACTTGGTTTTTTTATTCTCTGATCTTTCCAATATTGTACCTTTGAAAGCATTACACTACTACTACTACTGCGAGAGAAGGATCAGCAATTGACCTTAAGTTTTCAATCATGTTTGTGGTAAAGATGGAAGCATTAGTATAAGATTTCCATGTCATGTTTTTTAAAAATATCTTGTGTTAAGCCACATGCATATTTTTAACCTTCGCACTTTTCCCACTGTGGAGATGGTTAGACTTGCACTCTGTAGTGTTGTATTTCTGTGCTCTATGTTAGAGTGCGTAATAAGCACATTTATTGTGCTCTATCTTAAAACAGTGTTTTATTAAAAAAAAAAAAGAGTAGGGCTCAGCAGTATAACAGGTGTCTTAAGGCTCCAACAGCAGGGGCATCAGCCGTTAAAGTTTTGGGTTTTTAATTAGAATTGACTGTGCAAAACCTAAAATCTGTGCCCATTGAAGTTAGAGATGCAGTTCCTTTAGACATTTCAGTACTGGAGTTTTACAGTAAAACTTCTTGCAGCTTCCCTGGTTCTGACTGGACACTTGAGGGCTTCATCCAAGCTCCCGATGCTACATACACACTAAGCTAGTGCCATGCTTACAGACATTGTTCAATTGCTGTTATCATGTGGGATTACACCCCTATCCAATCTTCTCCTGTGCTGGTTCACTTAACAAGCCTTGCCCTAACATGCCCCACATGGATCCACTAAAATCAAATTATTACATTTGTGGTAATTATATAAAATAATGATCTCAACTGTGAGATTTTAGCTGAAGCCTTACCTCTCTTAGTTTGAGAGTGCTTGCTCAGAGTACAGAAAGGGCTTGTGAGAAGAACGTAGAGAAGTGGGACATACCAGAGGATGTAAACACACTAATGCTTACTTTCTTTTGCTCTTACTTAAATCAGTTTTATTATTTCCTTCAGTTAGGCCAGGACACATCCAGTTTCTTTACCAACTTTGATTCCTTTAAATCCTATTATTAAAAAAAAGCCTGTATGTGATTGCTGTACAGGATCTGGAAAGGTTGCACATGTCAGGACAAATGGGAATTTGTTTGATGCTGTTGCTCTCCCCCCATTTTATAGGGGAGAGTGACTATGCTAGCTTACAGTTATTATTAGTACTTATCTGATTACTGATATAGATACATTCCAACAGGATTGGGGAGGACGGGGTAAAGAGAAAAATGTGCACTTAAACCTTCCCAGTGTAATGCCCCATGTCGCTGCAACCCGCGCATCACTTGGCCAGCTGCAAAGGGAGGGGAGGGGGGCCCTTGACAGCACTCTTACTCCCTCCTCCTCCTCCTCCTCCTTCTCCTGGCCCCCATGCAGCCAAGGAACAGAGGAGCCAAGAGCCTGGAGCATGCCTGGAGCCTACACAGCTGCCCTGCCAGTTTATTCAGACCAAAAAGGCAGTGTAGTGTTGACCTACAAGCCAAAACAGTCTGTGGGTCTGCTAGGAGGGCTTCCATCCTTGGCTGTATCCCCCTCCACCGAAATTGTGTGTATATATGTTCAAGATTTGTTTCTGATTGCAGAGATCTGTTTCTAATAGCAACTACTCAAAGTTGTTAAGCAGAAGCTTTACCTTTCTGTAAAGGCTTCTACCTTTTGCTTTTGAGTCTCATTTTTTTCTTATATTGCTTTATAGCATTGCAGGGAAAAAGAAAATTGTGATTGCAAGATGCAGACTAAAGAATGACAGTCTTACAGTAGTCTTTAGAGACGCTATTGAATCATGCTGTCACATCTTTTGTCTTCTGTGCTGCTACTCAACCCTGATCTACAGTTTACACAGATTTCTGGGAGGAAATCTGATTGCTGGAGACTTTCTGCTTTTCATTATTGTTATTGTTGTTTTGGGGGTGGAAAAGTGTTTCAGAGTGATGTTCAGTTACAGTTTGAATGTGGAATAAACACTTAAGATGGTGATGATGTTGCACTGTTCACTTAGGAACGTATATAAAGCCATATGATGCTAGATTTCAGAGCACAAAGCTTGGTCAGTACAATTATGATTAGGACAATGGGCAGGATTTGCCCCCTGTTTCTCCCCAACCCTGGGAAAATTCAGGCTGAAATGGTAGAGAAAATCTGTACCAAACAAAAAATGTGTTGATTGTTTTCCTTTGTCTTACATGGCAACGAGTGTTGATTTACAAATGATTTTAGGTTCAACCTTAAATAGTTTGGGAAAATAATCCATTCCATATCACTTGTTCTGTTTTGAAATTATATACCGTACACTCTACCATGCAGAGTTTATTCATTTTCTAAAAAAAATAAATAAAAGTTTTAAAAAAACTTGAAAAGCTCATACTTTTTCCACCAGTATGTAAAATTATTCCATCTCTCATCTGTATGTGTACAGGGTTTTGGTTTTGTCTTCCTCTGGGACACAGAGCTGCTTATTAGTGAGCCAGTAGTGGGATTGCCCCAATGGCCCTCGCCATCTCCTGGCATTCAGCTCCCTGCAGAGCCCTCAGGATCTTTCCTCCAGGCAGATCTTAACCTTCATTGTTTTGGGTTTGTTGGGATTTTAAGCCCTACTTTTTGGCACCAGCCTCTCCTCCTGGAGTTGTCAGGACCAGCTTTTCTGAGTGCAAACTGTCAGTATGCAGAAGGATGAGGCACAAGCAGGCTCCTCAGCATTGTTCTTATCTCATGACCCTTTGTGCACAGGGGAATTTGGAATATGCCATTTTGGTTTAGTCCAGGTGGTAGTAAAATTTACAGCTGGTCCACCTACCAGTTGTAGTTCACAAGAAACTGCTTTCTCTTCAGAGGTTGAAAGTTCAGTTTTGGACATTCGTGTGTGTGCACACCCAATTGTCCACCACCTGTTAGCATTCAAACTGTTTTTTCACCTATGATGCCCCCTAAATCCAATACCCATCTAGGTGGTCTCACCAAACAACACCCATTTACTATGCATTTTCATTCCACATTAATAAAGTTTGGAAAAGGTTTGGCTCCCCACCTTCACCCATCACTCCAGAGACCCTCAACTGTAAATCGTATTTGTGACAATACAAACATTAGCATGATTTACACTGACCCCAGAACATACACACATACAGAAAAATACTTAGCAATCATTTTCCAAAACTACTTATTAACAGGCAAGGGCTTCTTTGGGATAGTTTGTAATATATTTAGATTATACAACCTCAGGTCATTGCTCCAGCCTTCTAAAATATATGCTCACAGCATAACTTCCACTTCTGTGGAAGCAGTGAGGAGTAATTTTTTAAGAGTCGGTTACACCCTCCCACGATGCTAAAGGATTTTGGCACCAGGTCCCACAGTAAACATTAAAAAAAACCCAAACCAAAACCAAAACAAGGTAAAAGTAGTTTAGCGAGGTGAGAGACTGAGCAATCACAGTAACAATGCCAACATCACTAGCTGAGAATGAAATCTGTCCCAAGTTGCACCTTTGGGAAGGGAGGGAAGGAGTGTGGGAAGCAGATTGGAACTTCATTTGCTCATCTTTTATTGTAAACTCTGTAATGAAGAGTGGGAAAAAGGAGGAAAAAAGGAACGTTAGGTGCATCCCTTCACAGAATGTTGTATGCAAAGCAAAAATGCCTTTCTGAAATCCAAAACCATAATCCTTCCCACCAATTTTACTGTGAACCCATACAGCCAGAGACCCCCTGCCTCAGCCTGGAGCCTGCAAGTGCAGATGAGTTCAGAGGAGAGCTTTTCAGTCACTACAGAAAAACCCAAACACCTTGCCCAGACCCCAGCAGCAAACACCCACACCAACAGTATGACAGAGAAGCAATGCTTACAGCGTGACACTAGGAAAGAGCAGGAACTGTGATCCTGGAAAATGGCCTGCATACCTTCAAAGCAAGGCAGGGGTGAACCAAGAAGTTACTGAAGTTGCTGCTGACTTGGGCAGCAAACATTTCCACCCCTTACCAAGAGCTAAATATTGGCTACTGTCATAATTTTCCCTTTCTACACATTGAACTAGTCTGTCATACACCCCTTTCCGTAATCTTGCTGAGCATCATCTTAAACCACCTAGGACCCTTGCCTCTGCTACACTGTTTAGACAGATGCTCCAGGCCTTAATTCTTCAAACCTGAAGAAACCTTATAGTTTGCAGTCAGATTTCATTGGTGACCAATTTATAACTTGTTGAACTCATGTCAGTATCTCATCTCACTTTGTGCTGGTTTAAAAGTAAACCGGTGGGAGAAATGAACCCAACTCTAGAGAGATTATAAGTCAGAGTTACAATTTACTAAAAATAAATTACAATAGATGCAACGACACAGAGAAAAACTGGTTCTAACCCACAAAAACAGATGTATAACCCAGCGCCCTGGGATAAGAACAGAACAGTGTTTGTTGGCCCCTGTGGTGAGCACCACATGGCCCCCCGGGTGCAAAGTAAAAGGAAAGGAAAACCTGTTGGTCCAGATGATGGTGGCAGTTCTGTTGAGGTAATGATCACAGTCCTGTCAAGAGTGGCAGTGGCAGTCCTGTTGGAGTTCTGGGCCTCCTCTTGATCCAACAAGTGGTACCAGAAGTCCCAAACCCCCAAGATTATATATGCTCAGGTTCAGGTGGGAATGTCCAGTACCTCCCCCAGTGCAGGGAGTTTCATAATGGGTGATTTAACTCTGTCACTCATGGGATATTTTTGGAGTCTTTGATGGTCTAGGTGTTGCAGCTGCCTATTATGCCAGTCCAGTATGGCCCATTAGCAGAGGTGACCTCTCAGGCTGGATGTGAAGGTTCTAATTCCTCTCCAGAAGGGAGTTATCATAGCTCAGTCATTAGGTGTGCCCTGGGCAGCTGGTGCAAATGATCCATTATTAACAGTCCATCAGAAATGACATAGAGGGTGTAGAATACACAGTTTTGGTTATACCCACATAGTAATAAACTGGTCTCAGCCCCTGTAACTAGGACAAACTTGAAACTGAAATCTTTCCCTTATGGGAACTCTGGGGTAGGGGGGTCCTCAGTAGCAGCTGAGATCCTTAACCAAGTTCTGGCATTTAGTTAAGCAAGATAATAAAAGGAGAAAGGAAAGGCAAGAAAACCAATCCTCTTCCAAGAGCTTCCAAGTGCAGTGAAGTGTTGCCTTGGCTAATATCAGTGGGTATGACTACTGGGGGAGAAGCTGTGCAAGCCAGGTTTTCAGCTTTCCTTTAAAAGGAAACACAGCGCCAACAAAAAGGGAAGCTAGAGGCCATCACCACAACTGCCCACATGAGCATCCCTAGAGGAAAAGGGAGAACTGAGGCGTGTTGAACACATGTTCACCTAAAGAAAGAGTTGAAGCAATGACTACCCACTCATGATCATCTTCATGATCTTCACCATCATCTCTTCTTAAGAAATGGATCTCTCGTCTGCCACAAGTCCTGTGAGAGGACTAAGAGGGTGCTAAATGAACAGCATGATTCAAATGCAACCACTAGCAACCTTCCTTCTGCCTTCCAAGTCAAAAGTGACTATTCAAAGAGGGCTTGGTCTGCGCTCTGACCTCCTGTGATGCAACCCACAAACTGGCTGCACTGTTGCTCCTCACAGAGCACAGGCATTTTAAAACATCTAAGCATAGATTTAGACATTTTAGGTGGACAAAGTCCAATATATTTCCAAACATCAGTACATTGTTAGAATTTCAATATTTAATGCCTTCTTCTAGAACAACATCCTCCCAGCTATCTTGAAACATCGTCCAATGAGCAGCAGAGAGTGGGTGGCATCAACATCTGGGCTATTTCCATGGGCAGAGATGACAATGCACACAAAGCCAACACTGCCATCTCCCATGACAGTCCGAGAGGTCAATTTATGTTTTCTGAATATAAAACTCTGCAAACTGTAATCTCCCTTTCAGGGCAACCTGTATATCTGTGCAGAATGGAGTTGAATGAAGTTAACAATCCTCATAGAAGAAAGAATTTTTTTTTTTTTCTAGTACAGACTCCTTCATTTCCTCAAACCCGAGAAATACCATACCTAGTCAGACTTCTGCCAGTCAGTGGAACATAGGAGGCATTGCATTGAGATGTACTCTCCTAGGAACATTTCATATATCACAGTTTAAATTATGGATCATGCAGACAGATTAGAAACTATGAGATCCCATTTCCTCTTTTATTCCTTGTTATGGTAAGCATTTTTTTTCCCTTTTTTTTTTTCTGCTTTTGGTTCACCTTTTATTATTTCAACAGACACAAAGATAAACAGAAGCTGGTGCAGTGCTGGGAGTTGGGTCTGGCTGACTCTTTCACACGGTGCATCCGGAGCTGCAGACTCCACCCTTCGTCTGATTTATTTCAAAAGCCTGCTGTGTCCATTAATGGAAAATTGGACTCTGTTCAGGCTGTGATGGTGTCCATGGACAGGAAAATGGAAAGTTTCAGACTAAAGCTGCAGGAGACCAGGAAGAAAAATATCTGGAGAATTTAATTGATGGTGGCAGCAGTTATTACAGACAAATACTAAAGAAATGGCAGTTTGTGACCCAAAGCAGATCTTTAGGTGGAAAGATAAAGGAGGGTAGCATGAACATCTGCAAGGCCACAGGGCTGACAAATTGAAATATTCTTCGCCAGCAGGAAGTTCAGACATTTTTCAAAACTGTACATACACAATAGGACAACAATCATTGTGATGTTAAATTTGCTGACCATTCAAGTTATTCACCTCTTAAAGATCTGAGACATATCTGATGACACTCAGGCATCCCCTGTGCACTTTTGTGCTCCTCAATAGGTTTGAGAAAGTGATAGGAATCTCAGAGACATCATTCTGCAGTTTTATTAGAATGAACAGCTGAGTGAAGTTACCACAGGAGCCTTTACTGAAGACCTTATAAGACACCAGAGAAGCCCATCAAGGCACATAGAAACCCATCTACACCTGAATTGCTGCAGTAAATCAGTTGAACAGACTTTTCAAATCACAACTGAGCTTAGAGTCTACCACTGAGATTCCTAAGGGGAAAAATAAATAAGTTAAAAGCTGTAAAAACAAGCAGAACTGCTGCTCTTAAACCCACTGATTGACATAATAACAATACTGACCTCATATGATTTTTTTTTTTTGCCGTTAACAATGTAGCAGTAAAGTAAAAGAATAACCGTAATTATAGTTATTTATATAAGGCTACTATAGAATATAGGAGGATGACATGGAAACTTAAGGGATTCTTCACCCAACCCCCCTACCCCAAAATTCCAAAATCTTTAAGAATGCTCCAGCTGAAATCTCATGCCATGGTCTTGCTTTATTGTTTGTTTTTAAACTGTTACATGGAAAATGATCATAGAATTCTATAGCAGGAACATATTTTTGGAGTAGTCAAAAATATTTCAGGCTATTTTGTACCTTCCTATTAAGGCAAGATAGCCAAACCTCCAGGCCATGAAAGAATATGTCATGAAGTGAGCTCTCAGAAAGACCAACACAAAAGACATTGGCTCTTTAAGAGCATGTTCTCTTTCTCTCCTTTTTCCAAGAAACACTTGCAAAACCTTTCCAATCTTTACCTTTGGATGAAACAATTGCGTGGACCGGGAGCTGATGCAACATAATATTCCATTATTTTCCTCCTCCTAGCTGAAGACACAGCCTAAGACATTCCCATCAGCACAGCCATCTGTTTACAGGAGCTGTATCTAGCCTGAAGCCCATAAAAAGCAAAGTGAGTACCACGACTGATACAGCAGATTTAATTTGCCTCAGTTTAAAAGATATGGTTTATTAACTCACAGTGCAGAACTACCTTGAATACCCAAGCTACCTTTAGTCTAGAAAACTCTCCCTGTTTTCCTATGATCTGCTGAAGCTCCAGATTCTGGCAGCAAGAGGTTACACAATCATCTCAGTTGTTTTCCACTGCATATACTCCTTTAAACTTGACTTTCCACGATTTCAAAGAGGAGTTTGAATCAGAATGGTGCCTTTGTGTCACGTTTTCAGAAACAAGAAGAGTAAAAAAACATGAGAGAGATTTTGAAGGGAAAGGGGAAGATCTTTTCTAGCCTTTACATCAATTTATTTAGCAGGAGGTTAAGGGTTCCTCTGTCAAAATTTTCAGTGGTGCTGCCTTTGCAATTCAGCATTTGCTCTGGTGAACTACACTGCTTCTCTCCAAACATTTCTGAATCACAGAGGATTTGTTTTATGGATTTGTTTGTTTGTTTTAACCCAAAAGAAAACAATATAGTTAAGTTTTTTCCATCTGAGAGTCTGTGGTAAGCAACTTACCCCTACAGACAGCTATTCACAACAGGAGCCATTCAATTCTTTGCTCAGCAATTTTAATATTCCACTTTGAATACAGCTGAGCCACATGAAATTCTGTTGTGTAAGGCTCTCCTCAAAGCAGAGATTTATTTTCTTTGGTTACAGCTCATGAAGTCTTGAGGCTACAACCATCTGTGTTAATCTATGCACAGTCTGTTCTTATTCATCATCAATAATAAGCCCAAGAAGCACCCATGCTGAAGACAGTATGAACAGACAACTGTAATAAAGAAATAAAAGCTGCCTTGCTGAAATTTTTAGCTTCTGTATCTATCCTACATCCCAATTTTTTGACCGTAACTGGAGACATTAAATGAGAGAAAACAATTAACTTCACCCTGAAGGAACATAATGTTTGAAAGAAAGTTCAACTATGTTTTCTGAGTGGCCATTATTGGAGTGATTTGCAGATCTCAGTCTTTGGCAGTGGGACAGCCAGCAACAGAATGGCAAAGAGAAAAACTTGGATGCTGTTGGCTTCTGCCTGCTAAATTTTATTGTGTCTCTTGCACTACAGCTGTTGGGATGTTCTCTACTAACTGCTGAAGTTTGCTGCACAAGTAGACCAGGCCATTCAACTGCTTGCAGGTGAGATCCAGGGCAATGCCTGCAGAGTCACGCACAACATTACCTCCCACTTGATCTCCACTGACACCAAAATAGGGTTGTCATTCAGCTTAAATGAAGAAACTCACTGTAAGGGCTGATCACGCTGAGCATCCCCGGCAACATGCTGATAATCTTTTTCCTGGTACTGGACTGCCCACAGGGTTGCAGACTTATGGGGATGAAGGGTCTCAATTAAAATGTTTTCTGTCTGCTCAAACCTGAAGGAACTTAATTTGCTAACTTGTGAACTTGTGGTGTTAACTGGCACAGGGACGCCTTCCCTGAAAAGGCAAAGAACAGACTGATTTCTAGGCATCAGTAAGGGAGAAGTGTCTCCTTGAGAGAAGTTTTCCACGCTTTGTTTGAAGCCAAAGCTTAATCCTTGGTGTCCCAGAAGGTATGTGACAGGGAAACAACAAAAATCCCTTCTGGTTCCTTGAGGGGACAATGAGCCAGACAGGCTTGGTCTCCACATCTTTCAAAGAAAAGTCTGAGAAATATTTGCCTTGAGGTGTTTCCCACCCCAGTCAATGAATGCTTCCTGCTTTTGTAGTGTGACTGCTAATTACAGCAGTACAGTTCTCAACAGTGGGCATCTGCCAATCTCCAAAACATTTCTGCTTAACAATAACTTTACGCTTGAACCACTGTCCTCTTAGCAGAAACTCCAACCCTCTTGTTAGTCTATCTGGTGTTAGTGATACTCCTTCTGTGCTTATGCATGGCAAACAGCATTCCCGGCTCTCCACCTTCCCTTTCCATCTTTGTTGCCTAATGACCAGTTTCTCAATCCAAATAACCATTTTCTTCAAACAACATCAACCCTTCTCCTTATCAGTTTCGAAGGGGTTGTGCTGGTTGTTTTATCCAGCCAGCTTGCTTCAGGCAGGTGTTGTTCTTACACGGTATCACAAGGCACTGGTTGCCTGCAACTCCAGCATAAACAAACTTGTTGGTGCACCAGCTTTTGCCACTGGCTGTGGTACAGAAATCAGAAGTTTAAGTGTAAACAGGGATCAAACTCCTACAGGAAAATGGGCCTTGCATTTGCTTCCCAAGTTGTACTGGTCCTCAAGAACTTGAACTAACATCTTAGAGCAACCACTTCCTAAACAGGCTCATCTGAAAACATGCAAGTCTGCCTTCCTCTCAAAATGATGTTTGTGAGGAGTCATGAAATGTACAGGACTGCTGATGGCAAACAGCAAGCAGAAAAAGCTTCAGCAGTTGCAGGGTCTCCTACAGTCATGCCTGTGAATGCAGCTATGGGATTTCACCCATTGCCTGGCAGGAGCACAGAGAGAGGCTCACACCCATTTTAAGAGATTCTTCTACATCCAGGCTTCTCTATAGGGGCAATGAGTTCACAGCTGAACAAGTTCTGGGCTATATCTTTTTAAATCTGAATGACAGAATATATAAGACAAAATACACTAAGTATGGTCTCAGTGTGGTTTTCAAAGAGATTTTATATACCACCAAATCAAGAACTTAACATATCAACTGTCAACTCCCACCCATTCTGGAAGCCAAGACATTTATTAAAAAGAAGAGCACTGTGTGACTGCTTCTCATCCCAGACAGTAAGGAGAAAGCACACTCCTCTCCTCAGTGATCAAGTAGAGAGCAGAACTTTTTCACCAGCATTATTCAAAAAGCCAGTCTATTTTCTATAAGAAATTAAGGCTTACACAATGTCACTTTCAAAACATAATTTAAAAAAGGGTTAAGCTTCTCAAACCAGGCAATTAATATGAAAATAGTTACATGGGCTCCTCTAATTCCTTTTTGGAACTAAACAGGCATGTATTTATTATATATCTTAATTTAAAAAAAAACCACAAATGCAACAAACCAAAACCAACCAAATCCCCCCCAAACCAACAACCCCTCCCCAAACCTATGAATAAGAAACACATTTTTCAGAAGCAAATCTCTTCCCATTTTATCTCCTTCTACAAAAGTATTTCAGCCTCAATTTTTTTCAGTCCTGCCCCCAATCTCCTTCCTCTCACCCATGCCTTCTTTTCAAACAAAATGAATCTGTCCCTGTGTCTATCCTCTGGAACAGGATTAAAGTTTCACACTGAGCCTGTCGCCTGGTTCACAGTAGTAGATGATCTGTTTGAAAGCTGTTCATTCAGCTTCTGCTCTGGGCAAGACAAATTTGCTATGGAGTTTTCTTCAACCCGCTACCTCCTATAGTTTACAGGTAAAACAAAGCTGGATGAAACTTGTCCTCAGCACTCAGTGCAGCTCCCAGGAACTACCTTTTCTACAATACTTGCTAAAATCATCCTCTTCAATGCATGTCCTACGTTGACATCACATTTCCTGAATTCTTCAGATCTTCTTTTTTGAGGGTGGGAAACAAGAACATAACCATATATTCACTCATCCACCAACTCAGACATAGGTGTTAAAAAGGGTAATAGAAAATCAGAATTCCATCCCTTACCAAATGCTTTAATAGGTCCAGTGCTTTTTTTAAAAATAATTTTAAAGGCTTTTCCCACTGCTTTTTGCTAAGATCACTTGCTCTGCAGATTTTCAGCTTCTGTATTAAACTGGTCCTGAAAGACTGGCGTAGACTCTCTGCCAACCCAACGCACAACCGCCACACACTAACAACAGAAACGTTTCAGTGGTATCAGGTTCATTTAATTCATTTAATAACATGTTCTGCTGGAAGCTATGTTACGGCCATCAGATCCAGAATATTGTTTCAAAATGGAATCTCTGTTGCCTGCATTTTAGTAATCCACTTGTATTCCATATCCAGTAGTTTTACTGTCTCAATCTTTGTTCAGTGGCAGCTGGCTTTAAGTAGAGGCTCTTTATGATAAAGGCCAGCCACATGCATGAGTCATGCCACTGCAGCAAAGAATATAAGCCTTGTCCCAAATCAATTACTTTGTAATAAAAAAAAAAAGACATTTGGAAAATAAAAGTGTAAGCAAGATAAGATCAAAAAGGTATTACCTTATTCAGGACCATCTCTGTCAGTGTTTTGATCAAAACTAGTAGATGTGAAAAGGGCATGACAGGACAGCCTCCAGGCATCTGCTGCTTCTCAGAAATACCAGCACACTCCAATTTCTCTCTCTAGTCTCATGTGTTGACAACCCAAGAACTGGGGAGTTTTCAGACAGTAAGTTCCTTAAGTGATGGATACTGATAAAATCGGAGGTTTTTCTGTAAGTTGAACTGCAGACCCACCACTTTGCATTCAGGTAGTAATTGGTGTCATTGCAACATTGCAATGTAAAGGAAATCCTCCTTCCTCAGAGCTGTATGTTCGTCACTTTGTATTTTTGATTCACTGGACAAAAAGATCTGTTAGATATAAATGATCCACTCTTGCATATTTCTTCTCTAAATTACTGAGCATAACTGTTCACTAGTCTTGCAAGAACCATTTTAAGCTTGGAATTCTGAGGCTGCCTGCTTTGAAGATCACTTTAACAACACTGAAGTGTTGTTTTTTACCATGCAGCATCCCTTCTTCAGAGGAAGGGCTGAATTAAAGATCAGGCCGCTGCTTCCTCAGGAAATTGCTCTGCCCTGTCCCCTTCAGTCTCCAGCCTCTGCAAGTAGCCAGTATGTGTCTGCCCTCCCCACATTTCCCCTCTGCTGCAATTGCCTGCCTGGGGCTATGTGCTGCCAGGACAGGGAGCCCAAACAGTGCCCCTCCATGTCTCTTCTCCCTTGGGTGCCACTGGTAGGAACACGCCCCTTCCCAAGGGCAGTGGTGAGGAGCCAGGGTCTTCCTGTAGGTGTCCTCCCACAGCCCACCTTTAGGTTTGTATGGCAGGCACTGCCAGCTGAGATGTCCTCTCGGGGCTTTTCAATTGCTACAGCTCTCCATGTCCCAGTTGACATCCCCACCCCAGCACACATGTGTTGACAAAGGCACCACTTGTTCCAGCAGCCAGAAGACCCCCTTAGGGCTCTCTCCCCACCACCTTTTCCCCGACAACAGGCTGACCCCAACAGCTCACTGCTATCAATGCTGAACCAGCCCTTGGCTCACAGGCCCTCCCTCAGAGGCGAATGCCCCACTGGACCCCAGCCCTGCTGCCCCCTCTGCCACAGTCTGAGCAAGGATGGCAACCCATGCCTTTAGCACCTTGAGACAACTCCAAATATGCAAAGATGGATTTCCAAGGCCATCAAGCTCTATTTCCACCCTACTCTGAGTCTTCAGCAAGACTGATGAGCCTCATGCTGGTCCACAGGAGTCACCCTCACCTGAAGCAGGCCAGGTCAGTTCAGAGGGTACTTCTTCTTCCCAGTCATGTTTGAGAAAGGAGCCCAACTTCACTGTTAACTCTGGTTCTTTGATTTGCTTACACAGCAATGAATTTAAACCTGCACTATTTTACTTACCTCAAGCAGAGTCTTAGAAATGCAAGCAAATTGCACTAAGGCACAAAAAGAGGCAAGCAGAAGTAAACAGCTCAGTGTTGTTTAACATTCATGAAGTTAAATAAAAAGGCAGTGGACTTACTATGCAGGGGGATACTAATGCAGTAGCTGCGGAGACTGAATTCCCCCAAAGCCTTTACAATGTAATGCCTGTTGCAGGCAAACAAGCTTCCCACAGCCACCCCAAGTATGCCCTCTGTGATTAAAATGCTACAACAAGCCTGGCTGTTGGTTTGGCCGCTGCCTTTCTGCTGAGACCACCAGCAAGAAAGCAAATGGGTGTTCTGGGTTTTGGTACATTGCTATGAACAGCACAGGCAAAATAGAGGAAGAAAAAAAAAACAGACTGCAGCCTATCCTTGAAAGTTATGCAAGAAGAGAGGTACATGATGAGCTTTTCCCACAGCAAAGTTTCCAGCTACGATTGCAAAACCTCAGCAATCACTCAGAGACTCTTTCATGAGGTCTCCTAGGGTCACTATTCACTTCAAAAATCAGCAGAAAGGTGGCACAGCAAGGGTTCTACTGTATTGCTACAACTGGTTGGCAGAGTTGTCTGGGGAAAGCCAGAATATTGCAGCCATCACTCCCAGAACTGTCTGAATTTATGGACTGGTAAACCATTAGGATCCATTTTGTTAGATTAAAGAAGATATACTCTGGTAACTGTAGCCTTGTAAAGGCCATGTGTCTTGTCTAGACTAGTCACTTTGTTTCTATCTACAGACAGAAAAACACTTTCAGAGGATCTTTCAGTCATATTAACACAGCAATCTATTCCAGAAGAATTATCTCTCTTAGGGCACCCCCCTCTTTCCATTGAGTTTGTCAACTTAGATTAAGGGACTACACTTTACATATCTAATGTCCCTCACCTCACTGAAGTTCCTTTTACCATGAAGACCTTTTCCTCAATCTTATCACCTTGTCATTTAATATTACTTTCATACAGATTGCTTTTGTAGGCTCTAATATATCAAGACTAGTTTCTAACAGCCATTTAGCAACCTGAAATGAAATTATTTTAAGAAGTCTTGAGATGAATTGCTTTACAGTCTTTATGACTGTAAAGGTTCATAATCTTTGTTGCCTCTTACAATAATTTAAGAGACAAACCACTGCTGGGAACAGTATGTGTCCCTCCAACCCCACCAGCCAACAAAAATTTGCAGAGTTCAAGAGAAATCTCAGAGAATGGAAGAGGAAAAAAAACTCACAAAGAGCAATCACTACAGATATTGAGATTTATTGCTGATTTTCCCTTTCTGCAAAGCTGTCAAACTGCTGTAGTTCCAGAAGGGGATTATCTCCAGAAGCCCCTTGGCCTCCGTCCCTGTGCCAGTTCAGACGACGTGACCAGAGACCTGCGTGTGGCAGCTTGCTGCTTACAGAACAGTTGGAGACAAAATCCATCCTTCCGGATCCTGAATTTATGGCAGGATCTGGGCTCTGACATTGCTTGGTATGACCTGCTGTCAGCTTCCAATAAAAAAAACCTGGGGGCATCCAGTGTGGAATGTTGCTTTTCCTGAGTTTAGTTCCCTGTGCAAGAAGCTGCTACTGAGAGGTTCTCACACGGAGCCATCAGCATGAGACAGTGACCACATCAAACTGATATAGTTTGTCTTGTGCTTTGAGGCAAAGGCTCCTTATCATCTTGCCAACTATGCAGCTTCCTTACCAGCACTATTAATAGCATAGCTTTTCTTTCTTAATGAAAAAACAATAGATCTCTTTCCTCATGTTTGGTTGCACTTCTTCATTCCTGCTGCCGCAATTTTTTCATCATAGTGTCTCTAGGCTGCAAGTCAGCTCTTTTCCAGCTGGCGAAATCTGGTTCCTCTTTATGTGCCTGTCCTTTCAGTGTAAACAAGCAGTGCTTCTCCAACTCCACTGATTACAAGGCTGTAAACAAAGTACACCACAAATTTAGCATCAGGCAAGTCCCTCTACTTGATACAACAAAGGTATTGTTTTACCTAAACACATTTCAACCTAGAGACAGTAACCCAGGTGATTTTTTTCACTTGTCTTGCTAAGAAAATGCTGAAACCCAAAATGTCTTATTTAACTGATCACATCAGAAACAACCTTTCCTATATTTTAGTGCTGATGGTATTCAGTGAAAATGCATAGACAGAAATCTAAATAGAGAAGGTTGCCCCTAGTTACAAGAATAGCTCCACACTAGCAAGAATAGGAAAGGAAGGCAAGGGATTTGAACCTCATTAGCTTAATGATTCCCTCTTTCTGTTTGTGTTCTGTCCTGAAAACTTGCCACTTGATAATGTCAGGGGAGATGTAAAGCCTAGGTTTTGGGGACTAAGGAAATTTGGGAAAAATACTTTTGCTCTGGTGTGATCCCATTGGCACAGTGAGGCCAGCAGAAATGCTCGTGTTTGCCTCTCTTTGTGCAGAACACGGTGAAAGAACCTGCACCATCCAAAATGGCACACATGCCCAAGCGCTTCCTGTGCTGCTCACAGAGTTGTGGAGGCAATAACACCTCCCTCCAAGACTCAGGCTAGAAGCAGGATGAATGGTTTTACAAAAACCTTCACTGAAATATGCTATCAACCCATTCAATCCATTCAATAGTTAATCCCCAAATATCCTCTCTCTGCTATCTATCATAGATGACAAGAATATGGTAGGATGCCGACTCTTCTCCCCTTTTATAACAGTGCAAAGCTAAGTGTACTGACCTTTCATCTTGGCCTCATGGCTTAATTAGCTTATGAAACAGAAAAGCTCCTTAATGAACTTTATAAACAAAACAAACTCCTGTTAAGTTCATTTGTAAGAGGGCTTTTTTTTTTTTCCTTGGGAAGATAAAAAAAAGGCATGTAAGGCTGAAGGCTCTTTGGTCTAATAGTATTACATTCACTTAAATCATAGCTTTAGTGAGCTGTTTTAAAAACCACATAATTGCCCTTGTTCCTGAGAGGGAAAAAATATTGTATAACAACAGCACAGTGAACAGCCCGGGAAAGTAGGTGCTACAGACAGTCTGTAGACAGTTCACTGGGGAGACAGACTACCTGTGGTGTGGAATTACCAACAAGGAGCAAAGGGCCGAGAGGGCTGCAAGTTTTTCGAAAAGATCTAAACCACTTGAGTCTGGCTGCCTTCGATCACTAACAACCTTCGAGTGCTTTTCTTTGGAGAGGATTAACCCCACTGTCTTGCCTGGATTTCATCTCCAGTTATAAACATACACTCTGCATTAATTTCTTTGGAAACTAAGGGGTTTTTTTCCCATTTCTACAGAGTAATTTTCCAAATTTTTAACAGAGACTTTAAAAAACAAACCTAACTTTGACATACCATCCCAAAAATTAGACTGGCAATTCTGTACAAAAGATAGTAAACTGCACAGCCCCATTCCGTAAAAAGATGCCTGCATCTAAACTGTTCTTTAATATCATATATCCTACATAAGAGAAGAAGAAGCCAGATTACTAGGCCACTAGAAACCATTGTTATATCTTCAAGATAAAGCAGAGCAAAAACCACGGCTAAATGCCAACCCTTGATTTACCTTCAATTTACCATCTGGCAAATCCTTCAGCTTCTGCTTATAGTGGGGGGACAGCTAACTGCATTTGCCTGTCATTCAAAAATTAACATATGATATTGTCCATGACAACACTGAACCAACACTAAAATCCTCAGTGATTAATGATCTCATGAGTGTTCTGCAGCTGCTATGATCTAAAAAACCATTCCCAAAGTTTTGCTGATAAGCCAAGACACTGCCGATGCACAAGCAATATGAGAATTCAAATTAAAGAAATAAATAAAAGAAATGGTTTTCTTTTTGAATTATCACAATTAAAGTGTAACAGTGGCCCAAGGGCTAAAGCAAAGTTTCTCTTAAACATACAGAAGTGTCCATCATTTATATAACTTGAAGTGCATACAGGGCATGTGGTATGTGTGCAACTACATGGGTCCACGTGCTCACATTAACAAAGGTACACATTATTTTTTAGTATACGTGTCAGTGAATACATATATTTAATCCGAGCCTACCTCTAGCACGCACATGATAGACCTGCACAAACACATGTAAAACACGGTGAAGAGCAGCAAGTTAATGGCCTCGACTAGGAGTGTTGTAGGTGCATTGATACTAGTTTAGTCTCTTACACACAGGTCACGGGTATTCCTAGCACTAAAAAAAATACACAGCTTATTTCAGCACTCGAGATTACATGTGCCTAAAATACACATAGGAATGCATATTCACACACAGGTAAACGGGGCTGGTTTGCACTGAGATTCTTCTTTCTGTAACAATTTTATCACACCTGAAAAAAGAATATGCTAATTCCACTCAGTGCAGAGCTTAGTCTTTAGGATGGCAATCAAACTGTAAGGTACAAAAAGGAAGACTAAAGCTTTTCAAAGGAAAGCAGATTTTTATTTCCATTAACAAAGCCATCCTAAGAGATACATGCCTAATCCCATACTGAGATGTTATTTGCACAGCAGAAGCATTTAGGAGCATCAGCTATGGTCTGTGATTCCCTTTTGCTGGGTGCTATACAAACACAGATCAAAAACACTGCCTTTGACCAAAGGAGCTTGCACCACAATCCTTTACGTTACTACCTAAAAAAATTCAGGTTAGGTGATTCATAATGTGTGGCCACACATTTCAAAATCCAGATACAGCTTTGGAAAAAGTTTATCATCATTACTTTCTACTGTTTTCATTTTATGCATTCACAGTACACAGTGTGTTAGGGAAACTTGAATGCACCCTTTTGGTTAAAACGATGTCAGCAAACCTTGGCTCCAGTGTTTTATTTCCAATTCTGCCACTAAATTGTAGCATGACTTTGATGGGTCATTTATTTGCCTATTGCATCTATTTGCCTAGCGGTAAAACATGCTGAGTGAATTGTGGCAAGGCTTAACATCCAAAATGTCCATGTTCTCCCACAGAGGCAGAAGAAACACTCTTCTTATTACTGTACTGCATCCATCACTGCACACCTGGTTCTCCTTACATGCAAAATAATACTGGCAGCAATAGAACTTGACATTTAAAAGTATTTCCACACAAAGCACTGTATGGAAATTCATTTTTACTGTGAAGAAAAAAGCTCGTGTAGGCACTTACCAAGAAATTGTCAGTACATTGGCAGTCATGGCAAAGAAGAATGGTGATAAGCTAGCAGTGATAACCTGTTAAATTGAAAAACAAAAAAAAAACAACAAAAAACCACTTTGTGAACTTGTACTATCATAAATGAAAACTGGAATACTTTTGCTGAAATTTAATTTCTGTATATGCAGTCATATTTTTTCCTTTTATTTTTTCTTTTGTTTTCTTAAGCAGTAGATGCAGTACCTAAAATAGACAGTCAATGTACAGGAGAAACCAAATGGGTCTGTGACAAACAGCGAGGCATCGCTGAAGACAGTTTACCCTCCTGCCCAGCCTTCTTCCCAATGTAAGTACAGAGATCACATACAGGCACCTCCTTTCCCCCTCAGCCAGTTGGAGACAGGTCAGAAAGAGCAGAAAAGGACCCAGCAGACAGGGACACAAGAGCTGCACAGCTAGCTTAGGGCAGGAACCTGATTGTGGGGTATTGCTGAGAAAACGTGGGCAAAACGTGCTGCAAAACATCAGGCTGGGAAACCAGTGGAGAAAACAGTATGACAGTCATGCATCACAGTTCAGTTCTGACTCCTATAGAACCCAGGACACAGCAGAGGGAGGGCAGGGAACCAGAGCAGGGTTCTATCACACATCCCACCTGGCCTGGCATAGAACCCTGCTGGTTTTTACTTGCCAACAACAGACTGGGGAGAGCAGTCAGATCCCATGTTTGGAAAGCCTCGCATTTTTGAGGAGAATGAGAGCTTAAAATGTGTTTATGGGTGTATTAAAAAAATAAAAAAAGAAAAATTATCAGAGTATAGGGTAAAGGAAAAACCCACAACTTCGGTAGGTTTATATCACAAATCTCTCATTACCACAAGGTGTCCTGGGCAGAGAAGCTGAAGAGAAATGATTTTATACTTTCCTAGTACTGATCCCAGAAACAGCTAGATCTTGACATACAGATCCCTGCCTCAGCAGCTACAGAGCTACCACATCTGCAGCCTGTGTGCAGTTTTGGACATTTTGTTGCCAGATGGATAATGTAAAATGGAAAGAGTTCAAAGAACAGTGACAGAGTCATTAGATGGGGGGATTGATTTTCAGTCAACAGTTAGGATAAGCAATGCCTGTGGGAAAGGAAGACTTGGTAGTGGTTTACAAATACTTGGAAAACACAAGCACTGAGGAATGAAAGGAACTATTTCGGATAATACAAAATTGCCCAAGGAAAAAGATGAAATTAAGAAACAAAACATTTAAACAATTATCAGCTAAGATTTCCTAATCGTTGTTTGCCTAGTTGACTCCCAGGGGAGACAGCAGAAACTTCATTCCGTAATCTATTACTTATAAAACACTACTATGTGTGCATTAGGGAAGCAAATACCATTTCATAGTGGATTCTGTGCACCAGAGCTTGGACTAACAGTGTATCAGTCAATACCTACTACATTTGTTACGGTCACATTTTAAAAGTTGGGTTCTGAATCTGCCTGGAATATAATCAGTGCAGGATCACCAGCAGCGGCAGATGAAGAAGAGGTGGTTGTATGTCACTTCTCCAGCCCCACTCTAAGAGTTAGCTGGAGAGGGGACAATAATCTAAAGCTAGCAGTAAGACCACGCAACGGTAGTATGCGCCACACAGGAGCGACGGTGCCCAATGGGGACTACACAATGAATACCTCCTTTGGCCTATTTGGGGATGTTTCCTACTTTAGGAAGAGTCAGGCATACAGATGGCTTTTCTCCTTCCTAGATGTCACCATAAATCACACCCTGATTGTTCTCCATTTGCCTATAGACCAGGCACCTGACAGAGGAAATGAAGCAGGAGATGGACTTGATCCAGGCAGGATACCACAAGACTGCAGACCCACTCCATTCCTGCACAAATGCAAAATTGCTGGTATCAATACAATCACAGACATAGTCCTGATACTAATTTCATCTGACTTAAGTATTTTCACACTGCCAACTGTGTATAACACAGGCAATGATGTAAAGCTTAAAGCCAATGGAAAAAGTGAGCCCCTATTCCAAGGGAAAATCAGAGATGTGTATCAGCTCTACTCCTATACTCTTTTATGTATACATACAAGCAAACATACAACTAAATATATGTACCAAAAAGAGACTGACAAAGAACAAGTCATAAACGTAGAATTATTCTTCAAAACTCAAGCAGATCATATTGCAACTGTGCACATGCATAGTCATTTGCAGCCAGAGAGAGCTGACACCTACTCGAAACAGTGGAATTTAACCATTCAGGAGCTGAATCCTTCCTGCACTTTACCTAAATACAGCTCCGAGGTTAGATATCCATCAGTTCAAATGCAGCGCTCTAAAATACATTCACATCTTGTTATAGCAGGCTGGATTCTCTCCTTACACACACTGCAGCAGATGCATTGACCTACAAGGAACTATTTCTCGTTTACATCAGTGTGAATGCTTGTAGAATTAACTGTACTGAGTTTATTTTAGGTTAACGTTAATTCATTACATAAAAATATACAATACTAATTACCGAGCACGTCAACAGAAATGAACAAAGTATGGCAGCTGTGGTATCTACAGAGCATTCTTTTCTTTAAGCTCTTCTCCCAAAAGAAACTGAAGAGCTGCACTTGAGAAGTGGCACAACTTAAAGTTGTGTCACCCACTCCCTTGTAGTGCCTTGTTTATTAGAAACTTGAGAACCGAGGCCAACAGCAGAGAAACAGGCATTTAAGAACCCTCCCAACACAGGCCTTATCAGAAACAATACACCATTCTACTGCCATCATCCCAAACCTCTGCAAAAATGAAGGCTGTAGCCTCTTGGACTATTATAGCTGAACACGGCTGTATTTTTAAAAAATTATGTAAGAGTGTCTCAGTGCCAAAGACAGACAAAATGTGGGTTGGAAGTAAGCGTGTGTAAGGAAAAAAAAAACAAACCACAAAACAAACCAAAAGGAAAACACATTGCTAAAATGTCCACCTTTGATTGTTTACCTTGAAAGAGGAATATATTTAAAAATGAAAAACAAGTCTTCAGAGAAGCTAACTATATAATTTGTTCCAGGGAAAAATCTAAAATCTAGGGACATAGTACAGAAGGTAATTTTCCTTTAAGTACATTTCAGCATCGTCTGAAGTGTTTTAAGTGCACATTTAGTTTGAAAAAAAAACCACCTACATTGATGTTCTGAATGGCCTTTAAAAAAAACCCCAAATCACAACAAGCTAAGTGCAGTAATCTCTCTTTCTTCACTTTAAAGGTCACAGTTGTCCTCCTAGGCATTTAGATGCCTTAGGAAAAGGAATGAGCTTGCAAGACAAAAGAAAGCAAGTTAAAGGGCAAACTAAAGTTAATGATTTCCAAATATATTTTGATGCTGAATCTTTAAAATCAAGAGATGGAAAGGAAAATTTTATTCAGCTATAATACACCCATTTTGAACAAAGGTCCTGAAGATTTTGACATACAGTCACTATTCTATCAAATTATACAGACTGGATGGTTGAACATCAACTATTTTAGAAACAGGAGCAGCTCCATAGACTCTGTCTATTTATTTGCTTAAAGGAACTGTGAGCAGGCAGTATTGCAAAAGCTACTTTAAAAACATCCATATCCTGAAAGTTTCTCCCAAAATTCTGACACAGCTTTCCACGATTAGGAAAAAAATCCAAGTGGAGCATCACTTAACAAAACATTTTATCCTAAGAAATCATTTCAAACCCTTCCTTGCACCAAAAAAAAAAAAGGTTAAAAAGGTTAAAATATTATTTCCTAAAATAAATCTAAGTTTAGCATGTCATTCCATTGTATTTTGGAAACAAGACCCATTTAAAGGAACACTTTATTAACACCTATTTTTCTTGATTTCAACCATTTCTGTAGTTTCAATCACTGTGTTATTTACAAGTAATTTTAAAAATTATTAAAAATCTTGGCATTTCAAACTGTGTTTGTTATCTCAATCAAACCAGTTCTAGTTCTTTACACAGTGTATCAGCATATCCTTGTGATGGATACTTACCTAGGAAGAGGTCTGTGCATAAGAGGAGAGTGGGCTGATCTCCTCCACACAAAAGACTGGGCCTGAATAGTCAGGTAATAATACAGGGACTGAACAAGAACCAGGAGAAAAAAACAGAGGGCAACTCAGCCAGTTAAGAGGTATCAAACTTCTTCATTGGAGGACATTCCAAAATTCAGGTCCCCATCCCCACAGAAAAGGGTGAAAACTTCAGGGATCAACATCATTCTGGGAACCAAAGACAGGCCTGGATGCCATAAAACATCCCATACACTGTTTACATTGTCATTTACATTTAACAAGCTGTTCTCAAGGACAACACAGTGCCCAACTTCAGGATCCAAAGAGAAGAAGGGAGTTAATTCCAGAGCTCCAGCTTGCCACTTATCAGGCTGAATTACTGGCTACTAGAAAAACAACAGCATCATTGAAGATCTGGGTAACAGACTAAGATCCATAAAGCACGAATATCCTAATGTGTGGAAGAACTTGTTGTAGAGTAGGGACAAATCCAGCATTCAAAATCACCTTTGCACAGGAAAAAAGTAGGTATAGGAAAGAATAAGCTCTCATGCATCTGGTTTTTGTAAATCTGCTTTAGTGACTTGGGAGTGGAGGGATGCACTATTAACTACTATCTTTAAAGAGTTCCCAAGAAACTTGGATAGACAGACCCCTGCACAACTCATGGCATGAATGATCTCCTTTCTCCTAATCACATCATGATCAGACAAGAAAAAGGATTCAGAAGTGACAGTAAAATTTGTTTCATAAATGTTGTTTAAAAAAATTGGGGGAAAATGGAATTTATGTTATAATTAGAAATTAATTTAGTTTTATAGATTACAAAATAAAAAAATACAGGCTGTTTGGAGAATTTCTTGCTGAAGGATCTTAAGAAAAGGCAAGATCACTATTGAGCCAACTTCCCTATTATATCTTTTTCTTGAACACATAACATCAGAAAACTCTGGTAAGTCTGATGGCATTCTAAGGGTTCCTGGTCCTTGGCAAAGCAGGAACTTGCATCCAGGGAGATACAGGAATGTGGAACTCTGTACTCTTCTCTGTCTTGCCTTCCCCATTGACCAGCTGTGGTTATACCACAGCTACTAGTGTGTCAAATCTTGATCAGTTAAAACCAGCCAGCACTGGGCTAGATAAATGTGTCATTCTTGACAAAATTATCATTGATTCCTTTCATCCCTGACTTTACAATTACTTTAGAAAAAGATTTTCAAGTTGCAGAAGCTGGTTGTAGCTTCTGAATATCTAGCATTTCTGAGCTGTTCAAGAACATATTGTTTATACAGCCAAGAACACAGATGAGGACATTTTCAAATTTTAGATTCTGATTTAATCTTCCTATTTGAAATGGAAAGATATGGGGGGGGATTTAGTCCTGACATGACCATGATTTGTTAATATTACAACCATACTTGTACACACCACATAAAAAGTATGTTGCCTCTGATACTTTTAAACTGTTAAAAAGTTAAATGTCATAGTTCTCGCTGTAAGCGAACACAGAATACTTTACAAAAGTTTTCCTTAATTTGTGCACACAGAGCCAATCCTTGTAACCTCACTTCCCCAAACTGCCAAAACCTCTGTCCTTACAAAAACGCGTATTTTTTCCAAAGACAGTGTTTTGAAACAGCTCATCAAGTTCACTCACTGTTCAAAATAAATCTTTCTATTTACCATCAGATCGTCTTCTCAAAACATCAGGAAAAGGCTTCTGATGTACATAACCTTTGTTTTCATTCTACTGTTGGAATTAAAGCAATATCAAGCTTTTTATAGACATAATATTCGTTTTGTCCCTCTTCTGCGTGGTTTAACCAGCTGCTAAGATAATCATCAAAAATCACCAGGGAAATGGATCACTGTTAGTGACACTGAAAACAGCTACACCAAGATAATCCAGTACTATCAAAAAGGTAAAAATTACAGCAGGTAAACATCAGTAAAAACACATAATCTTTTGTTTCTTGAAGGAGAGTCACTGAAATAATTTCCCAGATTTCAGAGTTACATCTCTTTTGTACATATGTTTACGTAAACATATGTACATATGTGCACACAAAATGTTATGTCAGATGTGGAAGTATAGCAAAAACAAACCAAAAATCTTCAGAATAGAAAAAAAGGAATAGCTAATATTTTAATGCCATCTTCCGTATTCATTAATTCACATGAATTTTCTAAGCTATTAATATCTTTCCCCTGTTTGCACACATTTTTCATCTCAGCTTGTCTACAAGCCATCTCTATCTAGCTCTCCTTGGTTTTGCTATATCCAAATTTAAGGCAACCAAACATCGCCAGATGGGTAAATTCTCTGCACCCTAGCAGGAATACTTTCATTCACAGACATTCAGTAGCTACAGAAACAGATGAACAGATGAAGGCATTGAACTGGGACAGCCAAATACATGGAAAAACACTGAGGGACTGAGATCTCCCTTGTCCAAACCCTGACTGAAGTGGTCCAGCATGTACTGACAAATCTTTTTGAAATAAACCAGACTTGAGAGGAGATCTTCATAGAGCAGGTGGTGATTGTGAGGTTTCAAACTGCAGAAAGTCAGCAGTGAACAAGGAGAGGCACCAATAAGACCACCGGAAAGCTCACTGTGGAAGGCTGGTACCATCACTGGAAACCTGCCATTAGTTGGCAGCAAAAACCCCTCCTAAAGATGACAGACATGGTACATATCCTCCCTCATAAGAAAGACAGCATGGGACTAGAACTAATGTCCAGTACAGCAGGATTGCTTGTAAACAGCATAGGGGAAAAAAATACAAACAAACTGTGTAGAAAAAAAGTAATATTTTTTCCCCATGATCATCAATCAAAATAAAGCACCATTAACAGCTACAGATGCTGTGAACAGATCTCCTCCATCCTGAGCAGAATTAAGTATCTGAATGAATGCTGCATGCAGAACCAGACCAAAATCAAAGTAGCATTAGCTGTTCAATTTCAGGTCAGCTTTGGGGATGACCTACCCAGAAATAAAAACCTCCCTGGAAGCTTTCAAGTATATTGCCTATTGCAATGATAAGGCTTTCTGTGCAATCATTTCTAGAAGCTCAAAGGCTTTTTGCAAACAATCTCTGGTTAAAAAAGAAATACAGCAAATGCAGGCAAAATTCCTCTGACCAACTCTCCTGTAAAGCCTCCTCCCTCTAGCTATTGATTTAGTTGTATTAATCAATACAATGAAACGAACTGTGAGAGTTTTCAACTTTGCTCTGGGGTCTGCTGTTACCAGTTGAAAAGCAAGACAATATATGCTGCTTAACCTACAGGCTTCAGGTGATAACAAAGCCCCTGAAGGAGCACTACTAATTAATGCACTGACAAGGATGGATCTTAAGCAGATACAAGCCTTTTTCCAAGGAAAGGTAATGAAGTTTTAGCCTTGAACCACCAAAATAATGGCTCTTCCCAAAGGAAACAGCAATGCCATGATTCTACCTGAAAAGCTGAGCAGGCCAAACAAGGGAAAGAAACAATCCAAAGTAAAATACATTGAAAGAGGGGGGAAAGCAAACCAGGCTTCCTTCTCAATTCTCCCTATTAGTTTAAAGCTAACTTAAGCATGTCTGCTGCGTACCCTCACAGCCTGACCAAAGTGCAGACATGCCCTAAGGGTTTTCATTCTCTGACAGACTTAACTGGAGACCGTCAGTCTATGAAATCGGGGGACACTGCAATGAGTTTGTGCATTACAGCACACTTAGGTGCACATCACTTATAGGCGGACTCTGCTCAGCTCTCCTGAAGGAAGAAAACCCTTTAACCCTTCTGACACACAGGCTGTTCCCTAAAGGATAATCTGGTGCTGCTGGCACCATGGCAACAGTGGCACCATGACAACGGTGACAGAGTCAGTAACTTCATGATCCACAGAGCTTTGATCCAGCCACACAGAAGTTTTTCCAGCTGCTGCAAATTTCTTTTAGAATCTTTATTTCTTATTTGCCTAAATGCCTGCACTCATCTCCATCTTCCCTAAAGTCTCTTTTTTCTCAAATGAGTTTTTGGTCACTCTCTTCTGCCCTTTCCTTATATTTTATTCTTCTTTTTTTTTTTTTTTGAGCATTATTACAACAATAATGGTAAATTCCAGGGGTTAAGAACACAATCAATTCCATGTATTATGACTCAAAAGTAGTCAACGTTTAAACATGCCTTAGCAGTCAAATGCCTCATGATAATGACAAAACTTAATTCTTGGGTAAATGAATCTATCTGGTTTTCATAAAAATTAACTTCTGACAAAGCTTAAAATCCCCCACATATTTTAAAGTGGTTTTTTTTCTCACTTTACCAATACCTAAAACAATAATCTCTGTATTGCAAAGGAGTATTTCTATATATCAGCTTTTCAACTGCTATAATAAAAGTAGATTTCTTAATTATCCCTAGTATGCATTTAGAGGGCAGATAATCCTCTGCATTTCTATGGCTAGATACCCATATGTAGATGGATTATTCAAAGAATTTCGTATCCATCCTCTACTTTCTATCTCATTTATGAAGATTTGGTTTTGGTGCTGTTTTCTGTAAGTTCTTTTCATTTCCAGGATTTGATGACCAACACAACCATGATGCTGATTCTGCAAGTCCAAGATTCTGCAAGTCCAAGATTGGAGCAACAGGTGGTTGTACCAGCTTCCTTAAAGTCATCCAGCATTCTGTCTTACCAGATTAGTACATGAACTGTGTATGACTAACATACAATACTTTCAGATTAATATTCTATAGTACCTAGTTTTTAGCCCCAAGCATCCTGTGAATACCAAAAGAACTGCTGAACTACTGTGTAACTTCATAATTTTTTAATTCCTCATAAGATGAAAATGGCCAAGCTATTGTTCTTGTACTGTATGCATCTCATTAGCAGTTTGGCTGCAGGAGAAAATGAGCCATTAGGGAAGCTGTGGTTAGTAGGTCATTCTGAAACCCAGCTGTGTGCCCAGCCCCATTCCCCAATTCAGAAAAGGCTCAGAAAAACTCATGTCTCTTGCCTCTGAATCACTTCTAGAGAATCCTCTGCCTTTACCTCTTTAAGATATGTGGCACCTGTCTTACAGCTCTCAGCCATACAAAGATTTCATGTATAGCTCACAGACAGCTCTTCTAATCTGTGGCAATACCTTCATTTTCTTGGCTCTGCACTGTCTCTTTATTTAAACCTTACATGAGCCACCACAGAGAAAGATATGGCAATTATTTTGTGTTGCAGAAACAACTTACCATGTTAAAGTAAAGTAAGTAAAGAAGGATATGTGTGTTACTGAATGTAATTAATAGGATCTGTGTAAGAACATTCTCCTCTTAGGAGAAGTAGGATATCATGATCATATTTACAATGATCAGACAGGAACAAGGCAAGGCAAGACAAGACGACTCCTTTTCAGAAAGGCCTACATCTATCAATGTATAAACATTTATCTATCATTCATATATAAACATATAGTACATATATACCATTGAAATATATAAATGTACATCACAGATGAGAGAAGACTGAACTATTACAAGCACATTACAACTCATTTTGTTTTCCTCAAAAAAAGTGAGACTTTTAAAGAAAATCAAAACTCTTTGCTCCGTGTAAAATACCACATTGGGTTGAAAATTATGGTAGCTATTTCTTTTTGAATATCAAGTAGCCACTACACCCCATCTTCAGTCAAACATAAAGATCAGACTTTCTGTCAAAGCCAAAGTCAAAACAAGAAGAATTTGCCCTCTGCTCCTGGAGATAATGGCCAAAACATACATTTTCCCTTCCTGTAACTAGAGATAGCTGGAGAAGTGCCACCAATCTTCAGCCTATAGAGTGGTTGTAGTACAGAACTCAATTTTAACAGTACCTCTGCTCATATTGAAATATTTCTCTTAAATGTCACAATCTGTAAATCCAGATACTATTATTACTCTCAGTTACAGTTCTGTACTAAGGGGACAAAGGGAAAACCCTGTGCAATTCTTGTATGTTCTCCCTGAAGCACACTTTGCTGATATGGAAACACTATCAATCATGATTCAAACAGGTGTGTGTACATGCACCAGACTAAGAGCATCTGTTTAGGTCAGTTCTGCAAATGAGAGGCACAATCCATGCTGAAGCTTTGTCAAGCAAGGACAACAGAAGTCATTTAACGAGGGACATGAGAAGGCTTCTTTAGGCCAAATAAATTTGATTTTCTTTGATATCACCAAGAACCTTTTTTCCTATTCTTGCTATTACCGGATTGACTGTTAATGTACGTATATATGACCAAAAGCTGAAATATATTTGTATTTCCAGGTTACACCAAACTTAAGACCCAATACCTCCTGTTTCGTGTAAATGCTTCCTGCATTATAATGCTTAACTGTGCTTTTCCTGTAGCTTTTCAGCCTGTCAAGGAGTCTCTTTCCCTTATATGCTGCCTCATTACTGCAAAGGCCTTAAACTGCTCCTGACATTAGGTCTCTCCCCTGAAACTTCTGAGCTCAGAAGCTGACAGGGCAATGTGATTCATCATCTTGTTCTTATGTTATGAATTATTAAATATTTGTCTAATGGAGTAAGCACTGCAATAGCAACAACAACAGCTATGAAGTGTCCTATCTACCAGGATTGCAGACACCAACTGGATGGGACTGAGGGTTTGTTTAGTCACGTATTGGTTGATGGCAGAGAATTCAGGAGAATTTATGATCTCCCCTAATGCATCAAGTCTGCAGTCAATGTGCACAGCAGAGGAAAGGATGTTATTTGCATCTTGATCTTAGTTGATGCAAAACTTCCATCTCATGGCATGCAGTTCATTAATCTTTCCACTGCTGTCTTAGAAACATTTCCATATAATGTCTGCTTCTGCTGAAATTACTAGCAACTCAGTCACTGGAACCTTTTGAACCTGTAAAAAATATACATCTCTCTACCTTTACTCAGTCTCAGTATTATCTTCTGTTTGATGCCTTAAATTCTACTGGTCAGTAATATCATACACTGTGTTAAACAATTACTTTTTCTATCTGATTTGGAAAGCACTGATTTTCAGTTTTGGGGAGCAGTCAGCTGTACTAACCCTCTGCTGCTGTAAAATACCACAATAAAATACACTTCATCTTATGTTAAGCTCAGAAAGAGCTAGCCTTTCGGCAAGTTACTCTTCACCTAATGAGATCATGAAATAGAAATTACCATAAAGAGACAGAGACTGATAACCCAGATAAGACGACCATGCTTTTCATTGTCACATGTAAGCAGTTGTGGTGGGTTGTCCTTGGCTGGATGCCAGGTGCCCACCCAGCCACTCTATCACTCCCCTTCCCAGTGGGACAGGGGAAACAGTAAGGTGGAAAAAAAAAACAACTTGTGGGTTGGGATAAGGCAGTTTATTTAAAGCAAAAAGTAAAGCGAAGCTTGTGCATGCAGAAGCGAAACATAGCAGGGTTTATCCTTTACTTCCCAGGAGAAGTGATGGTCAGCTACTCCCGAGAAGCAGGGCTTCGGTAATGTGATGGTTCCTCAGCAGGCAGTCATTGGAGACAACAAATGTCCACCCTCCTGCTCTGTGCCTTAGCTTTTATATCGGAGCTGACATCATAGGGTACAGAATAACCCTTTGATCAGTTTGGGTCAGCTGGCCTACTTGGGTCCCCTCCCAGGATCTTGCCCTCGATTGTGGAAGGAATGTTACAGTGCTGATGCTGTGCCTGCCCTGCTCAGCAGTAGCCAAAACACTGGTGTGTTATCAACTCCCCTCTAGATACCAATGCAAAGCACAGCATTGTGAGGGCTACTGTGGGGAAATGAACTCCAGCTCAACCAGACCCAATACAGCAGCGAATGTAACAGGCAAACTGACAGTTTGCTATGTATATCTGGCACAAAAGGAGCTGGCTTCTTGGGAAGGACCAAGCTCAGCATCTGCCTATGTCTATCTTCTTCCCAAGTGCTAGATGCCAATGGGTGGGCCCACAGCCAGATCAGCCAGGAACTGTTACTGTAACTGCCTTGCAGTATCAGGACCTCCGACCAATGGCAGGAGAGGATGCAGTTCCAAACTCCTCAAAGGTGGACCATGACCTCCACAGCAGTGGCTCAGTGGTGGCTCAGCTGGCATTCAGGAGAAAAGAAAAATCTGGTTCCAGCAGACAGTGTTTTTTAATAATAGACTGCTCAGTGGCTGTGATGACTCTTCAGCATTTAGCTACTTTATGGGCACCATTTCATAATTCTTACTAAAGTCCAAATTAATCAGGCTGATTCTTTCAACCACTGTCAGTTCTATCTCTCTCAAAGTGCAAGAGAACATAGTTCAAGGAACCACGACTTCTGAAAGTCAACTTCAACAATCAGGTGACTAAGGCAAAAAAATGGGGCCAAAGGCATTTGTTACAAGCTACATCAGTGTGTTCCCATGCATCACAAAACCTGAATGTCTTTTTACAAGTCAGTTGGACACTCAGCCCAAAGCCATGTGCTTACGTATTGTTCTATATCAGACAATAATTTCACAGAACACACCTGAAGACTGAGAGCAGTAAATATTCCCTGAGCAACCTGGGAAGCCAACAGTGAACTTTTCTTATCCACACAGACATCAGGTAGGTGAACACCCACCCAGTTGTGCACTCTGAAGTCATTACACAACTGACTCAAATGACCCAGATGAGGACTAGCTCAGGACTAATCATATCTGGAGTACTTTGCTGTAAAGGGGTGCTGGGTAGGATGCTGCACACATTCTCAGAGATTGCTCTTTCCATGCCAGATTGCCCAAAGGTCTCAGGCTGAACACTGCAGATTGAGGCCACTGTCAGTTCAAGACCTGTGCGGTTTTTGTGTGCATCTTCAAACCGTTTCTTGTCCCCAGTATCACTGCTATAAGAAAACAGATCCTACACATCCTGCTTTACTTATGCATGGAAAGCCCAAATATTGCTCAAAGGGTTCAAGGAGATTGTGAGAACCAATGAGGTTGCCTGGCTTAAGGGGACTGTTTTAGTTAAAAGCAATAAAAATGCAATTTTCCATTGTTAAAATCAATAGAAACACCTGAAGTGCTTACGTTCCTTGTCAGCACTATCAGATGTAAAACATTTTTCTGCCATGACTTAACTCAGGACTCTGTGGAGGATATCAGTAGTATCAAAATAGCATAGGAAACTTTGGGATGCGTAATCAAGTTTTTTTTAAAAAATCTGTTAGCAAAAATAGCAAGTTTCCATCAACCTCTCTCCCGCATGACACTTACAGTTTTGGTATTTCTGTGCATGTATAAAGTCCATTTCCTATTGTATTTCCCATCTCATGACTCCTTTGGGAAAGCCTGCTTCATAAACAAACAATTCCCAGACCAGATAACTAAATCTCCCTGCTGACCCCTTTCCATATAACCCAACAATAACAGAGACGCAGTCTCTGCATTGACATTCTTTGGTGTGTTTATGCTGTTTTAGTAATGATGTAATGGAAAGTAAGTGACATGCTATTATTATTATTATTATGCTAAGGACTGCAAGGAAGAATTGGTATTCTTTAAGGTTTTATTTTTCCATTCAAAAACAAAAGTCTATCCAGGGCTTTCTAACCATTCACTATTACGAAAGGTCAAAATATTCCATCAGAAACGTTAAAAAATATGATACTTGAAAAAAGTTTTTTCAAAACATTTACACAGCTGATCAATTTTGAGTAATGCATTTTATGAGCAATGTCACAAGGTTATACACTTAGCCTTGTGGGCCTCAGCAGTTCCTGCATGTCCCACGCATGGGAAGACAGCGACAGAAGTGACTATAGCTGATCATAGTCTTGGCCTCCCATTCCCTCATAAAGGGTGGGGAAGCCTCTGCAAGGCAGACCCATTCCCTTCTGGCTCCTTAGAACAACCATCCATAGTAACACACATGGAAAAAGCTGGACTCTGCCCTCTTCCTGTCTATGCCAGCCATGTATAGGTCAAGAACAACTCACATCTCCTGAGATTGTCTGAAGCCTATGTGATTTCCCTGAGCACCACATATTTGAGGAACAGGACATATGCCATTTAGTCTGAGTTCCCCAGAGCCCTATGGTTGTTTGCTGACTTTTGCTGAAAGTCAAAATCTAATCCTTAAACAGGTGTACATAGTTAGACTGAGAAATTAATGCACTTGAGATCCGGCAGGGATCAGGTCCAAGGTGGGGAAGAAGGGAAAGACACGGAGCCCCATTTCAGAGAGCAGCAGCTTGTAAACATGAGAAGTTTCTGAAGGAAGCCACCTGAAGTGTGACACCAAGTGCCTATGAGAGAGGTCAACGATTACCCTCAAGAGCTGTGAGACAGTCTGGAGACATTTCACCCATGAAGGTGAATCAACAAGGCAGCTAGCAATCCAGATCCGGAAAAGAACAGGGAACCAGCAAAGGAGAAGAACGTGGCTGTTCTTGCTCATTTTTAGAAGCCCAGCCTTAGCTAGCTTTGAAACCTTCTACATTAGTATGTTACATAGTGTGCAGTTCTCCCATGTAATTTTGGCATTTACATCACTGTATTAGCAGCGGAAATTATTTCCAAAACAGTTCTCATTCTTTTTGTCACATTTATGATTCATCTACCAACCTCAGCTCTCCATATATGTAAGTAACTCCAGGAGACCAAATAAAAACTTGAGAGACTAGGAATCTATTATGCAGAGGAAGCAATGAACCTCCCTCCTCTGCAATTCAAAACTCTTTTAGATTTGACAAAATTTAGTTTTAAATTGTAATTTTCTACTGTCAAGCATATAGAGACAGTTTGTCAGCAGTAGGAGTGAAAAAGTACCTTCCAAAGACATACTCCAAGCTAGTGTTTCTACTGTTAGCTTTATGTTCAAGAAAATGGCAATACCAAATGTACACTTCAAATGGATATCATAATGGATAAAAGGAAACAAACTAATTCAGAGCATCTCTTAGGGCTCAATCTATCAATTAAGGTCTGCTAAGACTGGATTGATTATATCGAGCACAGATGAAAACTGTGCTGCAATACTTCCTCCAAGTCATAACACATAACTTTATGTACTTATTTGTGTGACTTATTTGTTATGTCCAAAAGCTGTGTAGCTAGCGTTTTCAATGGATACACAACTGCAGCCCTATACACCGCCTCTCAAAATACTGAAGTTTTCCATTACCTGGAGATTCAAAATCTCCAACAAGTCTCAGCTGTTCTTATAAGACAGTTTTCTTAAACTGCATTAGTGCCCCAGGGAGCCTGTGTCACTCAGCTTAGTGGTCATGCAGCACACAAAGGAGTTGTTATGGAGACTGATGTCTTTCTAACAATTATATGGTGTAATTAGTGTTGGCTGCTACAACATAACTATCAAGCTGTCTCCATGGAAACTACCCAAACCCCTGTATTTTTTAAGGTTTCAGCAACTGGTCTTTTTTATAGACCCTTCATACGCAGTGAAGTGCACACTGATTGCCTTATCTGCTTGTCAAGCTCAGCTGAGAAACACATTTTTTTTTCCAAGGTACTTGCATAGTCCCCATCGTGACTCACAGGAATCAACTTCGTGTATGAAGAATAATGTACATATTTCATACAGTGAGGACCAATCACAAAGCAATAAGGATTGTTACCTTTATGCATATATGCGTGCATATCCATGTGCATTACAGTGCACAACATGTGTAGCTGGAAGCAGCTCACTTCTGCTCTTATGAACCCCTTCCTGGCATCCTTGAAAGCTTTAGGGTCACAGAAACTCCTTCTCAGATTAGAGACACACTTCTAACAATGCTGGTGCCACGGAGAGTTCCTATCAGTAGAGTCCAGATGGGTCTAGCACACGATTCTCCCTCTCTCCTGGGGCCTTGGCTTGCAGCTGCACAGTTTCTCCAGGTTGGGTGAGGAGCGATCTTGAGAGAGTCTTGCATACAGGGCAGGATCTTTGCCGAATGAAACCACACTGTGTTTATGGAATTTCAGTGGGAGTTTATGACATTTTTGCATAAAGCTTTATGAGGTCCTAGCCAAGAAAGCAACGTGATTTTCAGCCAAGAATCTCACTGTCACTGTTGCCTGAGCCCAGCAGCATGCAAAGAAGACACTTTTTCTGTCTACAATATAACCAAGTGGGCAAGTGCCAGAAAATCAAACACATTCTTTTTCTGGTTATGATATACATATAACATTTTTGAACAGACTTTTTAAACACAGAATCCTGATGCACTAGGGCAGCAAAGAACAAGGAGATCCATTTGCTTCACAAAGTATCCATGGCAGGACTCTTGAGCACCACTTATTTCCTGCAAGTAAATAGCCCTCAACAGAAGTAAGGAACTGACATTCTGGACTAGAATATTTTCTAGCACTTGCATGTGAAGCAGCAGTGAGAGAGGAATTAAGAGATATACAAATAGAAGCACATGCTTTAGCAGAGGCTTTAAGACTGCAAAAATATGGAAAAGAAAGCATGAATTAATTTTATTTCTCTTGGTTGGTTTGCACCTGGGATTAAAGCAGATAAAATGTGAACAGTCTGCGAAAAGGTGCAGTGAGCACAATCAGCCTAGGAGCCTCAGAAGACCTGCAGTTGTGGTTTCTCCACTTCATGAGAAGCAGCAAAAAGAGAATTTCTGCTTCAGTAAGTACTTTTCCAATCATTAAGATTGGATATTATCCTTTTTGTTTGCACTGACATGAAGAGGGATCTAGTGTATCCATTTTCTTCAAGGCACCATGGGGACCAAAGAAGCAGACACACAGACACAAAACATAAAATCCAAGACACCAGGAGTCATTCTGAATAGCAGAAGAGATTCTGAATAGCCATTATATATTTTGGGGGAAGACTAAAACTGCTGGGGTATAAGTATAGTGGGCTACAGTTAGGTACACAGGACCCATGGATGAGAGACGCTTTCAGACACTCCTGCAAAATTGCTTTCGCAACGTCTGGCAGCCAGCATTAAACACAGGATGACCTGGGGCAAACACGTCTAAAGTTAACAAACAAGGAACCAAAGCAGCTGCCAGGGGATAGTTTTATGTATTAGGGAGCCTCCAACATGTTCCAATAGACTACAGATTACATAATAGTGCCTGGGATGGTCATATAGAAAAGAGTTGCATACTCTTGATCTGATTAATCTGAATTTTCTTCCAAATAATGCATAAGAAAACCAGTGTAAAGCTCAATGCAACTTGATTTCAGTTATTCGATTTTGTTTCTTCAGATGAGGAAGAAAGAGAGAATCCCAAATTCACTGATTTTCGCATTTGTTCTTCCTCTTTATAACAAGCTGCCTCAATAGATTCCTACTGAGAACAAGCTGAATTCCCTACTCTAAGTTTATTAGGATAACATTAAACATGATATAGCAATATGAATTTATAAGTAACCAGTATCTCGCTGAATTTTTCCATTCTATTTATTATTTAAATTATTTCTGCTACTTAACTTTTAGAGGCCCTAACAGGCTTCATCACCAGATATAGATTGGCAGACTTAATCAAAACAAACTCACTGACAGCACTGTTAGAGCTCATTAGTGTTCTCACCAGATGCTTCTGTCTGTGTATATGAGCATCTCCAGTTTTTCTTTCCAGTGCATGACCCATGATACCAGCACTGCTCTCAAATTAAAACAAGAAATCTAAGTACAGCTTCAAATCCTTGCTCTTCTGGGGATTAAATCTGTGCAAGGCTATGACAAAGCATTTAATATTTCTTGGATCTCCTAAAAGCTTTTTTTTTTTTTTTGTTATACAGATCACTTCAGTGATTCTTTTTGGCATTTCTCACGAATTTATACAGATATGACTAACACACACACAATTTGCTCTCACAGAAAAAGTGCAGAAAGCATTTGTCACTATAAATATCATACTGGACTACATACACAGATGAAACCTGTGCTTCGTCTATTTCTGCACAAAGCAATGCTCTGACATGAAAGCTGTCAGAAATCATTACAGGGAAGAATTTAAAAACCTCATACATTGATTAAGTTGCCTAAGCCAAAGTAAGTATCATAAAAACGAGTTACGACCCAGCTCCAATTTATAAGTGAATGAAAAATTAGAGGGGAGGAGGCCAAATATGTGGGCTTCACAAAGAATGTCTCCTTGGATGTGCAAAGCAGGCCTGATCAGATCTCATGGTTAGTTCATTGGAAATGAAGCGGTGGCAACAATCTCAGGCCCAGCTCATCAGTCAGATAGGTACAAAGCATCCACATGGAAAACAGATTTTCCGATTCTCTGCACCTCCCTAGAGGCCTGTGCTGCTGTCTGAGGACTACAGCGTTCTCCTTTCTTGGCTCTTTTGCAAGATAAACATATTCTGGCCTCTAGTGCTGCTCCTTTCCAACTGCTGGTGAAAACTCCAGTCAGTCTGAGAGATTAAGAGGATGATCTAGGGCACTACTCAATCCAAGAAAAATGCTCATGTGGGAAGGCAAAGCTGTTGTCGTGACCAGAGGTGGTTTTTTTTTTTTTCACTGAATACCATTCTGCAAGTCCAGACTCAAATACTTTCTACCTTTATTCTTTACCCACATTAATTTAATTTCTTTTTTTTTGGTTGTTCGTTTTTTTTTTCCACAGGAGCCACACACTTTGATTTAAACAGATTTTTATAGTGCTAGTTAAATACTGCTTTTCCGCACTTACGATGATTTAAGATGTGATTGACACAACTCTCATACCCCTGCAGTGCAGAGTTGGATTAGTACATAGTTCTAACACTTTCAAACACCTGCAGGAAGCAGCATTAGTGATCATACAGATAGGACTCTTCTTAACTACCCCATATGTAAATTTATAGTTCCTTATAGATACAAGGTTCCTTGGGAGAATTTTGTAGGAGCTGTGAGATCAGCCCTGACCCTTCAGGCAAGCTCCAGTTCAGCTCTTGCTTTCTGCCTATCTGTGTCTGTCTCTGCAGTGTCTTTTGATCCCTTTCTAAAACTGTTTCCGAATTTTTCAAGCATTCACTGACTTCTAATCCCAAATCAGCTGCATTTTAGTACTTGGAGCAGCAGTTCCTCCATGCTCCTCATGCATCCCCAGATAGGTACTTCAGAACCTTAAATAAGCCTTATAGCAAGCTTTAAAACAGTAGTCAAAGACATAGGGAAACTGCTAGTTTTGATAAAATTATTAGTGCTACAGACAAATCTCATGTCTTCATTACTTATTCCCCTCTTTGAACTCAAGACAAAACATATTTTGAGCACTCAGAAGCTACAACAAAAGGAAAAGGATTAATGTGCTCTGTTACAAAAACCTTCCTAAGCAAGATAATTAAACCATGCATGTTAAAAAGCACACACTTTTAAGGTTGAAAAACAGATTACATCCTCACAGTGACATAGGGGCAAATTTTTAGTTGCTATAAAGGCACATAATTTCATTGACAACAGTGGCTAGAACAAACTTTGTCTAACTTATGTCTAGAGTTAGCCAAATCCCCACAAATCTAGAAACCCTTGAACTTTGGGAAAGCTTTGATCCAGTCCAGACTTTGTGGCTCTGATCCACTTCAGCTGGGAAGGACCCAAATCTGCTTAAAATATATTTCACAACACATCTTTGCCTGCAGTTTTTTCAGATAGGTCATAAATACCACATGTAGAACCATTTACCCTCATTCACACACAGCACCCACACCCACTAGCAGAGGCAGCTATTCCCATCTCCAACTCAGAATGTTAAACAAAAAAAAAAAAAAAAAAAAAAAAGACTCATGAGCAAGTTTTAGATCAGTTGACTTGCTACCAAGAAGAGAGAAGAAAGCTAAGGTACTGAAATCTGCACAGTCAGAATGTTTGGAAGAAATTCAAACTGGTGAGACTTGTACAGTGTGGAACAGCTTGCAAAGCACAAAGCAAGCCATATCACTCCCTTCTTGTTATCCTCAGAAAAACCAGACTCATTTGACTACAGTTTCTAAACAAGCATATTATGCAAGTCTACTTTTTTTTTTTGTAAGGCAACAGCTTCATTTCACTGTAGAAGGAAAGTTGTGATCACAAATCACATAGGAAGGTTGTGGTTTTCAGATGACCTAGCTGAGAGTGATGAAACTAAGTAAAATCTAACCAGGGAAAAGGAGTCTGACAAGCTCTTTTGACTGCATTCATCACCAATAATTTAACAAATCAGCTGTTAATAACTTAAATCAAGCACAGACAGACCCCAAATCCTCAGATCATAGGATAATTCCAGTAGGAATGGACCTCAGGAGGTCAGACTGGGTTGCTCTGGGCTTTATCCAGCTGGGGCTTGAAAACCTTCAAAGATGGAAACTGCACAGCCTTCCTGGGCAACTTCTGCCCTTGCCTGATTTGTCCTTGGGGTGAAATAATTTTTCCTTATACCCACTCTGAACCTCTATTTTTATCTTACACACAGACCCCTAAGCACCACTGTGAATAGCCTGGATCTGTCTTCTTGATAATTTCTCCATAGCTACTGGGTGGCTGCTATTTGTTAGGTGCTCCCAGAGTTGTCTCTCTTCCAGGATGAACAAGCCTGGTCCAGCAGCAACTCCCCTAAAGGGAAGTGCTCCAGTCCCCTGGCTTTCTTGGCAGCTCTTTGCTAAACTCACTCCATTTATCAATGTCTCTTCTATATTGAGGTGCCTAAAACAAGGCTCTCTATTCCATACGTGGTCTAACAAGTGCTGAGTAGAGGGGCATGATCACTCCACGAATTTACTGTCTATGCTATTCTAAGTAGAACCCAGGATCCTTTTGGCCTTCTTAGCTGTCAGGGCACACTGCTGGATCTTGTCCAGCTTGCTGTCTACCAAAATCCCCAGCTCCTTTTCCATAGAGCTGCTTCCCAGCTGTGCAGTCCCTAGGCTGTATTATTGCCAGGCGCTCTTCCTTCCCAAGTGCAGGGCTTCACATCTGTAACTGAGGAATTTTCTAAGATTTCTGTTAGCCCATTCCACTAGCCTGTCCAGATCCCTCTGGATGGCAACCTTGTCCTCCAGCACTATTGAGTGGTCCTCCCAATTTAGTGTCCATTGCAAACCTGAGTGTACTCTATCACCTCTGATTCTTCAATAAAGATACTAAACAGGAAGGGTCCCAGGACAGACCACTGCACCACTCCAGTTGTCACAAGCCTCCAGTTACAGTAGGAATCATTAACTTTCACCTTCTGATCATCTTTTTTTTTACCCATCTGGTTGTCTGTCCATCCAGACTGTAACAATCTAATTTAGATATAAGAATATTGTGGGACATACCGTCAAAAGCCTTGTTGATCTTAAGGCAAATGACACCCACAGCTCTCCCCTGCTCCAAAATCAATGGAAGTTCTGGTACTGAACTTCGGGGAACTAGTTTTAACTTTTGGCTCAGGTAAGGCATGCTGCAAACAACAGCTGGTGCACCCACTTCAGAAGGAGTATTCTTCTCCAAAACACCTTTGGAAAGTATAGATTGCTTTGGAAAGCACTATGCTCAGTTTATACACAGTATTTCATCTCAGCTAATGATCTTGGTGTATTATGCACCTGATACTTGTTGTCTCAACTCTACATGCAGGCTGCACAGACAGGCCCTAAGAGTGTCAAGTAGGAACAGCAAGGGAAACTAGAGAGATGCAGAAATTCCTCAGTTCTCCCGGGAGAAGCCCAGATTCACTGTGTTCCTGTGAGGGTCTCTTACCTTTGCAAGGAAACTCCAGGTTGCATATTGCCCTGAGGTTGTGCTGCTTTTTAGCTTTGCTGTGTGCAACATCAGAAAGAATCCCAACAGCCCACTGCAAGGGATAGGGAAAGCTTGTTAATAAAGTCTATTAATTTCAACTAAACAACCTTTTACAGGCACCTTGGTTTTCAGAACTGCAGTGTTAATCCCATTTGGGTAAAGAAAGCTGGTGGACAAGGAGCTTAAGTTATGTCTGGTACATCTTGGGTTTTGTTCAGTCAGTGACTAGAATCTGAGTAAAGTAAGTCTGACGCTCTTATGGCTGGTTTCTAATGCACTTGCATAATCAGAAAAGTAGAGATTATTGGAAACATGAGGTGAAATATTAACTTCAGGCATTGAAATGGCCCTGAATAACAGCAATGCTAATTTCGACAGGAACCACACATGTTTGGCAACTCACTTCAACCTCCACAGAGTCTTGAACTGAAAAAATATCCAGTGGAAAGTTTCTGCCTGAAGCTTTCAAGCTGTTTAAATCTCATGAAACCTAAATTCCAATTAGGAAGTCAAATACATCTCTACTGTATAACAAATAGATGACTCAGTAGTGCTGGGAACAGGATGCTCCAAAGTTTTCTGCTGACAATTAGGAGAATTTTGATTCTCAAGTCATATCGGACAGCAATTCCCAATGCTCCTGTAGCCAAGAGTACTCTAAAGAAAACTGTTCCACATTTCACTGGACTTTACAGAACTTATGAGCCTTGGTTCCGGAGTTTGTTCCACTTCTGACTTATGTACAACCCACTGGTTGTGAACCAGCGAAATCGTGCAAACCAGCAAGCAGGGAATAGAAAAAGGACTTCAGAATATGTAAGGCAAAATTACTGTGAGGCGTAAGAGATTACAAAGTACTGTGGGAAGCTGCATGGGAAAGGAGATAGCATCAATACCACATACAAGTGATGGAGCAAAAAGTGCCTTGGTATTTGCAGAGGGTATGCTGTTCTGGATAGTGATGCAGTGCAGTTGGTCCCCTCTCTACAACAGCAGGAAGGGTGGAAAATGCTGGCTCCCTGGGTCAGAATTTTCCATGCTGGGCTCCTGTATATCAGCCAAGTGCTGTTTCCTGCTCAATACACGTGGCAAAGTTCCATCTCAGCCACATGTCAGTACAGGTACCAAACAGTAAGATAACTTCCCAGGAGTAGAAGGAACTAGCGTTTCTTACACTGAGCCATAACATGAGACCCTAAAGGACTATCTGCTATGCCCGAAGACAAGGAAGCAGATGCTGTTTTGACAATAAAAGATAGGCCCAAACTCAGCAACTTGTTGCAGAAGATGAAGTGCTGAGCAGTAGAACATTCCACTCTGAGAAATGAGTTAGTTCAATGATCCAGCATTGCCCAGACTTTTTAGAGTCCAGTAGCTGGCTTAAGTTTGTTTCAGATCTTCTGCTGCGAAGGACTTTTAGTCAGAGAGATTTGATAATGTTTAGTGTAATTCAAAGATAAACAGTGAAACAGCAAAGCATGGGAATGTTTACCTAAATATTGATGCCACAATTAACATCAATTTATTTTGTTAAATAGATTGAGCATTTTGCACCTCATTGCTAATGCTTCAGACATTCTGCAGAGGCAGTAGATTTAGCTGTATCAGTTGCCCTTACTTTACATTGTATAGGTTTTCCTCCAAATCCTTTATGTCTATAAAGACACTGGATTACAAGATGTAGGAGAGCAAATGAGATGCTTGTTTCTCCATCTAACCATTCCTTTTCCCCTTCCTGCAGTGCACTGTGCTATCTACTATACATCTGCTGAAGGTGGGGCAATGGAAACAGAAGTGGGAGGCTACAAGTGTTAAAATTCTAATGAAGTGAAAGAGAAGAATATCTGGGCTAGACAGATATCCATTAGTGCTTGCAGTTAGACCTTGCCTTCACAAAAAAATACCTAACTACAAGCTACTTGCAGTATGGATAGTCCACCCTTGAAAAAAAAGTCACTTTCATAACAAAAATCTATGTACATTGGAAATTATTTAACAATCATTCTTAATATCCCCTTTTAATGGAAAATCTGGATACTAGTAAGAAAAACCCTAAAAATGAGGAAATATTTTTGCCATCAGTTAGCATGAAACGATTTTTTTCCCCTCTAAAAAGAAAATACTTTTATTTAGCAAAAGACTGAAGGGAAAAGATGGGAATAAGTTGGGTTTTTTTTTTGAGATAATTAAGATCTATAGGAAACATATTTATGTTGTCCTGTAAGAATTATGCTATTAGGCAGGGAACTTTTGCTTCTCAAAATAATGGAATGCTTGTTAAAGCCTCTCCTTTTTACCCCAAAAAAGCATTCTGCCAAATAACAAGATGTACAGGAAAATAAATCCATGTACAGCCATATACTGCTAAAGACTAATACTTTGTAATCGCTGCAAACAGCAAGTTTTACTAGGGCTAATCCGACTTCAGAAGCATTTGAGAGATGCTATGTATCAAAGCTTTGCTACATTTGGTAAAAATTATTTTACTGGTGACTGGGAACTCTCCGGATCAGAATGCGCTCACTGAAGGATACACATAAAATTCCAGCACATTTGAATCTCAGGCCTTCAAATGCATATCCACAGATATGCACAGATGTATATTCTCTGCATTTTTACTGGCTTATGCCAGCAGAAACTAGTATAACTAAGGCTTTACATACTCCAAAATTTTTAACTGAGAGTCAAGGTTGGAAGTCAATGTGCTCTCCTATTTTGAAAACATTTACATGTCCTGTTACAGAAACGTTACCTGGCACAGCAGCTGCTATGAAACCTGTAGAAGTACAGGAATGGAAAGTCCAAGGCACTGAAGAGATCACCTGAGGGACAAAGCAATATACTCAGTGGAACACTGTTACAAGCAAGGGAAAAGCAATTACAGGAACATTATTAGTTTAACATTCCTCTGAGCCTTTACAGCTGGCTAACTTTTCATTTATGATGCTTTCCACATTTCTGGTGTGTTTAATGATTTCTTTCTGACCTTGCTTTTAGCCAGTTCCTGCCTTTGGCTGAAAAAGGGAAAAGGGATATGTAAAAGTATTCTCTGTGAGTATACAGAAAATCCTGCTTAAGCAACAGTTGCCAGTGGACAGACATGCATTATATCCACTTCTTTTATTATAGAGTTTGACATAATTCCTACTGAAGTAACAGGAAACACACACATATGGTGGTTGCTTCCGTCTTTGGCATTTGAACTCTCTAACACATAGCACGTTGAGAGGTTTAAGTTCTCCCAGGTCCAAGTAGAGCTCTTGAGTACTTGAATTTCCAGGAACCTGGGCCCTGGTTGCTCTTGGTAGCAACAATTTCTTGGAGTTCTCTAGCCTTTAGGCTCTACAGATTTGTAGGAAGCTCCATCCTTCACTTTTTGAAATTCAGGACTGTTTTGCTTAACATTTATGTCTATCCTGTGTGTGTGGGGGGGTGCCTATGTACACAATATGCACCACCAGGCAAAAAGGGGAATTTATGTTTCTTTAAATGCTTCCTTGATTTCTGACTGAACAAATGTCTAGTGAAAGCAACAGGTGATCATCTTTACCCTTCTAACTATAAAAACACCAGTATGGTAGGATTATTAGCCACCATAAAATAACAAAGTTCTCAATTTTTACCATTTGATCTGTTGCTACTTCAAATCCTGTCATGGGCTTAAGCAACGGGATACCTCTTACGAAAGCAACAAAACCAACACTCTGCATAGCACTGAGGGCAATGCAGAGAAGGAAACTCAGTTCTATATGGCCTGCTGGGACACTGCTCTGAAGAGGACATGCTGACCCAGGGAATCCTTGTTTTTTACCACGCACCAACTCAAAAACTATTCTTTGTTGTCTATCCCGTGCTGCTTCGTTGCAAAGGGCAGCTAAGTAAGGTATTAGGAAATATCATGCAAATTACACCAAGTTATATACTGTTCTCTGCTCTTCCTACATGATAACATATTATTGGTCATATCCAAGGCTAAAATTCTAGAGGATATGGTCTCTAGAAACATGCATGGAAAGGAAAGGCAATATGAAAACCTAAAAAAGGAACAACTCAATACACTTTACCTGCTGGATGGGACGCAGAGGCCAAGAGCACCACACTAGAAAAATTTAAAAAAATTAATTAATTGGATAGTACAGAATATATGACAAGGGCTGAACATTATAAATTGACAGGTTTGTGTTTGTTTTTTTCATGGTGAAACTTATTCCAGTTAAGTAGAATAACTGAGGCATAAGAATCAATTAAAAGAAAAACAAAGTTGATTGGGAAAGAATCTCTGGGGTCACTTAATACAGTTTCTCACCTGAAGCAGAACTATCATGAATATTTGATCAGGCCCTCTGTGGTTCTGTCTCAAAAATCTACCAGCATAGAGATTCCACGTCTCTGGTAACTTGTCCTAGGGCCACTCTACCTACCCTCTTAGCAAAGAAGTTTTTCCTGCTGTCCCATTTTTAAACCATCAAAGTTGCAATGTATGGTTGTTGTTCTGTGTTATGCCAGAACAACTGCACTTAAGTATCACTTAAGATTTCTGAGGTCTTACAAAGACTTCATCCTCTGAGTTTGCATAGGCTGTACAGAGCCTTTTTCAGTGCTACTGATTCTTCCTCTAAATTTATGATTTTTCCCAAATTTTTTCATTCCAAGTTGTTTCCAAGGTTAGAAGGCTATAGAAACATATTGTGGGGCACTCTAAGATGGGAGAAGCATGTATGTCTCCAAAGCAGAGCTACAGCTTCTTCCAATTAACAACATACATCGATGACAAATACTAAGGATAAGTGGGAGAAGGACAAAAGAGCATCTGCAGAGTCTTCTTCTTGAAAAAAGCAGCAAGCATTGCACTTAGAGAGGTAAAAAGACATTAATTAATGTTATGAATGCTAAAGCATTCCAGGCCAACTCCCTTTTCCAGTGTTAACACAGCCACTATTTCGAAAGCTGCTCACTCAGCTCGTCCCAGCTCTCTACATGATCAGGCTACTGCACTTGGTGACCTGTCCTAGGCAAGCTCTGGTGAATTCCAGCGTCATTCACAGAGGCACCAGCAGCAAAACGAACTGCCAAGAGCATGGAAATGCCATGGCTAAGGAAGCCCTGGAGGGGGAGCTTGTCACTGAAATCAGCCATGGAACATAATGGGCTGGAGAAGGAAAGGGTTTATGAGGGATAGACAGGAAGGTATTTTAGGCTTCACATTCTGTATGTCTTTGAAAGGCATCAGCTGCTACAGTACATTCACACTGTCAACATTTATACATGTTTTTAAATGATCCAGTTGTCACAAAGACAATGAAGAAGGCAAAGCAGATCACAGCAGGTAATTTCCCCCCCACATTCCTCCCCACACACGGGTGCTCTCCCTGCATGGGATGCCAAGAGGAACTCACAATAAACAGGCCCAATTCCTCAGTTTCCTGCTAAAGAGAGAAAAGGAAGCAAAGGTCTATTGCTTTTGACTGAGAAACAGAGAAAACAGGAGACTGGCAGGGGAAAGGAAACTGTATTAAGAGAGATGAGAATTACGACTAAACTGTGTTACTCCACTTCCTTTTTGCACAATTAAATTTTAAATAAAAAAACACGGAGATTGGGAAAACTCAGAGAGAAACTTCCTTCTGCAACCAAGAGGAATTGATAATCCTACCAGACATCCCAGGTTTTGAACCAAAGAAAACATATGAGGAAAACAAAATCTTATTTGTGAAGTGTGGGGCAGGCTAAGGCAAATGGGTTAGATGGCATTACAACTGCACTGTAGCTCTGCTCTGAACAGAGCATCAGTAGAAAAGACACAAAGATGCTGAAAAACCAGATGAGGGATTCAAAGGTTTCTAGAAGGACAGCCTGGATACCAGGCTGCAGTAAAACTAAAACCCCAGTGCTGGATTTCTCTGCTCCTCTCTTTTTTCCCTGTACTCAATACTGAGGGCTGGGTCACCTGCAGTTTCCTTTCTGACTAAAAAGAGGTTTTGTCAGCAAGAATATTAATTTAATTCACAAAACTGATAGATTAGCAGCTCCTCCAGAATCCAGATTTAGTTTAGCTGCATAGAGTAGAGAGCCTTTACCTCATACCTTTGTCAGTGTCACTCCTTTACCACTTGAAACTCTCAAGTGTCTGTTTTCTCCTCACCAGTAGCTGCTAGGCCATATGGTATGCCTTTGTGAACACAGATCAGACTGGGACAGATATTGGGATGTACTGAAACTTCCTTACAGGTTCTCCACAAGAATTAACATATTAACATAACCTGCCTCAGCATAGGAGAAAGTCCAAGATGAGCTGCAACCTGCTTCTAAGACACATTATGTATCCCTCAACATGTGAGGCAGACATTACTACCCCTCCCCTCACACTAACTCTTGCCTTCTAGGGCGGGGAGAAATTCCTTTCTTGATAAAAAGTAGGGGAACAGAAAGGAATAAAGAAAATACAAGATTATTAGAAAAAGTACTAGTAAGTAGAACACCAATGCAGAAGTCAGAGTACAGGAAAATACAATAGTGCAGTAAAAAAAGGAGGTGGGATCAAGAGAATTGGAGAATTAGAGGGAGTATCTTGGAAGTATATTGCCCCCCTTCTCTTCCTCCCTCTCCCTGCCCCAGATGCTTAAACACAAGGGAGAGGGACGAACAGGATGGGGTTGGGCACTGCCTCACTCCTCCCTTCTCTGCATAGCACAGCTCTGCTTTCCCTCTTACACTTGCTCCTGGCTCCCTTTTTAAAAGCCATTGAATAATCGTGCTGTAAGTGATGAAGAGAGAAGAACGCCACACTTTCAACATCAGCAAATATTTCTTCAGATCGGTTTAGTTCTAGAAAGTTCTCATTCATGTACATTTTCTTAGGATGTCTTTCCCTCCCAAACTGTTCCAGATTTTAGAAGAAGAAACAGTGCATGGCATGTAAGGACAGTATATGTTAGGAGACTTTGCTAATTTCAGTTGCACCTCTGGAAACATCCAAAAAAGTCAATACAGTTAATGTTTCTTTTTAATCAGAATATATATTTTTTACTCTAACATATTGGTACATTCTAACATTCAGCAATGTGGTGCAAAACTTTCCATCTGCCCTATGCAGGTAGTCTCTACACTGAGAGTACAACTGTGCTTTCATACTGAACAGAAATGCTTTGAACAGCCTCTTCTGTTACAATCCTATATGTTTTCCTATATATAAGGAAAAATTTTCTTCACTGAAAAGGTTATCAAGCATTAGAACAGGCTGCCTAGGGCAGTGGTTGAGTCACCATCCCCAAGAGTACTTAAAAGACATATACATGCGGTGTTTAGCGAGTGTAGGACTTGGTAGTGTTTGGTTAACGCACTCGGTGATCTTAAGGATCTTCTCCAACCTAAATGATTCAATGATTCTACATTCTATCTGCCTGTGCCTACACAGCTGCTTTCTTTTACCCGCACAGCCGCACGCCAGCTGTGTGATTTAGGTTAGAAATAAGCAGCTTTAAAGACCCACGGATCATAGTGCTAAGAGGAGAAAGCTGCACTAATACCGCACTAGCAAGTTCCTTCATAAATCATAGAATCATACAATCATGCTTGTATAGGCAAGATCTCCAGTACACGTTACAGTACCCTGTTCTGGAGGTGGAACTGGGATACTGTCATGGCCAAAACAGTCCTCAAGAAGCCTTGAGTACAGGAAGCAGCACATACATTAATACCTGCTAAATCACAGAATTTAGCACTGGGCACCCTCTCACAGAGATAGACCTACGTTTACAGCTCTGACCCAGAGCTGCCTTTGAGGAGTAGAGTTCATTCGGAGAATATTCTTCTACTCAGCGAGATTTAAAAATACTTTTGACTGTTTTCTACAGAAATTAAGCTTGTGCAGTAAAGCTGTGTGTACACAGCTCTACATAGCTCTCAAACACTCTGAACAGCTTCTTCGAAGGTCTCACAAAGAAACAAACCCCACCAGTGCCTTCTGCAGCAGAAGGACTTAAGTCCCATTAAATACTGGAGGTGGCATGCCATGGAGGTTGCAAACGTGGAAAGAGCTTCCATCAAATTTCACACCCTTTCAAACATCGTCAGCTATTATGACAAAACAAAACTCTAAAAGAAATCAGATGTCACTTATCCCATTTCTATGGTACTGCTTGTTTTCCCCAGTTCAAATGTTATGGACTGTGAGCTTTTGTAATACAAAGAAATACAAACGTATATAGATATCTATAGACCCAAACAAAACAAAGAAGCATCCAGTCTGCTACCTCCTCTCAGTCACCTGTTTTCCAGCAATTGCTTTGCACCATCATCTTATAAGCTATGCTGACCTTTAAGCCTCTTACTGGTGAAAATCTTTGGAAGATTTGATAACAAATTTTTGTTTTTAAGCAGATGCTGAAAATAGCCATCTTCCAATTTGCACAAATCCATTGTTGGATTATTTGTTTGTTTGGGTTTTTTGTAAAAAGAAAAGTTTTAAAATACATACCATTGCACCTCACAGGTCCTTAGCAAGAAGTTTCTCCCTTTCAAAAGCTTCCAAATAAACAATCATACTTTCCATGTAATGTGGAACTCCTGCTCTCTGCTGGACACAAGTTCACAGACTCCAAAGGATCGCCGATTAACAGAGAAGACACCCAGCCCTGACTTTTCAAACAAAGCTGCAAATTTAAGACCTTCAGCCAAAATCTGAATTTAAAGGTTCAGGCCTATGTGCAATTTTCAACTAAAATGATAACTGAAAGCCATATTCAGGCAACTGCCAAATGAAAAATCAATTGATTTTATTGCTTGTTTAATTATTTTCCCTTCAACACAGAAAACCAGCAACAGTTCATTCAAGACTTCATGGGTTATTTCTGCGTGTGGCAGCTATTTGCAAATTCCACAACTAATTCTTCCAAAGTGTCAATAAACACATCTACCTCCTTTGCATAAAACTGATTTGCTTTGCATTTCATAGTGCATTGCATAGACGGAAAACAACTGATTTAAACAAGAGACCACTTCAAGCAAACTGATATTCAGATATTATCCACGAATGGGACCCTGGTGAATAGACACTGGAATCATACAGAGGCAAAATCACAGCCCTGCATTACTTACGTATCAAAATAGGAGATTTGATTGAACTAAGATAGAAAGAGAGGCACTGTTATCATATGGATGATGTTACAAGATAAATGGGAACTGAAGTGAAGGAATGTTCCTACACTGGTGTCTCTGATGTGTTCCTATCAATGATCTTTCATGTGGTCATACATCTAATCAAACAGAGAAGTACAACTTTACTTTTGTTATGCTTATTCCTAACTTCTGCTCCCTCTTTCATTCCTTTTGACTACCCTTTCTTTGAATTTATTATTCATATTTCATAGTGTCCCCATATGACTTTAGCTACCATCCTAAGAAGACGCCAACATATACAACATATGGATGGAGGAGAATGGGCATCCAACATACGGATGAAGGAGAATCTAATCAAGTTTCTATATGCCCTACTTCAAACAAAGCCTCACCAAAACCCAACAGAAGCCAAGTACACTGAATGTTCTGACTTGTGTGGCTCTTTGAGGAAAGGATTGAATTTAAAAAAGCAGGGGAATATGGTCGGTGACTCAGGCTCTTTCACTAGCTAAAAAATAACAAGCCACTTTTATATCTCCAAATCAGAAAAACAACTGGAAGTCTGAATTACTCAATCCCACTAACAGCACTCTGAACAATCAGTTACTGCTCATGTTCTTTGCACACAGTACTTTTGTAATCACTACCTCCCCTTCCGGCAATTTTGTACAAGTTTTATTTTCTGAAGTGGGGTTTTGCCAGGGAGTTACTTTGTAAATATTATTTCTGGAAATGATAGATCACTTGTGCACATGGTGATTTAAAAATTCATAATTAACACCTCGTTACCTTCCCAGGTGTATATTGGCATATCCATCCATAACCAGAGCCAAAAAAATTCATCTGCTAAGCCATTCAGCTTAGCACTGTTCTTTCAGTGAATGTCCTTCTAAATTAATACATTTAAGTAGTGGTAGCTATGAGTTTCCTCAACAAGCCAGAGTTGAAAATGAAAACATATACCACATAAAACCAGCTATGGTGTATCAAAGACTTATTCATTTTACCTGAATACATAGTTGATGTACTGTTGGTCCAGATCACTGGGAGAGGAGGGAAAGAAAAAAAGGTGCTCGTTTAGCAAAGCAGTTCATTTGGTATAAGAGATCAGTATATTAAGCAGTATTCTAACACTATAATATTCCATTATATTAATTTATATAATATAGTTAGGTAATAGTAACATTATATACATAATGAATATAATATAGTAATAACTTTATCGATATTAATAAATTAGTTAAATTCTCAATTAATCAGCATATTAATTTACACATAATTCACATATTATTTCTGTTGTTTCTATGTCAGTGGAAGTCTCATTTAAAGTGAAGTAAAATGAGACTCACTAAAATTTAGAACCTTTAACCAGAGATGGAAAATGGTTTTGAAATAAATGAGGTTATCCATATTCTACAGATGCATATATTATGAACATATACATAATATGCAGTGGCAACAGATCCATCTCCATCTATACAGACAACTGCAGATTACAGACATTGTGAACATGTAGTGCCATCTGATTCTAAGACTACTATTGCATGGTTGGAGTTCTAACAAGCAAATGGGATTAGTGAAAGGTTTCAAGGTGCTTAAGGCACTTGGCCATTTCAGTCCTGTGGTAAGTCAGCAACTGCTGAACACTTCTGAGACTGTCACAAAGGGAAGTACTGACAGATTCAAACCATGCAGCTTTCCACATGAAGACAAATTAACATTGCCTCTTAACACCTGTGCCAGTAATTAGGGGTTCTTTTTCCAGGACTGAGTCATCACCCTTGGATAACACAACGTTTAAAACTAATTCAGTGTCCCAGTTAGCAGTACAACTATCAATAACCACATGCTATTGTTACCAACAATAAATAAGGCTCCTCTTGCAAGGGAAGTCATTAATGATTAACCAAGAGTGGCCCAGCTTATGCTGATAATGCAGAGATCCCTACAGTTTACCTGACTGCTACACAGATGTGTTTCTAAGCCCCTTTGATAGCAATCTCTTTCTTTGTAAAAGAATATGAAAACACGCTACCTTAAGGAGCCAGGTTTCCACAACTTGTGAAATACTTTGTAAGCCCCTGTAATTGAAATGACATGTGTAATTGCCATAACATGCAATCATTCTGACAAACAACAGCTTGTTTGGCCGTGGTACTGGCAGACGTGAACCCCTCTGAATTACAGTTTAGCAACACAGCACAAAGGATTCCTAAACCATGAGTAAAATGAACCTATCGCTTCAAATTAATAGTTTTCAAAGTGTTATCATCTCAGAGTACAGTCATGCTTTGTGGTTCTGCTAGTTCTTCTGAGGAAGAGACAACTTCTAGCTCACAGCAGCTACAAAGGAGAGTGTGTGTGTACGTGCTTTTGTGTGTAAATACATACAGAAAAGTGTCACAGAATGGGTTCTTCAGCCCACTCGATTTTGGGGATAAGTTCTGTGACATATTAATCTGTGTGGATCCCTACATAGAGCTGTTGGCTCTGAGCTGTTGGCTCTGAGCTATCTTCACTATTTAAAGTTTTCTCAGCTCTAGCATCTCCTGGTTCTTTACATTTTTGACCCACCCACCTCTTGGTTAGCTCACATTTCTATTCTGGGTAAAGCTTTAAGTACTCATGGAAGAAACAATACAGCTTCAGGCTCTATTTTTTCAGACTCTTTCTACAAGGCCTTGGGGTATTTTTTTTTTTTAATTCACAGAGAGAACCAGAACATGAAAATTAAATCCAGTAGAACACTGAAATAGATGTATCCAATTCTGCCTCTGCTAGACAAGGTGAAGGGTAGAACACATGTCCTTTCTCTAATGCCCTGTCTCGATAAACTTAATGCAGGAAGTTGGTTCATCTGTTTGCCCTTTCTTATAGCATCTTTATTTCAGTTGATAGGAAATCTAATTACACAAAAACCAACAGTCAAATCAACAACTCTCAAAACCAAAAGAAATGGAAAGAAGCTATATTTTGAGCATAAACATTTTGTTGGCGCTTCCTACACGTTTCAAACACTCAAAAGAACCCTTCTGAAGATTCTCTAAGTAGTTTTCCACCTCCATGACCAAGCACTGCTTTACAAGTGAAACCACTTGGCTTTGAGAAAGCAGTAACATCACTCATTACAACAAATAAGTATTTGATGTGAAAAAATCCATAGCTTCTACTTTTTTCTAAATGAGCAAATGTTTATATATATATAGTATTTCCTAGAGGAAAAAAACTCCTATTTCATATTTGTTTAGAATGGGATCTGTAGACCTCCTCTAGACACGAATACATATAAACACATTACCTCTGCTGTGAAAATTTTACAATTTGAATAGAAGAAATAAAGAAGGAATCATCCTTAATCTGCAGATAAGACTTAATATATGAATGAGTCACTCAGTCTATAGGACAGGTAAGAATCAAATACAAGTTACTGATTATCCACCCAAATGCTCCAAAGGACACAAATCTCCTAGTTAAAGATTAGTACTCTTGTTTTCTTCAGATTTTCTGGGTCTGACTGTTTCTAGCTTTTCAGGGAAGAGTTATGATTTATCTGAATCAATGTTTAGTCTGAAAAAAAAACCTGATGGGTTATGCGACTCACTGTTAAAATTCTTAAAAAATGTGTATGATTGCCTAAAAAACCCCAGCATTTCAACATCCTTCCTCTGGGACCATATTCCATGATATTTTCGAGTATTTTTGTCAGTTTTTAAATAAAATCTGTGTGTGCAATAAAGGTCTAACTACAAGTTATTGTTTGCCTTTTTCATGTTTATTCTCCTCTTAGAAAGAAGTGTCTCTCAGTAGGTAACCATAAAAAAACAACCAGAAGAGCTTAGTGCTGATTAAAATTGTATGTGCATTTTCTCATCCACTGTTAACAGACTGCAATACCTGGTTTATGCTGATGTTGTTTTCAGCATAAAAGCTATAATAGGAATGCGTTTTCTTATGTTTACTGATCTTCATTCTTTCCAAGTGTTTCTTATGTAAAGAATCTCAAATATCGGTAATTTCATAATAAAGCTCATTTCTCCAAAATATTTACTCTTCCTAAGTCTTTTCTTAAAGAAAATTACTTACCAACACAGACCAAGTGAATTAGAGCCCATAAATAACCACTTGGATCAAACTGCAATAAAGAACATCTACATAAATAAAAACATGTTCATGTAAACATACATATTGTGATTTCCCTGCAGTTAACTTCCCAAAGCAAGTACAGCGAGTGGGAGCAATGCTAAAAGGAAAGAGAAGATGACTAAAGAAGACTGGGAAGACTGAAGTTCTTCCTGTCCCCCTTAGAGACCTGGCATATGCCAGTTACCCAGGTTCTCAGCTTGTCTTGACAGGGATGGTTGTATTTCCTTCAGTTATGTACAACATTTTAAACAATCCAATCATATGGACCTCAGTCTGTTTAGTCCGGTATTGGCAATCAGGGAGGAGCAAAAGGATCAGAGGACCATCACTAAGGTGTTTGTCATGTCTCCTTTCTCCTCTCAGCCTCTGCAGCAGCTAAGGCTCCAACTAATCAGAGTATCCAAAAGAGTGTTTCAAACAGACATCTGCCCTTGAGCAAAGCAGGCCCTCTTCACAATCAATGGGTAAAACCAAATATTTTGAGAGGAGACATTTTAGATGTCTGCTTTCAAGGGAGATGAATCATATATCAGAAGTTCCTGCTCTGCTCCATGGACTATGCAGAGCTAGTGCAAGTGCAATGCTTCCGATGGCCACATTTGATCAGATGAATCCAGACAAGTTCCAGATTCATCCGACTTCAGATATTAACTGAAGTGTCTAAAGCAAGGAAGCGGCCTTCATAGGTCTCCAAATGAGAATCTCCAATGAAGAAACCTTTGCTGGATGGAGCACTCTCTGGAGGTACCTCCTTTCTTTCTCCAGTAGCTACAGAAAGTGTGTAGAATGAATACAAAACTAGTTTAGGAACCTTCTGAAAGTACATGCAATTAACTCAAACCTAAGTGATTTGCTGTAAGCCCTGTAAGAAGTAAAATCATGGTTTCCCCAGCCACTATCTTCACCAAAGAGCTGCATGTCCAGACTGCTCAGAGGTTTTACCATGATGCAAACACAGTAAAACCAGCACGACTACAACACAGCAACAGGAAACATTTACAGTTCCTTCACAGGAATCCTACCCTAGCTTACAAGTAAAAGCTGCATCCCTCGTATCCTAACACAATGTCACACATCAAGGTCTAACTAGAGCTGCTTTACTAAGCAGAACTCACCTGTGTGTCACACAAAGGAAGGCACACTGCTGCTGCCAGGAGGAACAGCACACTGTGGAGAAGAGAAAAAAAAACACCACAAGATCAAAAGCTTGCAACTTGGATTTGTACTCTCAGCAAAGTAGAGGCAAATCCACTTAATTTTACACTGACACTTCAGTTTTTTATTCTATATTTAAAAAGCAATTTCCGCCACCACAATTAAGTTTTACTTCATGCATTCTTTGCAACTCATACACAGCAAAGTTGTATGGAATAGAAGCAGCAAAAAGCATCTCAGAAGTGATGAAATCAAGTTTTTTTGGTAGAGAATATTATTCTTCACTTGCCATCTCACTTCCCTAGGCTTCTTCAGAAAGCCAAAATCAACCAATTTCTGTCTGAATGGCTACCAAAAACTTCTTTTATTAAGGTGAACTGCCTGTTAATAATTCCAGCAGAAGTGACTCCCTTAAAAGTAATGGTGTTACTCCAGAACACAGAGCAAAGTGAAAATGAGAGGTATTACACTAGAAATGGTTTAAGGACAATGTAAGTCCTCTCCTAATCCACTGACTTAAGTTAAATAAATTCTCAACCTGTGGCTGAGTCAGTATTTCTTCATGCTACACTGAATACACTGATGTCGAATTTCTGTGGACTGTCACTATTAATAATAACATAGACTCGGGTTGGGAGCTTATTTTCCTGCTCTCTAGGGGCATAGGAAAAGACAGAATAAAGATTATAAAAAACTCCAGTATCCTTGACAATAATCCAGTGGTGAAGACAAGGCCAGAGTAAGTTAGATAATGGAAATAACAGGAAGAAATTAGGAAGATAATGCCTCTAAGTATACTAAATAGTAACCCAACATTATCCATTCTTAAGTACAGCTAAAACATTACAGGATGTGGAGAATAACAAGTGTGCTTTCTTCAAGGGACGTGGGGGCATAGAATGAAACTTTTAATACATGGCTGGTTGACTTTTGTTTGTCCTTTTCTATCTCCTTTTTGAAGCCTAAACAACCAGGGCCATCAAGGGTTGGTAGCTTGTGTAGCTTACTATCACTGAATCACAAAATCATTGAGGTTGGAAGAGATCTTTAAGATCATCTGTCCCCCAGTACCCAGTACCACCATAATCACCCCTAAACCATCTCCTCAAGTGTCACATCAAGATGCCTCTTGAACACTTCCAGAGACAGTGACTCCATCACCTCCCTAGGCAACTTATTCCAATGCCTAACCACTCCTTCGGTGAAAATTTTTTACTGATATCTAATCTGAACTTTCCCTGGTGCAACTTAAGGCTATTTCCTCTCATCCTGTCACTTCAGACATGGCAGAAGAGACATACTCCCACCTTGAAATGAATTAGTCTAGCAGAAATAGATATTATTTACCTTTTATTTCTCTCAAAAGGCATTTTTAGCTATTTTCTAACACATTAATCATCTTTCTGATACTGTTTATGATCACCCATTGGAACTTCAAACCTGGTTTCCATCTCCTTTCCAAAAACGTTATGAGCACTGTTTTTTCATTCAGGAAGACTGGTCTTCTGTCTTTTTTTATTTTTGTAAGAAGAAAAAACATATCGATTCAAGCAATGGTTAAAAAAAGTTTAAAAATATTTAATTACTCCTATGTTGCAACTTAGGCTCACCGCCCACAGGAATGTGCCTGACATTCTTCATTGTTCTGGTGCCATTATCTGAAGCAAATAGAGAAGCTGGAGCCAAAACAAGTCTGAATCTGAATGTGAGTAGTTTTAAAAGCTTACCTACAGACTTTCAGATGAGAGGTCTGCTGTAAAAAAGAAAGTATGATTAAAAGATTAAAATTTAACAATAAAAATGGTGAAATAGTCCTTTCTCCTTCCAAAAACTGGAAAATGATGATAGCTGATCTTATTGCACCAAACACATTAAAACTTCAATTAGCAGCATTCAACAGCCCATTACATTCGAGCATGGATGAGCAAATTTAAATCGGAAAAGAAGAATCAGGATTACGGATTAGCCTACTTCAACTTGATTTATATTTTCAGATTACTTACCAGCAGGTAAATCTAAAACCAGCATGAACTTTATACCTCGTCCTCAAACTTAACTTGAATTATACCAAAACTGTGTCATGTATGTACTCAAAAACTGAGTTTTCTTAATTAGGTACTAATTAGGTACCTAATAAAAGATATCAGTCAAATCAGTCTTGATCTAAACTCATGAAAGTTTCCCAATTCTTTGGTACAAAATTATTCCTGAGAAGCTTCTCAGCAAGGCCTGTCTTTGCATTATCCTTGTCTGCAGTGCTTTTGTTTTTAAAGAGAGGAATCATAAGCATGTGACATAGAAGGAAAATATGAAACACCTTGACAGGGACACTAATCAGAGGAAAATGTCACAGGGACATAGTATGGTACACACTCTTATGTCCCTTAGGCATAACCTTAGTGACCTCTTCTGTTTGTTACAAGTAGTAAAAATGGGTTATTTATTTGTCTTCTATACAGACAACAGATATAATGAATGGAAGATCCCTTTTACAGCAAGACAGAGGTCACTGTAAAAATGACTTTGTGATGAATGATTTCCCCGTGTTAGCTCATACAGCAGCTCTTTAGTCAATTAGAAAAACATTTCAAGAAAAGCCTAAAAAGAAGGCTTCTTATTACAGTTTGTGAGAAACAAACTCAGCTCTTACTAAAGGGTGCAGGAATTATTTACCTGACTTTCACAGGTCTTAGGGCAGATTCTCAAGAATTCAAAACAAATTTAAAAATGGATTGTTCCTCCTGCATTTCATATGGAGATATGATCTATCTATAATCATACAACACACTGGATATATTATACTGGTTAGATATAAGGACCCAGTCCTTCTCCCTCTCAGCTCAAACAATGAGATTTTTATGTGGGGACATTAAAATTATGACAGAGAGGGAATATTAATTTTCAAAAGGAAAAAACAAGCCAGTCTTAAAAATGCAGATCAAACTGGTGATACACATATGCCCTGTTTCACATCTCGTATCAGTATAGATACCTGTCAACAGCAAAACTCTCTCTGGGTATCACTAATGACCAGCTATCACAGAGAGACTAGAAAAGCACACTGTACTAATGCTGCTTGTATTAAAAGAAATTAAGTGTCTTGTTATAGGGCAGTTATATCACAGTAGTTACCTTGAATGTATCAATAAACAGATCAATTACCTCTTTCTGCACAAACTTCTGGAACCCACAGGTTATAACTTCTGCTGCGTTGTGCACAGTGAGGAACACTGGGATTGGCTGCCGTTGGGAGAGAACAAAAATGCCCAAATCAACCCAGAACAGTCACACACATAGCAAGGGGCACTCCTCCTAGAGACAGCTGTCCCACATGTTTGTGGTTTGGGTTTTTTGTTTTTTAAACTGTAAACCCATGCCATATCTCCTAAAAGGGACTTAGACCCATTCCAATCATTACCACATGGCACAGGCATCTTTAAATGCAGGCCCTGCTGTAGCACTGCTTGCTGCTTCTCCCACTTCTGAGTGCTCAGCCAGTTTGTTTGTACACAGCTACCTCAGTACGATTTGCTCCAGGTTTCTGCCTCTAGTTTTCCTTCTCTGATCCAACATCTGCACCCTCCACAGTAAACAGTTCTCATTAGTTTTCCCATCTCTGTCTACTGGTACTAAGAATACAGTGTGACTCCTAGCAACAGAATTGTGGGCAAGATGACTTTAGGTGATTGCTTTCAGTTACTGCTAGGAAGAGATGCCCAAAATTAGGGTAGAAATGCAATAGTTCATACACAAGTGATGTTGAAATTGTACTCACTGAGGCATCTGGACACCATCCCAACATGAAATCATTAAGAAACAAAACCCAGTGATAACAATAATGAATCAAACACTCATTGCCGGAGGCAAACCCAACCAGAACTAGTGGTTCATAATACTTCCTCCAAATCAGATCCATGGTCTCTCAGACAGCTGAAACAGAAGCAATTCTCTGCTCTGATTAAGATAATGTAAAGACTAAGCCAGTTTAGGAAGCAGTATTTCCCCACTTGTGTATAGTATTTAAATCACATAAGTAGAGAATGAGGTAATTTCTCAGTGATGTCCATGTTTTTAAGTATCAGGTGATAAAAGCAGCAAACATCTCTTAAATCGGACTTCGCGTTCAGAAATCTGTATTTTCTGTAATTTTCTTTTCTTTACCATGAAGCCAGATAAGTATCGCTAATTAAACATTTTAAGTCATAATGACAGCTGAGGTGGATCCATAAACACAAGAGTTACACCAAGGTAACTTCTAACATCTTTAAACTAAAAAGGAACAAAAAATCATACAAACAAAACAGCTTCACCAGTTCTGAAAGCCAGTTCTCAACTGAGAATATAAAACCAGAAGTATACAACATGAGCAACCTGAGCCTGAATAGTAATAGGAAATACAAGAAATAGCCATAAACAAGGAAAGTTGACAGCAGAATTTACGTTCTTCCTTTTGTGAAGCCAATTTGTTGGGTTTTTCTTTCCTCCTCTCTGCTTTTGGCTCTTCCAAATGTGTTTTGGAGCCAACAATGGCTCCAGTTTGCCTAGCCCAGTTAACCTTCTCCATATGTCTATTGCCTTTGATGTGACTATTTCTTGAATTTGTGAGTGGGTTATGAAAAGAAAGGTTTACTGGTTGGGCAGGCAGGGTGAATTGACTCTGTACATACCTCCCCTCACAGCTCTGCATACTTTTGTTAATGCATCACAGTCCAGAGCTAAGCAGTCCTCCTCCACTTCCACCCCTGAACCCTTGGGCAGGGGAGACTGCCAGCACCTCTCGGGAAAGGCACAAACAGAGATAAAATTGTAGCCCTGCCAGTATACAGGAGTGTTTGAAAGTGTGTCTCCTTGGATTTGATCAAAAAAGTGTACATAAATTCTGCTTTAGGAATAAACTTGCTTAATTCAAATATGCTCCCAGTCCCAGTACAAGGCAGTACATAATAACTACGACCTAAGACTACTTGTCCTTTTGTCTTTCCTCCTAAAACGGCCACAGACTTAGACCTCTAAATCCACATTCATGTACAACAAAAAGCCATTCAGAAATCGGAGATTCTCCTTAAGAAAGGTTGGGATATAAATCAAAACCATTCATAGCCCCTCTGCCACTCCAGTGCAGCTCACTCGTGAATGACCAGAGTAGGAACAGGAGGGAAACACAGTAACTGACTGCATGACTAGGAAGTAAGAAGAAATAGCAGAGAGGATGTGATTCATAACTCCTCCACCACCCAGGTGAGCAAGCAGAAAAGATGCTGCTGCCAAGGCTTTTTGCTGTTTCCAGGCAAGGCTCTTCTCATGGATCTTTGCTCGCTTTACACCAGAGAAGGCCAATGGAACTTCCTTTGACAAGGAACCAAGAGGAAGTAAATGTAATCACCCTGAGACAGAACTAAAGTGGAAGCAGGGGCTTCTGAGCACAGGCCTGTGTTTTCACAAGATTATTTGGTTCCAAGATGAGGCCTCCAACCTTGTTTATGAGGACAGAGACCTCCTGTCCTTTTCTGCTCTGCCTCTTTACTGAGATGTTCAAGGGATCGCTACAATCAGAATCCTGTAAAAAATTCCCTTTTGATCTTCTTTGGGGTTTAGGAGCTGACAGGAGCAAGCTGACTCTAGAGTTACAGTAAGATGCACTGACAGAATGCAGAAGGGAACTAGTGCAGAATTTGGGCTTGCAGACTGCATAACAGCAGTAAAACATTATTATTTTTTAAAAATTCGTGCCACTAATTCATTTTATTTTTTTAAGAAAGACTATATCATTTAAGTATAAAGCATTCAAGTTTAATGAAAGCAGATTTGACATCTTGTAAACATTTGATAGGTTATTGTGATGCAAATGGATCATAAAACTGATTAATCTAACCATTCCCATAATCTCTTTCCAACTTTCAATTTATTTTTTCAAATCCGGTAAAGAATGAAAAGGCTCTCACTGAAATGGTCTTCATCACTTTCCTGGATGGATTTCCCACAGATCCCACAGTCTCATTCCCCCTTTTGCAAAGCTGCAGCTAATAAATTCTTCAGCTTCTTCCCTACTTGCAAAATTCAGACCACTGAGGATCTGTTCTGAAAAACATTGAGTATTCTGGAAAGATGCTGAGTCCTTTGGACTGTCACAGAGATGCTTTTTGATACTTCATAGGACTGAACCACTGCTTTAGCACCATTAACAATCGATGTATTATTTAAACCCCTCCTCCCTCCTTTCCCCTCAACCCAGGAACAGCATTAAACACCATGTATGAAGGGAATGTTCTCTGTTTACAAAGTAGAGATAATAAAGAATTGACTTCTACTTGTGCATTTCTTACCAATCTAGACAGTGATCTAGAACCAGCATAAATGATGCCCACAAAAAGTACTGAAGCAGGAAGCCATGACAGGATTTCAGACCTGTGAAAACAATTAAAATCTCATTATTTCACCACATTATATTTACATACAGTCAGGAATAGTTGCTTGCAAGGAATATAATATGTATATATGTACATAAATTTCAAATGTGTGCATATTAAAGTCATTGTCCAATTGTTCAGTATTCCTCCAATTTACTGCAAGTCCAAGTCAGAAATTATTCACTTCATCTAATCCAAGAGAGGAACTATCTGCAGATATATTTTTTTCTTTTACTCTTTCCCTGGCTCCTCTCTCTCCAAAATTGTATTGGTTTATCTTTTTCCTTAGCAATTACTTGCACTGGTTTTAAAGGAGAGAAATTTCAACTAATTTCCTTGATGTTCTGTGAAAGGAACAAAAACTGACAAATGAAGGCATTAAATGGCGCATTTGCACAGACAGCACACATTTTCACTATGTACAAATACACTTGGCCACCCACACATTCATTTCTCAGCCAGATTTACAAAGAGATTCTTCCTAAAGATCAGATTGTCTCTGTGGGAGCCTATCTCTTGAGATTTCCTAATGATATTCCTTTGACTAAGCCAAACTCCTGGAGGCAGTTTGACAACTAATGGAGGAATGAAGTCATCAGATTGATCTGATTAATTTTTTTTTAGCTATGGTTGTTGCAGCAGGGTCAGGTTTCAGTTCCGAGAAGGGGCTTCAGAATTAGCACTTTTCCATTTTTTTAAATCTTGTTACTTAAGGGGAAAAAGGGACCAGACAGGTGGTAAATTTCAGAGAGAATAATGGAAGACTTTGAGCAAGGGAAGAAAGGAAGAGGTAAGGGCCTGAATCAAAGGCTTCCCAGGACTGAAGTCATGGCTAATCCATTCACTCTTCCCAAGCTTTGAATTAAAGTCAAGAAAAAGTTAGCAAATAATGCTGGTTCTCAGAATAAAACCAAACTGCTTGTAGTTCCTTAATTTGCATTACACTTCCAACTAGTACGTAAGACTTAAAACGTTAATTACAGGTACTGCTACACTACTACACTTCATGGAACACAAGAAAAACAGACCACTAAATAATGAAATCAGAACAGTATGAATGAAAATAAAACATAAAGATACATGTAATCACAGACAAGGAAGAAACCATAAATATCACACTTCCTGTTATATGACTTTCCAAGATACTCAATCAGAAACCCAGGGCCACGAATACAATCTTTAGATCCTTTCACTGGCATAAATATTTGCTCTGGGTTTTCTTGAGTAGTCACCATAATTTTTTATAAAAACGCTGTTCCTTTTAAGGTTATTGACTTCAACTGGAATTTCATCAAGACTGAGATCTAAAACTGTCATGCCTCATTACCAATGAGTTCACATCAGACACCAACAAAAATACCCGCCGCCCTATTGGAACTGCAACAAATGGAAGGAAGGGGGAGGGAAGAAAAGAAAGTAGGGCCGAGAAGATGAAAGGAACACACGATGAAAACCGAATTTTCATTTAGAACATAAAAACACTAAACTGTAGGAATCCCAAATATGTCTTCATCTCCAATGCAATACTGTGAAGTGCAATGGAAAAGGACTTCAGATGCTTTTTCCATGATGTAAGGGTAGAATTTTATGCTGCCAAGTGGGAATTTCAGGACTGAAAAAGAATGCATGGATGTTTGATGTAACGTGTCAGCATCAACAATCTGCCTCGTATGTAAACCAATTAGCAGCTTCTTATGTTGGCACTACAGTGATGTACATGCAAAACAGGAAAATAACTGATGAGCTTGTGGTTGTTGCAGGGCTAAATCCAAAGCCCACTAAAGTCAGAGGGTAGGTTCCCCTAAACCACACTTTGGAGCTTCGGTTTAAGTAAGGCTCTGAGCTGCTGCTTAGCTGTGGGGGAAATGCAGCACTACAAAGAATGCCAACCAGAACATATTGGACTTATGTGCCTACAAGGGTTAGGCAGAAGCTGGGCAGCAGACTGCAGCACTGTGTAGCATTATGTAGATGCTATCCATATTCCATTGTGCTCCACAAAGACCTTGTTTTGGATACAAGCTTTGCAGATAGTATTTGCTGTTTAGAAGCAATGATGGAGAGTCCCTTAAAGTTGGGAGCACTGGGAGGAAGCAGATGAAAAGCAGGTTATCCACAAAATCTAAGAGAGTACCCTAAGTAATATGTTTTCATTTGGTCTTTATTGTGAGGTTAGTCTTCTGGACTTTACACAAAGGCTGATGATCTTTATGTAATAATTTAATACAGCTGAGACACTTGGAGATAACCTGAACTGGCTCAGAAGGTATATGAGATCAGTCCACATGACAGAAAAACTGAGACTTTGTAGAAATAAACAAACAAATGGATGGTAGTTTATTATTTGAAGCATGAGGAGACTGGATATGGTATTCCTAAGTATACTACACATAGACAGAAAAACCCCAAACCAACAGATGGATTCAGAGACCAATATTCTGTAAGGGGTGGGGGTGTAGAAATATCCATATCCCAGTGGTAGTACTAAATCACCTTTTGACATTACGTTTGTTTGTTGGGGAGTTTTTTGGTTTGTTGGTTGGGTTTTGGGTGTTAGATGGTTTTGGTTTTTGGCTTTTGGGGTTGCTTTTTTTATTTTGGTTTAATTTTGTTTCTTTTTAATACAGGAGATACAAGCTACAAGTCCAGCTCAGCAAAGCATTAAAGCATGTGCCTGATTCTTCTGAAGAAAGACAGGTTTAAACTCATGATTAAGTATTTGTCTGTATTATAGCCAAAACGTGTCAATTAATTCTGGTCGTTCCATTCAGTCTATTCTAGAACAGGTATTCTGCATTCACTAAACTAATAAGAAGTCTCTCAAGATGTATTTTAATCCGTTTTCCTACAGTGCACTGACACCTAGTGGCCTGAAGTCTCCAGCATCAAAATACAAATAATTTTTCACCAAAACTTTTGATAAAAACATCTTCAACATCATAAAGTGGCTCTTGTCCAGTATTTTCTTTAAATTATTTCAGAATTTGAAAAAAATCAAATATATTTTCCAAGTTCGGGAAAAAAAAGATTCAACTTCTTTAATTTCATGGTTTAAAGCAGAAGTAATCATGAGTGATGACAATTTGAACTAAAAAAGGACATTATGACAGTGATATTTCTTTGACTGTTCTGTGAAAACGAAGTCTGCACCAAAAATACACATTTGATAATAATATATAGATATCAGTAACTGCCACTAAAGCAATGCCTGTACCTAATCTTGCTTCTACCAATATCACTGATGGCTATTATAACAATATCCTCTATTTATCTACACAGCAGATAAAAGATTTACTTGAGTAAAACACAAGTTCTCTTCTACATCGGTGAAGCAGCACACACACACACACCCCAACCTGTATTTTTGCCAGTTAGTAACTTTCACAACCTATCTAACTGTGTTGTGATCCAGCTACAGAAAATAAATATTTAGCAGATACCAAAAAAACAGATTACCTCGAACACAAGTTTATCTCCACCCAGCCCAGCTTCCAGGAGAGGTGAAGCAGAAGTCCACCCACTAATGTTTGCCACCTGAAACAGAACAACACAGCATCTCTGAATTGTTTGTCCTCTTTAATCATGAGAATGACCTTAGAATCCACAGAACTTCTCACAGCACATCCTCATCATGGCTAGGCTTCGCGAACGAAGATTTAGGAAACAGCACATCCATGACTCCAGTTATCTACCATTTCTCTAGGTTACCAGGGATGCCACTATTCTCCTTTGAATCTTTCATTTCTGTGGGCTTTCATTTCCTGCAGATTTTCTAATAATCTGGTGCTTCCACATCCTTTTTCAAATGCTTTATAAATAAATTACCATCTACCACAACTACCTTAATCATGTAATTGAATCCCCATTTTATCATCTCTTCCTACGCAAGGTTTATGATAACAATAGCGATATTACAGCCGCAATGATCTGAAGATGCAAGCGAGGCAAGGTTTGTGACAAGAGATGACTATCTTTTCATACATAAACTGTTACTGTTGGAACAAATAAACATGATTTCAGGACTGAAAGACTCACTTCACCTGAAGTAATAAGCCCCAAGGATAACGTGTGTAGTCCTACTAGTTTCAAACATTAGCTCCATGAATTCCCATGGTAATTCATGCTGGGTTTAGATTACAAAATCCCTTAAACTGACTGCTCCCTCCCCTGCCTCTAGAGCTTCTGTATCAAGCACCAAGTGAAGTGTCATCAACAATAACATCATTATTCTGCATGAGCCTCTGATTCAGAGCCCCTAGAGAAAACATCTTTACAGCCAGATAACCTTGTGTATGAACCACAATGCTGTGGTTTTCTCATTGAAAATGTACATAACAATTACGTTCATTCTGCACTGACTTATCTACCTAATGACTTATCCTACCACAAAGCTGTTCCTCTGTCTATTACAGAAATAGAATGTGAGGCCTAGGAAATATTTGCAGATAGCTCAAAATGAGTAGTGATGCACACTGATTTTTTTTAAGCTTTAAAATAATTTATTAGCTTTCTTCTTCCTTAAGTTAGTGGTTTTCAGAGAGGTGTTTCATGTTTTTTGGGTGAAAATCCTTGAATATCTAGCACAGTTCAGACAGAGATACCCTATTACAATGTTAAATGACATTAACATCCATAACAGGTATAGAAGTGGGTTCATTTATTATTCCCATTCATTGTAATCGAATGATTTAAAGTGATTATTTAAAATCTTTCTCACACATACACAAATAAACAAATATTCACTCTACACAGTATTACATGCAGTTGGACATCGTCAGAGAAGAGAGGGCTCATTTTCCACATGGATATGGTAAATATTCAATGCTAACATCATAGCTCACTGAACTTTTTTTAAGATGAGAAGCATACAAGAGCTTAAAAGCCAGATTTTCCTGATGTTTGCTGCAGTCTTGACCATGCTCTATTCAAGCCAGTGATGAATTCCTATCAGCTTTATTGTGAAGAATTTCCTCTTCTCAGGTTTTAATGACGGAAGTTGAAGTTACTGACAGTCTCAGATGCTTAGCACCATGCAATATATTCTTAGATTATAATGGGAGCAAAACCAATGACAATGAAGTATAACAGCATGAACTGAGAAATGCATTCCTTTCCTCCTTTGCTCATCCGTCACAGCTCCAAATGAAAGCATGCCTGTGACACTTAAAAAAATTTCAAGGAAAGATCACTTTTAAAAGCCAGAACTTACGGGAAAATATTAAGATGCTGAAATGCATTGCCAAACAATAGAAAAAGGAAATAACTGTGGTAACACAGATACAATAAGGCAGTTGCTTGCCGTTGAAATATGCTTGTTTACTGTTGATTTACCACACATATATTTTTCAAACTTTACTCAAAACCCTTTCCCCATATGATAAAAGCCTTGTCCAAGAGACAGCCTCTGTGTGTGCCAAAAATGAAGAAACCGTTCACTGAATATTTAATTGAGCTGAATACACTCAAAGTAAATGGAGATTCCCCAGGCAACTATTTCTAGAGTTGCTTGCAGTCCTGGGTCTGCAAGTCAGACAAAAATGTAAGCCATGCTAAGCAGCAGAAAAGGAACTAAAGATATCCAGTGTGTGTAGATTTCAACATTATCTCAAAAATCAAATGGGGGAAGTCTTGACTCTAAGAGGCCAGATTTTCACAGAACGCCTCACAAATTATCAACAGCACTGATGGTATATATGGACACTTGTCAAAACATTAAATTTCTCATTACAGTCATCAAGATGACTTGTGATGCACAGGTTACAACCAAAGCTAAGCAGAAAAATAAGCAACGTGGTGTTTGTAAGTGCCTAACGATGGATTTAAGGTTGGTTTTGTCTAGCATAGCTAAAGAATACACCACAACTGCACATTATCCAAGAGTGTCATTTCCAAAGAAGACATGTTGTACTATAATTGTTACTTTTCTATGCTGAAGCTAAGACTTCCAGTAAAATGAGAAATTATGGACTCTGTATATCTTAATTACGTCACCATCAGGATGTCAAAAAAAATTAACCAAGACACATTAATGAATGCTTTACTAAGGCTTTAAGGATTATGTTCTCTAGACAGCAAAAGCCAGTAATGACAAGAGGTACTGAAGTTAGCTTCAGCACGGAACAGCAAGACATCAAAGTCATTTTTAATGTATTCTTAAATACATTTTAATGTATTTTTAATGTATTCTTAAAACAGTACTTACCCTTGAAAAAGGGTAGGGTAGGTAAATTGCAGGACAGACAGGACATACTGGAAAACAAATACCAAATTAATGGACATCAAACACCTACAGTTTATAACATTAACAAACAATCACAAGAGCAACAAAATACACATAGAGAGTTTTCATTTTTCCTTATTTTGGTAGAAAAGACAAAAAAAATGCTTAGTAATTTCTCTTTCCGTGGCACATTTCCCTCCCTGCTCTCTTCAGGCCACACTGTGGTCTCAGAAATGCTTGTTAGGCCTCAGTCTTGACGAATAGCACCTGGGCTAACTTTCTCTTGAGCTTATCAGAAACACTGTCTGCTCCCAGGAACTAGTGCTGTCTAATGAGCTCCTGTTTTTTAACAAACAACCTTGGAAACTTATTTTCCTTGCCTGCATAACAACCCAAGTGGAACAACATTTTTGTTATTGAACTTTTAGAGAAAGTTACCAACCCGCATTGCAGCCGGGATGGAAAATTACTATGACTAAAGCCAATTCTCTTGTGACCCTATAAACAGCAGTCCTAAGTGAGCCCCTTTGATCTCTCCTGGACCACAGCAAGCTGTGATCAGCAATTTCCCTCTGAGTGGGACGCCTCTCAGAGCCAGTGAACTCTCAAGTTTGCTATACTTGGAGGACTGCCACCGAACACTGACAATGGAGCCTGGGCTGACACCCCCACTCCTCAAGACATGACCATTTCACTGCACTCAAGGGGAATTTTTCACAGGTATACCTTGTACATACTTCTTCAGGTCTATGTGCATACAAGTGTCAACATGCTATAGCAAATGTACTATGAATGTTGCTCTCTTAGATTCTTAAGTACGTTAGATTCGTAAGTAAGACAGGCCTCTAAGTGAGTCACTGTTGTACCTATTGTAAATTCTGTATGAATCTTTTGTTAAATTGTTTAAATTAAACTATTCATTTAGCACCATTAAGTTTAAGTGTTGTTAAAACCTTTAGGCCTAAACTGTTGGTCAAGTCTAGGGCTAAGTTTGGCATGGGGGTCCACCCTGAACCCTGCGACTCAATTGGAGTGTCTTATTCCCTTTTACCATTACACTTTTGTATCCTTACTTCCACAATAGATTATTTTAGGTTGATTTATTTTTAGATTGATTGATTTTAGTCTGATTTCTCTCTGTCTGTTTTAACCACCTGGAAATGATGTAGTAGATGCAATGACGTAGTAATGTAATAATGATATAATGTATGTAGTAATGATGGTAGTAGAGCAAACCTTGCCAATGAACTCTGTTGTGATTTCACCTTAACATTAAACCCATTCTTGCCAATACATTTGCCAGTGATTCTTTGAGCAACGTAAAACACTCATTTGTGACGCTTCCCACACCAGAACTGCTGGATGCTGCTTGAGTTACTGTGGAAGGTAACAGACACTAAAGTATATGGGGCATGGAGTGACTGCACAATGGAGAAGGCTACCTTCTGAATTGTACTTTCACTTTCTGAGCACACTCCATGCATCATACTGAATGGGAAAAGGATTAACAGAAACAAAAACCCATAAGCACCTGTCAATTAACATCATATCATACCACAGAGGCAACCTTTGGCAGAATCAAGACCAATAATCTTAACATAACCGTCTCCTTATGATCAACGCATCTCACACACCTAACATTCTGTTCACATGCTATTACATGTAAAATACTAAGCAGTCCAGAAAGCCTATTGGAGATGTAATACATGAGGGTGAAACACAAAGTCTCTGTGTTATTGTTTTAGCACTCTTTGTCAGGGTCTGTGTGT